>NC_065583.1:95446306-96064806 GCF_024542745.1 Macaca thibetana thibetana
TCATTTAATTTCCCCAAAAACACAGAGTATGAATCAGACTCTATATTTATTTGCAAAGTAGCATAGAAAATTGAGTTAATTATAAGTAAATTTAGAAAGAAAACAAAAGATCTTTTCTATTCCAACTACCTAAATATTTGTTTTTAAAATGTGTGTGGGATGCATATGTGTGTGTGTGTGTGTGTGTGTGTGTGTGTATGTGTGTACGTGTTGGTCTTAAACAAACATCTTTATTTGTTACTTAAATTTGCAAAAGAAATGTCCTAACTCATATGTAACCTAAGTAATACAGTCAAATTATTATATTCTATGTACAAATATTGTGTTGACTAAATGTGTGTATTACTACATTTATACATGTGAATAAAATAAGTCAGAGTTTTGCAGTCTACTCCCTTATAGATCATGAATACCTAGAACATTTATTCACATTATATTTGTAAATGTATTTTTAGACTTCATAAAACACATTTGACCTTTTGAAATCTTTTTTAATTTTCTTTACTTCCCTTATAGAAAGACTTAATGAGAAGACTTTTGTCTTTGAATCATACTTTCTTTGAGATAGGCGTAGTGTTATCGTTTCTAATTTAATTTATGCAAATTTTCAAGCTGTGCATCTTGAAAATTTACATATTTATACTCTACTAATATATTTTCCAATGATAACCACACTGATATTTTAGATATTTTAAGGAATAAATATAATTGAGTGTATTATTCATAGTGTTTATGCTCAATAGTACTCTATTTTGACAACAATTAATTTCCTTGAATCTAAGATCCATTTAATAAAAAAGATTACCAGAGAAGTACAGATACTTCTAATAATATTATGCTCAAAGCATTAAGCTAATGAAAAACAACCACTCAGATAGCAGCTTGACTTCTGAATAAAATACATTAATCAAATTTGTGTTTCTAGAATGAGACAGAAACTCGAGTAGAGTATAGTACTTGGAGCTCTCTCATTCTAAATCTTTCTTCAGTATGAGATTCTTCTCACTGAGAGATAATGTCTTCTTCATGAATATTTAAATCATCTTCAACGCATATGTCTTTATTTAAATTCTATAGAATTATAAATATCATATATTTGTTGTTTTATAAGCTATATATATAAAGTTGTTTTATACATACAGAATAGTCTATAACAATTTCCTTAGCAAAAATGTAAATTCTACCTAATAAACTTTATAATAAGTATCTAAAATTGATTAAATAATTTGAAATATTACCTGGTATTGAAAAAGAAAAATTTGATTCACAGTTCAAAGCCACATTAATTTTGTTGTGGGCAGGAAGGGGAGAGATAAGTAGATTTGTATTTGTATTGCAGGTTATAGTGATTAAGTAGTTAATCCTGTGTCTGTTATATTTAGTTCAGTTTTGTTTTGCCATAAAATCAAACTCCTAAACAATAAATAATTAATAATTAATTATTTAACATATGTATAGTTTATAGAAAGTACAATAGAAACATAAAAAGAGATATGCATTTGTTTTGCATTAATAGGGTTAGAAAGATTTCAAGGAAAGTTACAAAGTGAAAGTTTTATTTTTGGATCATAAGGAATAAACATAATTTTTTTGTTTTGTTTTGGTTCTTTTTTGAGACGTAGTCACGCTCTGTCGCCCAGGCTGGAGTGCAGTGGCGCCATCTCTGCTCACTGCAAGCTCCGCCTCTCAGGTTCACGCCATTCTCCTGCCTCAGCCTGCGGAGTAGCTGGGACTACAGGCGCCTGCCACCACGCCCGGGTAATTATTTGTATTTTTAGTAGAGAAGGGGTTTCACCGTGTTAGCCAGGATGGTCTGGATCTGCTGACCTTGTGATCTGCCCGCCTCAGCCTCCCAAAGTGCTGGGATTACAGGCGTGAACCACCGCGCCCGGCCAGAATAAAGATAATTTTTACGATGTTGAAAACAACAATGTCGCCAATGATGGTGGTAGGCTGGGGGAGAGAATTCCACAAGAAAAAAATGGCCATGAGATGAAGTGTTGTTGTGATGTAAAAAGTTTATGAGTATGGGAATGGCAGGGTTCAGTGTTTTCCGAAGAAAAATCTCTTGACATAGGAAAGGATATAAGGGAGTAGAAGGGCATGAAAACCGTCAGATAATCTAAGGGCCTATTATAAGACCTTCTATCTCCATAAATTCCACACCCTAAACATTTTTAGAAAGTAACCGTAGTTCTATACCTACCAATATAGCTGAGAAAATTATCTAGAATTATTCTTTTTCAAAATATTATACTAATCTAAAACTAATCTAAATGTTATTATGTGCATCCTAACAGGTAACATTGTTAACTAAGAACACTTTTTATGAAAAAGAGTGATTTCTTCACTGATTATGCCTGGACAAAAAATACCTATATAAATTTTTAGTATTTTAAGATAATATAATGTGATAATGTATTTGGTTACTAATGAATTTTCTACTCAAAATGTTAGAGCATATTTAAAAAGTCTACCTGCAGATCTTGCAGTTTTACATTATAGTACTTTAAGGAATTATGGAGTGGAAGATATATTTTAGAAAAATGTATAAATTATTAGAATCCAAATTTATTGGGTATGATTAAATCCAGCTGATACCCAAAGACATTTTATCTTAATGAACTTAGGTAATAATATCTTCTATCTAAAAGAAAAGGTTGAACTAATTTTCACGAAAATGAGTATGAAAATAATTAAGAGCCAATTTTTTAATGCTCATCTTTTGTTGTTGTTTTCTAATGGAATTATAGGAAACCATAACCATTGTGACTCTTGGATATATTGTATACCAAGTTATGTATTATGGCATACATTAGGAAGAATTTCACAAACTATTTTATGACGATTGATTTGAAAATTAAAAGGAAGGCTGTATGACCCGTTTTCAATGGAAGAAAAGGACCCAGGGATTTTTGATTCACCCTTTTTCCATCCACAGAAAAATTATATATAACATAATATAAAGATACATTCGTGGATATGCTATGCAATGTAAAAAAGCAAAGTGTTAGCTCGTAAGAATAGCTGGTGAATGCCAGAAGTGAAGTCAATGATTAATTTATCTTGTTCTACTGGAAAGACAATTACTTTAAGAAAAATATCTTTAAAATACCTGTGATCTCATTTAAAAGAATAACATTAGGCACAATTCCTGGAACTATGGTAGCCATATAAATTATTCCTATTCTTCACAATTTATAATCAATATCAATTGATAATGCATGCTGTGGTAAAAGATAATCTTTCTCTTTCTCTCTCTCTATATATATGAATACATATAAGAATGTATATGAATATATATACACACATACCAGCATATCAGCACATCAGCTAAGATTATACATATGCATAATTGAGTTGTGTTTTGTTTTTCTAAGAGGTGTTTATCTTTCTTATCTTTAAAAATTTTTAAAACATTTTCTCTTAGGCATTTTTTTTTCTTCTTTAAGTAATGTCATAGATGAATAACCCACTTACCAAATTCTGTCTACCATTTTACTGTAATTTATAATATTAAAGTCAAATCAATAAGAAGAATTAGATTTATGCACTTTGTTGGCAAATTTTATTTCATTTTTGCTTCTCCTTCTATGTTGAGAACAAAATTGAAGACCATAATTCTTTAAAAATTCTTATTACTTTATTTCATTTTCTGGTTTGCTACTATGCTTTTTTTTTTTTTTTTGCTCTGTACTTACTCTAATATCTTGCTCCTATATTGGCAATTGTTAAAGGTTTTTTTTTTTTTCTTTCACCTTTACTTTTTTCTTCAAGTAATTTTGCAGTAAGGAACTTGCTACCCTTTCTTCAAACTGTTCTAAGAATCTATACATTCCAAAATGATTAGTGCCCCATAGATCCCTCTAGAGTCATCTGAGGTTACATGGAACAGTTTATAAAATATACATTATTACAAATGGAAACAACAAAAGTAATATCTCAGACTGGTTAATCTTAGAGGAAAAAAAACTAACCCACAGAGGAAAATAGTTAGTTTAGTTTGGTGTTTATAAACCGTGGCCAGAAGTTCATAAAGACAATGGGCATAGGCATCAAGAAAGAACATTAACAGCCAGCTGTGTTATCAGCAGAAATAGTGAAAACGTGGAGTTGTACACAGCACAGTCAGCAGTTCCCACACATGACCACAGGTAGGCAAGTTTGGGAAATACAGGGTAGGGGTGGCCATAGTCTCAGAGGAAATGATTGTACATTTGTCCCCTGAGGTTCTAAACCCACTACCAGGGAGACCTTTGATTACTGTAGAGATCTGGACCCATGCTGGCCTGGGAGACAAATGAGGATAAGGGACAGCACATATGAACCTCAGGGACTGGTGGAGTGGGCTGGCAGTGGTGGCACTTGGGACACATTTAGGGTGATGACTACTACCTACCAGAAGAGAAATAATTTAATAGAATTATTTTTAGTGAGGAAAAGAGCAAGACAACAAAAAACATTGCTGCAGGTCCACCCATATTGTTCTACTGTTTTTCCCCTTAATAATTATTCACCGAAATAATTCCTCATAGACCAATATTGCATCTTGTATTACAAGTTCAGGTATGGAACCACTGCTATTTATTTTTACACCAAATACTTTGTCTTCTTTCTCTAAAGATGACCTTCTTATTATCCTTCAACTCATTATGAGCCAATTGGGTATTTTTTGTCTTTGTTCCTTCTATTTCTAGCAATTAAAAACAGAATTCATCACATAATTTAGAACCAAATCTTATTTCTTCCATTTCTAGTATTTAAAGAGAAAATTTGTCACAGAATCTATATCAGAGCTAAATTGCATGACTCCATTTGTAAACGTATCATTAAGGTAGGAATTACAGGACTAAAGGTATGTTTTAGGAAAATATCTAAATTCTGGATGATACCTGGAGAGTCTAAAATATTGTACCCTTTAGGTGAGGCCCTCTTGATCATTCCTCCAAGCCCACCCAATGACTTTGACCTGTAAAGTGTCACTGTTCCACGATGGAGCGAAGGTGGGTCGAGAGAGTGAAATCTTTAGAAAACAGTTACCTCCTTACGAGCTTCAATATTTTAGAGAAAGAGAAGACTATCAAAAGAAACCTACCCTTGTGACCATAGGATTTGTATTTAATTTTTACCACAATCTCCTACTTCCTCTGAGATACAGAGGCATCTTAAGAGGAGCTGAATGTACTATCAGGAATTGGCTTGAACTGGATCTGGCGTATTTGTGGGTTTCTCTATTTTGCAAAAGGTGTGGATTCGTGGTGCTCACTCAGAGTACTCATCGACCATGTCTTCTCTTCTATTCTGATTGTCAACTCTCCCAACCCTTAAGTGGAAATATCTCCACCAACAAACAAACTCCCTAGAATTTATAGGAAAAAAAGATACTTGCTGATTTTAAAGAGATATGGGATTTAAAGTGCTTTCTTATAATTTGTGTTCACAATGGCTGTTACTCTTCACAAAATTACCTATAGTGTATAATGACTTATAATGAAATTATAATTACTGATTGAACAATAAAAATATAAGTTGGCACCTGATGTATATAATAAATTGCTAAATTGGGACAATATATTTTGTTTTGATCTTTTTAAAAGTCAAGTACAGGAAAAATATAACTACCTTGTGATGTGTACTTATTCTTCTATATTATAAACTTTATTAAATACCTATTAGATATAAGACACAGCAATGAGTGTTGCAAATGCAAACTTAATTAATACAGGAGTTTATCTTCTATTGGCAGACAAAAAGTAATAATATGGTTTGATACATGTTATTGAAAATTATCTAGACGTTAACACAGAAGGGCAAAAGCCAGAGTAAATATTGAATATAATGAGTCACCAAGGGCGTAATGTAACAGTTGGGCCCTAGAAACTTGGGATTTCATAAACTAGAGGAATGAGAAAGGGCACATCAGGTAGTATGAACACAGTAACCACATTAAGACACAAAAGAACATGGCAGGCCTGTGTAGCAATGACTCAGTTGCTATACGAGGAGCATGTTATTTTAAACAACCAAAACTGAAAAATGAAAATGCAGTACTGCCTTAAAACTAATTCCAATTCTGATCTTTTTAAAGACACAATGTGGCCACATTAAATAAACAAACACATATAGGCAGGAGTCAGTCCCATGACAAGTGGAAAATTCTACAGAAATGACAGCGGAGGTGAAGGGAAAGGTCAAGATTTAGGAGATGTTTATAATAAAGAAATAATAGGACTTCATGTGTGAAGGGCACTGATGAAAAGCAAGGGGTAGTTAGCTCCAAGCTGGATTGCTTTGTCTGGGTAAGTGGTAATATCTAATTGAGTTAGGAAACATAGGATGAAAAACAAGTGCATACATTTTGAGAAGACTAAATGATAATCAGAATTTCTTGAAAATAACTACAAAGGTTTTTTTCTGGTTAAAATCAGACAAAAGACAAAAATTAAGGAGTAGAAAATACAAAAAAAATGTAAAAGGTAGTATTGCCTGTGCTGTGATTCAGATCTTAGGAAGAGATGCGTCTTGATTTGGTATCCACCAGAAACCAGATGCAGAATCAAAAGCACTGGGGCAATAGTCTTTCTGGGAAGTGATCCCAGGAAGTACTGGTGAGATGCCAGGGACATTGAAGCAAGGAGGGAGGCAAGGCCAATAAATTTTATGCTGTTAAACTCACTGCTATAAACAGGGCAGTCTTGATCAGCAGAGAACTGCCTTGAAAAATTGTGCACCCTTCAGAGGGAAGGCTGAGCATTTCTTTTTTTTTTTTTTTTTTTTTTTTTTTTGAGACAGAGTCTTGCTGTGTCACCCAGGCTGGAGTGCAGTGGCCTGATCTCGGCTCACTGCAAGCTCCGTCTCCTGGGTTCACGCCATTCTCCCGCCTCAGCCTCCCAAGTAGCTGGGACTACAGGCGCCCGCCACCACGCCCTGCTAGTTTTTTGTATTTTTTTTTAGTAGAGACGGGGTTTCACCATGTTAGCCAGGATAGTCTCGATCTCCTGACCTCGTGATCCACCCGCCTCGGCCTCCCAAAGTGCTGGGATTACAGGCTTGAGCCACCCAATCATCTTCCCACTGGATGAGGGTTGACTCTCAGTGAGTTAATCTCTACTCCATTACTTCTTGACTGAGCTTCAACCCTGAGGTAGAAAAGCAGGGAGACACTTGACAGAAGATTGAGGTAGGAGTCAGAGTACATGAAATTAAACATCAGCTCCTAATAAACTTAAAATTTTCAAGGTGACCATGATAAATATTTGGAAATATCTCAAAATTGATTAATAGGGGTATTTCAACTACTGTGGATGTCAATAACTTTTTGCACATTAATTTATTTGTAAACCGAATGAGGTGTTTTAGCTTATTATCATCAGTTAGTTTTCCAAAGTATTTTACTGTCAATTCATTTTTTTTCTTTTTTGTAGAGGCTCTGATATAGAATTATCAATTTATCCTATTAATATGTATATATTTCATGTTTTCTTTATAAAATTCTCATATTTTTTATTCATTCTGGGAAACTTCCTTGACAATATCTGCCTGATTTTTGCAACTACCGTATTCACTCTGTAACTTGATTCACCTATTTACTTAATTTTTAATTATTACAGTTTTTAAAATTCAGTATGTATAAATACAAATTAGTTCCTCTTTACAACTGTGAAGTCATGTTCTCTATACCAATCATCCTTTCCTATTTCTTTGAAAATATGTATGATGATTAATTTCCTGTTCTAATGATTTTATTAATTCTTTTGGGTTTTTTCCTTTCTTTTTGTTATTCTGATTTGTGATGTCTATCTTTATGATGTTCACATTTCTTGCTATTTCATTTTCTTTTGTGTGGGAGAATCAGCTACTCGTTTAAGAATTTTTACTTGGGTTGGCAGATGAAATCCCCTGTCCTCTTTTCCTCTTAATGAGTTGGCATCTATGTGTGTATTGAGGAAAAGCAAAATATCCTCAAAAAGCCTAGTGTGGTATTCTGAGCTGAAAAAAAACTTGGGTTTCACATAATCTGGCAATTCTCTCCCTCAAGGAATTCCTCTGTATGACCTTTCAGAGCAATGCTATTTATGTAAAGCTTACTCTCTAAGGTTGTAATGATTTACCTCACAGAGTGAAATAAAAAGTGGGGGTAAGGTGGGACCTGATTATTTGCACTCACCTCTTGTTTTCTGTTTCCCATCCCAGCCTGACTTCTGTTATGTCTTGGATTATCTTGTTTTCTCTAACTGCAGATACATTGATTACAAGCCAGGGCTCCTGGATTGTTTTGATTTTGTTTTTGCTTTGTGGTGCCCTTGGGGCTGGAAATGATCTTCCTGGGAAAATGTAAGAGAAGGAAAAGGTACAAGTTACAGTTAAAATGTTATATTTTAACATCTCTGGCATCTGCCTTATTTCTACTTACAGCTGCCATTCCACCGCCCCAGACATCAGACCTATATATCACTTTAGTAAGATATTTCTCGCAGGAATGAAGGGAAGTTCAGGGATACATCAACTTTCCTCTTCTTTCTGTTGAATCTCTTAAGCTGTTACATCTACTTAAAAAGTGCTGAATTATGATAGATGAGAGTAGTTATGACTTTTATCCAGTCATCATTAAATTATAGAAAAAGATTCTAATGCTGTTTTTCAAATATGTGGTCCATGACAGTTGATTCTTGTTCTTCTCTGTCATCAGTAATTTATTTTAGGTTCTTATAAAAAGTTGAAATCAATTGAACATAGATTCTTTTTTTTTTTTTTCTTTTATTTGAGACAAGGTCTCACTCTGTTGCCCAGGCTGAGTGCAGTGGTGCAACCTTGGCTCTTGATTGCAGCCTCGACTTCCTGGGCTTAAATGAATCTCCCACCTCAGCTTCCCAAGTAGCTGGAACTACAGATGTGTGCCACCATGCCCAGCTAATTTTTGTAGAAATGAGATTTCCTCAAGCTGGTCTCAAACTCCTGGTCTCAAGTGATCTGCCAGCTTCAGCCTCCCAAAGTGCTGGGATTATAGCCATGAGTCACCATGCCCGGTCAAACGTAGATTCCTAAAAGGTCTAGAAAGGTCATCTGTTCGGTAGAAGATCATGTTCCTTTACCTGAAGAGTTTGTTTGCTTTGATGACCTATCCTCGGAAACTTGCACGTTGTTGATTACAAAATTTCTGTGAAAGTAAATAATTCATTGGATGAAACTTATACTACATCCTTTATTTTTCAAGAGTGTGAATGTTGGATCAAATAATCTCATAGAAAATATTTATTATTATATTTTAAATATGCTCTGATATCAGATACTTTTCTGTATTACTTCTTTATTGGCAATAGAATTAACAAAGATAAAAGCAGCCTACATTTATTTTCGATTTGCTCAGGAGGTAAATAGACTTTTTGTTCATCACAAGTGCTTGCTGTCTTTCAAAGGCTTGGGCTCTTCAGGGTTAAGGCAGAATGAAATTACAATGGAAGAGTGACTACTTTAATTTTTATTTTTCTATTATGTTAAATATATGAGAAAAACCCTGGGAAACTGTGGGGATACAAAGGAAAAGGTAGAGGTAATAAAAGTCAAAGTGAGAAAACTATTTCTTTTCTTTGCTTACCTCTCATCTCTAGTCAATTATGTGGATAAATAGGAAGAATTAGTAAAATTCCCTCTCCAGAGGAAGGCAGCTGAATCTTAAGATTTTAATCAAGTCAGAAGCCTTCCCTTGAGTAATGAAGGGAGCCATGCAGAAGATTATGCAGCCTCTTTAATTGGCATAATAACCTACTTATTTCTACTCCTCCCATTCGATGTGGATCTGTGGATCAGTAAAGGACCAAGTGCTATATTTCCTGCATTATAATGGAGCCACTACAATTGAGGGAGTGTTTCCTTCCTCAAAATGAGCTTCCTATACTATCCCTGAAAATGATTCCCTATTTTTTTTAAGGGTGACTTGCATTTAATGTAAGAGGCTTAAAAGACTTATAATTGGATCATTCCCAATGGTGGAAAATTTGCTGGAAACTAGACCATGAGAATATTTTCTTCATGTCAACTCTAGGACCTGGAACACTTCTCTCCTCCTGTTATTTTGAGATGCTTTAGGTCCATCTAATTCTTTTAGACTTATAAAAGTTTCCCAACATACCAAATTTCATATTAGCAAGGAGATGTTAATAATCTATGTGTTTGTGCCCGTTGATGATGCCTACTTCCCTCTTTACTGCTACCTCATAATGACAAAGCTGAACCTGCTCTTTGCTTAGATACCTAAGCAAAGGAGGGGAGGAAGGACCCTCCAGAGACTTTTGATTTGTCTCTCTTTGGTAGGTCTAACTTCTCCATACCTTCACTGACCCAAGGCTCATGAGCAGAAGGGGCTTGATCTGTGCAGTGCATTACTATTGCAGAATACAGGGTGCAAGTCTCTGAAGTGTGATGAAGGGATCATAAACAGTGCAGTTACGTATATTTAGTTCAAGGAAAAAAAAACACTTTGAAATACTTATATAATTGTTTTTAAATGTCAAGATTTGTATTATGCTTGGAAAAAAATCACTTTTTTGTTTAAAGTTAACTCTGTGTCAAAACAACTGTATCATTTAATGTGTTCTGCAGATTGCTTATCCTGAGGCTACTTGAGTTCCAGAAAGTTAATTTTACTATTATAGATCTTTTACCAATTCACTGTGACTCAGAGTTACTCCCCAGTTGCATAGCTGAAGTCTTTTATTTGCCTTTATTTTCATGTATAAGTATGTTTTGTGCTAATGGTGCCCCATGATACACAAAATAAATTATATTATACTTTGAATATAAAGAAACACCCTTATCTTAAATCTAATAGACAGATTTAGCTATGCAACTATGTGTCCTTCCTACTGTGGCCCTGGTAAATAGGCTAAGACATGCAGCTATATATCATTCCTAATTTGGCCCTTTTATTTATTTGAATGTATCAGTATAGTTATTTAAAATTTTACATAAAGCTCATATTTTTAAAACAAAGATATCCAATATAGTTTTTTTTTTTTCAAAAATTCTCACAAATAAATATGTTTTTCGCAGCAGGTTATTTTAAAATATTTTATCTCTTAAGTCAGTAGTAGTAGTAATGGCATCATTTTGCATGCATAACGTTGAAACTTAACTTTTCTAGTTATGAAACTGTTACTTAGTGAATTGAAACACACAAGTATAAGGAGAATAAATTTGTGATTCAGAGCACCTGGAACATTTGGGAACTCTTGAAGCATGCTAGTCAGCCTATTATAAACTTGTGAGGAAAAACATACTTAAGATTGCCATATACATTTCAATTCTGTTTGCCACAACACCTTTTCCTACCAAGCAATTTAAAATGAAATTATGTTAATTTTTCTTAAATTCAAATGCACTCAGTTGAATAATTTTGTAGCACTTTGGTTAGTAGAATTATACAAATGTGTTCACTGAATGGAAAGTAAAAGTAATTAAACATTGAAATAGGATAGCAAAGGAAGTAGTGTTCAATCATCTTTTCTCAAGGTCTTCGTAACAAAGATCCCCAGATTCTAGGATGTTTTAAATATGCTTGAAACGTGCAAATTCTTAACAAACAATTGCTGGTTAACATAAAGACATGCTTTAGGTATTTGTCTTAATGCTCTCCCTCCCTTATCCCCAATCCCCTGACAGGCTGAAGTGTGTGTGGTCCCCTCCCTGTGTCCCTGTGTTCTCATTGTTCAGCTCTCGCTTATGAGTGAGAACATGTGGTGTTTGGTTTTTTCTTCCTGTGTTAGTTTGTTAAGGATGATGGCTTCCAGCTTCATCCATGTCCCTGCAAGGCACATGATCTCTTTCTTTTTTCCAGCTGCATAATATTCCATGGTGTATATGTGCCACATTTTCTTGATTCAGTCTATCTCTGATGGGCATTTCCAAGTCTTTGCTATTGTAAGTAGTTCTCCAATAAATATATGTGTGCATGCATCTTTATAGAAAAATAATTTATAATCTATTGACTATATATCCAGTTATGGGGTTGCTGGATCAAATGGTATTTCTGGCTCTAGATTCTTGAGCAATCGCCACACTGCCTTCCACAATGTTTGAACTAATTTACACTCTGACTAACAGTGTAAATGCGTTCTTATTTATTTACAGACTTGCCTTCATCTATTGTTTCCAGACTTTTTAATAATCGCCATTCTGACTGGCATGAGATAGTATCTCACTGGGGTTTTGATTGACATTTCTCTAATGATCAGGGATGATGAGCTTTTTTTCATGTTTATTGTCCACATAAATGTCTTCTTTTGAGATATGTCTGTTCGTATCCTTTTCCCACTTTTTGATGGGATTATTTGTTTTTTTCTTTTAAATTTGTTTCAGTTCCTTGTAGATTCTTGATATTGGACCTGTGTCAGATGACTAGATTGCAGAAATGTTCTCCCATTCGGTATGTTGCCTGTTCACTGTGATGATAGTTTCTTTTGCTGTGCAGAAGTGCTTTCATTTAATTAGATCCCATTTATCAATTTTGATTTTTGTTGCCATTCCTTTTGGTGTTCAGTCATGAAGTCTTTGCCCATGCCTATGTCCTGAATGGTATTGCCTAGGTTTTCTTCGTGGGTTTTTATGGTTTTGGGTTTTACATTTAAGACTTTAATCCATCTTGAATTAATTTTTGTATAAGGTGTAAGGAAGGGGTCCAGTTTCAGTTTTCTGCATATGGCTAACCATTTTTTCCCAGCACCATTTATTAAATAGGGAATCATTTCCCCATTGCTTGTTTTTGTCAAGTTTGTCAAAGATCAGATAGTTACATATGTGAGCTGTCATTTCTGAGACCTCTGTTCTCTTCCATTGGTCTATGTATCTGTTTTGGTACCAGAACCATGTTGTTTTGGTTACTATAGCTTTGTAGTATAGTTTGAAGTCAGGTAGTGTCTTTCTGACTTAGGATTTTCTTGGCTATATGGGCTCTTTTTTGGTTCCATATGAAATTTAAAGTAGTTTTTCCTAATTCTGCATGGAAAGTCAATTGTAGCTTGATGGGGATAGCATTAAATCTATAAATTACTTTGGGCACTATGGTCATTTTCACAATATTGATTCTTCCCTCCCATGAGCATGAACATGGGATGTTTTTTCATTTGTTTGTGTCCTCTATTATTTCCTTGAGCAGTGGTTTGTAGTTCTCCTTGAAAATGTCTTTCATGCCCCTTGTAAGTTGTATTTCAAGGTATTTTATTCTCTTTGTAGAAATTGTGAATGGGAGCTCATTCATGATTTGACTCTCTGTCTGTTATTGGTGTATGGAAATATTTGTTATTTTTGCACATTGAGTTTGTATCCTGAGACTTTGCTGAAGTTGCTTATCAGCTAAAGGAGTTTTGGGACTGACACAATGGGGTTTTCTAAATATAGAATCAAGTCATCTGCAAACAGAGACAATTTGACTTCCTCTCTTCCTAGTTGAATATCTTTTATTTCTTTTTCGTGCCTGATTGCCCTGGCCAGAGCTGACTTGTTTATTACCATACATTCTACCTTCATGACTCTGGGTATTAACAAATATTTGTAGCTGATGAGATTGGCAGAAAATATCATGAACTGCAGGCACTTAAAAATTATTTATACTCTGCAAAGATCTTAAAAAATGATAGCACGACCTGACAAGAGCATTACGAGGTAAGACAATTACCAATGAATATTTCTCATGAACACAGATGCAAAATCTTTAACAAACAAGTGAATACTATATCAACATATAAAAAAGTATAATTTTTTATGAAAGTATTTTTTGTCCCAAACATTACAAGTTGCTTTGACATTTGAAAACCATTGAGTATAATTTCCAGTATTAGAAGAGAAAATAAATTATCATCCCAGTAGATCATTATCTATTTATGATAAAAACTCTGAGCAAACAGAGTTGAAAGAAATGCCCTCAAATTGTTTAAGGGCATCCACCACCACTCAGAAACAAACACACACACACAAAAATCATTCAAGTAAGATCATACTTAATGATGAACAATGATGTACACCTCTAATATAAGGACCGGGCAAAGATGTCTGCCATCAACTCCTTTGTATAACTATATTGGAGGAAAGTAAAGAGTGTTAAGATTTAAAAGTAAGAAGTAAAACCATCTTTACAGAAAATATTATGATGTACATAAAAAATATAAATGCATTTAATGTAACTATTAAGACTAAAAATAGTATTTAGCAAGAAGAAACAAGAAACAAGGTTAATATACAAAAAATAATTTTATTTCTAGATCATCATATATGAAAGTAACATTTGAGAGAAAATGTTAAATATATTCTAACTCATTAAAAATAAAATACATCAAAATATGGTATAATATTTATTTTATTTTATTTTAATTATACTTCAAGTTCTAGGATGCACGTGCAGAACATGTACGTTTATTACATAGGTATAGACATGCCTTGGTTGTTTGCTGCACCCATCAACCCGTCATCTATATTAGATATTTCTCCTAATGCTATCCTTGCCCTACCCCCATGTCCCCTGACAGCCCCCAGTGTGTGATGTTCTCCTCTCTGTGTCCATATGTTCTCTTTGTTCAGCTCCCACTTATGAGTGAGAACATGCAGTATTTTGTTTTCTGTCCCTGGATTAGTTTGCTGAGAATGATAGTTTCCAGATTCACCTATTTCCCTGCAAAGGAGATGAACCTATTCTTTTTTATGGCTGAATAGTATTCCATGGTGTATATGTGCCACATTTTCTTTATCCAGTGTATCACTGATGTACATTTGGATTAGTTCCAAGTCTTTACTATTGTGAATAGTGCTGCAATAAAACATGTGTGCATGTGTCTTTATAGTAGAATGATTTCTAATCCTTTGGGTATATACCCAGTAATGAGATTGCTGGGGCAAATGGTATTTTTAGTTCGAGATCCTTGAGGAATCACCACACTGTCTTCCACAATGGTTGAAGTAATTTACATTCCCACCAGCAGTGTAAAATGGTTCCTATTTCTCCACATCCTCTCCAGCATCAGTTGTTTCCTGATTTTTTACTGAATGGGGAAAAGCTGGAAGAATTTCCTTTGAAAACCGGCAAAAGATAAGGATGCCCTCTCTCACCACTCCTATTCAACATAGTATTGAAAGTTCTGGCCAGGGCAATAAGGTAAGAGAAAGAAATAAAGCATATTCAAATAGAAAGAGAGGAAGTCAAATTGCCTCTGTTTGCAGATCACATGATTTTATATTTAGGAAACCCTAACATCTTAGCGCAAAAACTCCTTAAGCTGATAAGAAACTTCAGCAAAGTCTCAGCTTGCAAAATAGAAGTGCATAAATCACAAGCATTCCTATACACCAATAATAGAAAAACAGAGAGCCAAATCATGAGTGAACTTCCATTTTCAATTGCTGCAAAGAGAATAATGTAACTAGGAATACAACTCACAAGGGGCGTGAAGGACCTCTTCAAGGAGAATTACAAACCACTGCTCAATGAAGGTGGGTGCCTATAATCCCAGCTACTCGGGAGGCTGAGGCAGGAGAATTGCTTGAACCTGGGAACCTGGGAGGCGGAGCTTGCAGTGAGCTGACAGGGTGCCACTGCACTCCAGCCTGGGGAACAGAGAGCGATTCCATCTCAAAAAAAAAAAAAAAAGGATACAAACAAATGGAAAAACATACTATGCTCATGGATAGGAATAATCAATATTGTGAAAATAGTCATACTGCCCAAAGTAATTTATAGATTCAATGCTATCCCCATCAAGCTACCATTGAATTTCTTCACAGAATTAGAAAAACTACTTTAAATTTTATATGGAACCAAACAAGAGTCCACATAACCAAGACAATTCTAAGCAAAAAGGACAAAGCTGGAGGCTTCACACTACCGGACTTCAAATTATACTACAAGGCTACAGTAACTAAAACAGCATGGCATTGGTACCAAAACAGATATAGAGACCAATGGAACAGAACAGAGGTCTCAGAAATAACAGCACACATCTACAACTATCTGATCTTTGACAAACCTGAAAAAAACAAACAATGGGGAAAGGATTCCCTATTTAATAAATGGTGTTGGGAAAAATGGCTAGCTATATGCAGAAAACTGAAACAGGACCCCTTCCTTACACCTTATACAAAAATTAACTCAAGATGGATTAAAGACTAAATGTTAAGACCTAAAACCATAAAAACCCTAGAAGAAAACCTAGGCAATACCACTCAGTACAAAGGCTTCATGACTAAAACACCAAAAGCAATGGCAACAAAAGCCCAAATTAACAAATGGGATAGAATTAAACTAAAGAGATTCTGCACAGCAGAAGAAACTATCATCAGAGTGAACAGGCAACATACAGAATGTGAGAACATTTTTGCAATCTATCCATCTGACAAAGGGCTAATATCCAGAATCTATAAGGAACTTAAACAAATGTAAAAGAAAAAAAAAAAAACAACCCCATCAAAAAGTGTGTGAAGGATAAGAAAAGTATTTCTTAAAAAAGAACATTTATGAGGCCAACAAACATTAAAAAAACAAAAACAAAAACAAAAAAACTGGTCATTAGAGAAAGCAAATCAAAATCACAATGAGATACCACCATCTCATACCAGTTGGAATGGTGCTCATTGAAAAGTCATATTCCATTTCTATAAAGAAATAAAAGACTTAAAGTTGTGTCAAATATTAAAGCAATCATTCTCTGATGATAACTAAAACACTATTCTAATAACACTTTATTTTAGGCCAGGCATGTTGGCTCAGACCTGTAATTCCAAGACTTAGGGAAACCAACGTGGGTAGATTGCTTGAGCTCATGATTTTGAGACTAGCCTGGGCAACACGGTGAAACACTATCTCTACAAAAAATTTAGCCGGGCATGGTGGTGTATGCATGTAGTCCCAGGTACTTGGGAGCCTAAGGTGGAAGGATCGCTTGAGCCTCAGAGGTCGAGACTGCAGTGAGTTGAGGTCACACCACTGCACTCCAGCCTGGGCCTTAGAGCCAGCCCCTGTCTCAATAAAATAAAAAATAAAAAATAGCACCTTAATTTAAAGTTATAAATTACTTGTAGAGTAGTTTACTCATTGTAGTAAACAAAAACACCAAATTTTTTATTAACTTAAAATTGTCTCAATTACTATAATTTACTATAATTAGCCAGTTTTGAAATAGAGGATAATGCACATCTATGCTTCTGTAAATGAGATAAAATTCTTATGAGAATCAGAAACATCACTCTTAGTGATATTGTAGCATTGTTTATGTAGTTATGATAAACAGATTACCCCAATAATTAAATCTATCTTTTCAATATGAGTAATTTCTTCTAAATAAAGAATATGGCCACTCTAATTTAATGATAGCTATTTAATAAGAAAAATTACTTTTTTTTTTTTTTTTTTTTTTTTGAGACAGAATCTTGCCTTGTCACCCAGGTTGGAGTGCAGAGGCGTGATCTTGGCTCACTGCCAACTCCTCCTCTCGGGTTCCAACTATTCTCCTGCCTCAGCCTCCTGAGTAGCTGGGATTACAGGCGTACGCCACCATGCCTGGCTAATATTTTTACTTTTAGTAGAGATGGGGTGTCACCATGTTGGCCAAGTTGGTCTCGAACTCTTGACCTCGTTAATGTATGAGTACAGGTGTCTTTTTTATAAAATGATATATTTTCCTTGGGGTAGATACCTAGTAGTGAGATTGCTGGGTCAAATGATAATTCTGTTTTTAGTTATCTGGGAACTCTTCATACTGTTTTTCATACAGTTTAAACTAACTTACATTCTCACCAATCGTGCATAAACATTCCTTTTACCCCACATCATGACAACATCTTATGTGTGTATTTTTTTTAACTCTACTAATAATGCTGACTGATGTAAGGTGATATCTCATTGTGGTTTTTACATTTGCGTTTGTCTAATGATTAGTAATGTTGAGCATTTTGACATGTGTTTTTTGGCCACTTGTGTTTCTTCTTTTGATAAATTGTCTGTTCATATCCTTTGCCCAGCTTTTAATGGGATGGTGATGCTGTTGTATACTTTATTCATTGATGAGTTGTTTTAGTTCCTTGTATGTTCTGAATATTAGTCTTTTTGTCAGAAGCATAATTTGAAAATATTTTCTCCCATTCTCCAGGTTGTCTGTTTACTCTGTGGATTATTTCTTCTGCTGCCCAGAAGCTTTTTAGTTTTATTAAGGCCCATTTGTCTATTTTTGTTTTGTTGCATTTGCTTTTTGTGTCTTCATTAGAAATTCTTTGCCTAGGCCAATGTCCAGGAAAGTTTTTTCCTATGTTGTCTTCTAGGTTTTTATACTTTCGGCTCTTACATCTTTTATAAGTTAATTAATTCTACTCATGAGGATTCTCCCCTCATGATTGAATTACTTCCTAAAATTCCCATTTCGTAATACTGCTACATTGGAAATTTAAATTTCAGCCCGAATTTTGTAGGAGAAACCAAAATTAAAGATGTTTACTAGATACCTCTTTAATTAATTAATGTCCAAATAATGTTATATCATTTCATTTTTCATTTACTGCAACTGTCTTATAAGAGTACATTCCAAATCCTCCCTCCATCTATTCTGTTGCTGTCATACAGTTAACTTTTACACATGATTGCAAAACAAGGACTTCCCATTTACCCCACATCTAGCATCCTCTTGGACTTCTCTAAGGTTGTTGAATCTGCAACTTGCTTTTATTATTCGTGAAATTCATGTGGCCATTATCCCTTTGTATAGTTCTTTTCCTGTCTCCTTCCCCTTCTGAAACCCTAATTGTACATGTGGTACATCATTTGATATTGTTCTACAGCTCTTAGATGTTCTATTTTGTGTGCTTTCCTCTCACTTGTTTTTCATCTTGTATTTCAGATTAGCTAATTTTATTTGACTGATATTTAAGTCCTATATTCAGGTAACATTCTCTTTCGAAGTGTGGTAGCCACGCTCTAAGATGACCTCTGTGATTCTTACATCCTGGCATTCAAACCTTTATGCAATCTCTTCCTATCCTAAATAGAACTTACCTGTGTAATCAGTAGGATATACCAAGCATAATACAGTGTGACTGGGGAGGCTAGTCTATAAAATATATTGTGGATTCACATTATACTCTCTTGGAGCACTAATTCTAAGTGTAGAAGCAGCGATGCTAATGCTAAAAATTTCTATGGAGAGGTTCCTGGAGCAAGAAATTGAGACCTCTGACAGAGACCAGCACTACATTGCCAAACATATGAGTGAGCCACTTTGGAAGTAAAATCTTGAGGCCTAGCAAATTTTCATATGACTGTAGCTCTGTAGCTCTTACTAATATCTTTACTACATGCTTATGAGAGACCCTGACTCCGAGCCATCCAATGAAGTCACTTCTGATTTATAACCCACAGAAACTGTGGGTTTATTTAGGGGATAACACATTATCCCCAAAGAGCATGCTATCCCCAGAATAAAGCCTCAGTTTCTGTGGGTTATGAGTTCAGGAGAAATTAGTTGCATGCGTTAGGCTAATATTGATAACTAATACTAAGTAAATTATTACTTATTACAGATTTTCTTTCCTTCTCTGTTATTATATAAGATATATCCTGGACACATAATATGATGGTGGAGCTTTATGTGACCTCATGGCCAAAAGGTGAGTTAGAGGAGAGGAAATTTCCATATCTTGAAAAATTTAGATTTGTGTGGCCTTTGCTATAGAGTAGCAAATTTAGTATGCTTCCTGACCACTTGTTGGGGAAGAAGGTAATAAATATATGGCCTATAATCTATTTGTTTTCTGATTACCAGGGGGACAGTTTTACGAGGAAAAATAAAATTTAAAAAAGAAAACAGATGACTTGGTCTAATATTATTTCTTTGTGTGAACATACTGATAGCTGATTTCCTAGTAAATAGATTTATGATATTTTCTAGAGGGGAAAGTACTTATTTAAATTATCCACTAAAAAGAATGGCCTTGGTTTTAGGGTTCTTCATAATAAAAACCAAAGTATCCATGAATTTATGAGACATATCTCTCTGGGAACTCCCTTCTAAACCACATAGAAATCTAAGTAAAGAATGGAGCATTTCATAATCTAAATGCTCTTGACTGTGTGAGATGACCGTAGCACCTCATTAGACATTGCACGTTTAATCCAGGTACAGAACTTGTCCAATATGAGAAGGACATACCTCTGAAAGCCATGCAGAATTTTATAGAATCCCCTCTGTTTTCTCTGTGATTCTCAGTTGTAGCTTTGAAATTATTAGTAGAGCTTAATACTGGATAAGAGCTCTGATTTGGCGAGTCTGATACGACAATCTGGCATTTTAGAACACTCTCAATCATAACTACTACACTGTTAACAACATATTCTTTGGAAACCTAGATTATAGTGACATGGTGTGTCTAAATGACCATCATGAAGCCCTATGGACCCTAAAACACAAATATTGAAACATATTATTTGTTAAATGAGGTGGAATATAAGAGTCAGGAAGCAAATGTTGTAGATTTCATGTTCCTTCTTATTCCAGGAACAGTCATAATATTCTTCCTTGTTATCATTAAAATACTTGAAAATATTTGCATTATTTTAAATTTTAGTTCTCTGTTTTTATGACCCCCAAAGTTAATGATTAGCAAATAAAATTTATGCATTAAAAAGTTCATTTTTCTATGAAAGATCGATAGAGAAAAAATAAGAGAGCTTTCCTAAAGAAATCATAAATCCCAATCTACAGCTTATACTCTAAAAGTACATTACTTGTTTGGTGTTCTGATACGTTCTGAAAGATTTTACATTTGAAACATGCAACAGTATATCACCTAAACTGAAATATAGTAAAATTCCAAGATGAGCTTTAGTTTTCCTTCCAAAGTTTTCTAGTCTGTGAATTTTCTCCTTTCACAACTATAATCTTCAGTTGCAAAATAGATTCAGTGATTCTGACACTTATACAAAGAAATTTGTATGTAATGTACACATTCTGGGTAAAATCTCACATGAAAAAGTATTTCCTTAGAAATTGATATCTTTATTTTTCTGTCAGTGCCTATAAGATGCAGTTTATTTAGGTTGATTTTTTAAGAAGGTAAATATTAAGGTTTATTTTAAGATTGTTTTAAACTCGTTCTCTAAATTTTTATAAAATTATATTACAAAAATATTTCAACTACAAAACCTGTTCAAAAGAAATGCTTAGTTGTAATAAATAAGAGCATCCTATTGATTTTTTGTATTTATTAAACATGTGTAATGCTCATAATATAAAAGACAAAATACGAAATGATTTTTAAATACCCCTAGTGATAATTTTTCTTTTACAGATGTTCATCAATCTTTCTAGCTAAGCTAGAGGTCTAGGCTGACTGTTGGGAAAATGGATGATGCTTATAATCATCTCAAAACTGTGTGACTTGGATTGATAATTCCTGAAAGAAAAAAAAAATAGTTTGCTTTGATCACTCTCTTTATTCAGGCCTTCAACTATCTATCGGTTTCTATTCTTTCATTCATATATACATCAACTAATCCAAATGTTTGTTTCAGTTATTTGTACATTACATAGTACACAAGAGATGATATACATACATATGATGCCTTCATTTGTATAGAATTTTCTGGAAAAAAGTAATGTGAGTTTCAGAGAAAAAATGTAAATGTAAGAAATTTTATTGCTATGCATCCTCATCAACAACTGCTATTGTCCTTTTAAGATTATCATAACTTCCATCTAAGTACTAACCAGGGCTGATCCTGCTTACCTTCTGAGATCAGATGACATCGGACACATTCAGGGTGATATGGCCATAGAGGTACATTCATACAGTGGAATCTTATTAAGTAATAATAAGAAATTAGCTATCAAGCCATGAAAAGACACAGGGAAAGAAACTTTACATGCAAATTGTAAAGTGAAAGACGTCACTCTGAAAAAGCTGAAGACGATGGGATTCTAAATATATAACATTTTTTACAAAGCAAAACTATCAAGAAATAAAAAGATCAGTGGCTGCCAGAAATTGGCAAGAGCAGGAAGACAGAAGAGGTAAGTGAAGCGCTGAGGGTTTTTTTTGGTTAGGGATGTGAAACTATTCTGTATGGTATTATAATGGTGGATATATGATGAATTTTGCCAAATCTATACAACTAACTGTACAATAAAAAGAGTGAACCTAAACTAGGAACATTAATAATAGTTTATAGTTAATAATAATATATTAATATTATTTCCTCAGTGGTAAATGTTCCATACCAATAAAAGATGTTAATAACAGGAAAATGTAAGGGGTGGCTGTAGAGAGAGAATATATGGGAAAGCTTTGCTCTTTGTGTTGAATTTTTTTGTACACTAAAATCATTCTACAAAATCTATTAATTAAAAAAAAAACTGCAAGGAAATAGAAAGAAACCTACAATATAATTGGAGATTTCAATATCACTCTTTTAATATGGGATAGTATACTTAAAATGAAAACCATGAAGGATAAAGTCTTGATCAACATTTTAAATCAATTTAATCTAATTTTCACTTATAGAATAATCAATTGAAGAAAATAAAAAGGACAATTAGATGGCTGGGTCATATGGTACATCTAGTTCTAGATCCTTGAGGAATCGCCATACTGTTTTCCATAATGGTTGAACTAGTTTACAATCCCACCAACAGTGTAAAAGTGTTCCTATTTCTCCACATCCTCTCCAGCACCTGTTGTTTCCTGACTTTTTAATGATCGCCATTCTAACTGGTGTGAGATGGTATCTCATTGTGGTTTTGATTTGCATTTCTCTGATGGCCAGTGATGATGAGCATGTTTTCATGTGTCTGTTGGCTGTATGAATGTCTTCTTTTGAGAAATGTCTGTTCATATCCTTTGCCCACTTTTTGATGGGGTTGTTTGTTTTTTTCTTGTAAATTTGTTTGAGTTCTTTGTAGGTTCTGGATATTAGCCCTTTGTCAGATGAGTAGATTGCAAAAATTTTCTCCCATTCTGGAGGTTGCCTGTTCACTCTGATGGTAGTTTCTTTTGCTGTGCAGAAGCTCTTTAGTTTAATGAGATCCCATTTGTCAATTTTGGCTTTTGCTGCCGTTGCTTTTGGTGTTTTAGACATGAAGTCTTTGCCCATGCCTATATACCCAAAGGATTATAAATTATGCTGCTATAAAGACACATGCACACGTATGTTTATTGCAGCACTATTCACAATAGCAAAGACTTGGAATCAACCCAAATGTCCATCAGTGACAGATTGGATTAAGAAAATGTGGCACATATACACCATGGAATACTATGCAGCCATCAAAAAGGATGAGTTTGTGTCCTTTGTAGGGACATGGATGCAGCTGGAAACCATCATTCTTAGCAAACTATCACAAGAACAGAAAAGCAAACACCGCATGTTCTCACTCATAGGTGGGAACTGAACAATGAGATCACTTGGACTCGGAAAGGGGAACATCACACACCGGGGCCTATCATGGGGAGGGGGGAGGGGGGAGGGATTGCATTGGGAGTTATACCTGATGTAAATGACGAATTGATGGGTGCTGACGAGTTGATGGGTGCAGCACACCAACATGGCACAAGTATACATATGTAACAAACCTGCACGTTATGCACATGTACCCTAGAACTTAAAGTATAATAATAATAAATTAATTAAAAAAAAAAAGGACAATTATTTTCAAGAGTATGCAGGACACTTACCAAAATAATCCATATTCAGAGCAATTAAACAAATCACAATGAATTTAAAATGATCCAAGCTACATAAATTATTGTCTCTTACCATAATGATATCAAATTAGAAACAAAAAAACAGAGCTCTCTCTAGAAAATCCCCAAAATATTTGGAATTAAATAATAGGATTCTAATCATTGATTGGTGATAGAAGAAATCAAGAGAAATATTAGGAAGTATTTTACTCAGAAAAATGCAACATAACATTTGTAGAATGCCATTTGACAGCAATATAGGTAAGAAAAGTTTTTGCACTGTAAATCTATATTAGAAAAAGAAATTTCTCACTTCAATTACCACAGATTCCACTCAAACTAGAAAAATCAAACAGAAATTATAGCCATAGTAAGCAGCATAAAAAATGTAAATGAAAACAATTGAAATAAAGATTTAAAAAATTAAAAATTAATGAAACCACACCTGATTCTTTTAAGATGAAGTTTGAAATAAACTTGTCATAGTAATCAGGAAAAAAGAGACATAAATTATCAATATTAGAAATGACAAAAATTACATGAATTTTAACAAGATCTTCAGGTAATTTTGATGCCTGACAGCTGCAGAATAATGGAGTCCGACTAGCTTTCCCTTTTTCTCCTTTTTACCCCTCTGTCCCCCACACTAACATTTCGTATCTAAAAGCAAGTTTGTCTATACACCTCTCACATATTTTTCCCACCTGAATTCTATATATTACCTCACTACATAGAAGAAAAATAATAATCGTTTTAAAGCAAGTAAATTAAAGCAATTTAAATATATGTATAATTTTGTAATAAAATAAAATCTACATTATTACCTAGAGCTGAAATCATTTGCCCAATTTTGTGTGGTTTGGCATTTCTGAGTCATTAAGAAAGATTTTAAATGAAGATAAATAATAAAGATCCTGAGAAATTATGTACTTTGATCCTCCGGGTTTCTTCAATTCTAATAACTGTATGTAAACAATTATTTATACAGTGTGCTTGGTGTTCAAAGTGTATATAAATTACAGTGTCTTCTTTCTTAGTGAAAGTTGTAAAGCCCACAAAATAAAAGTATAAGCTTAATTTCCTTAACAACATCTTAGATATAACATTATCTGTTTAGTTTGAATTTATTCCAATTTGCATGTGATATTATTCATTTTATTTTTAACTGATTATTTGCTTATATTTTAGCTAAAACCACACTGAAAAAATAATGAGGTATTTCAGATATAATTTAAAGAAGAGCTAAAAATGAGGTTTGTCTTAGAATACAATTATAAACAGAAATTCAACATCAGATTTTACCAAAATTGCTGACAGAATGAAACAAACAAACCAAAACAGGAAAAACAAAGGACAAACAACAATTACGGGAATTTCCTTAACAGAAAGTCAGATATGGGATGAGAAAAGTCAGCAAGAATGGCATAAAAACATGTGGATGTGTAGCTGGAAATATAATGAGAGACAAATATTTTTTCGGAAATCTCAATTTTTTTGACGGCCATTCTAAAACTCATTTGGCCGGTGTTAGAATATCAAGATGCAAAAATCCGCTCATTTAAGGGTCACAATAATCCAGAGTGGGCGTTTTTGTTTCCGTGTTTTCAGCTTTCAATCCCTTTATACTCTGCTCAGATATCTGTGAAGCTCTCAAATCTTGGTTCCCAAAGATGGAATCAAATGTTGACTACATACAAGAATTTGTCAGACGACAGAAAGTAAGATGTCTCTATTTGTTGTATTACCTTTTCTTCCAATGAATTTTCCAAATATGTGTAAATATGGACTCAAAGTATACACTGCAGAATACAAACAGCAGAAGCAGTGACTTTTTAAATCTTTCCTCTATCTACATGATAAATAATTTTAAAGTTATCTGCACTATATTAATTCAAAATTAAAGTATAATTTAAAATGATAGAAAAGACATATAGGCAATTTCCAACCTCTGAGTGACTCAATCTTGAATAATATTATTCAATAGTAAATATAATAAATATATATAATAGTAAAGTGTTTATAATTCCATCATTTGTACTTGTGCTAACCTAATTCCAATAATATTTATATTTTGTTTAGTACTAAAAATCACTTGCAATATTTCAACACAGAGCAAACAATGGTTAACATTTATGTAGAATGCTGACCAACCTAGATCAACAAGTAAAATTTTAACAGCAGCGTTTTAAAGTAACAATATGTCTTAATATTTCTATGTCCTTATATAGTTTCCTTAACAGGGTTTTAATGGTTTATATATAAGAATGTATCTAACAAATCAGCTATTATTTGATATAATGTAAAATTTATACTTGAATATTTAGTTTTTCCAAGTCTTACAGTTATAAACAACACAGAAACTAATACATTTGTTGTCTTTATGTTTATAGAGTAGATGAAATTTCAACAGAAAGCAATTATACTTAAGTGATCATCAAACTCTATATAATGCATATAAAATCACATAGTAGAATATACGGTCCTTACTAGGTATAAAGTAACACTTGATTCCTTTCTCAAATTATATTTAATGGTCACATGATTTGATAATTTTAAGTGGTCATTCTCATATTCTGAATGTTCTGAATAGTAAAATATATTTAGTTTTTAATCAACTGATTAAATACTTTTAAATAGATATATTTCAGTTTCTTATCATAGAAAACAGCTATTTTATTTAATAATAAATTCATAATGTTAAGAGGGAAATTAATGGAAAAATAGCTGTGGAATTAGTTATTAGAATGCAAACCTTTCATAAAATCATTCAAACACTTATCTACTCAACCAACACATATGCATTCTTTCACAGTTAAGTGTTGAGAACAGTTTACATTTACAGTCTTAGCATAAATATTTACTCAGTTTAAGTGTGCAATTTAATAACTTTAGTAAACTATATGCAGCCATGTGGGATCATCCACAATCAAGGTATAGAATACGTCTATCACCCTAAAAGGTTTCCTTATGATCCTTTGCAATTGATTACTTTTTCCTGACACCAGCAACAGGCAGACACTGATTTTCTTCTCACTATTGTATTGCCCTAGAATCTTATAGAAATTTAATTTTAAAATGTTAAAATTTTAAAATGTTGAATTTATGTTTTTTCTTTCATTTACAAAATGCTTTTGATATTAAGCCAGTTTGTTTTTTTTTTTTTTTTTTTTTTTTTTTTTTTTTTTGTAAATTAGTTGTTCCCTAAATTCTCTTAATTTTATGTAGTATTTCTTAGTTTGGCTATAATACAATTTATTTTCCATTACTTGCTGGATATTTTGGGTTGTTTCCAACTTGGAGTTATTAAAAACAATGGTGCTATAAACTTTTGCACTCAACACTTTCTGTGAATGCATTTGTGCTTATCTTGGTTAAATATCTAGGAGTACCACGGATAAGTTACACGGTATACGTGTGTTTCTATGTTACCACCATACTGTTTTCCAAGGTTCAGTATCATTCACATTCCCACCTGCTATGCATTTGAGAATTCAACTTGCTCCACTTTCTCATCTACACCTGATGTTGTCAACCTTTCTAATCATTTCACTGTGTAATGGTTTCCTATTGTTTTAAATTTCACTTCTCCAATGAATGGAGAAACTGAGCATTTTTTCATATGATTTATTTGAATACAGGCCAATTGTTAGGTTTATGCTTTGCAAATATGTTCTCCCAGTTGTGGTTTGTCTTTTTATTTTCTTAGTTGCGCATTTCAAGGAGTAAAAGTTACTTATTTTTATATTTTATTTTATCTTTTAGTTGGTAGATTGAAATAATCTCAATCGTGCTTAAGAATTATTTGTCTAACCTATGTAACAATGCCCTGTGTTTTTCTCTACAAGTGTAATGGTTTTCTCTCTTAGTTTTAAGCATATGACTAATTTTGAGTTTGTTCTTCTATAAGGTGTGAGATAGAGATGGAGGTTAATTCTGTTCTATATAAATATGCAGATATCCAAGCACTATTTTGTTATAGACCATGTTTCCTCATTAAATTCCCTAGAAACTTTACAGAAAATCAATTGATAATGTATGTGTGAATGTATTCCTTTGCTATCAATGCTCTATTATATTCTATTGATCTACATATCTGTTCTACAGCATGCCACATTATCTTGTTTACATAGTTTAACAGTAAGTCTTGAACTCTTGTTCTCTCAACCTTGTCTTTTTCAAGATTACTCTATTTTAGGTATTGACTTTCAATATAAGTTTTAAAATCAGCTTATCAAGTTTTAATAAGCATAGATGCCTATTAGAAATGAGATTGCATTAAAAACTACGTTAATTCTCAGTGATTGCCATCTTAACAGTATTGAATCCTTAAATTCACTAACTTAATATGTCACTTTGCTTATTTAGGTGTTTACTTTCTTTCTTTTTTTTTTTTTTTTTTTTTTTTTTTTTTTTTGAGACAGAGTCTCGCTCTGTCGCCCAGGCTGGAGTGCAGTGGCCAGATCTCAGCTCACTGCAAGCTCCGCCTCCCGGGTTTAAGCCATTCTCCTGCCTCAGCCTCCCGAGTAGCTGGGACTACAGGCGCCCGCCACTTCGCCTGGCTAGTTTTTCGTATTTTTAAAGTAGAGACGGGGTTTCACCATGTTGGCCAGGATGGTCTCGATTTGCTGACCTCGTGATCCGCCCGTCTCGGCCTCCCAAAGTGCTGGGATTACAGGCTTGAGCCACCACGCCCGGCCTAGGTGTTTACTTTCTATTTGCAATTTTTTGTAGTTTTTGGTAAGCAGGTATGCATATCTTTATTTTTCTTCCTGAATAATTTTTCTGAAGTCTATTTTAAATAGAATTCCTTTTATTTTCTAAATTTGGGTGCAGATATCCCTATTACAAACTGATTTTAATTTCTTTAGATTATAACCAGAAGTGGATTACTGTATCATATTTCTAGTACTCAGAAGAACAACTATTTTAAACTTTGACTTTGTGCCAGGTAATCTTGCTAAATTCACATGTCGATTTTAGTATACTATTTTGAAGATTTCTTAGGATTTTCTATGAACATGATCATAGAAAATCCTAAGATTTTCTGCTAATCAAGACAGTTTTGCTTTTTCTTTTCTAAACATAAGATGTTGTTATTTTATTTTCTTGCCTTAGTCCAACTGGCTAGAACATTTGTGCAATAATGAATAGATCCAGTGAGAAAAGGAATTATTGCCTTGTTTCTCATGTTACATAAAAAGCATTGAGACTTTTAACTTTCAATAAGATGCTAGCTCTAGGTTTTTCATAGATGGCTTTTATCAGTTTGAAAAAGTTCTCTTTTATGCCTACTTTAAGGATTTTTTCATTAATGGTAATTGAAACTTTAAAAATTCATTTTCTGTGTCTACTGGAATGACCTTATGATTTTGTTTTCATTTACAGTCTGTTACTAACATGAATAGCATTCTTTGATTTTCTGATGCTTAAGTAATCTCAAATTCCTGACAAAATATGCTACTTCTTAAAGAAGTATTGACATTTTATATTTGATTTCATTCTATTAACAAAAATTTTGTTATTGATCATGAGGAATATCAGCATATGGCTTTTTGGTAATATTATTATCTAGTAATATTGATTTCTTAAAATCTGTTGGGAAGTATTCCTTGTAACTTTTTTTAAGGATTTTTTGTAAGATTATACTAGTCTTTCTCCTACAATATTTCGTATAGTTGCCTGCAAATATATGTACCCATTAATCAACCTCTTTTCATTTTCCCCTCTCCATACCCTTCCCAGCTTCTGCTAACCATTAATCTGCTTGCTATGTTCATGAGATCCACTCTTTTAGCTCCCACATGTCAGTGAGTACGTGCAATATTTGTCTTTGTGTGCCTGGCTATTTCACTTAACATAATGATCTCCAGTTTTATTCATGTTGTGTAATGTTCTTTTTAATGGCTGAATAATGTTCCATTTTGTATATATGCCACATTTTCTTTATCTGTTCATTCACTGATATACACTTAGGTTGTTTCCATATCACTGCTATTGTGAATAGCAATTCAGTAAACATCAGAGGGCAGAAATCTCTTTTACAAACTGATTTTAATTCCTTTAGATTATAGCCAGAAGTAGATTGCTGCATCATTTGGCAGTTCTATGTTTAGTTTTTGAGGAAAGTTAATATTATTTTTCAAAATGGCTCTACTGGGTCACATTCTCAACAACAGTGTATACAAGGGTTCTGTTTTTTCTACATCACTGCCAAGACTTGTTACCTTTCATCTTTTTTATAATAGCCATTCAGACAGATGTGAAGTAATGTCTCATTGTGGCTTTAATTTGCATTTCCCTGATAACTAGAGATGTTGGGCATTTTTTACATATCTCTGTTGGTCATTTGTATTTATTTGATAAATGTCTGTTTAGGTCCTGTTACCATTTTTTTAATCAAGTTGTTTTCTTGCTATTGAGTTGTTTGACTTCCTTATATAATTTTAATATTAGCCTCTTAATCTTATGTATCATTTACAGATATTTTCTCCTAGTCTGTAGCTTGTCTCTACACTCTGTTAATTGTTAGCTTTGCTCTGCAGAAGTTTTTCAGTTTGATACAATCTCATTTGCCTATATTTGCTTCTGTTGCCTGTGATTTTAGAGTCCTTTCCAATAAATCATTGCCCAGACTAAGGTTTTGGAGCTTTGTCCCTGTTTTCTTCTACTAGTTTTATAGTTTCAGGGAATTTTTTTTCCCTCTAAGTTAAAATCTTTATCCATTTTGAGTTGATTTTTTGTATATGGTGTGATGTAAGGGTCCAGTTTGATTCTTCTGCATGTAAATATTGTTTTCTCAATGCTATTCTTTGAAAAGGCTATCCTTTCTCCAGTGTGTTGTTGGTGCCTTTGTTGATAATCGATTGATCACGGTTCTAGGTCAGTAGTTCCTTCAACAGAGCATTAGCATTTTTGTTTGTTCGTTTTCAAACATTGTTTTAAAAATGCTAACATTTTCATTTTTTAATTATTTGTATTTCTCTGTTGAGCTTTTGTTATGTTTCTGTGGAGATTTCTTATTTCTCGGCAAGCATTCTTATTTGTTTACTCTATGAATATCTTTGCTTTATTTTATCAAAGGTGATTACAATAGCTACTTTAAAATCCCATCTTTAGTTAGTTACAATAAGAGGTTCATATTGGGGGTCAGATTCAGTTGTTTCTGTTTCCCTTGATAATATGTTCCATTTTCTTAGTTCATATTTCTATTAATTTTAAATCGTATTTCAGTCATTCTAAATGTTTCTCTGACAAATATTTTCTTTCCTTTTGCAGACAGGTACAAATCTTGTGTAGGAGTGTATTTCAAACTCTTTTTCTTGGGCAGTAGCTCCAATCTTAGTTCAAGTCTTTTGTTTTAAGTTGAGCATCTTTGGGTCTTTTCTGCATATGTCTGATGGTTCAGTCATAGATCACAGTAAATAGGGATGCAATTTCTTCTCTGTTTTTGTTTGTTAGTTTTTGGTTTTCCCTTCTAGGATCCTCTCGTCTTCAATGATCACGGCTGAAAATGCCTGATTCTCTCAGTCAGAGAGTGACATTTTTTTTTCTTCACTATTTGTCTCTACTGCTGACATATATTTCACTCTTTAGCCCCAAGCTTAAAATCACCAATATCAGGAATTTACTTCATACTGCTCTTCTCCTCTCCTCCTCTGAGTACGCAGTTCCCATGAGAATCTATGCACTTTTCTTTATTTTCCAGCGCTTTCACGTAGTTTTTTGTGTTACTTCCAGGCTTTCTAGTCAGGGTTTCCACAGGAAAGTGGGGTCTTAGTGACTACTGAAGTGTGGTTTACTTAGTTATTATAGGAACCATAACTCCATTTCTTTTACATAAACATAACATAATTACAAATATCTAGAGCCTGCAATGTTCAATCCCAATTGTCAAGTTCTTATTCATTATTATAACATTCCATTTCTTCCCACATAAAGATTATCTTCAGTAAATATAACAAAAATACAAAATAATATATTCCTAGAATATCATTTTATTCTAAAAGTTTCTATTTCATTGACTAGTGACATCTACACTGATACTCTTATAATAGGTTTTTTAATATTAATATAGTATTATGGCAACTGCCTGAGTATAATCCAGATTTAGTTTTATTACTCTTGTTATTAATATTATTATTATTCAAGAATATAATTAATTTGAGATGGAGCAATACACTTACTTCTATTTTATAAAGTCGCTAAGAATTTTGCCAATTAAGGAAAATACATGGTGGTAATGATGATTGATTGGTTTGATTTCATGTTTATCCATGATGATCATCCCTAGAAATATCAGGTAATGAGATACATATTTTACATGTATTTAATCAGACATTCCAAAACCCTATGAGTTAGCTATTATTCAGCAAATAGATAAGCAAATGGGTCATAGGAAAGTTACTTGTCAAAGGTCTTATAGCTATTAAGCATCACCACAAGTATTTGAGAACAGATAGTTTGTTGCTAGGATTGTATGTACTTTTAAAAATTAATATATGGTTTATAATATTTAGAACTTTTTTCATTTAATAAATTTTTATTATGTGTGTGTGTCTCCTTTACTCCATATTCTATTATTTAACAGCCATGGCAACATTTAAAAAATGATTATGACATAATTTTTTCTCAACAAAATTTCAAATAGAATTATTGATTTATAATTTTGGAATGGGACACAGAGTCTGATAACTTTGTCTAATTTAATTGCTGCCTTGAAGAGAAATAACATGGATTTATCATGACTGGCAATGACCAATGAAATATTAATGCATCTGTTGTTTTTTTCATCTTGAATGTGATATTTTTGTAACCTGTAGGAGAGAAAATGAAAAAGTATAGATCATAAGAATATAACAGATGACATGTCTGTTTTGAGTACAGTTGTCACAGCAGTAAAATGGGTAAAATAAAGAAAGAAGAAAGCAATAAAAGGAAAGAAAGAAAAGAAAGAGAAAGAAAGAAAGAAAGAAAGAGAGAGAGGGAGGGAGGGAGGGAGGGAGGGAGGGAGGGAGGGAGGGAAGAAGAAAGGAAGAAAGGAAGAAAGAGAAAGAAAGAGCCACATCAATCCCTTTCTCCACCTAGGCATTACTAGAAGGTAAGGCATAGCCTCTGGTTACATAGTTTATGTCTGGGTTTTCAGTGCCCCTCCCTGTGACAAAGAAGGAGAGAATTCAAAGGCTTCACACATCTTAACTTCACATGATTAGATAGAGAACCCTCAAAGATTTGGACAATGAATAACTTGCTTCCAGCAATAGACAGAATGGCAAGAGTAAAGACATTAATTTGCACTAGAAATGGAGGTTGGAATTAACAGTTCCCTCATGAGTAATGGCACAATATATGCATGATGAACTTTAAAAGAAACTAGACTTTTTAACAATGTGCTCCTAGCAACACTCAACACAAGATTATATTGATGTTAATTTTCTCTTCCCACTAAGTGAGCTCTCTGGGAACATATATTGCTGGGTAAATCTATGCAGAGATCTCAGGAAATAGGAGCCAGTTTTTCTTACCAATTTCCATTTTTCAGCCCAGACTCTCAGGTCAAGTCTGTTAAGTTATATAGTCCAGAGATGCCCCTATTCATAAACTTAGGAAAGAGGCAGTCCCTCAAAGATGCCTTATTCCGGGGCTGGCGTGGTGGCTCGCGCGTGTAATCCCAGCACTTTGGGAGGCCGAGGCAGGTGGATCACCTGAGGTCAGGAGTTCAAGACCAGCCTGGCCAACCTGGTGAAACCCTGTTTCTACTAAAAATACAAAAATTAGCTGGGTGTGGTGGCGAGTGCCTGTAATCCCAGCTACTCTGCAGACTGAGGCAGGAGAATCACTTGAACCCAGGAGGCAGAGGTTGCAGTGAGCCGATATCATGCCAGTGCACTCCATTCTGGGTAACAGAGAGAGACTCAATATCAAAAAAAAGAAAAAAAAAAGAAAAAAAAAAGAAAAAAAAGAAAAGAAAAGAAAATGAAAAGAAAGAAAGAAGCCTTATTCCATTCTCCCTTTCCTTATCATCCTCACCCTCGCAAACCCAACACGTACCTGTAGGTCCCACGCTATACTTTGGCATATAGCCAGATGCCTCTTTAAATTTAATTTTAAAATTAATTTTTTGGGTCTCCATTTTCAGAAGAAAATGTCTCTTTGGAAACTTTTCTACCAATAAGCATACAGAAATAAAATTACGAGTCTATATGGATTAAAATATTTACTTTCTTTTCTTTTGTCTAATCAATATCAGGTCTATTGCTAAAGGATTAGCATTAGTCATAGATTTTGGGGAGTGAAAATAGTTATTTCATCTATACATATAAAGCACAAACAGAATATATGTACACACATGATGTTGGGCAGTTGCCAGAAGTTCTCACGTTGAAAGAGGAACTATTATGTAGGGCCCACTGAAAGGATGGACTTTATTTTCCAGAAGTACTGAGTTCAGATTTCACCTTCACTCTGTAATGGCTGGGGACTTCAGTAAAATATTTAATCTTCCCAAGCCAGTTTTCTTCATCTGTAAAATGAAGCTAAAAATTGTGTCACCTTTTGTAACTGGCACAGAATTAGTATGGTAAGTCCCTGGCACAGTGTCAGTATGTGTTGGAGAAAGTGAGAGATAATTTTACTGATTAAATTGATTTACTTTCTACAGAAAAGGGATGTGTTCTTACCGTCTGTGACACAGGGGCCCTTGAATGAGAACTTTGTTACAGTCATTTGTGGAATAAAGGATAGATCTCGTCAGTAGGGATAATGATTTGGAAAATGATTTTTGACAATGAAGGTAAAGATATCTGTGTAAGATACGGTGTTTTGCTAAAAGTTCCTAAGTATTCAAAGTGGCAGAAATTATTTTTATATTTGTGCCAAATCTGTCCTTTGAAATACCAAATGTGCACTTTTAATCTTTTTTTTTAAAGATATCATTTTAGCCTCTCTTTACTAAATTTCCAGGACACAATTTTGTATTTAAAAATGAACTAATGGGCTTAGGGAGCTTAAACGTGAACAAAGAAATACAGTATGATCGAAATTTGCCTCTTCAGTAAATTTCAATATATTTCTCCTTCACTAGTTGTGCATCATATAATGAGCAAAAGACATAAGTGATTGTTACAGAAAAATCAAGACAAACACAACATTTCATAGGCGGAGATAGTGCTAATATCTTGAAAATAACCTAAATTTCTAAATTAACACTAAGCCAAATTCCCATCTTTATTAATGAATTAATATGAACCACAAAAGTGAACAGCTCTTGGGAACAAGACCATTTTTTTTTCTTTTCTTATCCAGCCATGTCACACCTACGTTACTTCAAAAGTTGAACTATCCTGGGAAACTTCTTAAGCTAATACTTATGTATGGTATTTTTTTTTCTGAACACATTAAATTTTTAAATTTCCACCTATCAATTGCAGTTTTAATCACACAAATTTTTTCAGGTCACTCTATCCTTTAGTGTAGTGGTCCACTCCTGGAAACTATGTATTTCCTTTACAGAGTTGATTCCTATTGGCATTCTGCTTGCATTTCCATGCTATACAATTATTGTTTGGAAAATGAAGACTTATTACATTTTTTTAAATTAGACTTTAAGTTCTAGGGTACATATGCATAACGTGCAGGTTTGTTACATATGTATACTTGTGCCATGTTGGTGTGCTGCACCCATCAACTCGTCAGCACCCATCAACTCGTCATTTACATCAGGTATAACTCCCAATGCAATCCCTCCCCCTTCCCCCCTCCCCAAAATAGGCCCCGGTGTGTGAGTCCAAGTGATCTCATTGTTCAGTTTCCACCTATGAGTGAGAACATGCAGTGTTTGGTTTTCTGTTCTTGCGATAGTTTGCTGAGAATGATGGTTTCCAGCTGCATCCATGTCCCTACAAAGGACACAAACTCATCCTTTTTTATGGCTGCATAGTATTCCTTTGTGTATATGTGCCACATTTTCTTAATCCAATCTGTCACTGATGGACATTTGGGTTGATTCCAAGTCTTTGCTATTGTGAATAGTGCCGCAATGAACATAGGTGTGCATGTGTCTTTATAGCAGCAAGATTTATAATCCTTTGGGTATATACCCAGTAATGGGATGGCTGGGTCATATGGTACTTCTAGTTCTAGATCCTTGAGGAATTGCCACACTGTTTTCCACAATGGATGAACTAATTCACAGTCCCACCAACAGACTCATTACATTTTACATAAGATTTATTGTATATCTTGCAACTTGCAAAGTTCTGGTCTAAACATGCAAACACAAAGAAAGTTAGTTGAATAAGTGAATGATTCTACCTTTCAATGATTTTTTTTTTTATCCACACAAAAGTTTTTTATGATACTCCACATGGAAATTATTTCAGATATTTATGTAAGCACATATTTTTTCTTCCCAAACATTAGGAAAACTTTACATATACTCTGGGAGAAATGAGGAGCTACTGAGATGTTTTCCACAAAATGACATAATTTAGTGTTCCATTTTAGAAATGTCACATTGGTTGGCTATTAAGAATAGTCTCCTAGGGCCACAGCTGGGAAACCAGATAAAAGGTTATTGCAATGGTCCTGTCAAGAAATTAGAGGTGTGTGGGAAATGGTGACAATTGTAAGAAGGGAGAAAGCGTCAAATTCTGGATAGTCCTCTAAGGTGTATTTTCATGTAAGTTAATATGAGATATGAAAAAAGGGGGGCTTTTGAATTATTTGCCTAAGAATTGATTTGCCTAATTATTAGGCACATTTGTTTGCCTAATAAATGATAGATAGAGTTGCCATTAAGAGAGAAGGAATGCAGAGAAAAACATTTGAAGAACTGAATAATCAAGAATTCAGTTTAGGGCATATATATTTGGTAACACTGATTAGACATCAAAATGGGGAAAACTACTATTCTTTATAACCAGAGTTTAAATCTATTTCCTTAAGAACTCTGCTGAGAGTTTCATTTCTTCAGGTTGTTAACAAAATAGAAATCTAAAGCTTTAGGTCATTAATAGGTGAATAATTATTCTACAGTTTTGAAAAGACTTAAAATTCATTGATCACCTACATAGAGTTCTGTTGAACAGTATTAAGTGACCACAGGTGCCCAGGTCCACTTTATATTTATAAAACTTGACCTAATTAGCAACTTATTAGAACACTAAGAAAATGGCATTCATGCAAGTTTCTAAGAAATAAATATAAAAATATTCTTATTTAAAAAAATACACGTGTGTGTACATGGATATATTCATATGCGTACATGCATATGTCCCATATTAAATAACATTTTCATCTACGAAACTAATATTAAAACATTCATAGTGTCAAGTTCTCAAGGGATAAGAAAAAAAGTATATCACTCATTGGAAATGAGTATGTCAGTATATCATATTTTTTTTAAAAACAATACATTTGAATCACTAACAATATAAAATGCTTCTGACTACATATATAATAAGATGCTTACTAAGTTATTATTTATTATGTTGAGAAATTGAAGTTAAGAATATTAAACTCAAGAAAATGTTTAAATTATTATCTACATTATGGATAACGTGCACAATAATGATCATTTTATTCAAAGTTTTTTTCTTGGCGTAGTAAAATTTTTAGAATATAATTAAGTGTAAAATATAAATACAGAATAATCTCAATTTTTGAAAAAATAGCTCATTTGGGCTACTTTTACAATTCATATATAAATGCATAGGGCTTCATTTTATAACATGTACATAAATGGATTTCTGTGTGTGTGTGTGTGTGTGTGTGTGTGTGTGTGTGTGTTTATGTGTGTGTTTGTGAAGATTGGGAGGTAATAACACCAAAATCTATCATTAATTATGATTAATATGGTGGGTGATAGGAAAACAATCTATTATTTCCTTTTTTACAGTTTTCTATGATTTACAAAGAGCATACGTGAATTTAATAATCAGAAAAGATAAGTGGACCTAGTATTTTAAATGTCTGAATAGAAGGCTTGAAATGTTTTATACAAAACTGGTCTTCTGAAGGTGTTAAAGTCATTTGGATTCCTAAAGAAGACTAATAGAAATAGAAAAATTTGGATTTGTTTCAGCCATTTCCAGATTAGTTCTTGCTAATAAATTCAAGCGGTTTTAAGGCATAGAAGTGTGTTATCTATACTTCTCCAACATTATAGCCATCTTTCAGTCTTTAGCAGATAATTGGAACCCAAATCTGCTTCAAATGGTGAGACAGTGTGTTATGTTTTGGTTTAAAAAAAGGAAAAAAGAAAATCTGCATATTTAATTCTAGATTCCTTGATGGCATGGTTTGCAATTATTTCCAACTTGAAAAAGACAGTGATACCAGGAAAGTATAAGGGCAATTTTTTACTTTCCAGATTACACATGAATACATATTTTAGAATATTAAATATAAATACAAACTCTAGAATACTAACATAAATATGAATGCAAAATAATATGTGCATTACCTACTCTTCATAATGCGAAAAATTATACGTTATACATTAAAAATTGTACATTGATCACTATACATTAAAAAATTGTTCAAATTCACAGTAAAGTAGCTTCTCATCATAAAAAGTACCTCTGTAAGAAAGAAAATATTCTGCTTTCATGCCTGAGATGTACCAAGTTGTATGTGTTACATACTATGTGACAATGTAAATAAATTTTGCAAAGAGAACAAGATTTTACAAATTATATAATCAACTATATATATATTTATCATAAAATTTATTTTTTCAGATATTCATGCATGACTTTTCTGTGGTAGACCATCATGTTCTTTAAATGAAACTTTAATATAATTAAAATGTTTAAACACTTAATTTATATGCAAAATAACTAAAATTATTCTTGAGTAAACCAAAAATGATGACTATATGACCCTATTATCTTGAGATGAAGAAGACTATCATCCTGTTAACTGTACAGAAACAATTGAATGGGAAGACATCAATCTAGAATAGTTATGGTAACATTTCAATTTAATACAATCTAAGAGTCTGATATATTTTATTTTCTTTTTTTATGTTTTTTCTTGCAGGATATGACCACTCTGTTCTTTTATTTTTTTAATTTTCTCTTTTGGTTATCACATTTTCCTCCCAGATACCTCTCATTTTGAATGTTTCCACCAGAATTTATATTCCTTTTCAACTATTATTAATTGGCCATTTCATTATTATGATGTTTATCCTAGCTGACATATCTTTTCTTCATTAATTTGCTCTTTACTGTTGATTATACGTGAAGTCTTCACAAAATATTTTGCCTACTATCTTAATTCCAATAGTGGTGTCTATTTGAAGCCAAAGAGAGAATAGTTTTAAACATGAATTTCCTGTATATATAATCACATAATCAAGAACAGTAATGATATGATTCTAGCAGGCCTAATAGCTTTGGTAGATGGTAAAGATAATGTTATAAGACCCTAAATATAGTGTCTGTTGTGTGTTAAAGTAACATAAAAATAATAAATGTGTAGTCATTACATGTAAAGAAATGTTCTTTACAAGTGTTAAATGATAGAAAACCAAATTAACATAAATAGTTTTGCAGAGAAACTATATTTTCAAGAGTATTCTTCTTCTACTTTTGTCAATATTCAAAGCCCTATACTAACTTTAGGAAAACATTGAAATGAAGATGATAGAAATAAATCTATAAACTAATTTGGTAAATTATTAATGATAAGAGTAAACTTTACCTACATAATGACCAATTAGTTGATTAAATTAGTCTCAACAACAATCCATCTTTTCAGGAAAAAAATAAAATTGTATAAAATAGATATCCTCAGACTGAACTACATATCTAATTCAGTCAAAGTATTGATTCAGGTATTCAGGTTGCCTGTTTGATATATTCTAAATGGAGGCTGCGTTTTTTGAAAGATTTAAAGAAGTTTGTTTGCTTGTTTTACTTCAGAAAGTTTGTAAAGTCTACGCATTTTTATAAATCTTAATCTTTTACCTTCTCATTGATGAAAGTATCCTTTCCTTCTTCATATGACCTTTATAGCATTATTTTCAAATTGTAAAAAGGAATACTTGAGAATTTCAAATATAAAATGTTTTTAGCGAATATATTCATCCTTAACCTAAATATACTTCACAATATTCTCTTAGGACACTGAAATATTCCTGATCTGTAACTTATCACTGCAAAATAAAACAATTAGTCTCTTTATCTGTGAACAGTCATAGGGGTTTGATTGCAAAGCAATCGATTTTAGGATGGCTACTGTTTTACTTGAAAAAGAGATACATTTGTAAATAGTTTAATTTTAAAACATAAAACATCCACCTTCGCATTCTATAAAAAAACACAGTTTAATAAAGAAAATACAAAACTATTTTTTATGGAGTAATATATTATTGCTGGCTGACTTTATTATTTTCTCAGTTTATGCACTTTAAGTGGTAAGTACCAAAGGTAGGTTCTCTTTATAATATTTAGTTAAAACATATGAAGAGAATCTACACTCTTTAATCACTATCTTGTCAATGCTGTGTGAGTTTGAATGTTGAGAGATGGAATCATGTATTTTCTGAATGTAGAATACTTGCAAGGGGTGAAGGAACGGATCCAGAATAACTAAAACAATTTTCAAAAAAGAAATACAAAGTTACTTCAACTACCTGGTTGAGAGACTCAAAAATTATTAAGGTTGTATGATATGACCGTAAAAAGCAAATAAATAAATTGAACAAAATAGCAAATCCAGAAATAAAACCACACATATAGAGTCAATAATTTTCTACAAACATTCACTAAAATTCAATTTGGAACAACAACAACAACAACAAAAACACTTAGACATTCATATGGAAAAAATGAGTGATGACCTCATACACCTCATACAATATGAAGAAAAAATAAAACCAGTGATGTGATTAAAATTATCCAAAAGAAAGAGGTATTGCAAAAAATAAATAAAAGGGAATTTAAACTGTTCTATTTATTTGAGAAAATATATGGAAAAGAATGGGACAATTTGATAAGGTTAAAATGTGAAATTTTGAGACAATGTTCTTATGTATATTTCAAGTTTAGTAGAACCTCTTGTGGGTCTGATATTTTAATTTCAGAGAATCAAAAATAATTTTATTTTATTTACATTTCAATTTTTGTATTGCCATATAATTGTACATATTTTGAGGGTATATGTAGTATTTGGATGCATGTATATAATGTGCAATGATCATCTCGAATATTTACCATTTCTTTGTATTGGGAACATTGCAATTAGTTTTTTTAGCAATTTTGAAAAATACTATAAATTACTGTTAATTATAATTTATGCTTTCAATCTAACTATATTTTTGTACCTCTTAATCAACATCTCTTTAACCACTTCCTGTTTAGAATTGTGAAAATTTTTCCACATGAGTAACATTTTAAAGCATAATTTATAGCCAACACATTTTTAGAGTGTATGTCTATTCATTGGAAAGTGTAGGCAATATTGTACCTTAATAATTCATTGAATTGTGACATTTCATTGAATTTTAACAACAATAATCTTATAAGAGATAGTAATTTTATTTTATTTTTGATGTTCATACTTTATTTTGATGGCCATCTCGTTCTAAGTTCATAATGTTTTTTTAAGAATGTCATTTAAAACAATAACTCTTCTTTAAACATGTTACATCATGTTCCATGGATGGGTAACTGCTTAAACTTGTGATATATACACACACACACTATATATATATATTTACATACATACACGAATATATATAAACACTATATATATTTGCACACTATATATACCCATAAATATACTATGTATACAAACATATTTATATATACATATTTATACATATATAATACATTCAGATAAACACAAACTATATATACTATTTGTTACTAAAAACAGAGTTTGCTAGTATATATATTATTGGTTCCTATATTAAATTATACTGGCTTTTTTGTAAAATAGAGTGAAACAATTGTCACTCATTTCCTTTTAGTGCCATGGGTGGTGACCCAAAAGGGAACTGCTGAGAAGGGTAGACATAGATGTTGTAGTCAGATTGGGGCATAATAGGAAGTAAAAACTAAACAGATGTTGTAGTCAGATTGGGGTATAATAGGAAGTAAAAACTAAACAGAAGGAAAAACTAAACTAAAGCGCTTCTGCACTGCAAAGGAAACTATTATCAGAGTGAACATGCAACCTACAGAATGGGACGAAAGAGTTCGCAATTTATTTATCTGACATAGGGCTAATATCCAGAATCTACAAGGTACTTAAACACATTTACAAGAAAAAAACAAACAATTCCATCAAAAAGTGGGTGAAGGATATGAACAGACACTTCTCAAAAGAAGACATTTATGCCGCCAACAAACATGAAAACATGCTCATCATCGTAGGTCGTTAGAGAAATGCAGATCAACACCACAATGAGACACCATCTCATTCCAGTTAGAACGACGATCATTAAAAAGTCAGGAAACAGATACTGGAGAGGATGTGGAGAAATAGGAATGCTTTTACACTTGGTGGGAGTGTAAGTTAGTTCAACCATTGTGGAAGACAGTGTGGCAATTCCTCAAGGATCTAGAATCAGAAATACCATGTGACCCAGCAATTCCATTGCTGGGTGTATATGCAAAGGATTATAAATCATTCTACTATAAAGACACATGCATACGTATGTTTATTGCAGCACTATTCACAATAGCAAAGACTTAGAACCCACCCAAATGCCCATCAATGATAGACCAGATAAAGAAAATGTGGCTCATATACACCATGGAATACTATGCAACCATAAAAAAGGATGAGTTCATGTCCTTTGCAGGGACATGGATGAAGCTGGAAACCATTATTTTCAGCAAACTCTCCTAAGAACAGAAAATCAAGTACCGCATGTTCTCGCTCATAAGTGGGAGTTGAACAATGAGGACACATGGACACAGGGAGGGGAACATCACATACCGGGGCATGTTGGGGGATGAGGGGCTAGGAAATGGGTAGCATTAGGAGAAATACCTAATGTAGATGATGGGATGATGGGAGCAGCAAACCACCATGGAACGTGTATAAATACCTATGTAACAAAAGTGCGCGTTCTGCACATGTACCCCAGAACTTAAAGTAATATAAATAAATAAATAAATAAATAAATAAGAAAAAAAAGCCCCCTCCAAAAAACATTAGTAAGTTGAGTTCAGCAGCAAATATTATTAAAATTATAAAACATTTACTAAGGGGAATTAAAGAGTGGGATGATATAATGAAACACTCAACATTACTAAGATGTCAGCTATTTCCAAATTAATCTCACGATTAAAAAGCAATACCAGTTAAAATCCAATCAATCATTTCCTTGAAATTATCAAGTGTATACTAAAATTTATACAAAAATGCAAAGGGTACAGAATAACTAAAACATTTTTCAAAAAGTACGGAATTAGCATACTTTCACTACATGGTTGCAAGGCTCAAAAATTATTAAGGCTGTATGATATAATCATAAAAAGCAAATAAATAAATGGAACAAAATAGCAAATCCAGAAATAAAACTACTCATATGGAGTCAATAATTTTTACACACATTCAGCAAAATTCAATGAGGAACAAAAAAGTCTGGACATCCATATGGGGAAAAGTGAGCAACGGCCTCACACAATATGAAAATAATAATTTATGAAGAACAAACCTAAATATCTTTACTACTTGCCAGCATGCCAAGATGTTTTAGGCAGGACACAAAAAGATAAAACAAAAGAAAAATATATATAAATTGTACTTTGTCATCATGAAAAACTTGGCCAATAAAGACACTCAGCTAAGAACATGCAAAAGCAAGTCTTAAAGTTTTCTGAGTTGTCGAACAGCTTTAGAGGAGCATGTCTGTATCCAGACAACCCAGGCATTGGGGTTAAAAGCTTCATTAAAAAAGTCGGTACTCGAGCTTGATTCAAAAAGAACAGAGACACCCTCTTTAGGGACCACAGAAGGTTAGAAAATGTGCATTAATTCAGTAGTGTGGCTTTACAGTATAAACCTTTTGCCGAAAGTTTGCATTTTATCGGAGCATTGCGGCCTTCATTTCACCTCAAACAATTATTAGAAAAACGGAAGAAATATCCATAGCTGAGCTTAAATTTCCCACTACCACAATGAAAACAAAATCACATATTTCTTGAACATTGGTACTGGCAATATGATATTCATGCCTTCTGCAAAATATATAGTTGCCCACACACATATTTTAAAGAAATTGTTCCGTTTTTTGCCAGGAGCAAGAGATGCAAAACTTTCACAAACGTTCACATAGACTTTCTATGGAGTTCATTTTAACTCTATGTCAATGGCATAGAAAATATTGAGTCAGAGCAATGAATTAATCCACAAAGTAGTCTGTGGATACCATGGATATTTCTCTGAGCAGAACCATCACAAATGTATTGTGATTTTATTTTAAAAGAAAGTAATAATTTCTAACCCTTGTTTTGAGTAGAAAGAAAATGTAAATAGCCCTATTAACAAAATATGGATTTTGATTTTCTGAACAATATAAATGGCTGATAGTAATAGCTTTCCAAATAACATAATTTTTTTTCTTCGGGTAAATTCATCAAGCAAGTGAAAAAAGAACATACAGTTTTCTGAAATGGGAGAAAAGATAATAGGTGAACTTTGGAGAAGTCGAAAAAAGAGTTACTGATTTTTATTACTTCTAGAATGTCCTTGTATACTATTAAATAAATAATTAAAATATTGACCCAATAAATACTGGCAAGAAGAACAAATTATCCATAAAATAATTTACCTTCCTTTGTAAACAATCATCAGTTAACTCAGAAAAGATTATCTCTATGCATACTACTGCAGAACAGTACTCTAGGCGGCTGTGGACCCACCTAGTTTTCCCCCATTTCTTCTTCATGGTTCTCAAATAACTCTAGAATGGGCTGAGAATGCATTATTCTGAGATAGAGTTGAACTGCCTAAAACAACTCATACCTTGTTCCTGTTCCTTCAGGGAAATGTGGCATGTTGCGTTAGGGAGGAACTGCCCAGGATAGCCCGAGTTTCATTCCTGTCTTTCCTGGTAGCAGGATATTTATCAAAGCTTTGTCCACTAATTCTCATGACCCCCAGGTGGCTCCAGGCCTCTGGGGGTCCCTTATCTATGGTGCAAGTGGGGCATGTGCAATCAAGGCTCCATCTACCTAGGACACCTTTCGGATCTACGGAGAATCAACTCACAATGGATCCTAGACTCCCTTTATTGTTGCCCATCTGTAAGCAATAAATCCACTTCCTATAACCTGTTATATATGAGTATGTTCGGTATCACTGGACTCAGACAGATTGGTAACCAGAGCACAGTAAGTCTGCTTCACAAATCTGTGGTTTGTGAAATAAAACAAATAGGTATCACAAGTAAATTTTGTTTTTTCCTACACTCTCTACTGCTACGTAGTGATATGTAAAATGATTTATATGTAAAGTTTTGTGTAAATATTTATAAAGTAAGCTAGTAAGTACAAGCTTTATGTTAGTATTGGACTTGACAGATTGGATCAAATTAGAGTTACTGAAAGAGATGAGTAAGGCAAATAAATTAGAAAAATACACAAATTACTCTCTTTAAAAGTTTTCCTATATAACTAACCTTTAATTGGCTTCCATATCTTTTAATATTAGTATTAATATATATTTCTACCAGAGTAACTTAAAATATTTGGATTATTGCTTTTGTCTATATAATAATATCTAGGGATCTAGAAACGTTATCAAGATTTTTATGTCGCCTATCATGTGACTTCCAAATCTTTTTTCCTCCACCTTTCTCTCAAGCTGCACATACATTTCAGAAAAAAATTAAAATACTCAACTTTGCTTCTAGTTAGGATGCATATGTGAAAAACCAGCTATCCTACCATTACAATGAGAGAATAACATGTAATTCATGCAATCAGAACTTTACTAAAACCTATCAGAGAGCTAAAGACAAAGAAATCTAAAAGATAGACTGCTTTGAGCATTTCTTAGGTGAGTAGAACCTAGCCTGTTTTTATTCGTGGTGACAGAGGTGGATGAAGAAGCTAATCTCCCATAGAAGAAATGAAAGAACAAGTAGTGAAGGACACTCTGTTAGATCTAGTATCCTAAACAAAAGCTAGATCTCAAAATTCACCAAATCACTCCCATGAGATTTTACTAATTGTGCATTGGTGCTGAGCAGGGAAGTTGAAAGGGCTCTTGTCTTCTTAGAATGGCTAGAACTAGTACAAGTGTTCTCATCCCACCCTGCGATGCAGGAACTCAGTATAGAGCAGAAACTTTAAAAAGTTGCATTTCAGCTCTGGCTCAATTCAATTCCTAGTTTTATTAGAGAGAACAAACCCTCATTCTAGCCATCTGGGGGAAAAAAGAGCAAAACCTTTCACGAGAAAAAATACTATTCTCAACTGTTACTTTATGCAAAGTGCCTGGCATCCTACATAGATGTGTGTGTTTGTGTGTGTGTGTGCGCGTGCACATGCATGCATGTATGTGATTGTGAATTAACAGGAAAGTGTGAACTATAATCAAATAAAAAAACTGACAATAAAAGATGACACAAAAATTGTCCAGATTACCCAGAGAATGGCAGAACTTACAGGAAAAATTAAGATAGTGAATAAAATAATATGTACAGAATTTCAACATAAAAACAAAAGCTTTGATAAATGAACCAAATAAAAATTCTAGAACTAAAATTCTACAATATTTGATCTTAAAAATATTAGATGGGCATAACAACAGATAAAAAAGAAGAAAAGATAAGTGATTTATTGGTAGGTTAATATAAATTAGCTAAATTGAAGAACAGACATTTTTAGAAAAAGAATTGGGACTCTAAGTCATATGAAAAGATGTTCAAGATAGCTAACATACATGGAAATGGATTTCTAGAAAAAGAGAAAAAAACATTTAAAGCTACAATGTCTGAATATTTTCTGAAATTAGTGAATAATATTTACCCCCAGATCCAAGACCAGCAACACCCAAGAAAAAGCATAACATTTCAGTAAAAACTGCTGAAATGCAAAGATAATCAGAAAAACTTTCAAAGCAGTTAGAAACGAAAAATATAACAATCAGACACATAATAATAAGAATAATGGTCAAATTTTCATTAGAAACAATGAAAGCTAGGAAGTGATATAAGCATCATTAAAACATGGGAAAAAGATATAAGAAAAATATTATAGGCTAGATTCCCACTACAGAGAAAAAACTCTTAAAGGAAATAAAGACATAGGCAGACAAAACCTGTATACTTGTACAAGAATTGTTGAAGTTCTTTAGGTTAAAGTAAAATGAAACCAATTTAAAGTATGAATTACACTTCTATAAAAAAAGAAAAAGATCCTTAAAGAGAGTAAAAGTGTGGACCAAATTAATAACAATGTATTGTGTGGTTAATTATTTAAAAGTACAATATATGAGAAAATAGCACAAACAGTGGGAGAAAACTTGAAGGAAAGCACAGTGTGATAAAGTTACGATTTTCATGTTGAAAGAGTATAATTTAAGTAAATTTAAATTTTGATAACTAAATATTGCATATTTTAACCACTTTAGTAATCAGACACACATACACAAGTGCAAATATCCACGAAAAGAATAATTTATAAAATAGAACACTACTTAGGAATAAAAAAATGAGCAAACTCCTGATGCAGTCAGCAATGTGGAGGAATCTTAAAAACACAATGTTGCTCAAAGGAAGCCAGGGATAGAAACACACTGTAGGTTTATATGTATGTGAAGTTCAAGATTTATCTATGGTGAAATAAGTCAAAAAATGTTAGTAGGGAAAATTAGAAATGGGCATAGAAAACTGTCTGTGGTTATGGAAATGTTTTATATATTTACCACCTATTTTACATTGGTATATAATTATAAAATGCATCAAGCTATATTCTTAAATAAGGCCTCACTGTTGTGTGAACATTCATTATATTTTGCATATTTTATGCTTTATCTTTTTTCAGTGTTCTTTCTACCTAATCCCCACTTTCCTGCCATATTTATCTTTTAACCTCATAACCAAGGTCCAGATATGTATTGTATATTGGGTTCTGTCATCTTTCCCATGAAGATTCATCTATAACAATTTGCCTATAACTTCTTAAATTATCGATTTCACAATAAAATATGCCTATACAAATATCAGATAGTATTGTAGATAACTATTTCTAAAGTTTTGTTTTCTGTTCACAGTTAAAACACTTACATGTACTTTGCAAACAGAAACCACAATCCTACATCATGCATCGAACATTCCCTGAAGCCATACTTATTTTATGTACAATATTCTCTTATACATTGGAATCTACTCTGTTATATTCTATTACATTTTAATTTTTATAATAACATAATCCTGGTGGCAGTGAGTTTTATGACCCACAATATGTCAAGAAATGCAATAAAAAAACGTAACTCTAGATTCCACTCTAGAGAAGTTTCTTATTCATTTCAGTTTCCCTCCCAAAATGTGTCTCAAGGGCAAAGCAAGATGGCCGAATAAAAGCCTACACCATTCTTTCCCCCCAAACCCCCACAGGAACATCACATTTTAAACAACGACCTGCCCACAGGAAAGCACCATTATAAGAACTAAAAACCAGATGACCAACCACAGTACCTTGTTTTAACTTTATATAATTGAAAGAGGCATTGAAGATGGTGGGAGAAACAGTCTGGAACTGCCAATGCCACCTCTCCCACACCCCCTGGCAGCAGCTGTGCAGCATGAAGAGAGAATCTGTGCACTTAGGGGCTGGAGAGTACAGTGACTGGAGGACATTATATTGAACTCAGTGCTGCCTTGCCATAGTAGAAAGTAAAGTCTTATTGGGCTCAGTCAGTGCCCATACACAGAGGGAACATTTAGACCAGATCTAGTCACACAGGATTGCCCATCCCATGCTTCGGAGCTTCAGTATCTGAGCAAGCGTAGCCACCATGAGTCAAATGCTCTGGAGTCCGAGGTAAACTTGAAAGACAGTCTAGGACACAAGAACTACAATTCCTAGGCAACTCCTATTGCTGGGCTGGGCTCAGAGCCAGAGAACTAGGGTGGCACATGACCTAAGGTGACACCAGTCAGGACATCTAATGGAGTGCTTCAGTCACTCCTCTCCAAACCCAGGCAGTGCAGCTCACAGCAATTAAAGTGTCTCTTCCCTTCTGCTTAAGAAGAGGAGAGTGAAGACTAAAGAGGATTTTGTCTTGCATCTTGGATACCAGATCAGACACAGTAGAGTAGGGGACTGGGCAGTGTCGTGGGGTCTGCCATGCCAGGCCCTAGTTACCACACATTTCTAGACATACCCTGGGCCAAAAGAGAACCTATTGCCTTGAAGGGAAGAAGTCATCACCTACTGACTAAATAGCCCTTGTGCCCTCAATAATCACCACTGATACCCAAGTAGTATGCCGTGGGCCTTGGGCTCTGAGACATGCTGCCTACAGGTGTGACCCAGCACGTTCCTAGCCATGGCAGCTGTGACGAAAGACTCTTGTCTGAGAAAAGCAGAAGAAAAAGTAAAAGGGACTTTGTCTTGCATCTTAGGTACCAGCATGGCCACTAGGGGGTAGAGCACTAAGTAGGCTCTTTGGGTCCCCAAGTCCGGGCCCAGCCTCTTGGACAGCATTTCTAGATCTGCCTTAGGCCAGAGGGGAGCTTCAGGGCAAGTCTTAGTCTTGGCAGAATTCACCACAAGCTGACTGAAGAGCCTATGGGCTTTAAATGAACACCAACAATGGCCTGGCAGAACCCCCTCTTCCCCCGGCCCTTGGCTGGTGATGGTGGTGACAACAAAGGTTCCTCTGCCTGTGGAAAGGGGAGGGAAGGGCAGGAATGACTTTATATTTTGGTTTGAGTGCCAACTTAACTGCAGTAGAAAACAACATCAGGCAAGTTTATAAGGTTTTTGACTATAAAATCTGGCTCTCAGGTACCATCACTGGATCTTCCTGCAGCCTGGGGGAACTTGCCATGCAGAAAAGAAGGTTACAAACTTGGCTGGCTTTGCCACATGCTGACTATAAAGCCCTAGGCCCTTGAGTGAACATAGATGGTAGCCAGGGAGAGGTTACAGCAGGCCTTGGGAAGAACCAGAGCTCTGCTGGCTTCAGGTCTGAGACAGTGCAGTCACAGTGCTGGTGGTCACAAGGGTGCTTGCATTACCAGACCTCCAACTTCAGGAAACTCACCACAGACAGAGAGACTTTGTTTGTCTGGGAGAAAGACAGGGAAAGTAACAAGAATCTCTTCTTGATCATCCAGAGAATTCTTCTGGATCTTATTCAAGACCACAGAAGCAGTAAGTACCTCTACAAGTCTGCAAAAATGACAGTAATCTTGGACTTGGTGCCCAAGTCTCTTCAAGTGCCTGGAAAGTCTTATCAAGAAGGACAGGCGCAAACAAGTCCAGATGGTGAAGACTAAGATAAGCACCCAACTTTTCAATGTTCAGACACAAAAGAACACCTACAAGTATCAAGATCATCCAGGCAATCATGACTTCACCAAATGAAATAAAGAAGGCACCAAGGACCAATCATAGAGAAACAGAGAAATATGGCCTTCAAGATAGAAAATTCAAAATAGCTGTTTAAGTTCAAGATAACAGAGAGAACGAAATCGAAATTCTGTCATACAAACTTAGCAAAGAAATCGAAACAATTTTAAAGACTCAATCAGATCCTAGAGTCAGAAAAATGCAGTTGACATGCTGAAGAATGTATCAGAGTCAATAGCAGAAATCATCAAACAGGAAGAAGAATAAATGAGCTTGGAGACAGGCTATATGAAAATAAACAGAGGAGATAACAGAAAGAAGAATAAAAAATAATGAAGTATGCCTATCACATCTGGAAAATAGCCTCAAAAGGGCAAATCTAAGAGTTACTGGCATTAAAGAGTTACTTATCTACTACTATTTATCTACTAAAATAACTAAAGAGTTATTTATCTACTACTTATCTACTAGAAGAGTTATTTGTCTACTAAAAGAGTTATTTGTCTACTATTTATCTACTAAAAGAGTTATTTATCTTCTAAAAGTAGAGGAAGATATGGGTAGAAAGTTTATTCAAAGAAAAAATATCAGAGCACGTCCCAAACCTAGATAAATGTATCAACATTCAAGTACAAGGTTATAGAACACCGAGCAGATTTATTCCAAAGAAGACGATGTTAAGACATCTAATAATCAAACTCCAAAGGTGAAGAATAAAGAATGAATCCTAAAACATCAAGAGAAAAGAAACAAATAACATAAAATGCATCTCCAATACAACATTCTTTTCATGGCTGCATAGTATCCCATGGTGTATATGTACCACATTTTCTTTATCAAGTCTATTATTGGTGGGCATTTAGGTTGATTCCATGTCTTTTCTATTGTGAATAATGGTGCATGTATGAATAGAAATTTCCTCAAAGAAGATACGCAATTGGAAAACAGGCATATGAAAAAGTGCTCAACATCATTAATCATAAGGGGAGACAAATCAAAACTACAATGAGGTATCATCTTACCCCAGTTAAAATGACTTATATACAGAAGTCAGGCAATAACAAACCCTGGAGAGGATGTGGAGAAAAGGGGACCCTTGTACACTGTTGGTGGGAATGTTAATTAGTACAACCACAGTGGAGAACAGTTTGAAGATTCCTCAAAAAACTAAAAATAGATCTATCAGATAATTTAGCAATCCCACTGCTGGGTATATACCCAAAAGAAAGGAAATTAGTATATCAAAGAGATGTTCACTCCCATGTTTGCTTCAGCACTGCAATAGCCAAGATTTGGAAGTAACTTAAGTGTCCATCAACAGATAAATAGGTAAAGAAAATGTGGTACTTATAAACAATTGAGTACTATTCTTCCATAAAAATTAATGAGATCCTGTCATTTGCAACAACATGGATGGAACAAAGGTTATTATGTTATGTAAAATAAGCCAGGCAGAGAAAGACAAATATCTCATGTTTTCACTTGTTTGTGGAATGTAAAAATTAAAACAATAGAATACATGGAGATAGAGAGTAAAAGAATGGTTATTAAAGGCTTGAAAGTGTAATGGGGGCTAGGGAGTAAGTGGGGACAGTTAATAGGTACCCCCCAAAATAGAAAGAATCAATAACACATAGTATTTGATAGCACAACAGGGTGGCTATAGTCAAAATAATTTACATATACATTATGAAATTACTAAGAGTTTAATTGGATTGTTTGTAACACAAAGGATAAATGCTTAATGGGGTGCACACTTCACTTTCATGATGTGATTATTACATGTTGCATGCCTGTATCAAAATAGCTCATGTATCCATAAATATATACAGGTATTATGTGCCCACAAAACTTGTAAAAAATTAAAAAAGTATCTCATTCATTTGAGTAAAAGAATTAATCAAGAAATGAATAAAGGAAAAGATACATCATGTCTAAATTGTAAATATAAGTAGATTTATAATCAAAAATAAAATTATATTAATTCATATCACTATTTCCGCATTCTAATTAAACAACCCTAAACCATTTTACTGATCTGATAAAATGTTATTTATTCAGAGCACAAATAATAAAGCCAAATAGTGTGTATATATGAGACAAATTCATGAATAGTCAGGAGCTAATTTATTACACTTTTAATTTATTTATTTTCTATTGTGGTAAGAACACAACATCGGAGCTACTCTCTTAACAGATTATTTAGCATACGATGCAATATTGTTATCTACGGGCATAATATTGTACAGCAGATCTCTAGAGCTTATCCATCATGAATACGTGAAATTTTATATATGTTAATTAGTAACTCTTCATTTGCCCTTCCTCCAAACTCCTGACAACTCCCATTTTACTTTTTGCTTCGGTGAGTTTGGCTATATTTGTTACTTCATGTAAATGCAATGGTGCAGTATTTGTCCTTATGTGATTGGCTTATTTCATTTGGTATAATGTTTTCCGGCTTTATCCATGTTGGCCCATAATGTAGGATTTTCTTTTTTTTTTTTTTTTTTTTTTTTTTTAAGTTGAATGATATTCCATTATATATATCTACCACTTTTTGTTTTGTCCATTCCTCTTTTGATGCACATTTAAGTTGTTTCCACAGCAACCAAAATTACTATTACAGAAAGTACTGTTGCAGTGTACATGGGAATGCTAATATGTTTTTGAGATCCTGATTTCAACTCTTCTGAATAAATACTGAGAAGTGGGATTGCTGGATCATATAGTGGTTCTATTTTTAACCTTTACAGGAATCTCCATGTTCTTTTCATAATAGCTACACCATTTTGCATTCCCACCAACTGTGTACAAGGGTTCCAAAAATGTTTACTTAATTATGTCATCAATCTTGTTGCTTCAACTAAATTAATTTGGGTCACTGTAATTTTTAAAAAAGCATAAAATTCAAGAAAATGAAAATGGACAGAAATGTACCAGAACAATTTGGTAGATTTAGATGAATTGTTTTTCCAAGCCCTCTTGGATTGATTTTCTGAAGTTTTGTGTACTATTATTATTATTATCATTATTATTACTATTATTATTATTATTGAGACTAGATATCTATCACCCATGCTGGAGTGCAGTGGTGTGATTACAGCTCACTGCAGCCTAGACTTCCCAGACCCCAGTAATCCTCCTACCTCAGCCTCTGGAGTATCTGGGACTACACGGATGTGCCAGCATGCTCGAATAATTTTTTTTTTTTTGAATATTTTGTAGAGAAGGGAGTCTCCCTGTTTTGCCCAGGCTGCACTTGAACTCCTAGGCTCAAGCAATCCTCCCTCTTTGGCCTCCCAAAATGCTGGGATTAAGGCTGCACCAGGCCCAAAAATTATTTTTAAGAGAGGATAGACATTCAAATGGCATGCAAAAAGATGGTAGCTAGTATTATATAGTAGTACATTTGCTACTGTTGGCTGTAAAAATACTTGTCAGCAAATAAAATGATTTTATATTTTGACTTTTTATTATTATGATATGTGCAATTTAATTATCTTTAACTAAGTCATCATGATATATAAATGTTCATTAGTTTCAGTTACAGACTCTGCATGGTCAATTATCCTAATTAGTCACCCTCTTCAAGAATTCTCCCCGCAAAAGTGGTCAGCTAGCATTGCTACACTTCAAAGAAAGCTATCAAATGCCTTAACTATTTATGCTCCTCTGATGTTTTATGATGTACTCTGATTAAATACCAAAGCCCTTAAGTAAATCTGCAAGGTTCTTCAAAATAGCCTACCTCAACCCAACACTCTTCTCCCTTCCCATCTGCTCTAACGAGAGAGGCTCTAACCTGAGAGGGCCTCTTGTTGCTCTTCCAAAATACATGAAGCAGGTGTCTACTTCTGGTTCTTTCACTTACTGTTTCTTCTGTTTCCGCCGCTTTACCCCAAATGTCTGCAAGACCCCATTCTCTCTGGGTCTTTATTCAAATGTTAACACAAGGAGGTCTTTTAGTTTCTCATTAAACAATGTTCAACTGACCTTCCTTTTTGTATTCCCTTTCCTTGCTTTTTGTTCTTAAAGGTTGTTATTGCTTTTATTGCCTGTTATCACCTTTAATATGCTATTTACCTTCCTTTTCTCATTCCCTTTTCTTGCTTTTTGTTCTTAATGGCTCTTATCATCTTTAATATAGTAGTTAAGGTATTCATGCAGACTTTTAAAATTGTTACTCTTTCCTCTTAGAGTGTAATTTCTATGAGTAAAGATTCTTTTTTGTTTTATTGATAGTTATATTCTCAATTTATAGAACAGAGCATGACTCAGAGTGGGTGTTTAATTAATATTTATTGTATGGGTAAATGATCCATAGTATAGCTTTTGGTAAATGCCATAATGAATGTTAAAAATAGGTATAGGGTTGTCAGATAAAGTATAGAACAACCAATTACATTTGAATTTCAGCTAAGAAAGATATGTGTTATTTTTGTGTAACTGTTTTCTCAATTAATGCACAAGCCATACATATATTTTTTAAAAATTGTTTATTTGAAATTTATATTTCATTATTTGTATATGTATTTGCTAAATCTGGCAGACCTAAATAACGATCACTGGTGAAATGAGTAGTTTTTTTATTCGGTATCATAAATTCTTATTAATGAAATTGGTGATATTTAAGACAAATAAATAGCATAAAATAAAATACATTTTATCTTTGCATGATAAAGTATGAGGATCTAGTGAAACAAGTAACCTAATGTAAAACTTTTTTTTTTTTTGCAAATGGCATTCTGGATTTAATCTCTAATAAACATAATTTCAGTGGTGGGATGGGACATTCAATGCAAATTTTCATCAGAGAAGGAAAGGATGGAGGAAAATTTACCAAGCAAATGGAAAATAGAAACAAACAGGGACTATAATCCTAGTTTCTGAAAAAACAGACTTTAAAACAACAAAGACCAAAACAACAACAACAACAACAACAAAACACACACACACACACACACAAAGAAAGGCATTACATAATGATAAAGGTTTCAGTCCAACAAGAAGAGCTAACTATCCTAAATAAATATGCACCCAACACAGGAACACCCAGATTCATAATGTAGATTCGTAGAGATCTTCAAGGAGACATAGACTTCCACACAATAATAGTGGGAGACTTTAACATCCCCCTGACAATATTAGATAGATCATCAAGACAGAAAATTAACAAAGATATTCAGGACCTGAACTCAGCTCTGGATCAGGTGGACGTGATAAATATCTACAGAACTCTTCAGCGCAAGCAAAAGGATATACATTCTTCTCATTGCAACATGGTACTTACTCTAAAATTGATCACAAAATCAGAAGTAGAACACTCCTCAGCAAATAAAAAAAAAAATTGAAGCATGGCAGTCTCTCAGACCACAGCACAATCAAACTATAACTCAAGATTAAGAAATTCACTCAAAACCATACTACTACATGGAAATTCAGTAACCTGCTCCTGAGTTACTTTTGGGTAAATAATGAAATTGAGGAAGAAATCAAGAAGTTTATTGAAACTAATGAGAAGAAAGATACAACATACCAGAATCTCTGGGATGTAGCTAAAGCAGTGTTAAGAGGGAAATTTATAGCACTAAATACCCATATCAGAAAGCTAGAAAGATCTAAAGTTATTACCTAACTTCACAACGAAAAAAACTAGAGAACCAAGAGCAAACAAACCCCAGAGCTAGCAGAAAATAAGAAATGACCAAGATCACAGCTGAACTTAAGGAGATAGAGACATGACAGATTCTTCAAAATGTCAACAAATCCAGGAGCTGGGTTTTTTTTTTTTAATTAATAAAATAGATCATTAGCTAAACTAATACAGAAAAAAATAGAGAAGATTCAAATAAACACAATCAGAAATGATCAGGAGGATATTACCATTGACTCCATGGAAATACAACCATCAGAGAATACTATAAACACTTCTATGCCCATAAACTAGAAAATCTAAAAGAAATGGATAAATTCCTGAGCGCACACACTCTCACAAGTCTGAATCAAGAGGAAATTGGATCCCTAAATAAAGAAATAACAAAGTCTGAAATAGAAGCAATAATAAATAGTCTAGCAAACAAACTAAAACCCAGGACAAGACAAATTCACAGCTTAATAATACCAGAGGTGCAAACAAAAGCTGGTACCATTCCTACTGAAACTATTTCAAAATATTGAAAAGGGAGGATTCCTCCCTAGCTCATTCTATGAGGCCAACATGATCCTGACACAAAAACATGGCAGAGATAAAACAAAAAAGAAAACTTCTGGTCAATACCCTTGATGAACATTGATGCGAAAATTCTAAACAAATTCCGGGCACCGTGGTTCACGCCTGTAATCCCAGCACTTTGGGAGGCTGAGGTGGGTGGACCTCCTGAGGTCAGGAGTTTGATACCAGCCTGGCCAACATGATAAAACACTGTCTCTACTAAAAATAAGGAAATTAGCCGGGTGTGGTATCAGGCACCTGTAATCACAGCTACTTGGGAAGCTGAGGCAGAAGAATCACTTGAACTCGGGAGGTGGAGGTTGCAGTGAGTTGAGATCATGCCACTGCACTCTAGCCTGGGCAACAGAGTGAGACACTATCTGAAAAAAATAAATAAATAAAGCAAACAAACATCCTAAACAAAATATTGGCAAACCAAATCCAGCGGCTCTTCAAAAAGCGTATCCACCACAATCTAGTTGGCTTCATCTCTGGGTTGCAAGGCTGATTCAACATACACAAATCAACAAATGTGATTCATTACATAAACAGAACTAAAAACAAAGCCACAGGGTTATCTAAATAGCTGGAGAAAAGGCCTTTAATAAAAATCAACATTCCTTCATGTTAAAACTCTTAATAAAGTAGGTGTTGAAGGAACATACCTCAAAATAGTAAGAGCCATATATGACAGACCCACAGCCAATATCATACTGAATGGGTAAAGCTGGAAGCATTCCCCTTGAAAACAAATAGGAGACAAGGGTGCCTTCTCTCATAACTCCTATTCAACACAGTAGTGTTTTTCTAGCCAGGGCAATAAGGCAACAGAAAGAAATAAATAATATTCAAATAGGAAGAGAGGAAGTCAAACTATCTTTGTGTGCAGATGACATAATCATGTATCTAGAAAACACCATTGTCTCAGCCCAAAAGCTTCTTAAGTTGATAAGCAACTTGGCAAAATCTCAGAACACAAAGACAATGTGTAAAAATTGCTAGCATTCTGATACACTAACAACAGGCAAGCAAAGAGCCAAATCAAGAATGCAATCCCATTCACAATTGCCACAAAAAAAATAAAATACCTAAGAATACACCTAACAAGGGAAGTGAAGGACCTCAAGGAGAACTACAAACCACCACTCAAAGAAATCCAAGATGACACAAACAAATGGAAAAACACTCCACGTCCATGGATAGGAAGAATCAATATTGTAAAAATGGTCATACAGTCCAAAGCAGGTTATAGATTTAATGCTATTCCCGTTAAACTACCATTGACATTCTTCACAGAATTAGAAAAGGGCTATTTTTAAATTCATGGGAGCCAAAAAGAAGCCCAAATCGCCAAGTCAATCCTAAGCAAAAGAACAAAGCTGGGAGCATCGCACTATCAAACTTCAAATTATACTGCACAGCTACAGATAACCAAAACAACATGATACTGATGCAAGAACAGACACATAGGCAAAAGGAACTGAATAGAGAACCCAGAAATAAGACTACACACCTACTACCATCTGATCTTTGACAAATCTGACAAAAACAAGCAATGGGAAAGGATTCCCTATTTAATAAATGGCGCTGGGAGAACTGGCTGACCATATGCAGAAAATGGAAACTGGACCCTTTCCTTAAACCATATACAAAAATCAACTCAAGATGGATTAAAGACTTAAATGAAACCCAAAACTATAAAAACTCTAGAAGAAAACCTAAGCAATACCATTTAGGACATAGGCATGGGTAAAGATATCATGATGAAGCTACCAAAAGCATTTGCAACCAAAGCAAAAATTGACAAATGACATCTAATTAAACAAAAGAGCTTCTGCATAGCAAAAGAATCTATCAACAGAGTAAACTGACAACCTACAGAAAGGGAGAAAATTTTTGCAATCTACGCATCTGACAAATGTCTAATATCCATCATCTATAAGAAATTTAAAGAAATTTACAGAAAAATAAAACCATTAGAAACTGGGCAAAGGACATGACCAGACACTCAAAAGAATATACATATGCAACCAACAAACATATGAAAAAAAACCCTCAACATCATTGATCATTAGAGAAATGCAAATCAAATCAAAATTGCAGTGAGATACCATCTCGCCCCAGTCCAAATGCCAATTATTAAAAACTCAAAAAACAACAGGTGCTGGTGAGGTTGTGGTTAAAAAGGAACACTTTTACACTGTCAGTGAGAGTATAAATTAGTTCAAATATTGCTGGGTATACACCTAAAGGAAGATAAATCATTCTATTATAGACACATTCATGTGTATGTTCATTGCACCACTATTCACAATAGCAAAGATATCAAATTAACTTAAATATCCATCAATGATAGACTGGATAAAGAAAATGTGGTACATAAACATTAAGGAATACTATACAGCCATACAAATGATGAGATTAGGTTCTTTGCAAGGACATGGATGGAGTTGGAGGCCATTATAATTCCTTAGCAATTAATGCAGAAATAGAAAATCAAATACCTAGTATTCTCACTTTTAAGTGGGAGCTAAATGATGAGAACATATCAACCCATTGTGGGGAACAACACATACTGGGGTCTATCGAAGGGCAGGGAGTGAGAGGATGGAGAGGATCAGGAAGAATAGCTAATGGATGCTGGGCTTAATACCTGGGTGATGAGATTATCTGTGTAGCAAATCACCACGGGACACATTTACCTATGTAACAAATGTGCACATCCTGCACATGTACCTCTGAACTTAAAAGCTGGAAACAAAATAAAATAAAATTTATTTTTGTACCGACATTCTAAATTTAATCCCTAATAGACCTAATTTCAATGATTGGACATTGAATGCAAATTTTAATCAGAAAACTGAAAAAGACAGCTGGGACTTCCTGAACTTCTACGGAAAGGGTTGTATGACTATATTTATAGTGTGTTCCTGTTCCTCATCCCACCCCCGACATGTGCTAAAGTTTGTATGTGCATGTGTTGCAAAATTGTCAGGAAATTGTTCTGTGAATAAGATTGTGGTGGAAAAGCAATAATACTTCCCTGTATCTAATTATTGTAGTAAACTAGAAAAATCTAATGGCTCTGTTTGACCTAATTATTTTGGGTCATTTTACAATGAAAAAGAATCACTGTTCATCACTATCAAGGTGATTGTGGAAAATGCATTAAATTTATAACATTAAATTACATTATATAATACACACAATATATCTAAGTAAAGTTCAGAATTTTCTTTACCAATTTGGGAATAAATTCTTATTTGTTAGAAATAAAGTAAATAAAATATATTTGCATATATTTCTCATCTCAATGCAAGAAATATGTTTTTTTCTGTCAGTAATCAAAATGTTCTCTTTCACAGTGTATCACAAAGGCAAAACAGTAATTTCTATACAACTACACAAACTCGTATAGACCTCTTACACTGAGAGTGGAACCAAGATGGAATATGCTTCTGGGTACTATTTTAATTTAATTTTTAAAATGTACTTCTCCTTGTAGTCAGATGAAAAAATGCATTAAAAATGACTTTTCATCTTTCTAGAATTTTTTTCCTCTTCTCAATAGAAGCCTCAAAGCAAAAATATTTGTAAAACACAAGAAGTTAAATAGTATCTTAAGGCTAAATTTTGAATTTGGAATATATTTTCTGATTCATTTTTTAAACTAGAAACATCTTATATTTGGTCTACATCTAGACTTCACTTTTCAAATGCATAAAATACCAAAATTCTATAACTTACCTATATATCATGTTCCATTATTAACTCTTATCCCAATACAACAGCCATGCAGGACAGCATTTTCTATTGTAGGTCTTCATACTTGTCACGGTTTTCAAAATAGTTCTTGGTGGTATATGAATATATACATGTATGTTAATATGTTAATACCTAGCACTATAAAACTATATCATAGACCAGTCCTTTAGACCTGAAATTGCCTGCTCAAGTGAGCTTTAAGGTGAAAGTATCCTGACTCAAAATAAACCCCTTTATTGCTGCAAATACTAGAATGAGAATTCACTGAGCTTAGAATGCACAACTCTTGAAATAGTTTAGTGGCACTGCTTTGGTATAGTTTTTGTGTATTCATATTAATTTTGCCTTAACTAAACTGTGATTGTCTAGACAGCTGTTTCCCAAATAGGACTTTAATTGACATTTAAACAATTTTGTTCTTTCTGTGTACCATTTGTACTTTTACTTACTTAACATGTTTATGTTCAGGGCACATATGGAAAAATATATCCAGTCCATGAAGCCAGGGATTTCCAGTATTGGTAAGTATGAGGCAAAATTTATAAAGCAGATTGATTAAGTCTACTGACATGTTAAATAATGAAGAGTAAAGATGCTATAGACAAAATGCAAAATTGTTCAAATAGTTATTAGAACCCTGTTTGGGAAACACTTATATAGACAATCAGAATTTAGCTAAGGTAAAATAAATATGGATACGCTAAACTTACACCAAAGTAGTGCCACCACATTCTTTTAAGAGCTTTGCATTTTGTAAGATTCAGTGGATTTTTATTCTAGTATTTGCAGCAATAAAGGAACTTATTTTGATGGATTACGCTTTCACATAATAGGCAATCTTAGTGGGCAGTTTCATGTCTAAAAGACTAGTTTATGCTAAGGTAAAATAATACCATGCCTTGGTACAAGAGACCATCAACAAATAGTAAAAGGAGATGTTACTTTGAAGGAGAATTTGCATGTCAAAAAGAATAGTGTAAATAAATACAGGACGCAATATTGCATTAAATGTTCTCTAAGGTCTAAATTTAATTCAGCTGATACAAAATAAAGCAAAAGGTAATAACTGTTAATACTACAAAACTAAACTAATTGTCAACAATTTCAATGTCCCAAATAAAATATCTTTCTTCTATAAAATATAGCAACTATAATTTATTTAAGTAGCCTATTCCTATAAAATATTAGGTTAAAAGTTAACAATGATTACCATATAGCTTGGAAATTCTTTTCAATGTAAAATTATCAGCTCTGACTTGTAAAAAATCATTGATTCTAAATTCTTACCTATTGTTAATCTTCATATCCTATAAATTAGTGTTATCCAGTACATAGCATTTATTATGAATGTGCAGTCTTCTAATAATATACTTGATAATTTATTTGTTGATAACTTGAAAATTAAATTATCACAGTCATACAATATTACTTCAGCTTCATAATCTAATTATGAACCTAGGACAAATGAAACTAAAGGATATCAACCCAGAGTTTGCAACAAATTTATCAATGTATCAAGAGGTCTTATATTAATTAGGTATCAGGAGCATTCTAGTTAGTTCAACCATAGTTAAACTAGAAAATAAGCTGGCAAAATAAAGAAATATAATGTATTACAAACAAAAATGTCACAATGGGAAAAACATGACATTGAATTTGTTCTTAGGAAATGCTTATATTTAAAAATAATGTATTGCTGTAGTGTAGTCTTTGTTTACTCTAATGCTGTAATTTTATTCCGTAACTCCCATAGAGTTAATTACAGACCAGTTTATTATTATTAGATATTTATAATCCCTCAGTAATGTTTTCTAATCTCTTGCTTTTTCTATCCCCAGATAACCGCTTCAAAGCTCTTCCTTATAACAAAGGAATTTTTCATCACTTCCTTATAATAAAGAAATAATTTAAACACACAGGCTAATATTGCCTGTAGAGAGAAACCTGAAGTCACAAATGATAAAAACATAACATGAAACCATTAAATGATTGTGCTTTAGTTATCCTTCTCAGTCTAGCATGGTTATATCCAGATTTCTTATTTCAGCTTTCATTTTTAAAGAGGCACTCAAACTTAAAAATCTTACTGTATTTCATCATTTATTTCCTGACACATTCAAAAGTAAATACTCAATGTGTGGCTACTACTGAATATTTTAGAAGAGGAGATATGAGAATACAAAAGAAAGAAATACAGTTGACTGTTGAGCAGTGTGGTGGGAGTGGGGTTTAAGGCCACTGACCACCCCCACAATACAGTTGAAAATTCACATATGACTTTTGACTCTCCAAAATCTTAATAACTAATAGCCTACTGTTGATTGGAAGCCTCACTAGTAACATAAATAGCCAGTTAGCACATATTTTATACAGTATATGTAATATATACTGTATTTTTACAATAATGTAAGGCAGAAAAAAATAAAGAGAAAATATATTATCTATTAAGCAGAAGTGGATCATCATAAAAGTCTTCATTCTCATTGACTTCATATTAAATAGGCTAAGAAGGAGGAAGAAGAGAAAAGGTTGGTTTTGCTGTCTCAGTGTTGGCAGAGACATAAGAAAACCTACATATAAATGAACCAAGTAGTTCAAACCCATGTAGTTTAAGAGTCAACTGTAGTTACAAACTTCAATAAGCTTAAATCTTATGAATACTATACAACCTAAAACTAGTAAACAATTTAAGAATTCTCTCTCTCTCTCTCTATCTCTGTCCCCTCCTTTCCTCACTACACACACACACACACGCACACACACACACACACAGAGTCACAAAATATATTTTCAGTGTGGGTATAAATTGATATCAACATTCTAAAACCATTTATCATGAGACTTAAACAATGTTTTATCATTTGACCTGTAAGTTGTCCTTTTGTGAAACTATACAATATCATATTTGAAGCAAAAAATGTATGAGCTAAATTATTTACCACAGTATGTTTCATAAAGCAAATAGAAAAGAATCAGACTATAACAGCATGCAAAAAAAAGTGTGATGACTCTAATGACTTTATTCAACCGACAAAGTAGTAATAAACAAGAGAGTATATATTTGTGATTACACTTATAGGAAGATTGTAAACAGAAAAAACTAATCCATACTAACAGCAGTCAGGATAGTGGTTATTATTTGCCTGGAAAAGAAATGACTGGGAACAGGTGGAAGTAAGCTTTTGTGTGCTGCGACTGTTCTAAATCCTGATATATTTGATGGTTACCTGAATGTTTGCAAATATAAAAATTCATTCAACTGATAGTTAATATTTGCACATTTTAACATTATTCAGGATAGATATTCTAAAATATGGAAACACCTAAATGTTCATAAATGAATGAATTAAAAATGTGGCTTTATGCATATTACACATACATGTTTTCAATATGTAAAATGAAATATTATTCACATTTATAATGGAAGGAAATCCTGCACTATGCAACAACATGGATGAATCTTGAGGTCATCATTGTAGGTGAAGTAAGCCAGTCATAGAAGAACAAATACTGCATGATTCCACTTACGTGAATTATCTAAAATGGGCAAACTCATAGAAGCAAAAAAGAGTAGAAGGATTGCCAGGGGCTGAGGTTGGGGGAAATTAGGAGTTGCCAAGTGTATAAAATTTCATTTGTGAACTGTGAATAAATCCTAGAGATCTGCTGTACAACATTGTGCCTATAGAGAACAATACTGTATTGTATACTTAAAAATCTGTTGAAAGTAGGCCAGGCATAGTGGCTTATGGCTGTAATCCCAGAACTTTGGGAGGACAAGGCGGGGAGATCACCTGAGGCCAGGAATTCAAGACCTGCCTGGGCAACATGGCAAAACCCCTTTCTCTACTAAAAATACAAAAATTAGCCAGGCATCGTGGTGAGTGCCTGTAATCCCAGCTGTTTGGGAGGCTTGGGCATGAGAATTGCTTGATCCTAGGAGGTGGAGGTTACAGTGAGCCAAGATCCCGCCACTGCACTCCAGCTTGGGCAACAGAGTGAGAGAGTCTGTCTAAAAAAATATATATATATTTATATCTATATGTATGTGTGTGTGTGTGTGTGTGTGTGTATGTTGAGAGTATGACTCATGTTAAATGTTCTTACCAAAATGAAATTTTTAAAAGATTTTTGCACTTTAGTGCATAAATGTTGGTTGTTTCTCATTTTTTTTTTTAACATACAGCCTCAAAAGTGTTAAAATACTCTTGGTGAGATTCATTTTTTACATCACTATCTACTTTTTTCCCTAATACAATAATATTAAAACACAAGTTGATAAATGCACTTTATGTGTAGTTAGTTCTGTGAGTTGAATTATTTTTATTTAAAAACAGAATGAATATTAAATACCATATTGAAAAGTTTCTTATGGATGCTGGATAGCAGGCCTTCGTCAGAGGCATGGTTTGTGAATATTTTCACTTTCTCTTTGAAGAAGCTCTTTAGCTTAGTTTAATTTGATCCCACGTGTCAATTTTTGTTTTTGTTGCTATTACTTTTGGTAACATGACCAAAAATTATTTGCCAAGGTTGAAATCCAGAAGGGTACTTACTGCGTTTTCTTCTAAGGTTTTTGTAGTTTGGTGTCTTATATTTAAACCGTTATCTTGAGTTAATGCTTTTAATTTTTATTTATTTATTTATTTATTTATTTATTTATTTATTTATTTTGCTTTAAGTTCCAGGGTACATGTGCAGAATGTGCAGGTTTGTTACATAGGTATACATGTGCCATGGTGGTTTGCTTCTGCACCTGTCAACTTGTCATCTACGTTTTAAGCCCCACGTGCATTAGCTATTTGTTCTAATGCACTCCCTTTCCTTGCCCCGCACACCCCGATAGGCCCTGATGTGTGTTGTTCCCCTCTCTGTGTCCATGTGTTCTCATTGTTTAACTTCCACTTATGAATGAGAACATGCTGTGTTTGTTTTCCTGTTCCTGTGGTAGTTTGCTGAGAATGATGGCTTCCAGCTTTATCCATGTCCCTGAAAAGGACATGATCTCAGTCCTTTTTATGGCTGCATAGTATTCCATGATGTATATATGCTACATTTTCTTTATCCAGTCTATCATTGATGGGAATTCAAGTTGGTTACGAGTGTTTTCTATTGTAAATAGTGCTGCAATAAACATGCATGTGGATGTGTTTTTATATTAGAATGATTTACAATCCAATGGGTGTATTCCCAGTAATGGGATTGTTGGGTTAAATGGTATTTCTGGTTCTAGATCCTTGAGGAATGACCACACTGTCTTCTACAATGGTTGAACTCTATCTTGAGTTAATTTTTGTATATGATCCAATTTCATTATTCTGCATATGGCTAACCAGTTATCCCAGCACCACTATTAAATAGGTAGTCCTTTTCCCATTGCCTTTGTCCAATTTGTTAAAAATCAGATAGTCATAGGTATACAGCTTTATTGCTGAGTTTTCTATCCCATTCCATTGGTCTATGTACCTGTTTTTGTACCTGTACCATGCTGTTTTGATTACTAAGCATTATAGTATAGTTTGAAATTGGGTAATATGATGCCCTCAGCTATGTTCTTTTTCCTTAGGATTTCTTTGGCTATTCTGGCTTTCTTGGGGGAATTTCATAAAATTTTAGAATAGTTTTATTCTAACTGATTGAAGAATGATGTTGATAGTTTGATAGGAATAGTATTGAATCTGTACATCACTTGGAGCAAGATGGCCATTTTAATCATATTGATTCTTCCAGTCAATGAGCATGGAATATATTTCCATTTATTTGTGTCATCTCTGACTTCTTTCAGCAGTGTTTTGTTGTTCTCCTTTTAGAGATCTTTCACCTACTTGGTTAACTGTATCTCTAAATATTTTGTTTTCTATGGAGCTATTGTAAATGAGATTGTGTTCTTGATTTGATTCTCACTCTGGATGTTATAGGTGTATAGAAATGCTACTGATTTTTGCACATTGATTTCTTATCCTGAAACTACTAAAGTCATTCATCAGTTATAGGAGTCTTTTGGCGGAGTCTTTTGGCAGTCTTTGGGTTTTCTAAGCATAGAATTACATAAGCAGCAAAGAGAGATAGTTTGTCTTCTTTTTCTATTTGGATGCCGTTTATTTCTTTCTCTTACCTTATTGCTCTAGCTGGGACTTCCAGTATTATGTTGAATAGGAGCGGTGAGAGTGGGCATCCTTTTCCTGTTTCAGTTGCCAAGAGAATGGTACCAGCTTTTGTTCATTCAGTAAAATGTTCGCTCTGGGTTTTCCATAGATGACTCTTATTTTTTGAAGTATGTTCCTTTCATGCCTAGTCTATTGAGGGCTTTTATCATGATGGAATGTTGGATTTTATCAAAAGCCTGGTCTGTATCTATTGAGATGATAACATAATTTTGCCTTGAATTCTGTTTATGTGCTGAATCACATTTATTGATTTGTGTGTTGAAACAGGTTTTCATTCCAGGAATAAAGCCTACTTAATCATAGTGTATTAACTTTTTGATGTGCTGCTGGATTCAGTTTGCTGGTATTTTGTTGAGGATTTTTGCATCTAAGATCACCAGGAATATTAGCCTGAATTTTCTTTTTCTATTGTATCTCTGCCAGAGTTTGGCATCATGCTGATTCTGGCTTTTTGAATGAGTTATAGAGGAATCCTTCTGTCTTGATTTTTTGGAATATGTTCAGTTGGATTGGTACAAGTTTTCTTTTCTTTGTACGTCTGGTAGAATTCAGCTATTAATTCATCTGATCCAGGGCTTTCTTTGGCTAATAGGTTTTTTATTACTAATTGAAATTTGGAACTCAAAATTGGTCTGTTCAATGTTTCAGTTTATTCCTAATACAATATTTGGATATTGGGTGTTTCCAGTAATTTATCGATTTCCTCTATATAGTCTAATTTGTGTGCATACAATTCTTCATAGTACTTACTCTCTGAGGCTGTTTTATATTTCTGTGAGATCAGCTATAATGTCATCTTTGTCATTTTTTATTGTACTTTATTGGATCTTCTCTTTTTTTGTTGTTAATCTACCTAACAGTCTATCAATTTTGATTATTTTTTTGGAGAACCAGCTCTTTGCTTCATTGATCTTTCATATGAATTTTTACATTCCAATTTTCTTCACCATTTTTCTAATTTTAGTTATTTCTTTTCTTCTCCTAGCTTTGGGTTTGACTTTTCCTTTTTTTTTTTTTAGTACTTTTAGGTTCTTTAGCTTTTTTTTAATTTTTTTTTTTTAATTTTTATTTTTTCTCCCTTTGGAGACAGAGTCTCACTCTGTCATTAGGCTGGAGTCCATGGCACGATCTTGGCTCACGGCAACTTTTGCCTCCCGAGTTCAAGCGACCATCCTGCCTCAGCCTCCCAAGTAGCTGGGACTATAGGCGCATGACACCACACCCGCTAATTTTTCTATTTTTAGCAGAGACAGAGTTTCACCATGTTGGTCAGGATGGTCTCGATCTCTTGACCTAGTGACCTTTAGATTTTATACTACCTTTAGTTAGATTGTTAATTAGAAATCTTTCTAACTTCTGGATGAAGGTGATTAGTGCTGTAAAATTTCCTCTTAAGACTGCTTTAGCTGCTTACCAGAGGTTTGGCAAGTTGTGTGCCTGTTTTCATTAATTTCAAAAAACTTTTTATTTCTACCTTAATTTCGATGTTCACTGACAAATTATTCAGAAGCAAGTTGATTAATTTCCATGAATTTGTGTAGTTTTGAGTGATCTTCTTGATATTGATTTCGGTTTTTATTGCACTGTGGTCTGAGATTATACTTGCTGTATTTCATTTTTGTTTTAATCTATTGAGAGCTACTTTATGACCAAGCATGTGATCAAACTTAGGGTATGTTCTTTGTGTAGATGTGCAAAATGTATATTCTGTGGTTTTGGGGTGAAGTGTTCTGTATATACTCCCTATACTCTTGGCTTTTTAAACATTTTTCTCCGAAGATTTGTTCAAATCATGTTGATTTACTAGAAATTGTCATCTCTCTCAGTGGAAGAGGCACCTCCTGCTTGCATCTAATTGGTCATCTTCTTCTCTCTCTGTCTCTACTAAATATTTTGCTTTAACTAAATACTTCATTAACTAGTAATATTACATCTTTTTATTATATAACACCTTTAAGCACTTTGTTATCTCAAATATATATATTGTTCATATGTTTCTAATCATTTTCTCACTAATGTTATTTTTTAAATAAACACAGGTTTTGAATACCTTTAAGGTCTTGTTATTTCTTCATTACTGTTGTTACATATATTCAACACATAGAAACATATCACTATTATACATTTTCAATAATTAGAATAATTTTAAATAAAATTCCATGATTTTAAATATATGCCACCCAATTTACAGTGTTGAATATTACTAGCAACCAAATATATAATAGTGCATGAGTGTTTATTTTACCAGTAATAAGCTCCTGATTAGGTGTATCTATCTCTTCTTTTAAAATGATGTTACAGCTATTTAATAAAAAGAAATGATCTAACTAGCTAAGATTCCACTGAGTAATTTAGGACAACAAAAATTAATGCAGAATATAACACAAAATAAAAGAAAATCTTTTATTTTCTTAAAGAGCACCATTCATAAATCAATGTCTTAAATATTCTCTTAAATATTTAATTTATAATTTTTTCTCCAAAGTTTGTCTGCAATTGAAAATATAATTTCCATCAACCTTAATTTAACTGGTGTTTCCTGTCAAAATCTCTTTTACTACAACAGACAGTATACATCAGAGCAGGAAGATAGGAAGAATAGAACTGAAGAACAGATATTTAGGTTTCACTGACATTTCGGGTTGGAGATAGGTGAGAGTATGTAAGGGAAAAAATTATATTGAAGACATGCATTCAAATATCTCCATGAGGACTTTTGAAATTCTTCTCTATAATTTGCTTAAACTTGACTCCAGAGACATGGACCAATTTTTTTAACTTTACTTTTTAGAATATTGCTACTATTTTTTTCAGCAATTCAGAATTATTAAAAATATTATATCCAATTCGTTGCATAAGAAGCTATTCTACAGGGAATTTTTTTATTCCACATATTCTATTCAATTAGAACATTAGTCATGTACAGTAGATACCCTAAACATTGCGGGGATTGGTCTAAGACTTTCTGTAGTTGTTGGAACAAGGAATTGCCCATATTTCTGCAAACCCAGGTCTCCGCACCCCAGCTACAGTTTCTATTATTATATTCCTCAGAGAAGCACTTTCAACCTCAGAAGATTTGGAATTGAACCTAGAAATGGTAATAAATTACTATTATTAGGTTATAGTAAATATTTTTGTGTTTGGAAGATATTTATACACATTTTGGCTTTGTATTCACTTATAATTTTTAAGACAATTTGACCTAAGTGACAAATTCACTGCGTCAACATAAAATGTAAAATTGAATAACTACTTTAAACGTAGTGCTCTACATTATAAGAGCACTAAATTTGTATTCAGCATCACAGTATTTAAGCGATTAATATTCACAGTATATATACATTTAATTTTTAGAAAAAAATATTATGTACTTCAATGGAAAACTATGATTTGTCTAGAGAATACCTCTTGAGATTATCTAACTTAGCCTTTCATTGCCTTTGTACAAGTTTCTAATTCTATATATTGTAAATAAATGATAGACATTCAAATTCTGTTCTATGAAGTAGAAATTTAATAGACTTCCTTCTCTGATGTGCACAAATAAGTTTGCCTTCAATTAAACAGGCATTCCAATATTCTTGATCTATAAATATAACTCTTCTTCAGATCCTTCTTGAACCAGTTATATAATCTATGGGGTTCCCTCATTGATTAATGAGTAGAATATAAATTTTAACATGCATTCATTTTTTTATATATGTATGAGAGTCCCGATGTTACCTTGTTCTACATTTACATTTAACATTTCTTGTTTTTGTTATTTACTACTTAGCAAAATTGTGATTGTTAACCAATCTAATAAAAGTATTTAAAGTGGAAACCAAACTTAGTATATGAATATGTGCAGTTTGAAATGATTTAATGTATTTATATTTTCAAGTGTGAACAAACATTATCAAAGACCTACGGAAATTTTCTTTTATTATTATTATTATTATTATTATACTTTAAGTTCTAGGGTACATGTGCATAACATGCAAGTTTGTTACATATGTATACTTGTGCCATGTTGCTGTGCTGCACCCATCAACTCGTCAGCACCCATCAACTCGTCATTTACATCAGGTATAACTCCCAATGCAATCCCTCCCTCCTCCCCCCTCCCCATGATAGGCCCTGGTGTGTGATGTTCCCCTTCCCGAGTCCAAGTGATCTCATTGTTCAGTTCCCACCTATGAGTGAGAACATGCGGTGTTTGGTTTTGTGTTCTTGTGATAGTTTGCTAAGAATGATGGTTTCCAGCTGCATCCATGTCCCTACAAAGGACACAAACTCATCCTTTTTTAGAGCTGCATAGTATTCCATGGTGTATATGTGCCACATTTTCTTAATCCAGTCTGTCACTGATGGACATTTGGGTTGATTCCAAGTCTTTGCTATTGTGAATAGTGCCGCAATAAACATACATGTGCATGTGTCTTTATAGCAGCATAATTTATAATCCTTTGGGTATATACCCAGTAATGGGATGGCTGGGTCATATGGTACATCTAGTTCTAGATCCTTGAGGAATCGCCATACTGTTTTCCATAATGGTTGAACTAGTTTACAATCCCACCAACAGTGTAAAAGTGTTCCTATTTCTCCACATCCTCTCCAGCACCTGTTGTTTCCTGACTTTTTAATGATCGCCATTCTAACTGGTGTGAGATGGTATCTCATTGTGGTTTTGATTTGCATTTTTCTGATGGCCAGTGATGATGAGCATTTTTTCATGTGTCTGTTGGCTGTATGAATGTCTTCTTTTGAGAAATGTCTGTTCATATCCTTTGCCCACTTTTTGATGGGGTTGTTTGTTTTTTCTTGTAAATTTGTTTGAGTTCTTTGTAGGTTCTGGATATTAGCCCTTTGTCAGATGAGTAGATTGCAAAAATTTTCTCCCATTCTGTAGGTTGCCTGTTCACTCTGATGGTAGTTTCTTTTGCTGTGCAGAAGCTCTTTAGTTTAATGAGATCCCATTTGTCAATTTTGGCTTTTGCTGCCATTGCTTTTGGTGTTTTAGACATGAAGTCTTTGCCCATGCCTATGTCCTGAATGGTACTACCTAGGTTTTCCTCTAGAGTTTTTATGGTATTAGGTCTAACATTTAAGTCTCTAATCCATCTTGAATTAATTTTTGTATAAGGAGTAAGGAAAGGATCTAGTTTCAGCTTTCTACTTATGGCTACCCAATTTTCCCAGCACCATTTATTAAATAGGGAATCCTTTCCCCATTTCTTGTTTCTCTCAGGTTTGTCAAAGATCAGATGGCTGTAGATGTGTGGTATTATTTCTGAGGACTCTGTTCTGTTCCATTGGTCTATATCTCTGTTTTGGTACCAGTACCATGCTGTTTTGGTTACTGTAGCCTTGTAGTATAGTTTGAAGTCAGGTAGCGTGATGCCTCCAGCTTTGTTCTTTTGACTTAGGATTGTCTTGGAGATGCGGGCTCTTTTTTGGTTCCATATGAACTTTGAAGCAGTTTTTTCCAATTCTGTGAAGAAACTCATTGGTAGCTTGATGGGGATGGCATTGAATCTATAAATAACCTTGGGCAGTATGGCCATTTTCACAATATTGATTCTTCCTATCCATGAGCATGGTATGTTCTTCCATTTGTTTGTGTCCTCTTTTATTTCACTGAGTAGTGGTTTGTAGTTCTCCTTGAAGAGGTCCTTTATATCCCTTGTAAGTTGGATTCCTAGATATTTTATTCTCTTTGAAGCAATTGTGAATGGAAGTTCATTCATGATTTGGCTCTCTGTTTGTCTGTTACTGGTGTATAAGAATGCTTGTGATTTTTGCACATTAATTTTGGATCCTGAGACTTTGCTGAGGTTTCTTATCAGCTTAAGGAGATTTTGGGCTGAGACAATGGGGTTTTCTAAATATACAATCATGTCATCTGCAAACAGGGACAATTTGACTTCTGCTTTTCCTAACTGAATACCCTTGATTTCTTTCTCTTGCCTGATTGCCCTAGCCAGAACTTCCAACACTATGTTGAATAGGAGTGGTGAGAGAGGGCATCCCTGTCTTGTGCCAGTTTTCAAAGGGAATTTTTCCAGTTTTTGCCCATTCAGTATGATATTGGCTGTGGGTTTGTCATAAATAGCTGTTATTATTTTGAGGTACGTTCCATCAATACCGAATTTATTGAGCGTTTTTAGCATGAAGGGCTGTTGAATTTTGTCAAAAGCCTTTTCTGCATCTATTGAGATAATCATGTGGTTCTTGTCTTTGGTTCTGTTTATATGCTGGATTATGTTTATTGATTTGCGAATGTTGAACCAGCCTTGCATCCCAGGGATGAAGCCCACTTGATCATGGTGGATAAGCTTTTTGATGTGCTGCTGAATCTGATTTGCCAGTATTTTATTGAGGATTTTTGCATCGATGTTCATCAGGGATATTGGTCTAAAATTCTCTTTTTTTGTTGTGTCTCTGCCAGGCTTTGGTATCAGGATGATGTTGGCCTCATAAAATGAGTTAGGGAGGATTCCCTCTTTTTCTGTTGATTGGAATAGAACGGTACCAGCTCCTCCTTGTACCTCTGGTAGAATTCATCTGTGAATCCGTCTGGTCCTGGACTTTTTTTGGTTGGTAGGCTATTAATTATTGCCTCAATTTCAGAGCCTGCTATTGGTCTATTCAGGGATTCAACTTCTTCCTGGTTTAGTCTTGGAAGAGTGTAAGTGTAAGTGTCCAGGAAATTATCCATTTCTTCTAGTTTTTCCAGTTTATTTGCGTAGAGGTGTTTATAGTATTCTCTGATGGTAGTTTGTATTTCTGTGGAGTCGGTGGTGATATACCCTTTATCATTTTTATTGCATCTATTTGATTCTTCTCTCTTTTCTTCTTTATTAGTCTTGCTAGCAGTCTGTCAATTTTGTTGATCTTTTCAAAAACCAACTTCTGGATTCATTGATTTTTTGGAGAGTTTTTTGTGTCTCTATCTCCTTCAGTTCTGCTCTGATGTTAGTTATTTCTTGCCTTCTGCTAGCTTTTAAATGTGTTTGCTCTTGCTTCTCTAGTTCTTTTAATTGTGATGTTAGAGTGTCAATTTTAGATCTTTCCTGCTTTCTCTTGTGGGCATTTAGTGCTATAAATTTCCCTCTACACACTGCTTTAAATGTGTCCCAGAGATTCTGGTATGTTGTATCTTTGTTCTCATTGGTTTCAAATAACATTTTTATTTCTGCCTTCATTTTGTTATGTACCCAGTAGTCATTCAGGAACAGGTTGTTCAGTTTCCATGTAGTTGAGCGGTTTTGATTGAGTTTCTTAGTCCTGAGTTCTAGTTTGATTGCATTGTGGTCTGAGAGACATTTTGTTACAATTTCTGTTCTTGTACATTTGCTGAGGAGTGCTTTACTTCCAATTATGTGGTCAATTTTGGAATAAGTGTAATGTGGTGCTGAGAAGAATGTATATTCTGTTGATTTGGGGTGGAGAGTTCTATAGATGTCTATTAGGTCTGCTTGCTGCAGAGATGAGTTCAATTCCTGGATATCCTTGTTAACTTTCTGTCTCGTTGATCTGTCTAATGTTGACAGTGGAGTGTTGAAGTCTCCCATTATTATTGTATGGGAGTCTAAGTCTCCTTGTAAGTCTCTAAGGACTTGCTTGATGAATCTGGGTGCTCCTGTATTGGGTGCATATATATTTAGGATAGTTACCTCTTCCTGTTGAATTGATCCTTTTACCATTATGTAATGGCCTTGTTTGTCTCTTTTGATCTTTGATGGTTTAAAGTCTGTTTTATCAGAGACTATTATTGCCACCCCCACTATTCATGCCATCTCCTGCCTCAGCCTCCTGAGTAGCTGGGACTACAGGCGCCCGCCACCACGCCTGGCTATTTTGTTTGTTTGTTTGTATTTTCAATAGAGACGGGGTTTCACCATGTTAACCAGGATGATCTCGATCTCCTGACCTCGTGATTTGCTCACCTTGACCTCCCAAAGTGCTGGGATTACAGGCGTGAGCCACCACTCCTGGCCAAATAAAGGCATTTTAAAACATTTACGTATCACTTACATTTCAGCAAAGGTTAAGTAATCACAAACATAACTTATAGAAATTGCTAGAACATTTAGTTTTAATGAATATTAATATACTCAAGGCTGACCTCAAACGTGAATTTTGTGTTTGTTTTGTGCATGCATAGTCAAATCTACATATATATATATATACACACACACACATTTGTATTCATTAGTATAACTATGACAGAAACAACACACCAATACAATAAGAGTCGGTCAGAATATAATATAATATTATGATCAGAATCAGTGCAAGCAGAGAAACAAAGGGAATAATATATTTTTAAAAATTGTATGTTTTATTTATTAAGAAGATGAACACATTATATATTCAAGTGGAAACTTTAATAAAATACAAATAATGAAAATATTTGTGATCTTTTGTTGTATTACTAATATATCTTTCAAAAATTATCTAATTTATAATATCAATTTAAAAAATATTAAAACATCACACTTCTCATCCCTAATTTTTAAGTTCACTTTTATTCCAAAATTTAAAAAATATGGACTTATATGTAATCATCATATAATCACAAATTGTTCTCCAAATAACAAAACCTTTCTTGTTTATGCCCCAGAAGGCCAGAATAGAGCCTGTCATCTTCATCCCCATTCCCCAAGGCATTACCCCAGGCCTCATACATATTGTTCATTAATGATTTATTAAATTAATGAATGTATACTAAATATATGAAATCTTGTATCCAAAGAGTAAATCATTGAGGAACAATATTTACATTATTTCATAGTTTTGGAGACATATAAGAACATTTGCAGAATATAATTCTTTTTCTTTTGTTTTACTGACAGTGTATATATTTGAAGCAAACAGGCTGACACACTATTGGTATATTGCATATGATTACTAGAAATGGCTAGAGAAATTATGTTTTTACATTAAATATCTCCAGGCCAAACTTTAGAAAACAATGATAATTATTGTTAGATAATATATGTATAGAAATTCCCAAACAGAAACATTTTCCCCATTCAGGAATTCTTGGGTTGATGTGATTAAAGTTCTAATGCTAGTGAGCCAAAAGATAAAAAGAAAAAATTAATACAGAACACAACATGGACGCTTAGACTTTATTTATCTTCATGCTGCATTCATCTCAAGAGTATAACAGTGATATGAATCTATTGAAGGGCTGTAATGCATGTGGCATTGTATAATGGTTATAATCACTTGGAAATTCCCTGAAGCTTATCTCCCTGTGCCCTATTAACCTTTGAGGCCGAGATAAAAATGAAAAAAAAATATGATTCAGAGGAATCTTTATTGGCTGTATTTGTCAGTTTTTCTGAAATAAGTAGAAACACTATCACACACACACACACGTATGTGTATGTGTGTGTGTGTGTATATATATATATATATAGAGAGAGAGAGAGAGAGAGAGAGAGAGAGAGAGAGAGATTTATTATAAGGAATTGGCTCACATGATTATAGATGTTGGTAAGTCCAGTTTACAGGGTAGGCCAGCAGACTGGAGAGCCAAGCACAGGCAATGTTTCAGTTTGAAGTCCAGCAGGCAAGAAAAGCCAATATTGTAGATGAAGTTCAAAGGCAGTCCACTGCAGAATTCTCTATTTCTTGGGAGATAATTAGTCATTTGTTCTATTCAGATCTTCATCTGATTGGATGAGATCCACTCACGTTATAGAAGGCAATATTCTTTATTCTACCAATTAAAATGTTAATAACATTCAAAAACATCCTCACATAAACACCCAGGAAAATATTTTACCAAACATCTGAGCACCATGTGTCTTGGTCAACTTGATATATTAATTTAACCATCACATTAGTGAGAAAGGGAAAATACAAGAATAACCTGCCCATGTTCTCTGAGATAAGGTGGACATTTAAGATAAAAAGTGAAAGTAAGGCAAAGGGATCATATACAGGGGTTTATATTTCTAGGTCTTAGAAGCATAACTTGAAAAATCTTTAGAAATATCCTGTCAATTGTTACTGATCTGAATGTATTAATAAACTAAAAAGTCTTGATCATCACAATATAAGCATAAAAAGCATGTGTTATAATCCAATATTTTCCTAATAAAAACACTAAACAAGCTAAGAATAGAATGATGTGTATATTACTCCATTTTCATACTGCTGTGAAGAAATACCTGAGACTGGGTAAGACATACACAAAAAGAGATTTAATGGACTCAGAGTTCCACATGGCTGGGGATGCCTCACAATCATGATGGAAGGCAAAAGAGGAGGAAAGGATGTCTTATATGGTGACAGGTAAGTGGGTTTGTGCAGGGAACTGCCCTTTATAAAACCATCAAATCTCATGAGGCTTATTCACTGTCATAAGAACAGAATGGGAAAAACTCACACCCACGATTCAATTACTTCTCATGGTGTCTTGCTCATGATATGTGGGGATTATGAGAGCCACAATTCAAGAAGAGATTTGATTCTCATGAGAATCATGAGATTCTGCCCTTGGCTCCTCCAAAATCTCATGTTCTCACACTTCAAAACCAACCACACATTTCCAATGGTCCCCCAAAATATTAACATATTTCAGCATTAATTTAAAAGTTCACAGTTCAAAGTCTCATCTGAGACAAGGCAAAACCCATTTACCTATGAACCTGTAAAATCAAAAGCAAATTAGTTACTTCCTAGATACAATGGGGATATAGGCATTGGGTAAATATACCCATTCCAAATTGGAGAAGTTGGCCAAAATAAAGGGGCTACAGGCCACATACAAGTCCAAAATTCAGTGGGGTAGTCAAATATTAGAACTCCAAAATGATTTCCTTTGACTCCATGTCTCACATCCAGGTTACACTGATGCAACAGGTGGATTCCCATAATCTTGGGCATCTCTGCCCCTGGGCTTCGCAGGGTACAGCACTGATCCTGGCTGTATTCACAGGCTGGCATTGAGTGTTTGTCCCTTTTTCCATGCCCATGGTGCAAGCAGTGGGTGGATCTACCAATCTGGGTTCTGGAGTATGGTGGCTTCTATGTTTACATGCAAGATTTGTGTAATTCTCACAGCTCCACTAGGCAGCGCTCTAGCCAGGACTCTTTATGGGGGCTTCCACATCACATTTCCCTTCCACACTTCCTTAGCAAAGCGTCTCAATGAGGGCTCCACTCTTGCAACACACCTATGCCTGGACATCCAGGCACTTTCATACTTCCTCTGAAATCTAGGTGGAGGTTCTCAAACTTCAATTCTTGATTTCTGTGTATCAATACACCCAACACCCTTTGTAAGCTACCAAGACTTGGGGCTTGCACCCTCCAAAGTAATGGCGAAAGCTGTACATTGGCCTTTTTAAGCTATGGCTGGAACTCCAAGACCCAAGACTGCACAAAGCAGCAAGGTCCTGGGCCCGGCCCAGGAAACCATTCCTTCCTCCTAGGCCTCCAGGCCTGTGATGGGAGGGGCTTCTGTGAAGACTTCTGACATGCCCTGGAGACATTTTCCCCATTGTCTTGGAGATTAACATTTGGCTCCTCATTACTTATGCAAATTTCTGCAGCTGGTTTGAATTTCTCCTCAGAAAATGGGTTTTTCTTTTCCATTGCATCATCAGGCTGCAAATTTTCCAAACCTTTATGCTCTGTTTCCTTTTTAAACATGAGTTCCAATTCCAAATCATATCTTTGTGAATGAAGAAAACAGAATGCTTTTAAGAGCACCCAAATCACCTCATGAACACTTTGCTGCTTAGACATTTCTTCCACCAGATACTCTAAATCATGTCTCTAAAGTCCAAAGTTCCATAGATCTCTATGGCAGGGGCAAAATGCTGCCAGTCTCTTTGCTAAAGCATCTCAAGAATTACCTTTGTTCCAGTTCCCAATAAGCTCCTCATCTCCATCTGAAACCACCCCAGCTTGATCTTCATTGTCCATAATACTGTAAGCATTTTGGTCAAAACCATTCAACAAGTCTCTAAGAAGCTCCAAACTTTCCCACAACTTTGTGTTTTCTTTTGAGCACTTCAAAGTGTTTCAGACTCTGCCTGTTTCCCAGTTCCAAAGTTGTTTTCACTTTTTAATGTATCTTAATAGCAGTACCCAATGCTACCTGTACCAATATAATGTATTAGTTCATTTACATACTGTTATAAATAAATACCCAAAACTTGGTAATTTATAAAGAAAAAGAGATTTACTGAACTCATGGTTTCACATGGCTGGGGAGGCCTCACAATCATGGTGGAAGGTGAAGGAGAAGAAAAGGCACACTTACATGGAAGCAGGAAATAAAGCATGTCCAGGGGAACTGCCCTTTTTAAACCATCAGAACTTCTGAGATTTATTCACTATCACAAGAACAACATGGGAAAAACCCACACCCATGATTCAGTTACCTCCCACTGGGTCCCTCCCATAACACATGGGGATTATGGGAGCCACAATTCAAGATGCAATTTGGGTGAGAACACAGCCAAACCACGTTGGTGTGTCTTCAACCTAATAAAAATCATATGTAAAATGGCCACAGTTAATGTTATATTTAATGAAGAATGAGTGATTGCTTTCCTCCTAAGATCAATAACACAACATATTTACTCATTACCTCAATTCAATATCATACTGGAGCTTATAACCAGAACAATTAGGCAATAATCAATCTTCATATTTATAGTCAACTAATTTTTGACAAGGATGCCATGACACTTCACTGTTGGAAATATTAGCCTTTTCAACAAATAGTCCTTGGCCAACTAGTTATCAGTATGTAAAAGAATACACTTGGAATCCTACCTCACACAACATGCAAATAATCATATCAAAATAGACAATAGACCTAATTATAAAGCCAAAATTGTACAAATCTTACATGTAAACATAGAAACCATTATTTATGACATTAAATTAGACAACGATTTCTAAATTGTGATATGAAAACATTTTTGCTAATCGTATCTATGAGACATATCTAAAGTATACAAAAAACCTTTTATAGCTCTACAAGAAAAAGACAAATAACCCAATTTAAAAACGGGCAAATAAACTGAACAGCCATTGCTCCAAATGATATAAGGGTGACAAATAAGCATAGTAAAAATTGCTACCAATCATTCACCATTAAGGCAATGCAAATCAATACCATAATGTGAGACAACTGCTAATCCACTGATACAGTAACAATAACTTGTTTTTCCTGTGTTCTGTTTGTTTCATTGTGTCAGCAATCTTGGTAACATCTGATGTTGAATTTCTGTTTATTATCATATTCTATGACAAACCTAATTTTTGACTTTTCTTTAAATTATATTTGAGACACCTCATTATTTTCTCTGCGTGTTTTTTTCTAAACTATATGTAAAATAACCAGTTAAAAGTAAAATGGATACTATGACATGCAAATTGGAAAAATTTCAAACTAAATGGATAATGACACACCTAAGATGAAATTAATGAAATTGAGTTTACACTTTAAGCTATTAATGAAATTGAACCTACACTTTTATTTTGTGAGCTTTACAACTTTCACTAAGAAACAAGAAACTGTAATATGTATAAACACACTTTGAATGTTGAACACACTGTATAGAAATTTTTTACATATAGTCATTAGAATTGAAGAAACCTGGAGGATCAAAGTACATAATTTCTCAGGATCCAGATGAGTTACTTTCAAATAACATCTTTTTCAATGACTCAAACATGCCAAATCACACAAAACTCAGCAAATGGTCTCAGTTCTAGGTAAAAATGTAGATTTCATTTTATAACAAGATTATACATGTATTTAAAATTGCTTTATTTTACTCGATTTATAAAGATTTTTTTTCCTTTTATGTAGTGGGGTAATATACAGAATTCAGGTAGAAAAAAGTATGTGAGATGTATATAGACATATTTACGTATAGATATGAAATGTGAATGTGGAGTGTAAAAGGGAGAAAAAGGGAAAGCTAAGGGGACTGACAATGTCAATTTCCTGAGATGTAGAGTTCACAATGCATGTGACAGGGACATTCAGAGCTGAGTTTTTGCAAAGAGACTGTGTTTGTAATAAAAGGGTGAACAGAACCTTGTATAAAGTCTGTTGTGTTTTTTTATCACTTTCTTACAACAGTTCACTAAAAAGAATTATAATACTTTTAACTGCTTTTGGAGATCATTTTATGTGAAAAAAAATATATATGTTGATTCTCACCAACCAAACAGTGTAATTTGAATTTTTTTCTCTGTTATTCCAGAGTTGTCAGGCATCAAAATTACCTGAAGGGCTTGTTAAAATCCATGTCATTTATGCCATTTCTAATATTGGTGATTTATGTCACTTTATTCCTGATTCATATGAGAAGTTTATTTTAAAATTTATCTTAAAAGAATCAAGTTTTGGCTCAATTTTTTAAATTTTTATTTCAATTATTTTCATTTAGATTTTTTCTACTGCTTACTATAGCTATAATTTTAACTTGATTTTCTAGTTTCTTTGAGTGGAAACTGTACTAATTGATGTGAGAAATTTCTCCGTTGCCAAAGTAGATTTTCAGTGCAAAAACTTCCTACCTATATTGCTTTGTAATGGCATCCTACAACATTATGGTCAGAGGCTATAATTTACGGGGAAAAAAAAAAAAAAGGCGCTGTGACTCATCCCTGTAATCCCAGCACTTTGGGAGGCCGAGGCAGGAGAATCACCTGAGGTCAGGAATTTGAGACCAGCCTGGCCAACATGGTGAAACTGGCTCTACTAAAAAATACAAAAGTTAGCCGGGCGTGGTGGCAGGCGCCTTAATCCCAGCTGCTTGGGAGGCAGGGGCAGGAGAATCGTCTGAACCTGGGAGGTGGAGGTTGCAGTGAGTCGAGATCGAGCCATTGCACTCAAGCCTGGGGGACAAGAGCAAGACTTCTCACCAAAAAAAAAAAAAAAAAAAAAAAACCAACCAACCAAACAAAAAAACTATAATTTATATAGCTTGGATCATTTGGATCATTTTAAATTCATTGTGATTTGTTTAATTGCTCCAAATATGGATTATTTTGATAAACTCTCTCTGTACTCCTGAAAATGTTTTTCCTTATCGTCTTCAATTGATTAGTCTATAAATATAAATTGGATTAAATTGACTTAAAATGTTGGTCAAGACTTTATCCTCCCTGATATTCATTTTACTTATACATCCAGTATGAAAAGACGGATATTGAAACCTCTAATTACATTACACGTTTCTTTCTGTTTCCTTGCAAGTTTTTAAAAATCAATATTTTGTAGAATGGTTTTAGTTTACAGAAAAATTCAACAGAAAGTGCAAAGTTTTCCCATATATTCTCTCATTACACCCACCCCTTTCATTCTCTATAATCCTCTCCAAAATGGTCTACAATGCCTCTTTTCAACAATGAATACCTGTGTGCTTGCATGTGTTTAACTTTTTTCTAGATAATTTATTTGTGCATAAATTTCCCTCTATTGTTGGAAAAGCACATTAATCTCACACTACTCAAAAACGGAAATAATACTCCAATATTTTCATTAGGTTCTATGTTGTTGCCAGGGACCACCGACTGATTTTATTTCACTGGGTATTTGAAAGAGAAGATATAAATGGAACATTTCATACTAGACTAACTACTGACATTACTGTTTCTCCTTTCCCTTTTTGATAAATCTCTATATTATCATCTGCTCATAAATAGATGGGTTATGGGTTGCAAGTGAGAAATTTCAAGTCAATTATATTCAAATTAACCGAAGATGTGTCTTCAACTCACTTTAGATTATGTGACTATTATTATCTACTTTTTCAGCTTGAGGTCACAGCCAAAATGTTGAGAAAAGTGAATTTTTTTCCATTTGACATCCATTATAATATGTCTTTAATCTGCCTTCACATTTGATTGATACCATAGCTAAGTGTAGAATTGTAACTTGGAAATTATTTTCACTTCTGTTTTTATTGCTGACATTTCCTTTTCTCTAAAATTAAATTGTCCTCAAAAGTTGTGTGTGCTACAGTGAGACTTTTTTGGTAAATTGTTAAGGTCACTTATATGCAATCTGGAAACTGCCCTTTAGTTCTGGCAGTTGTTCTTAAATATCTCACATCTGCCTACTGTATTGCCTTTATTTTAAAAATAGGAAATTATGGATCTAATAATGTTTTGATGTGAATACTACCCAAAACAGCCTATGAATTCAATGCAATACCTATCAAAATTCCAATGACGTTCTTTAAAGAAATAGAATGTTTTAATAAAATTCATATGAAATCTCAAGAGGTCGCAAATACCCAAAACAATCTTTCAAAACGTACTGTCACTCAAAAGTGATAGTAAACAAAGCAGTGTGGTGCTGGCATAAAGATAGACATACATATATAGCAAAAGAATAAATTGAGGTGCCCAGAAATAAATCCTTACATATATGGTTGTATCCATATATGATTCACAGGATACATTTTATGTATATTTTACCACAATTAAATTTTTAAAAAATAGTTGATTGTTTTGCCTATTTTCCACTATTATATAAATTGTTTATGAAAAACACTTCATTTTATCTCTAGCCTCTTTTACTCAACACTAAGTTTATGAAAGTCATCAATTTTGCTATCTGTAGCATAAATAATTTTCACTTCTGCATAGTATTTCTTAGTGAATGACTATATCACTATTTATTTATTCATTCTATTTTGTCACATATTGGGGTTGATTCTAGTTTTGAACTCTAGCATTTAATGCTACTATAAATATTCTTGTGTTTACATTTTATGTGCAGATATATTTAATTATTTATTATACACCTAAGAGTAAAGTTGCTAGATTAGAAGGCATGCATATGTTGAAGTCTTTTGCCCACTTATGAAATATTTTCCAAAGGAGTGGTTCCAATACACATTCCTCACAGCAATGTATGAGTAGCCCCATTATTTAACATCCTTGGTAATATTTGGCATTGTTAAGCATTTTAATTGTTGCAACTTGATATGTGTATGGAATGATGGCTTCAATTTTTATTTTGCTTGCTGTACATTTTATATGCTTATTATACACCCAGATAGCCTTTTATAAAGTGCTTGTGCAAGTCTTTTGGCAATAGTTTGCACATTGATTTCTTGTTCTGTTTCCTGTTGATTTGAACTTTTTTATTGCTGTGATCTCTTTTTCAGACATAATGTTTTGACAATATTTTATCCTACTCTGTAATGTACAACTTTATTATCTTGATTGTGTCTTTTAATGAAAAAAGTACTCACATTAAAGTTTTTTAACCTTAATGTATTTTATATCCTCTTTAACAAATCTTAGCAAACTACAAAGTCCTTTGTAATTTATAGACCATTTGTTGTTTAAATTTCTCTTCTCTATATAAATATAACTCAACTAGATTTAGTCTGTGTGGGTTGTGAGGCAGGGTTGTTATATTGCATTCCCATGAGTATCCAAATGACAGAGTACCTTTAATTTGAAAAAATACATCTTTTCTCTACTGGTATTCAGTGCCAAATTTATCATAAAGTCAGTATCATTACATCTGTGGGCCATAATCACTCAGTTTAAATTATGTTTCAATTTCCATTTTCATCTCTTTTTTGACCCAGGACTTAGGTATATTTCTTAACTTCCAAATATTGGGAGAATCTCATAATTGCATTTTTATTATTGGCTTGTAGTTAAACATGCTATCATCAGAGAAATTCACCGAGATTGCTCTTATAGTCCTACATAAGCTCATTTGTAAATGATTCATATATGAGAAAAAAAGTAAAGTGCATTCTGCAGTGGTAAATTTAATTTTCTATAAATTCTAGTGAAAGCAGTTTTTTAATTGGGTGATGAAAATCTTCTGTATCCTTAATGATTTATTTATTTATTTTTGTCTGCTTCTCTTTGGGCCTCAAATCAATGCAAAGGAAACTCTGAAATATTTCCTTCCTTTGTGAACCCTGAACCCGTGATTCTATCTCCCTAGTTCACAGATTGTTTCAATAGCTGTGGTCAGTTTGTTAGATATTTCTTTTGGAATCGCTGCAATCTCTCAGGATACAAGTGGCCTTAACTCCAAGGCTTACCTGTCTAATTGTTTTCTCTACATACTAGCTCTTTGTGGTTTCGGGAAAACTTTAAAAATCTTTTTCATCTTATTTGATTACTAGCAACGAAAAGGACAGAATGGCCCATCTGTCATTACTATTCTTTGTTTTGCTTTTATATAGTTTTATTTGTATTGCATATACCTTAGAGTGGTTTTTAAAGAATAACACTTTCATGACTTTCATGAAAGGTTAAATCTTGTTTCATTTAACCTTTCAAGAAAGTCAAGCATATAGTATTAGCAGAGTTGGTGTCAGAGCTAATGTCTCAATGCCAAATCTGAGTTACTTTCATCATTGTTTGTGTGATAAGAGAGATGGGTTTTGAATCTTGAGTCAGCATACTCTTCAAATGACATCACAAGCACCTTCTATGTCAATACTTGTTCTTCATATAATTGCTTAGATATTTAAAATTGATGACATTTCTGATAAAAATTGGTGATCTATTTTTTATTAATCAATTTTTAATCCAGAATAAACACTTACTACAGAATATGCACACTTGTGTTTTATTTCATAGTAATCATTGGCTTTTGTAGAATTAATCTTAACAGTGTAAACAGAGTCTAAGTTGAATTTCTAATTGGTAAAAAAAAATCATGAAAATAATATTAAAATAAATACATAGTCTTTAGGTAACCTTTTTATGGGTTTCTTAAGCATTAATAGGAAATATTCTAATTTTGATAACTGTAAGTTTATGAAAAGAAAATTCTGAACTGAAGTAAAATTTGTCCTATTTTAGCTTTATGAGAAAGTGTATTAGAGGCAAGAAAGCAAGTAGTTGATTTGCCAAGAATAACCATAATTAATATATTTCTTCCACATTTAAGATACTTTTATAAGCAAGCTTGGTATGTTTTAGTTACCCAATAAGCCCATAAAGCAGTGACTGTATTTTTTCTGAATTTACAATTAAAAAATAAAGGTACACAATTTTCCCAGGGGTTCATAGATAAATGGAAAAGCTCATGATCAAAATCCCTATTACATAAAATATCAGTATAGTTTAGCTGGTAAAGTAAGAAAAAAATACTCAAAAATCAGAATCAATCATCCAATCTACTTTAGAAAGTACTTTGATAAAATATGCAATTCCACATTTAAAGTAATTAATATTAAAACTAAAACGAGCTTTTGAAAATGTGAATTTCTCAGCAAAATCAAACTAAAGACTCTATGTTCATTTATATATTGTCTAATACTGCCATCAGTTTTGCTTACAATTATTATTACCTGGGAAGTGTTTTTACTCTTCTTTGATGCAATAACCAGACTAATAATTTTTATTATAGTAATTTAATGGACAATAATCTTATAATTCCCTAAATGGTTTTCTTCTAATAGTAATAGATACAGGTAGGAGTAGTATTATAATTTAAAGTATTAAATTCTTTTATTTTTTTTGAGACAGAGTCTCGCTCTGTCACCCATACTGGAGTGCAGTGGCCGGATCTCGGCTCACTGCAAGCTCCGCCTACCGGATTTACGCCATTCTCCTGCCTCAGCCTCCCGAGTAGCTGGGACTACAGGCGCCCGCCACCTCGCCCGGCTAGTTTTTTTTTTTTTTTTTTTTTGTATTTTTTTTTAGTAGAGACGGGATTTCACTGTGTTAGCCAGGATGGTCTCGTTCTCCTGACCTTGTGATCCGCCAATCTCGGCCTCCCAAAGTGCTGGGATTACAGGCTTGAGCCACCGTGCGCAGCCTGAAGTATTAAATTCCAAAATGAAATATATTGATAATATAATCTTCTCGCCTATTATTTGAAATTAGTTTAATATTTTTAAATTATATAAAGATAAAAATTTGTTCGTGTTTTTCTAAAATTTTACCACATCTGTACTGAAATAACATCAACTGATATTTAAGTAAAATATTAACATTTTTGGCTGAGATATAGTAATAAATGAAACAGTGGTTAATTCTGTTATGATAAGTGAAATCATAAAAAGGAAGCAAACAAAAAGGCCCCCAAATATTGAAAGCTTTTTGGAAACCTGACACAAATTTCTCAGGAAATACGATTTTTTAGAATTTGGAATGCCCCCCTCCAAAAACATAGTTTTCTTTTAGACTATATCATCGTAAGCACTTCCAAACTGATAGTGTGACAACTTTTGAAAATCGACAAATCTACACAATCAGCGAGAATATTGTCAAAATCTGGCAAAATCAACATTTTTTTCAGAACTTTGGAAATTCACTAAAATTAACAAAAACTAACAAATGAGTAAAAAAGATATCAGAAGAAAACATTGAAAATATTTTCAAATGATTGTAAACAAAATACAGTATGCACGAAGTGATGCCTCTAGCACAGTGTTTAGAAGGAAATTTATAGCTGTAAATGTTTGTGTTGCAAAACAAGCAAAATTTTAAATAAATAACCTAAATATACAACTTAGGAAACTAGAAAGAGAATAAACAAAATAAATCTAAAGTAAAAATAAAGGAAATAATAAAGATTAGATTGGAAATAAATGAAGTAAAATATATAAAAACATTAAGAGGCAAACAATGAGAGTAAAAGTCGTCTCTTTGGAAGATAAACAAAATGAAAAACTTTTAGCTAGAACAACAGAAAAAGAGGAGAAGAAAGACTCAAATTTCTAAAATTGGGAATGAAAGAGGAGACACGGTTACCAATCTTACAAAAATGTTTTAAAAGATTATAAGAGAATGCTATGAACAATAATAAGCCTACACATTAGAAAACCTAGGTGAAATTGATAAATTCTGAGAAAGATATCAAATACCAAAATGGACTAAAAAAGAAATTTAAAATCTGATAAGATCACATAATGAGTATAAACATTTAACCTGATAATGTTGGTAGATTCATATAAAGCATTAGACAAACTAATACACTTTCATTATAAAAACACTCAGTATAATAGCAATGGAAGGAATTTCCTCATACAGATAAATAGGATCTATGAAAAACCCACAGCTGACATTACAGTTAATGTTGAAAGGCAGAATACCAACATTCTCAACTGTGTACTAAGATTTTTTAAAAAATAGGTTTATATAAGCAGCACTGTGGAGGAAAACCAAACTGAGGTCAAATGGATGAGTGATTTGCTGGTTTCCTTCTTATGAGATGCCAACAATTTTGTTAATTTACTGTTGAATTTAATGTGAAAAATCATTTGTCAAAAATAACAGGTAAACCCCATCCATTTTAGAACCAAACATGAATCAGCATTCTCAATTTGATGTTCATCACATATTTCTATTTCTTACATATGTACTTATCCTTAAAATATATAAGTATTTTTGTGTGTGTTTAACTTTGGTTTTTGTTTTGTTTATGAGATGGTGTCTCACTCTGTCGCCCAGGCTGGAGTGCAGTGGCACAACTTTGGCTCACTGCAACCTCCACCTGCCGGGTTCAAGCAATTCTCCTGCCTCAGCCTCCCAAGTAGCTGGGACTACAAGCGTGCGCCACCATGCCTGGGTAATTTTTTCTATTTAGTAGAGACAGGGTTTCACCATTCTGGGCAGGCTGGTCTCGAACTCCTGACCTCATGATTCACCCCCCCCCCACTAGACCTCCCAAATTTCTGGGATTACAGGCGTGAGCCACTGCGCCCGGCCTAAACATTTTTATCTGAGAAAATTATGGATGTTTATATGTGTTTTCCTAGATCATTCATTCTCACTATTATATATTATTCCATTATATAATATACTATTATTAATTTATTCATTATAGATAATTATATATTTTTAAAATTACAAACCATGGTGATATGAACATTCTTAATCTTGTCTCCTTGACATAAGAATCTGTGTTTCTTTATGAGTAAATTTTTGTATATAGGAGAGGCACTTTTTCAAATTACTTGCCTTTTATAGTGATTCACTAATTTAACTTCTATCATCAATGTATGAATGCTATTGTTTCACATTCTTTCCAAAACAAGGTAATGTCAGATTTTGATTTGAAAAAATGGATAAAAACATCTAATTAATAGTTGAATTTAGATTTTTAATACTAGGCTGGTTAATATTTTAAAATGTATATTTATTGACCATTTTTATTTCATGTTCTGTTCAGTTTGTATTTTATACTACTTATTTTCTTTGCCCTTTTGTAGTAATTTCTAGCATTTCCTTATATTTCATAGATAGTCTTTCTTGCATATCTGAACTTCAATACTTTTCCGCATTTATGGCTTGTATTTCCTGGTTTACTTAATTAAATCTAAATCTACTGAAAAAGAGAAGTTGTTTTATTTTTATGCAACTGAATTAATCTGTCTTTCCTTTTATTTCTTGTTTAAGAACTCTTTTTCTATCTTGATGTCTAATTCTTTTTTAAGCAGCCAAGAGAGAACAATAAGGTATACAAGCCTACTATTTCCCTATCCCTAGATAAACAGTAATTAATGCACATTGGGCTTGAATGTAATCACTAGGTTCTACACACGGCTTTCATTGATTTTTCAATAAGCCTTAACGCTATGAAGAAGAAACTTCTTTCTTTTTCTTCTCAGTGGTTAATTTAATTTTCTCCCCTACTGAACCAAATTATTTATTTTCTAGCAGTCTTTATTTATCATCTCTTTATGTTTCCTATCTCGTTGCCAATTCAATGACATCTCATACCAAATAACGTTTGTTTAAGTATTTCTAGTCATTTACTGTTTTTACCTAGCAGCACCTTTTTTTTATTTCAAAAATAACAAATACTTGTCTTTTAAAAACAGATATATTATTAATAGCACACATAATATGATGTCATTATTAAGAGTCTTGAAAATAATGAGTAATTCACCATAATATGTAATACATATACTTTAATACTAGATACTTTAGATTTTAGAATGTTTTATAACTTAAAATGTAAGTGTGCATTTGTTATTTGTAGTTATATCAATAATATTAACCTACATTTATAGGTCTCCACTGCAAAAATAGTTTTTATTTGTTGTTGACTATGTTCTTAGCTATTGTGTATCTTCAGTAATATGTATTGTTGTCTTACAGTCTTCTGCTGTATTGTTTTATTTGATTGATTTTTCTTAGCCTGACCATATGATGTTCAGGTACTGATCTAGAAAAATCTGTACTAATGCTCCCCTGGCAAAAGATTTTAAATTATATGCTAGATTTTTCTTTCAGGTTGAGTGAAAACTCTTTGACCTATAAGAGAGGATAAGCTTGAAAATGTACAGATAAGTAAAAACCCACACTTCTTTAGTTTTTTTTATATTCCATTTATTGTTAACATTATGTAGCTTATCACTTTTCAAAATAGGAATTTCTTTCTTTATCAAAGGTCATTCAATGAAATTCCCTATGAAATGTCAGTGCAATTCTAGCTAAAATTAAATTTCATTTTAAAATAAGTAACTAATGCCTATTAAACATAATTCTGAACAATTGGGACCTATCCCTTTGTGATTGTATATGTGTGTGTATATATATTTATACACATGCACAGTCATATCTTTTTATGACTACATATTCAGGACTTAATTCATTAAGTTACTGTGCTCTTCGAAGGTACTGCAAAAGACTTAAAACTTCTCGTTAAGTAGTTTTAGTATTGAGCATAGAATAGAAATAATTGGATTATGTGTTGTATATGTATTCAAGTGAATCTTTACTCTAGATTCAAGGTTATACAGATCAAAGAAAAAGGGCATCATACAGAAAAATTTTGTAGCCAATCTGGACCTTTCTTTTCAAAGGAAGAGAACAAAGTAATATGATTGTTTTTCTGTCCTTCTGTATGTTTATTTGTCATTCGCTCATTATTTATTGAACAACATAGGCTAAAGGCTAAAATAAATATGCTAATATTCATGAATGATATTAGCATCAATTTGAAATAAGTCACATTGCATCAACATAATAAATGTCATCACTGACAGAGTGCTAATTGATTATCTAAAGGACAGAGCAGAATGTATTCACTCAATTTATTTTGTATCATCACCTATGCCATTGTGGACTGTATTAAGAAAAAAGAAAAAATAATTATGCTTGTTGGATTATTGGCTAAGTCAACTGATGATGGATGTTATACAATTTAATAAGACAGTAAACACTATAAATGTAATAGAATTTGGTAGTTGAGCCCAGTTTGTGTGTGTGTGTGTGTGTGTGTGTGTGTGTGTGTATGAATGAATATAAATGGGTCAATTTGTGTCTACATCTATTAATATATACATACTGTATACACAAATTAGAAATATCAAGTAAGACATTAATAATATGAGCCTGAAATTCAAGACAGAAGACTGAACTGGAGATACATATTAAGAGGTTCATTTGCATATGGATAATAGTTAAAGCTATGTGAAATTATCTAGGGAAAGACCAGAGGTAGAGAGAAGAAGAGGACCTGGGAGTACTCCTTCATTTGAAAGTTGGATTAAGGTTAGGATCCAGAAAAGTTAACTGAGCAGGTACTTCCAGTGTTATCACAGAAGTCAATACAGGAGAGTATTTCCAAAAGGAGAAAGTATTATGAAGTTAATTAAACTGATAATAGAGAAGTGAAAGAGACCACGGATTTATTTAACAGAAATTTTTTGAGAACTATGACAGATATAGTTTCAGTGATATGACAGGGACATAAGCCAGAGTTCTTTAGGTTAAAGACTTAATAATGATAAAGGTAACAAATACAGACATCTCTATTATCAAAGAGGGGAGAAAATAAATAGAAAAAAAGATTTTTTAAGATGGGAAAAACTAGTATATTTGTATACAGAGAGATATGAAAACACGAGGAGGAAGTATTGCTATATACATATCAAAAGACTTTTACACATTTTTAAACTATAATGCACATACAAATGAGAAGACATATTATGAATACACAAAGAGGTCAATGAATTTTTATCAGCTATATGCAATTATATAATAAACTTTGAAATCAATAAAGAGAATACTGAGCGCCAGAACCCACTTCCATTTTTCCATTTCCTAAACTTACACCCAGGTTGGCCAGTATAATTACAAAGGCACAACTTAGATTTAATTTTGCTATATAGTATTCAATAATGTGAATACATCATAGTTTATTCAATCAACTGTTGATGGAATATTATTTGTATCCTATTTGTGGCTATGAATAGTGCAGGTGTATAACTAATAAGTATTATTTATAAATGTTTTTAAATTTTTAAAAATAATTGATGTAGGAACTAACAAACACTTAGGGCCAATGTAGTAAAATATATGCATAATGATTCTTTGTAAGCAAAACATTGAGAAAATTTGCAGGATGAAAGACTTAATATTATTGACATAATTTCTTTCCCAAATAGGTCTATCTGCACAACACAATTCTAATCAAAATTCTAGCCATCTTCATATAGAAACATTTACAAGGTAATTTAAATATTTACTTATAAATGCAAGGAACCAATAACAGCTCAACTTACCTTGATTGAGAAGAACAAATTTGTAGACTTAATTTACCAGATTTTAATACTTTCTCTAAAGCTACAGTAATCTAGACAGTGTTACATTAGTAACAGAATATAAAAAGAAATAAACAGAACTGAATGGAGAGCCCAGTAATAGATCCATATGTACATGATATGTTGTTTGACAAGTAAACCAAGTAGTTCAATGAAAAAAGAATTATCTTTTCAATAAATGCTGTTTGAATAACATATACATACATATGTATTGAATATACATGTAGAAAAAATAAATAGCTCAACTTCACATTATATAACAAACAACAAGAAGAATTGATTGTTGGAAAATAATATTTGGAATGTTCCCAGCAGAAGAAATGATAAATACTTGAAGTAATGGATATCTCAATTACTCTGATTTGATCATTATACATTGTATGCATATATCAAAATATTATGTGTACCCCATTAATATGTACAAGTATTATGTTCAATAAAACAATTAAATGAGATTGATGGGCATAAAGGTAAAAATAATATAAAGTAAAACAAACAAAAATATTATTAGAGGAAAATATACAATATCTTGCAATATTGGCTCAGGCAAAATTTCGTAGAATGTAGAGAGTGCACATAAAAAATAAAACTTAAAATTTAAAATTTTTGTTCTTTAGAAAACATCAAGAAAATAGTATGTGATTCACAGATGAGGAAAATACTTGCATATATCTAACAAATTTTTTTTTCTAAAATTTATGAAAAATTCTTGCAACTCATTAAAAAAGACAAACAAAAATTAATAGGTAAAAGTATTAAAACTTTACAAAAGAAAACGAATGTCAAATAATCAGATGTAAAATTGATCAACATCATTAGTCATCAAGGAAATCCAAAATCAAGGCACAGTAAAATACAAATACATAAGCATCAGAATGACTAAAATAAAGATTGCTAATACCAAGTGTCAGCAATCAAAAGGAGCAGACAGGACTCTTACACATTGCTGGTAGAAATGTAAAATGATACAAACATTTAGAAAACTTCTTGGCTTTTTTTTAAAGTTAAGTATGTATAAAGTCTATGACTCCAAAATTCTCTTAGGTAAATATTCAGGAGAAATTAAAATATATTTCAACAAAATGAATGAAGTTTTATCATTATATTTAAAAAATGGAAAAAGATAAGATGTTTGTTAACAACAGAAAGAATTAACAAGCTATTTACAGTTATACAATCTGATACTACTCAGCAATAAAAATTTTAAAAATAGTGATGTGTCTAATAAGAAGGACAACCCTCAAAAACATTATGGTAGTTGAAACACACTAAGACACAAAAGTGCATACATTATTATTCCATTTGTATAAAATACTGGGTTGAACAATATTAGCTTGTAATCATAAAATCATATCTGTCATTTTGTATGGTAAAGATGGGGGACATTGGCTGGGGAGGGAGGGCATAAGAAAATACTTTAGGATTATGAAAATGTTCTGCTCTTGAAATATGCTATACGAAACTCAATGAATGGCATATTCACATGGTAATATTTCCCTGTATGTTAAATATAGAGCAATTAAGATCTATTACTATGATTGTAGAATGAGTTATTTCTCTTTTGTTTCATCAATACTACTAGCTAAAGTAATATACAATGTGGAAAATTCCTCTATTGAACTGGGTAATCTAGCTAAGATGATTTTCGACAAGATTGTTTAAAGTGCTGCCTTGGTTCCTACTTGCTGATTAGAGTAAAGATGACAGGCGAGAGATAATATAAAGCAAGTACTGTTAAAACAAAGGAGACATGACTTGTTTTTGAAGATTCCCAGGCTCTCAAGAGGGTAAAAGATTCTAAGCTGAAAAAAAAAAAAAAGAAAAGAAAAGGTTCCTGATTTAAGATCAAATCCAGGGCACTCTCAGAGAAGCATGATAAAGCAGAGCAGAGATGCGACTGAAATTTCCAGAAAAATCAAAGGTAGTGCTTGTAGTCACCAACTAAAAATTATTATTATAAATTTGCTACTTATGTTTAAGCCTGTTTTAATAAACTTGATTTCTATATGGCATATAGATGATAAGATGTTCTTTAATTGGATTTATTTTTAATTTTTTATGGGTACCTAATAGTTGTATGCATTAATAGGGTAAATGTGTTGATTTGATACAGGCATACAATGTGTAGTGATCAAATCCAGGTAACTGGGGTGTCTATCACCTCAAGCATTTATCATTTCTTTGTGTTAGGAACATTTAAATTTCACTCTTCCAGTAAATTTAAAATATACAGTAAATTATTATTAAAAATAGTCATTCTGTTGTATTATTGAATACTAGATTGTATTCACTCTAATTATATTTTTGTACCCACTAACTATCCACACTTTACCCTTCCTTCCCAACTACCCTTCTCAGCTTCTGGTAACCGTCATTCTATTCTCTATCTCCATGAGTTCAATTTAAAAAATTTTAACTACCACTTATGATTAAAAATATGCAAAATTTGTCTTTGGGTGCCGGTTTATTTCACTTAACATAATGTCCTCCAGTTCCATCCATGTTGTTGCAAATTACAGAAATTCTTTCTTTTTATGGCTGAAGACTATTTCATTGTGTATATATACCACATTTTCTTTATTATTTTTGATAAAGCCATTCACCGGTAATTTTTCATTATTCTGTCTTAATCCACATTAGAGATAAATTCATAATCTTCAGAGTCGTAAAGGCAAGGGAAGGAACACTTTCTTTAACATTAGTGGACTTAACTCCTCTGAATTCAGAAATTATCAAGAATAATTATGCCCATATTCAAATACCTATTTTCTTATGTTTCCTATTTAAGTCTCCTACTTCACAATGATACTCCAAGCCATGTCTGGCAATATTTACTACGACTTTTGTTTGTGGTTGTCTCTTCCTGAACATAAGGAAGGGGAGTAATATTTGTCAATGTATTGGTCTTCTAAGGATGCTATAACAAAATGCCATAAACTAGATGGCTTAAACAACAGATACTTATTTCTCACAGTTCTAAAGACTTGAAGTCGAAGATCAAAGTGCTTGCCAATTTGATTGCTGGTGAGGGTCTCTCCCCTGCTTATAGATGACTGTCTCTTTGCTGTGTCCTCGCAAGGGTGCGGAGAGAGAGGGAGAGATCTCTTTCTCTTCCTTTTATTATAAAGCCATTAATTCCATCATGAGGGCCCCACCCCATTGTGCCATCTATCCCTACTTACCTCCAAAATGTTCCATCTCCAAATACTATCACACTGGGGATTAGAGCTTCATTATATACATTTTGCAGGGACACAATTAAGTACATATCAATGAGTTTATGAATTAAAAATACTGTGGTGAAAAAGAAGAAATACTCTTCAATTTATCAAGAATAGTGGGCTATAGGAATATTCCAATTCCTAGTTTTAGGATCATCCTTCAGTTTTGAGATTTTCTTTTATGTTTGAAATCACAGTTTGCTCCAAAATAGGTTAAATCTGTTTAACTCATAATAATCTTTAGTTGTTCTGAGCAGGTCTTAGACATTAATAAGTTACCAGCGATTATACTCCACATATGATGCAATAATCATTGAGGAGAAAAATGTGAATCGTGTAATTCAAAAGCTGTAAGACAGAGCTCCTGTCATGTGTTTCGACCACAGTGATTAGTGAAATCCTTCCTTTCTGTGAAGCATTCTGACATTCAAAATGATCTCTTTGACTTCTTCTTGTACAAGGAGTTTGATGGTTAACAACCACAAGAAATTTATGAGCAATAAATGTACTCACAGAGATTTTGTTATCAGTCATATATATCCAAAGAGAATGTCCCTGTCATGTCCCCAGAATATTTATATCCTGCCAAGAGTGGAATTATTGGGAGATATTAACCTTGACACTTCTTCTTTAATTGTCCTTCTTTGTTCGATGATTGTACAATTTTTTTGAATTGCATATATTGTTGAGTGTTGAGTTTGATTGGAACACAAAGGTAGATTAGAGAAAGTGGAATATGTCATTATTTTAGTACCTGTAATTCCTCTAATTTGCCAGACCAGAGGCCATACAAAGCATTTTGTAATTAATGAAGTTTAGACAATTTACACTGAAACCAAACTGGTGAGACCTGAGAGTGATGCAGGTAAGTGAAGCTAGCACAATATAAACACACCGAGTTTAAAAATCTAGGTAAAGTGATGAAGTTTAAATTAAGTATGCTAATAGCTTCAGTGTACCAGATTGCTTTGCTCTTTATTGGAATTCCTGAACCTACCAAATTTGTAATACATAATGGACCTGCAAAAATATATTTGCCATTTTTATATATATGTATGGGGGGTTATGTTTCCTTAAAATTATGTTTCATTATGCATCATCATTTCAGTTTTCACAAATAACTCTTGCAATAATGATAGACATGTTCCTGATTTTTCAAAGTGCTTAATAAAGTTTTATATTAAACACTTAAAAGTTATGAAAAATAATTATCTATAAATAAACATGAAGAAAAAAGTGTCTTTTGGAATATTAACAAAGATATTGTAGGCAACAGAGGATATTTTATCATTCTCATCAGCAAGAAAAGGATTAATTGCTGTCATGTTCTTCCTATTCTATCTTCTAAGGTACAAATTACATGTTTCTAACCTCAAGACCTTAATCAAAAACAACGAGATTTGAGTTGGTATTAATCTGCAGTTGCCAGTGGCAGCCCTTCCACAGCAGAAGACTGCAAGGTCAGCCGTGTGAATTTCCACAAAGAAGGAGCATACTTATCAGAAGACTGTACCTTGTGAAGTAAAAATGCAAAAAAAGTGTGCAGCTAAAGATTTTGCTTAAAGAAAAGGCACATTGAAGGCCATTGGTTTTTGCCTGTGTTTAACAGTGAATCATAAAAACCATATATTTAGCGCACATACAGAGAGTCAGTTTATTAAGAAAAATTACTGGAAACTTCCTTGAATTTCCATTATATGCAAAAATATAACTATAAACAGTACCAGAAACATTATACTTTTCAAATAACTGTTCTCTACTAAGAAATGAATAACAATATAAAGATGTATTGGATGAAGCCCTAGGTTTAATATTTACCTAGCATTGATCACCTCTTCTTCAACTCTCATGAATCCTTTCTCTTTCAAAATCTTACTTTATCCAATTCAGTCTCACTCTTGATTGATCATTTTCACTAAACCTTCACTGTGACAAACATATCTGAGTCTGAACCCAATCACAATCTTGTTTTCTTTCTGCACGTATGAGAGTCCTTTTTGATTTTGGTGTATCATGGATATTTTCTTTCCTTTGGTTTTAACTCTTGTGGTACTTCAACAACATGCTTTGTAATAGCTAATCGTAAGACACTTAATTGAATTTTTAAAATAAGTTATATAAAACCAAATTTTGCTCTATTTCTCAATGAAATAATGTTACTTTTATGATATGATGTAGTTTATGTACAGTGAAAGACAATTGATTTATGAGCTTTTTAGTAAACTCTTTATATGCAAAATTAACTCTTAATTATTCACTTGCACTAATCTTAATATTTCCAGATGTATTTCAGAAGTTTATCTGAAACATAATTTTCTACAACACATACTTCTTGTAAAGTATTACTTCATCCAAACTCCTATTTGGGCATTTTCATTGATATTCCTAGTGAAAGAGGTCTAAGTCTCTGCATAGGTCATACTTTAAGAAAGTATATAATTGGGGGAATTCTAAAACACAAAAAGTCTTTCCAGTCAATCATATTATATTTACATCTATTTAAAAATTTTAAAAGAAGCAAAAATTTGATTTTCTACATGAAAACATAGACAAGCAGCTTCAAAAGACACATCTCACACGTAATGACACCCATCGGTTCAACATAAAGGAATACAGATATACCATGCAAAAGGAAAACAAAAATGAGCAGGAGTCATTATTCACATATCAAAGAAAATGGACTTTAAAGCAATAGCAGTAAAAAAGGACAAAGAAGGGCATTACACTGGAAGTGTTCAATTCGACATGAAATCTTAATTATCCTAAACATATATGAACCCAACATTGAAACACCCAGATTTATAAAACAATTACTTCTAGGCCCATGAAAAGAATTTGACAGCTACACAATAATATCATGGTGTTTCAACACCCTGCTGATAGCATTAGACAGATCATCGAGGTAGAAAACTAACAAAGAAATTCTGGACTTAAATTCAACACTTTACTAGCTGTACCTAATAGACATCGACAGTATCTACCGATACTCAAACTCACCTTATCAATCACAGAATATACATTTTTCTCATCTGTACATGGAACATACTCTAAGACTGACCACATGCTCAGTCATAAAGCAAGTCTCAAATTCAAAAAATTAAAATTGTACCATCCATCTTCATGGACCACATGCAATAAAAATGGAAATCAATACCAAGAATAACTCTTAAAAATCACAGGAATACATGTTCTTGAATGACTTCTTGGTAAACAATGAAATTAAGGCAGAAATTTAAAAACTTGAAACAAATGAAAATAGAGACACAACATACAAAATGTCTAAGATTTGGCAAAAGCAATATTAAGAGAAATGTTAACAGTGCTAAACACCTACATCAAAGAGAAAGATCTCGAATTAACAACCTAACTTTACATCTAAAGAAATTCAGAAAACAAAAACAAACTAAACCTAAAGCTAGAAGAAGGAAATAAATAACTAAAATCAGAGCAGAATTAAATGAGACCCCAAAATACCATACAAAAGATCAAAGAAGTGAAAAATTGGTTATTTAAAAGGATAAACAAGATCAACTGATCACTAGCTAAATTGACAAAGAAAAAAAGAATATCCAGATAAGAACAACCAGAAGTGACAAAGGTAACACACAACTGATATCACAGAAATACAACAGATCTTCAAAGACTACTATGAACTTCCCCATGCACACAAACTAGAACATATTTAGAAAATGGATAAATTCCTCGAAATATACAACCTCCCATGACAGAACCAGGAAGAAACAGAAATCGTGAACAGAGTAATTAATAAAAAACCTGCCAAACAAAAAAGCCCTGAACCAGATGGATTCCCAGCTGAATTCTGCCAAGTGTACAAAGGAAAGCTGGTGCCAATCCTACTGAAAATATTTCAAAAAATAGAGGAGAGATTCCTTCCTAACTCATTCTATGAAACTAGTATCATCCTGATACCAAAATCTGGCAAAGACACAACAACAACAACAATGAAATGACAGGCTAATATCTCTTATAAACCTAGACTCACAATTCCTCAACAAAATACTAGCAAACTGAATGCAGCAGCAATCAAAAATTTAATTCACCACAATCAAATGGGCATTATCATTGGGATAAAAGGATGGTTCGACATTTAAAATATATCTTTATATACATAGAATGTCATCATCATAACATTAGATACGTTATTTTTAAATGTTCGTGGGTAACAACTTTGGCAAAAACAATTGTAAGTCCAATAGAATAAGAAAGTTATTTGTAGAACTTCTCAAAGATATGCATAGTATATTTAACAGATTTTTATTAGTATTTCATCCTCCCAGTCACTCACCGATTCATTCAACCATCATTATTTTGCTAGAAGCAGGTATTATAATTTCACTGATGAAAAATATTGTAAGAAAACAGAAATAGATAATTGAAAACAAAATTCCATAAAAAGTATCTAATTTGTGTGCCTCTTTAAGCAGGGAATATCCAACCGTAATCTTTCCATAGTTAGCAAAACCTTATAGAATTTAATTCTCATACAAATTAACTCAAATTCTATCTCAAATCAAGTACTCTCCTATATTAATAATATTCACAATAAATTATTGAAGATATTAACAGGATATACCATATTAAAATGACTTAAAAGAAAAACACAAGTTTGCAATTGAAGTTAAAATAATTAAATCATATTTACTAAAATAATAGCATCTGCCTAGTATATAGAATGTATAAAGAATTCTTGCAGTTCAACAATGAAACAACACAATTTAAAAATGGGCAAAGGCTTGAATAAATATGTCTCCAGGGAAGATAAACATATTGCCAAAAAGTGCACGAAATGATGCTTAATGTAATTAGTCATTAGGGAAATTCAAATCAAAACCACAATAAGATACCACTTCACTCCCAGTAGAATAGCACCAACTTTTTTTTTTTTTTTTTTTTTTTTTGAGACGGAGTCTTGCTCTGTCGCCCAGGCTGGGGTGCAGTGGCCGGATCTCAGCTCACTGCAAGCTCCACCTCCCGGGTTTACGACATTCTCCTGCGTCAGCCTCCTGAGTAGCTGGGACTACAGGCGCCCGCCACCTCGCCCGGCTAGTTTTTTGTATTTTTTAGTAGAGATGGGGTTTCACCGTGTTAGCCAGGATGGTCTCGATCTCCTGACCTCGTGATCCACCCGTCTCGGCCTCCCAAAGTGCTGGGATTACAGGCTTGAGCCACCGCGCCCGGCCAAATAGCATCAACTTTTCTAAGAAAGGTAAATAACAAGTGTTGGCAAAGATATGGAGAAATAGAATTCCTAAAACTTTGCTAAGTATGTAAAATGGCTCAACTACTATAAAAATTTGTTTGGAGGCTTCTCAAAATGTCACACAAATAATTATATGTCCCAGTAATTCTACTTCTAGATATATATCCAAAAGCATTAAAAACAGAGACTCAAACACATATTTATATACCAACGTTTACAATAGATCATTCACAATAGCCAAAAGGTGGAAACAAACCAAATGTCCATCAACATATGAATAAACAAATGGCGTTACGCACGCACAACCATAAAAGGAATGAAGTACTGATACACATTACAACACAGATGAACCTTGAAAGCATGATGCTAAGTGAAAGAAGTCAGACATGAAAGGTCCCATCTTACCTGATTTCATGTTTATGAAATATTAAAAATGGGTCAATCTGGAGAAACAGAAAACAGGTAGGTGGTTGTCAGGGACTAGGGGAAGAAGGGAAGGGTAATAACTGTTTAATATAGAGAGAGGTTTCTTTTGTAGAGACGAAAATATTTTGGAACTAGGCAGAGGTATTGGTTACATAAAATAGTGAATGTACTAAATGCCATTGAAGTGTCCCATTTAAAATTGCTGATTTTATTTTCTGTGAATTTCATTGTAACAAAAAATATAATAACCAAGTGATATATACATAAATATTTAAATATAGCAATTATAGATATCAAAAAGGCTGATGGTAATCAATTTGTGTTTTTTTTTTTTAAGTTTAGAAGCTTATATATACATAGAATTGTATAGGTATTAAATTAAAATAGCTATGTGTTATTTTATGTGTATATATACATATGTATATACACACATATTTTAATTTAAAAGCTTTATTTTCTGTTCATAGTTATTTAATTTAGTAACTATAAAGTCAAAAAATGAAATTCAAAGGTAAAGATGAGTCATCTATATTTCTTTAAAACTCTCCAAAGAACCTAAGTCCTTAAGACATAAATGCCGATTGTCTCTCCAATAAATAAGCACTAAAATCAATTCATTCTGTTTAATAAATCTCATTGCTTATGGTCTTCATTGTTTCAAACATCTTAACCAGTCATGTTAAACTTCAACTATGGCCTACATATATTAAACTTTTAGTTTTAATATAAACAAAGTACTTATACCTTCTTCTATTTCTAAAAGAAACAGATTTGAAATAGAAATAATGTATTCATAGAAATTATATTAAAATCATTCCTATTTGTAAAACACTATTTTAAGCAATAGGAACAAATGTAGCAACAATTGAATAATATCAGCTAAACTAAAAAAAGAGAAAGCAAAATGATTTTTAAAGAGAGAGAACACGATTCGATTTCCTACTGTGTTTGGGGATGCCCAGGAGTCACTTGCTGCAAACCTGCATAAAACCTGCAGGTGACCAGGATCCCTGAGCTGATACAGTTTAATCCTCTTCTTTCTTCAGGTCCTCATGACCCAGGATATCATCCTGCCTAGGGCTTCAGGTAGAATAATGGGGAACCACCTGGGAAAAGCTGGAATTTAAACTCTACTTCAGCAAATTTTGGCCTATTGTGATCATTTTCTTTTTTAATTTTTAAAGGTACATAGTAAAGGTATATTATACTTGGGGGGGTACATATGATGTTCTGAATTAATTCTTAATAGAATGCTTCCGTTTGGAAAATGCTCCTGGAGCCATAAAATAAAAACTTTCCAGTGCAACAATATGAAACTTCATATTGATCTTTTCTCAGCCTCAGTTGAGCTCAGCCTGGCAGCACAATACCGGTATCACATTAAGCACGTCCCCATGAAGGCATTCACTCTTACAGAGGCCGCTGGCTGTGTAGCACTGAAGTCAGAGTCTTACTTTTTTTCCTTCCTTCAAGACAACAATAGAGCATTATAGCACTCAATGTTGAGGCAAATTTATTCAAAGTTTGAAGAGGTTGGCTCTGAGACTGCAGATTCGGCTCTAACATTAACCCCAGCCGTAACATTAGCAAGTTTATTTTTGCATGGTGAGTGAAATAACATTAAAAATCAAATCTAAGGTTGTTTGTACTTGTACCATAATATCATGAGAAGGTCAAGGAGTTTGTGTCAGATAATATCAGGAGTTGGATTACTAGGAAGAGATGCAGTCACAAAATGATTCATTTGGAGGGTGCCAGCAAGAATCCTTTGATCTAAGAAATACTACTAACACTCAGACATCAAATTTCCATTTTTAGAGTACCACACTCTCTAATCTATAGTTTTCCTCCTTTAAAGTTTAAATAAATATTATATGGGAGAAACTGATGAGTTTAAACTCAGTACTATAAACAAATTTAGAACCTGTGTGTACTGAATGTCTGGAGGAAAATAAAATAAGCAAGCAGCAAAAAGGCACAGTGATGAACATTTGCCGATGGCAAAAGTCCCTTCTTCCCCTTTTTGTTGAAATAATCATCAAATTATGTTCTTATTTGCAATACAATGTTTGGTATGCTGGCCTACCATGGAACTAGAAATAAAACTTTTTCCTTAAAATTCAGACTTATTAGAACACCCTTTCAAAACTCTCTAACCTGAAGCTGGAGAGTCTCTATGCTTTCTAAACACTATATGCTATTGTGATAATTCCCATTGGTGTCTTAATTTTTCATGCAGTCTTTAAGGTTATTTTAGACAGATGTTATGGTATTTCTTTTCTTTATGGCTATATTTCATCTTTGCTCTTAGTGACATTTTCTATATTTCTATTTAGGAAACATTTCATGGTCTCTCAGAATTTTAACTTTTCTATTATGATAAATTATTACACCTTTCTTGGTAAATAAGTCTCAGAGGGTTGAATAGCTTTTTATTGTTATCACAAATGGATTTTTTTTTCACAACATCTAATTAGAGAGAGAAAAATAAGTTAACTTTCTGCAGATGTCTAGATCTTTTTCTAATTGCTTTTTTCTCACATTTAAAAAAAATATTATAGTGTTTTTCCCATCTTAAATTGTTTGCTTAAATTGTTTCTTTTTCTTTGGTTCCTTCTTTCCTTTCTTTTTTTCTTTTTCCTTTTTTTTTTTTTTTTAAATAGAGTCTCTCTCTGCCGCCCAGGCTGGAGTTCAGTGGCGTGATCTCGGCTCACTGCAAACTCCGCCTCCCAGGTCCAAGCGATTCTCCTGCCTCAGCCTCCCAAGCTCGGATTTCAGGCACCTGCCACCATGCCCATCTAATTTTTGTACTTTTAGTAGAGGCGGGGTTTCACCTTGTTAGTCAGACTGATCTCGAACTCCTGACCTCGGGTAATCTGCCAGTCTCGGCCTCCCAAAGTACTGGGATTACAGGTGTGAGCCACTGCACCTGGCCCTTTGATTGTTTCTTAACCCCTATCTGTTCCTTTCTTGCCTCCTGAAAACATTTTATTTAAAATTCATGATCTCTTAAAGTTATCCTCTAGAACTCTCTTTTTTTTTTTTTTTTTTTTTTTTTTTACCACTTATTATGTTTCTTAAAAAGACCTATGTGGGCAAACACTGGGGCTAAAATAGAATCTGGATTATTCTCAGTATAATCATTTGCAAGATATGTGATTACTGAAATTCAGTGAATGTATTCATTGTTTTAAAAAAACTAAATTATCAACACTCAAACACAAATACTGTGAGAACTAAAACAGAATATAGATAAGAAGAGTCTTTAAGTTACTAATGCATCTAAAGTATTATTTAACGAAGATTGAAAAACTGTGAACATCAACCCCAAATAGCTTTAAGATTTACCTAGTATCAGAAGTCTAATAGTAAAATCTATGAGGTATTACCTTCTTATTATTTATATGCTATATTGCAATTGAAATTCATGATAGCAGTGAATGTGGAAAAAATTATTACACCCATTTTTATCCCGAAGTTATAATTTATCCTCTGCAACTTTTGCAGTGAAGAGTTTTATCTTTTCTTCTTCTAAATTATGAGATGCCTGAACACAAATAAACTGTGCAAAGAATCAGTAGCCTGGAAATTGCATAGCTGAATGATTTATTATGTTTAGCTTTTAATAGCAGTATATGAACCTGGAGTATATTTTTTCAAAGTACATATAAACAGCTCAATTCGTCAGGGTAAGGATGGAGACAATGCTGGAGATACTTCCTACTGAAGGGTGGTGAGAGGTGAAGGACTGACTGGCATTTTAAACAGCAGAAGTAGTCCTTGTTATCTGACTTGCCCAGGGGTGTTAGATACAAGCTCAGTAGCAAATATCCCTCCTACAGGACTCCAGAACTTTGTAAAGAGTTTCTGTTCAAAATCCAACAGAACATACAAATTATTTACAGAAAAATATTAAACCAAGTGAAAACAAAAGAAGCAATGGGAAGAAGTCTTGAGGAGTCTTGCCATGAAATATATTTCTTATATAGCCTAGTATGTTATGAAAATCAAAGGGCTAAAAATAGATCACAAATAAGTTAGATAAAAATTATGTCCAGAGTTAGAAAAAGGAAAGTGACACTAAATCTGCTTTGAAGATTCGTGGTTGGGAGATGAGTTAAGATAAACATAGAACTTAGGTAAAATGTGGAATATATTGTTTGATGCTATAATGATGCAGTAGAGGGTCAAGCCATTGCTTCACAATCCTGGTAAAGGAGATTCATATTGTGTTTTGCTGCTCAACTTTTTGACTCCTTCAAAAATCCGTAGTTTCGGCAAGATTAGTGAATGAAGGGCATTGTGAAATATAACAGAGGAACTAGAGCACTTTGAAAATAATTCCTAACACAACTGATCCTACGCTGGGGTTCATATTTAAAGAAGGTATGGTTTTGTCCATATATGAAATGAGCCACAGAAACATCGCAGATGCATTGATTCTTCTGAGATCTGTCCCTTTTGTCTATATGGGAGCCTCACATGGCTTCATTTTAGAACAGGACTTAGAAGCATGGCAGGTCCTGCTAGGCTGAACTGGCTTGTATACTCACCTGTTCTTCATCAGCTGAGGTTCAGCTACATTTCTAGAACCAGTTTAAGTTCTATCTAAGATCTTTTCCTAAGCACTTCAGCACACACTGATATTTTTCCTCAGAATACTTAAAGTAGTTATTACATCACCAGAAAAAGAGCAATTTATTATTGGTAGACTTATATTCTTGTGATTTCACAAATTTTAAAAATGCTGAGATTTCATCCAATAAAGCCATGAATATACCATCCTATGTAAACACCAAGAAAGCTAGACCTAAATTTTCTCACTAGCGATGTAACGCTCTAGAAAAGGTTCTGGCTTGTCCATGCAAGACTTTTCTGTAGCACTAAGCTGGATAACTTATACCGAAAAAAAATCTACATCGCATAGTGTTTGTTGAATGAATACATTTATTAAGTATAAAATCATCACAATGTTACAGTCAATATGGAATTATTAAATATACATATATGTAAATGCACACACTGATTTGGAATAGGATAATTTCACTCCTTGAGAGTTGTCAAATGACACTCTAAGCCTCTGTATTTCTGACAGTAATTTATAATACTAAAAATGTGATTGCGAGTATAATACTTTAAAAAAGAATAGCTATGATGAACAGACATTCTCTCACTATGTCAAGTGAAGGATTGATCTTACACTAGGATTTAGAGAAGCACTGGGATAGGTGGTATTGATCACAGAGTCTGGGCCAGGCTTATGATAGCTTTAGAGGCATGTCATGTATTCGTTACAGAGGCAAGAGTAACATCGGCCTTAAAAGTGTGTTCACAGGAGTAAGTCTAATGCTGAATAGTTGACTTGCAAAGTATAAGGCTGTCACTGATTGGTTGCTCTTAGAATTATGCTTACTAAACTGAGTTGTTTATTAATTAGATGTTAAAACCAGTTCTCAGGTTTAAATGTTACTCTGATTACGGAAATAAATAGACTTATTAGACATGTTTAAAACCGATTTTGAAGGTTGCTTCTTACGATGGTTATAGAAAAATCAGTCTCTGTCTAAGTGTGTTGGGACCTTTTTTTTTTTTTTTTTTTTGATGGAGCCTCACTCTCTTGCTCAGGCTGCAGTTTAATGGTGCGATCTCAGCTCACTGTTATCTCCACCTCCCAGGTTGAAGCCATTCTCCTGCCTCAGCCTCCTAAGTAGCTGAGATTGCAGGCGCACGTCACCATGCCCGGCTAATTTTTGTATTTTTAGTAGAGATGGGGGTTTCTCCATGGTGGTCAGGCTGGTCTCAAACTCCTGACCTCGTGATCCACCTGCCTTGGCTTCCCAAAGGGACTTTTTAATATTTTCAGTCCCTCACTGGTCTCACTGCAACTAAGTTTACATGATAGAGCAGCAAAGTTTATTCAGATTTTCACTACTATTGATGACTCTTCTTTAAGAAAAGTTTTAATTAACAAAATTTGTACATATTTATGGCATACAACATGGTGTTTTGATGTGTGAATATGTTGTAGAATGGCTAAATCAAGAAATTAAATATACACGTTGTCTTACATGCTTACCATTTTTTTCGCGTGTGGTGAGAGACTTTAAAATCTACTCTTTTAGCAATTTTCAAATATACAATGTATTGTTATTAATTATAGTCACCATGATGTAAAACAGGTTGAATCATTGATTATTCTTGAAGACAAAATGTTTCACAGATTTTCAGTGCTCATGTTGAGCAACATGATTTCATCCTGTTTTCATCTTTGAGTCATTTGGAAACATTTGTGAGGACAGTACCTGCATAGTAGCATTTAGCAATCTAAAAAACAATTGTGTCAACAAATTTAACTAAAATATCATGAGACTGCCAAAGTCTGAAACCATAACCTAATATTTCCAAAACCTGAACAAGAAAACTTGAACAAAAAAAAAGTCTCAACCACTCTAAAAATCTATCTAAAACAATCAGATTGCTTTTTCTTTCAGCATAGATTTCTCCATCTGGTATTTAATGTTAACCCAAATTGATCAAGAAGTGCTAGCAATGTTGTAAACATTCATCTGGTTGGCCAGAACAAATCCAAAAGTATTTAATTATCCAAAACTAAGCAATTTTAACAGCTTAATATGCTTCCAGGGAAAGAACTCTTTATGATGTTAGCCCAAATGAAGAATATGTTGTTGAGGATGATCAAGTTAACTCCTCCAGATGTGACCTTTGTCCTTAGGTTCATCTGTCTATTTGATATTTATTATACCCCAATAAATTTCATATTTCTTTAGACTTCTGTAATACTCAGAGAGCCTGGCACAGAGGCTCACATCTGCAATCCCAGCACTTTGGTAGGCTAAGGCAGGCTTGAGGCCTTGAGGCCAGGAGTTTGAGAACAGCCTGGTCTCTCAATGTAGCTAGACTTCACAAAAAACATTAAAACATTAGCTGGTCATGGTGGCCTGTGACTGTAGCCAGCTACTCTGGAGGCTGAGGCAGAGAATTCCTTGAGCCAGGAGTTGGAGTCTGCAGTGAGCTACAATCACACCACTGTACTCCAGTCTGACCAAGAGAGGGAGACCTTGTCTAAAAAAAAAATTAAAAAGAAGAAGGAAGGAAGGAAGGAAGGAAGGAAGGAAGGAAGGAAGGAAGGAAGGAAGGAAGGAAGGAAGGAAGGAAGGAAGAAGAAAGAAAGAAAGAAAGAAAGAAAGAAAGAAAGAAAAAGAAAGAAGAAAGAAAGAAAGAAAGAAAGAAAGAAAGAAAGAAAAAGAAAGAAAGAAAGAAAGAAAGAAAGAAAAAGAAAAAGAAAGAGAAAGAAAGAAAAGAAAAGAAAAGAAGGAAGGAAGGAGAGAAAGAAAGAAAGAAAGAGAGAAAGAAAGAAAGAAAGAAAGAGAGAGAGAGAAAGAAAGAATTTCGGTGCTGCATAAGGAATGTAATCAATCTTAATGAATCTGTAGATACCTAGGTGTTGCCAAGATAGCAAATCAAACTATATCTTCTATAAGTATTGCCACAATAATAAGTCAATGTTGCTTCCCTAAAAATGTATTACCCTTTTCTAGAGTAAGGATATTTTCCTTCATGTTTATGTTATTGGCAAATAGGATAATTATTTGGAATAGTAGTGTAATACAAGTTATGTTAATTTTTGTCTGCAGTAGCAATAGCTTGTAAGAGCTGAATTATAGAGCTAGCATTTTAATGGTGCCAAATAAAGCCTACATTTGGGCAAGTTATTAGTGGTAATAATAAGAACTTGATAAAATGTATTTCCATAAAAACTGCCAGTTGTTACAGGCAGTTAAAATAATATTTTTCTTATAATCTTGGGAAGAAACAGTCTTATGTATGTTCACGAACTTAAATGGACATTGTGAGAATCTGGTAAAGGAAAAATGCAGATCCGTAATAGTGAATTTTATGTCAATCTCATTTAGCTAAGACATGCCCAGATAATTGGTAAAACACTATTTCTGGTTGTATCTGTGTTGGGTTTTGAGAAGAGATTAGCATTTGAATCCATAGACTAAGTAAAGAAAACCTGCCCTTACTACTGAGGGCGAGCATCATCCAATCTCTCCAGGACCCAAATAGAACAAAAAGGTGATGAAAGGGCAGATTCTTCGCCTTTCTCTTCTTGAACTGAGACATTTTATCTTCTCCTGCACTCAGACATTGAAGCTCCTTGTTCTTGGGCCCTCAGACTTCCAGACTTATGCCAGCAGCCACCCACTCATTTCTCAGGCCTTTGGCCTTGTACTAGGAGTTATTTCAATCATCAGCTCCCCTGAGTCTCAGGCATTCAGGCTCAAAATGAATTACACCACTGGATTTCCTGGTCCTTCAAGTTACAGAGAGCATATCATGGGATTTCTTGGCCTCTAAAATCACATGAGCCAATTCCCACAATAAAACTCTTCTGATATATCTATACATATATTATATAAAAATACCTATATGTATTATATAAATGCATATCCATCAAGACATATATAATTAGACAGATAGATGATATATGTAACAAGGATTTTGGTATAAACCTTTTTTAAAGATATGGGGTCTCTCTATGTTGCCCAGCCTAGACTCAGACTCCTTAGCTCAAGTGATCCCCCTAACACAGTCTCCTGAGAAGCTGGGACTACACGCATGGCCACTGCACCTGGCTAAGTGTTACACATTTTATAAAAATATGTCTGTTATTTTTATTTTTATTTAACTTTTATTTTCAGTTCAGGGGTGCAAGTGCAAGTATGTTATATAGGTAAACTTGTGTGTCATGGGAGTTTTTTGTACAGATTATTTTGTCATCCAGTTATGAAGCCCAGAACTCATTAGTTATTTTTCCTTATACTCTCCCTTCTCCCACCCTTCACCCACTGATAGGCTCCAGTGTGTTGATCCCCTCTATGTGTCCATGTGTTCTCATCTTTTAGCTCCCACTTATAAGTGAGAACATGTGGTATTTTGTCTTCTGTTCCTGCATTAGTTTGCTAAGGATAATGGCCTCCAGCTTCATCCATGTTCCTTCAGAGGACACGATCTTTTTTTCTTTTCTTTTTTTTCTTTAATGGCAGAACAGTATCCCATGGTGTATGAATCTGTTTTCATACTGCTATAAAGAACTGCCCAAGACTGGGTAATTTTTAGAGGAAAGAGGTTTAATTTGCTCATAGTTCAGCATGGCTGGGGAGAACTCCGGAAACTTACAATCATGGCAGAAGGCAAAAGAGAAGCAAGGCACTTCTTCACAAGGCAGCAGGAAGGAGAAGTGCTGAGCAAAGGGGGACAAGTCCCTTATAAAACCATCAGATCACATGAGAACTCACTCACTATCATGAGAACAGCATGGGGGAAACCATTCCATGATTCAATTGCTTCCACCTGGTCTCTTCCTTGACACATGGGCATTGTGGGGATCATGGAAATTATGGGGATTACAATTCAAGATGAGATTTGGGTGGGGACAAATGATAAGTCTAACATATCATTTTATATGTACCACATTTTCTTTATCCTGTCTACCACTGATAGTAATAAAAATACGGTTAATATCTTCCTAGGAAAAGACTGAAGAAAGAGTAACTCATTTAGAATGTCAGTAGAAAGAGAAGGAAAAATGGAAGTATTCTAATGGATGCTATAGAGAAGTAATGAAACACACAGTAGGCATGAGTGGTTTTCAAAATATTTGAGCATAAATGACATAAAGAGTTTTCAAAGTTAAAGATTTTGGATACAGTATTCAGAATTGAGTCCTTAGAAAGTCAACTGAAGTGGTTAACTATTGAATTTTGAATTATTGTTGCATTTATTTTTATAAGCTCTTTTATAATTTTGGTATGTCTGAAGTACCCAAAATGGCAAGTTTTTTTTTCAAAGTCAATGTTCTAACTTTTACCAATTTAAACCAATATTTATCTTTAAAAATTTTTTATTTTAAGTTCCAGGGTACATATGCAGGATGTGCAGATTTGTTACCTGGGTAAACATGTGCCATCGTGGTTTGCTGCACAGACTATCCCATCACCTAGGTATTAAGACCAGAAACCATTATCTACTCTTCCTGATGCCCAGTATTAATCTTTATCACACAACCTTATATAGGCATAGAATTGTTAACAAAAGAAGATGTATTATCATTGATATAAGAACCAATGACAAACAGGAAAAAGGGCATTATGTTCAATCTAATATAGGTGCCTAAAGAGGATGTCTCAGGTTCCCTAACTAAAGACAATCTAGGAGGGACCTGTATGATGATCAACATCCCAAGAGTTATTTATGCCTAAATATGGACTAAAGAATATTAACCTACTGTTGCCAATTTACAAGGCAAAGTGTGCTCGTGATTGTTTTGTATGAGACTCGATGAAAAGTTGATTAATTGCCTTTGCACAAATGGGTTATCTGTTAAATGGATAGTCAATCATTAGTCCTCAGAACAATTGGGATTAGTTGGAGATTTATTAGGCCTGTTTTCCATAGAACACTCCCTTGGACATTCAGCAGACACAAAAATATCTGAGATAAAGGAAACAAAGACATAAAAACCGTAAGACAACACTTTGTGAAAATGGTTAAACAAAAGCAAAATAAAAGCAAGCAGCAGAAAAATAAGCCAATTAATGGCAATAAAAAAGTAACGAAATTGCAAATCTACAAACCCGAGGAATCTGGTATCCTTATATTGAGACAAATTTGACTGGAGTAGTTTACATGAATGACACATTCTAACAAAAGTTATAATACAGTTTCACAAAATTTAAGTCCATTTTTTAAATAAAATGTACACTTCCAATCCAAAAGTTCTAATTACACAAATGCCTTATAGAAATTCCTAGATTTAGTTGAATTATGCACATTTTATTATTTAGATCTAAAAACACAAAGTTCTATTTGCTTACAAATTTTAGGCTAATAAAACAAGAATCACTAACAAGATATTTATAAGATATCAATAATTTTATTGAGACAGGGCAGGACAGCAAATCTGAAGAAAAGGAATTTGGGCCTAGAGACCCATTGAGCATACCTGCTGGTCTGAGTGTTGCATAAAATGCTGCCAAATGAAAACTTTCAAACAACCAAACTAGAATTTCCAGAATTGTCCGAGGATGAGCCTCAAACTTAAAACCAAAAAAAAGGGGGGGGGGGACAAAGTTGAATTTAGTACCTACATAAGTAAAAATAATACATTGTTGGTCTAGAAGAGCCTTATCACCAAACTGCTTATATAGAATCATGGAAAGAGTTTGTCCTTGCTTGAGTTGGTCATAGAAAGGAAGCAGGTTGACTACAGCCTTAGAAGTATGCTTGATATTGGTTACAGAGCCATTATTTGGTTGACATTAGTCTTAGCAACGTGTTCCCTGGAGTAAGTCTGATGCTGACAGTCTAGATATTAAAGTATGAGGCTGGCTGTAACTAAATTTAGGTGTCTTTCAGAAGTATGCTCACTGATGTGAATTAATATAGATCAATCAGAAAAAATACAGAGCATTTCTGGTGTTTATTTGTTACCATAGTTATATAACTAAAGTTTATTGCTTAAATGTGTTAAAGCCAATTTTGGTGATTGTATGTAACTATGGCTAAAAAGCAATCACTCTTATCCTAGAAGGGTGGAAAATTTTTGAAATAATCCAAATAATATTCTATAACTTGCTGCATTAATAAGTACTTTTTGCAGAAGTCATTATATATTACTCCTGGTGAACTTTCAACACTACTTTGAATAAGTAATTAATTAATCTGGTGTTAATTACTATTATTATGAATGTTTTAAAATAATATTGACATTTTACAAAAAAAGCTTTTGTAGAAAATGGGCAATTATATTTAAGCCTTCAAGTGAAAATAAAATATCATAAATTTTTATAAGTTCTGGTACGCAAATTATGTGCTCTACAAATCTGCTTATGTCTTAAAATAATAGGTATATTGAAAACCTAATTTATCTCTTTCTGACTTCTCAGTAGTTCTGTATTTACTGTACCATAAAGCTTCTTCACACAAACACAGATTTGGAGAAAAAAAAGAAAAACATGTGAGGTTTACCCTTTAGTAATTCTTGAAAAAAAACAAAAATCTGTACATTGTTACTGTGCTATTCACAACTCAGTAACTCAAAACTGTTTACAATCACAAACTCTAATGTACTTTCACACACATTGAAAAAAATATGTTACACATTATTGCCACAAATATGAACTTTTTTCAGTGTATGTGAAAGTGCATTATAGTGGGCACTGATTAACTCTTTTTGGAATCTGTACACTATTCTTACTTTTGATGGTGATTCAAGTATAAACACTTAAAAATATGCATCTGTCATAAGTTTTTATTAATACAATGAGATGATTAATATTTATAGATATTTAAGTCTGTTGATAGTGATGACTTGGAAATGAATGGATTTCTCTACAAGTGATGCTGGCACATTAACTAATCATGTGGGACAGGGGAATGGGGCAATAAGATTTCTACCTAACAACAAACAAGGAGAAACATTTATGTATGTAGATCCATCTATAACATTACAAAAAAAAAAAATGGCTAACGATCATCAATAGTAGCATGAGTTTATATCTTCAATATCTTCTTATATATATTAAAATAAAAAAATTATAGATAGAAAACTTAATAAAACCTATAAATATGAAAACAAATGATAAAAAATAAATGGTCCATAAATGTATTAAAATATTAAATTTCATAAATGTTTAAAAATAACAAATAAAACAGTAATGAATATCTTTTTATACTCTAAAAGTTAAATCATGTAAAAACGATGAAGATTATGGAAGTACATATTCTCATAAATGTTTGTCTTTTGATAGAAATTTTCTTGAAAGTGGTTTTGTAAAATTCATCAAAAATCTTAAAATGTGTGCATTGTGAGTTCAAGTCCAATTTATTGAAATTTATTATTTAAAAATTATAATTCAGCATGTAAATTTATCTATAAGATAAACAAAGCAAAAATGTTTTAATAAAAAATCTTAAGACCCTCTACATATACAACAATAAAATAGTGATTGCATATATTAGTAAGTAATACACATCAATTACACTTTACACTTTAAAAGATTAACTCCTGACAGGGAATTTAAAATAAAACAATAGTAACTTTAAAATGTTGCAAAATTATAGTAGGCAAATGCTAGTTTATTTAAGTTTTGAGGTAGGAAGGTTAAAATGGGATTCATATCAAAGTTAAAGAGAGTGAAAAGAATTGAAGTAATGACTTTAGAAAGGAGCCATTACCTTACTTATGTAGGTATAACTAATGGCTAAAACTGCAATAGAAGATGTGGTAAAGCAAAGAAAGAATCAATAATGAGATCATGAAAATAATTACAAATGTAGTGGCTGATTAAAAAGGAGAAAATTTTTTCTGCAGTGTTCAAACCTGGAAAGTATGAACAATGAAAATAATATGCCTATATGCATTTTAGGTGATTTCCTATAGTAATGAATTTTTCTTCTAAGATGAGCTCTCTAGTTGAGTTTTTCCACCTTTTGAAGACTTTAATGAAAAATAGATTACTAATTTCACACATTAATAGAATAAATTCTTTGTTTATATCACATAACTCTGGACTGCTGTAGATTTTAGACTTTCTTATGGTATAATTTTTTATTTTAAAGAGCAATGTGCACTAATTATGGTCTTGTATTGATTTGGCAGAAGTATCTGTAAATAATTACTTCTAACCACATAAAATATCTCTTAGTATTTTTCACATATAAAAAATGAGATAATGATAATGATAGGTCTTTGGAGGAATAAATGACCATTAAAACATAACCAAATGAAATTTACCTAACTAAATCTTGTGGTTTATGATCCATAACTTCTCATTATAGCCACTGTGGAAATTAGAGTAAGGAGATTAAAATCATATCTAGTCCTGCTCTTCTACCACTGCTATTTTAATAAGATTTCTTTTTATTACATATAATTTTATAAATGCTATGTTATAAATTAACAACTATTTGTAGTAATTATATTAGGCAGATAGTTTTCTAGGCTTCAAACTGAAGCTATCGTACTTAAGGACAAGTTCCAGACTCAGCCCTATGAATTTACCTTCACACACAGGTAATAGTTAATTATCTATTTATCATCCCAAAAGAAAATTATTAAATTTATTTAATAATTTATTATTATTAAATTAAATTATTAAGTTAAACAAAACTTATTAAAGCAAGTCCTCCTTAATTAAACCAGTTTAAGTAATAGCCCCTACACAAATAACCATCTTGACTTAGCATCAGTGTAAAATATTGCTCGGCAGGACGTGGTGGCTCACGCCTGTAATCCGAACACTTTGGGAGGTTGAGGTGGGTGGATCACAAGCTCAGGAGTTTGAGACCAACCGGGCCAATAAGGTGAAACCCCATCTCTACTGCAAATACAAAAATTAGCCAGGCATGGTTGCGGGAGCCTGTAGTCCCAGCTACTTGGGAGGCTGAGGCAGGAGAATTGCTTGAACTCGAAAGGCAGAGGTTGCAATGAGCTAAGATCATGTCATTGCACTCCAGCCTGAGTGACAAAGTGAGACTTCATCTCAAAAAAAAAAAAAAAAAAAAATTGTCAGTGGGTTTTTCTTCAGTGATCATAAGTGTAATTATTGATCACTGCAAAATAAATACAAATAAGATCTATTTACAAAGACAAAATGCAAATATTTTAAAAGATGCAGGATTTTCCGTCTGCGGTAGGACCCCCAGGAGACAAGCAAATGACCCTAGGCCACAATCACTACTAAGGTCCCTTCCTCTGCTGCCTTCAATTTGGGGAAGAATGGCAAACGCTAAGATTGCCCCAGAGCAGTGGTGGGCAGCCAAGGAGTGCCAAGCTGCCATCCACAGCCAACACTCAAGTGGAAGAGGAATTCAAACTTTCAGGGCATTGAGAGGGAGCATGGTTGCAACTCAGGATATTTAGGGGAACCGTATGACCCAGTAAGAGCCTACCAACTGACCAATACACCTTAGCAGCACCCACTGGATCATACCCTAAAGCTTACACACAAAAAATACCTCACTAATATACCCATCTGTGAAACCAAAGACAGGACGTCAGCTATAAATAAAGATGCTGCACAAAGTTTCAGCCCTGTGAAAATATCCAGAAAGGAAGTCTATTGACCGTACTCAGTCTACTTTGCAGTTAAAGGAACACCTACCTGCATGTGGATATGAGAAAGAACCAATACAAGAACTCCAGTAACTCAAATGGCTAGACTGTCCTCCAAACAAATAAGCTGGTTTTCCAACAAGGGTTCTTATCCAGGCTGAGCTGGCTGAAATGGCAGAAATAGAATTTAGAATATGGATAGAAACACAGATCATCAAGATTCAGGAGAAAGGCACAACCCAATCCAAGGAAACTAGGAATCACAATAAAATGATACAGGAGCTGAAAGGTAAAATAGCCAGTATGAAAAAGAATCTGAAGGATCTGATGAAGCTGAAAAATACATGCAAGAATATCATAATGCAATCACAAATATTAACAGCATAGTAGACCAAACTGAGAAAAAATATCTCAGAACTTGAAGATTGGCTCTTTGAAATAAGATAGTCAGACAAAAAAACAAAAATTTAAAATGAGCAGAAGCTCTGTAATATATGGGATTATATTAAGAGGCCAAATCTACAAATCATTGGTATCCCTGAAAGAGATGGGAGAGAAAGCAAACAACTAGGAAAACAAGTTTCAGGATAATGTTCATGGAAACTTCCCCAGCTTTGCTAGAGAGGCAAACAGTAAAATTCAGGAAATAGGGAAAAGCTTTGCAAGATTTTATACAAGAAGATCATCCCAAAGACACATAATTATTAGATTTTCTAGGTTAAAAAGAAAGAATGTTAAAGGCAGAAAGAGAGAAAGAGCAGGTCACCTACAAAGAGAGCTCGCATCAGGCTAACAGAAGACCTCTCAGCTGAAATCCTACAAGCCAGAAGAGACCGGAGAGATTGGAGGCCTATATTCAACATTCTTAAAGAAAAAAATTTTCAATCAAAAATGTTATATCCAGCCAAAGTAAGCTTCCTAAGCAAAGGATAAATAAGATCCTTTCAGATAAGCAAATGTTGACGGAGATAGTTGCCAACAGACCTGCCTTACAAGAGATCTTGAAAGAAGCACTAAATTTAGAGAGGAAAAACCTTTCCCAGCCAATACAAAAACACACTTAAATATGCAGAACAGTGACACTATAAAGCAACCACACAAATAAGCCAGCATAATAACCGGCTAACAACATAATGACAGGATCAAATCCACACATATCAATAATAACCTTAAATGTAAATGGGCTAAATATCCCAATTAAAAGACACAGAGTGACTGGGCATGGTGGCTCATGCCTGTAATCCCAGCACTTTGGGAGGCTGAGGGGAGTGGATCATGAGGTCAGGAGATCAAGACCATCCTGGCTAACATGATGAAACCCCATCTCTACTAAAAATACAAAGTTTAGTAGGGTATGGTGGTAGGCACCTGTAGTCCCAGCTGCTCATAAGGCTGAGGTAGGAGAATGGCGTGAACCCAGGAGGCAGAGGTTGCAGTGATCCGAGATCATACCACTGCACTGCAGCCTGGGCAACAAAGCAAGACTCCATTTCAAAAAAAAAAAAAAAAAAGAAAAGACAAGACACAGAGCGTAAAGCCGGTCAAAAAAGCAAGATCCAACGGTATGCTGTCTTCTAAAGATCCATCTCACAGGTAATGACACCCATACACTCAAAATAAAGGGATGGAGGAAAATCTACCAAGCAAATGAATTATTACAAAAGTAGGCATTACAATCCTAATTTCACACAAAATAAACTTTAATACAAAATAGATAGAAAAATACAAAGAAGATCATTACATAATGGTAGAAAATTCAATTCAACAAAAAGGCCTAACTATCTTAACTACAGACGCACCCAACATAGGAGCACCCAGATGTAAAAGAAACTATCAACAGAGTAAACAGACAAACTACAGAATGTGAGAAAATATTTACAAAGTTTGCATCTGAAAAACCTCTAATATCCAGCATCTATAAGAAACTTACAGAAATTTATAAGAGTAAAACAACCCCATTAAAAATTGGGTAAATCATATGAACAGATACTTTTCAAAAGAAGGCATACATGCTTCCAAAAAGCATCTGAAAAAAATCTCAATATTCCTGATCATTAGAGAAATGTAAATAAAAACCAGAATGAGATAGCATCTCACATCAGTCAAAATGGCTAGTACTAAAATTTCAAAAAATAACAGATGCTGGTGAGGTTGCAGAGAAAAGGGAGCACTTATACAGTGTTGGTGGGAGTGTAAATTAATTCAACCATTGTGGAAATCAGTATGGTAATTCCTCAAAGAGCTAAAAACAGAAGTATTATTTGACCCAGAAATCCTATTAGTGGGTATATGCCCAAAGGAATATGAATCTTTCTACCATACATGAGTATGCTCATTCCAGTATTATTCACAGGAGTAAAGACATGGGGTAAACCAAAATGCCCATCAATGGCAGATTGGAAAAAGAAAATGTGGTACATTGACACCATGGAATACTATGCAGCCATAAAGATAATGAGATCATGTCTCTTGCAGTAACATAGATGGATATGGAGGCCATTATCCTTAGCAAACTAATGCAGGAACAGAGAACCAAATACCTCGTGTTCTCACTTATAAGTGGAAGCTAAATGATAACTCATTAACACAAAAAGGGAAACAACAGACAGTGGGGCGTATTTGAGGGTAGAGGTTTGGAGGAGGGAGAAGAGCAGAAAAAATAGCTACTATGTACTAGGCTTAGTACCTGGGTAACAAAATAATCTGTACAACAATCCCCTGTGACACAATTTTACTTACATAACACACCTGCATATCTACCCCCGAACTTAAAATAAAAGTTTTTTAAAAAATTCATAAATTCATGAAAGCAGATAATGGCTGAAAAATACAGACAATCCCATTGAAAGATGAGGATCTGCTAGATTTAATTCAATTAATAAAGAATAGAATCTTTTATAAATTGAACTAGAGAAAAGTCAAAATAAAAATTAATTATCCAGAAGATTGGGAGGAGCCTAGAGAAAATGGTTAAATTGACAGAATATTTTTAAATCAATATTTTAATACTTTTGTTGTAAAATTCAGCATTAAGTGAAAATTACATTATGTTATCTTAAAACTTTCTTGTAGAATAATCCCGAGAGGCAAAACACAATACTAAATTGTTTCAACAAGAAATAATTTCAATTTTCATTTTATTTAAATTTGAGATTTAGATAAAGATAGCATAAACAATTTTATAAATCCTTATATGTTTTTCAAAGTAAATTTCTGAATAAATCCTGTTTTTCACTATTTACCATGTGTTTTTATTTTAGGTAAACTTTAAGCTTTTATTATTATCAGATAAACTCAACTTCTCTAGTCTTATATAATCCTGTTCTCAACTTTCTATTATTAGTCTAATATATTGTAAAGCGAATAGAGATTTTTGTATTAATTAGAACAATTAATAATATATAAGATATAAAATCACCTAGAAAAGACACATTGAAAATGCTGACTTTGTAAAAAAATTTGGTATCTGACATAAAAGAATAAAGTGTCATTTTCTTTAAATATTTACACAGTCACAAATTTAAATAGAAAAATAATTTATATTCTAAAAATGAATTTATTTTGAAAACTGACCAATTAACTTAGGTAAATCATTATGTATTATTCGTTTTTGCAGGCAATGTGGCTATGGCAATGAATAAAGCAGATCCTACTCCTGGAGAGCTTATCTTGTAAAATGAAGCAATTTATTTATGTTCTTAGTTTCAGATAAGGAAGGCCAAAAACATAATATTTATAAACGGTTGAAAATTATTGAAAATTACTAAAAATGAATGTTAATTAAAGATATATTAAAAGTTTACAAATTAAGCAAAGATAAAATTAAAACCTAAAGAATGAAAGAATTTTGTTACTACTCTAAACCATAAAACCAGAAGTGAGATACAAATACATTTATAAAAATTTATTATTTATTTGTGAATTCATGAACTCATCTGAAATATAAGGTCAATTTTTTAATTGTATGTAATTCATACAATAATGTCTTTTTAATTCCTAAATAAGTTAGATTAGAGTAAGAATATTTTTAACACAAATGAGACCCTGAAAATGTGTTCTATTAGGAAAATAAATGTTTCCTCGGCAACAAAAATTTTGTTCAGAAAACAGTTTAACATATAATAGGCTTCTTTCACTTACTGTTATGCTTCTCAGAACTAAAAACTTGAAAAGTTCAATTTAAGGACCTTTATTAGAAGTTCATTATAATAAACTAAATATCATTATTCATACAAAAGAAGTACTGAAAAATGTGGCATATTTGTTTGCTAGAACCACTGACCAGTTTCTTTGATAGATAGTACATTACTCTTTGGAAAAACATGATGAACACATATAGTGTTTTATGGCCGACCCATATATTGTAAAGACAAATTTTCATTTTTCAGGTAATGTACGAAAATTGTAAAGGATTGGAAGATGATTTTTTTATATAGAAGACTAAAGTTTTGGTTTGTTTGGTTATTTCTTCCCAGTCAATTAGTTAAATGTGACAATAAACTTCCGAGCATCGGGTCTTCTGGCCAGATTTGCACATTGATATTTGAATCATATATTGCACACTTGTATGTTGATCAACTATATTAAATACTGAGGTCTAAGGAAATTCAAATAACATTTGTATTTATTTGGAGCCTAGAACTTAGCTTTACTCTTAAATATCTATTCAAAGTTATCATGCTTATAAATAATATAAAAGATAATTTGTATCCATGCTTTTCAGTAATTGCTCTTATGTCTCAGTTGCATATTCTATGTATGTCATTAATACATTTATCCTTATTTATTGTACACCATTTGGAAGGCTCTGCCTTAGCTCGAAAATACTAGATATGACATACTCTTAAAGAGATAATAAATATCATTATCTTTTACCTTTCAAAATTCTAAATTTAGTGAAACATAAGTTACAAGCCAAAAAGTGGAGATCAAATGTCACCGCATTACTGACAAAGCTAATTAAAAGATTTGTCTTTATGTGAGTGGCCTAGTGGTCTGACCATTTTTACTATAATAAGACAAATTTATCCACCTAATCACTTGCACAAAGGAACAAATATAAAGTTATCTCCACGAGATAGAGCCTGTTAGTCTCAGTTTACAGTATCCCAAATAGCAGACAGAACACACCATTATTAACCAGGCTCATCTGAAAATTTAAAAGATGAAGAAATGTAATACAATGTCAGTTTCTTCTCCTAAATTAACTCCACAGATGTATCTTCACTGCTTAAGGAAAGTGAAATGATTCTTCTTAGGAGTGGAAAATTTTCCTCTCTATGTAATCAAATAAAAGTGTGGGATAGTTTTCTTCTAACATTTTTCTTATTTTCTCTTCTTTTCCCTTCTTTTCTCCTTCCTTCTTTCCTTCCTTCCTTCCCTCCTTCCTTCCTTCCCTCCTTCCTTCCTTCCTTCCTTCCTTCCTTCCTTCCTCCTCCCTCCCTCCCCCTCCCTCCCTCTCTCTCTCTCTTTCTGTCTTTCTTTCTTTCTTTCTTTCTTCTGTCTTTTTTTTAAGAGACAGACCAGGTCTAACACTGTTGCTCAGGTTGGAGTGTGGTAGCACAATCATAGCTCTCTGCACCCTCGAACTTCTGGTTTTAAACATTCTTCATGTCTCAGACTCCCTAGTAGCCAGGACCCCAGATGCATGTCACCATGCCTACCTAACTTTATTTTTTCATTTTTGTAGAGACGGGTTCTTACTATGTTGCCCAGGCTGGTCTCAAACTCCTGGCCTCAAGCTATTCTCCAGCTCTGGCCTCCCAAAATCCTGGGATTACAGGTATGATGCTTGGCTCCTTCTAACAATTTGAATATATAATTTACCTGGGTCCCTATGGGGTCTGTAAAACTAAGTGAAGAAGAATTTTATTTTGACAAAATGAATACATTTTATTGTATAGGTATTGTTTTTCAAATCCATGCCTATGTCATTGTGATTAATAAAATATAAACTCCTTTAAACGCATTCAAAATTGTAGTAGCTTTCGATGTAGTGCATTTTTTCTATCAATAGATACTAAAAGTCCAACTACTATCCTTCAGATATTCATAATACTTTGTGTCATTAAAAAGTGTTTGTTATACTAAAAATATGGAATATAAAATAATTTGTTTTCATGTATAACTTTTTAAAGTACTGACCTGAATCTTGCCATTCTAGTTCATCTATGTTTGCTTTTACCTGAATTGTGCCATTCTAGTTCATCAATGTTTGCTTTTTTAATTTGTAGTGTAAGAATCATTCACAGAAATTTTAAAATCGAACCACAAATAATGACTCCATAAAATATGATATTCATAATAAATGTTTCATATTTTCTAATTTTAATGGTCACCAATGCTCTTTTCTCCTGGTGGCCTCTTTAACTGACCTCTATCTGAACTAAGTCTAACCTAGGTTCTCTGACTCTTTAAGGTGGAAGAAAAACTAGACATAATTCAATTCCCTTATGTTTATTAATAGAGAGATAATATAGAGTTGTGGTTAAGAACATGGAATTTTGGAAAGGTTGACAGTCAAGATCTGAATTTCAACTCGACCATAATTTAACCTCTTTGGTCTCAGCTTCCCCATCTTAGGTCAAGATAATAATAATACCAATCTTTTAAGATTATTGCGAAGATACATATATGTAAAGGGATAGGAACAGTGTCTGGCATTTAATAATAATGCTATAAATAAAACTAAGCGCCAAGGAAGTTAAATATCTTGCTGAATTTCACAAAACAAGTTCAAATCCAGGTTATGTAACAATAGTGCAATTTGTTTGGAATCATTTTCTTACACATATTTTAACCACAAACTTCTTAAGATTTATTTCTGCCTTATGTCTAACGTAACTATTAAATGTTATCTAACTCAGGGCCTTAAAAATTGATTTAATGCAGTGCTATATTTCTTTAAGTGATGGTTCTTCTCCTGAAAAAGGATCAAATATTCTAAACAAATCAGTGTAAACATTTTATAATATATTCTAACTTTTTGATACTGCAATGAAACTTTTATATTTGATATAATTTATTAAAATATTGAATGGTGTTAATTTTAGTTCATTGATACTTTTGTTTCCTGATTTATTTTTATTGAACTATATATTGTAACATCTTTGACCTTCTTTTTTTCTACTGAGTCTTTAGTTTCAGATATCTGAGAAATTCAGAGAGGAATAAGCAAGTAAAATGTTTGGAATGTTACTATATATTCCTCCCACAGACTGTAAGTTCCCTAACTGAATATATCTCTTCTCATTGCTAGCGCATACCTCGGAAAATTTTAAACTTCTGCTCATGGCTGGTGTTAAAAAAATAATGGTGATATGTATTTTTTTAAAAGACTGCATTGCCAATGGTAGAATTTTATTTTCTAAAAATTAAAAAATTATTTAAAATTTAATTTTTAAAATTAAAAAATGGGTTTCTAACAAAAGAAGAGACTTCCAAAAATAAATATGTTTAGCAGGGAAATGCTGTCCAAGGGAGATTTTCATTTATATATGTGAGAGAAGAATAAACAACTGTATACTTGATTCCACTGAACAGCATTAAGTGTTACTTCCATTATAATGAAGAATTTGTCACTAAGTCTAAAGAAAAATGAATAACAAAGTATGTTGGAAAGTATATATAAAATGTTTCTATAGAAAGAAATTCAATGAGTAATAAAACAAGAGTAATATTTTATCACACATGAAGTACCTTCTCAAGATAGTCTTTCTGGTATTACAAATTAGATATAGCCAAAAAATAAATAAAATTAAAAATTACATGTTTAAAGTAAACACAGAAAGAAATTTGACTATATTGTGACAGGATCTAATGCTAAAATTATGAAAATACTACCCTCTATAAAAATTCATAAATGAGGACACAATTTTTGTCAAGCTCATGAAAAAAATTCATTGATATAAATATACATATACATTTACAGACTACTCAGTCAGACCAAAAATAAGAATGATTATTTTCATACATGAAACCTAACAGATAACACTCAGTAAGGTGGAGAATGTTTAACTATATTATCCTTTGCAAGCCTTATACTTCTAGAGAGAGAATATCAGATAAAAATTTAACTCATTTCGCTAATAGTTTTATCTCTCTGAAGATAGTAAAACCAATTATCATGTCTCTAGTTAGAATTATGGCTCGATTTATTTCCCTATTCAACTATTATTGTGGTGCAATCGAGTAAAGATGTTGGGCTCTGTTCCCAGCCTTAGGAGGGAATCATGCTTCCAAACCAATCTTAGTTGTCTCTTACCCTTTGTCAGTAACTTTATTAAGTAGGGACACATGGCAAATTTCTGGGTATGAGATATGAAGAGGAGCTGGTACTTAAGCTTCTCTAAAAGCATTTCCTTGATTTTTCCAAAAGAGGCAATACAGTATAAAGAAAACTAATTATAGCTACAATTAATTCTTCTGATTCTTGATCAAATTAAACAAACATATGCAGAAATAATTAGAACCTGAGAATATGATGCCTGGAGGTCCTACATCTACCTTTTCAAAATAAGGGCAGCTTAAAGAAAGATGAATACAATGACCTGAAAATGGTAGACAAAATAGATAAAGAAAGCATGTCTTTAGTGATACAATATTTCTAAATAACCAATATTTAATTTCCCTCCCTTTGAATTGTGGATTATAGGAGGTAAAATATAGATCTTTCATACTAACTCAATAAATAACAGAATTTGTACTTATTTGGAGAATATAGCATTTGACAAATTGATAGTCAAAAAAATACTTTGAAGATGCAAATAGATGAATATAGAAGATAAGTTGGATAACAAATTCATACCAAAAAAAGTTTCATAAGATTTGACTAGTCCAAGCAGTATGCAAAATGCCAAACTTTACATATGTATTACATATATATACACACAGTCATATATAATTATAGATTTGCACGTATATGTGTGAGTGTGTGTGTATACATATATATGTGTAGTGCTTATTTATCTAGCTGCACACAGCTAGATAAATAAACACTATAAAAGCACTTATAATCAACTGGAAAACACATAGGTAAACAATGTATAGAATAAATAGAAGATATCTACATCCTCTTTATAACAGTGAGAATCAAAGCATTATACAACATACTTTCAGGAATTCAAATATAAACCTATTAGGATAAAACATTTTGTTAATGTTTTACTCTGAAGAAAACTTTTTAAATCTTTTTCAAAGTTCTATTATGGTGTATGCTCGGCAATAGAGTAACAAAATATATGGTCCCTGTATCTTTCACATTATTTCGTGAAAGCAGAAACTTGCTTAGATAGGTATCATAAGGACCAGATAAAAGCTGAAATTGCACGGTAAGAAATATATCAAAGGCGAATCCACTTTAGATTCCTAGAAATATAGTGCTGCAAGAATATATGCACTTAGTTTTTTGACTTTTTAGAGCTTTTTAGTTTTTATAGTTTCATTAATATTCAGAGTATATAATAGAAACCTAATTTTGCATATCTGCTTTAACACTTTGTTTACAAAATGCTCACAAATATGACTTTAAACAAATGGATGTGTTTGTGTGTTTTTATCTTAGAAGTAGAGACATCTGTATGGAGATTCCTCAAAGACCTAGAACTAGAAGTACCATATGACCCAACCATCCCATTACTGGGTATATACCCAGAGCATTATAAATCATGCTGCTATAAAGACACATGCACACGTATGTTTATTGCAGCACTATTCACAATAGCAAAGACTTGGAATCAACCCAAATGTCCATCAGTGACAGACTGGATTAAGAAAATGTGGCACATATACACCATGGAATACTATGCAGCCATCAAAAAGGATGAGTTTGTGTCCTTTGTAGGGACATGGATGCAGCTGGAAACCATCATTCTCAGCAAACTATTGCAAGAACAAAAAACCAAACACTGCATGTTCTCACTCACCGGTGGGAATTGAACAATGAAATCACTTGGACTCGGGAAGAGGAACATCACACACCAGGGCCTATTATGGGGAGTGGGGAGGGATGGCATTGGGATTTATACCTGATGTGAATGACGAGTTGATGGGTGCTGACGAGTTGATGGGTGCAGCACACCAACATGGCACAAGTATACATATGTAATAAACCTGCACGTTGTGCACATGTGAAAAAAAAAAGAAAAAAAGAAAATAAATTTCAAGTTTATGTATAATGAATCCTCTGATCTCTTAACCTTGACTAATAATCCATGTAATAGATCATATCCCTATAATCACAGTAATAAATTTTACATATTGCCATTTAATTTTATTCTGGAAACTTAATTTAATTATAATAAGTTGGTTGTTTAAGAGAAGTGATGAAGGATAAAAAGATGGGAGTCAAATATTTAATAGCCTAGAGAGAAACTCTAAGCTAATAAATTTAATAGCAATATAAACTAATCAAAAGAAGGGCAGCATATTTAAGATAATTAAGCAATCAGGATCTTAGGTCAATTATTCTCTTAGATTTAATTACTATCTTCAGGAAATTACCAGTTAACACAAGGACCTGCAGTCCTCTTAACTCAGAAATTCTTATGATATAATTTAAACTGATTATTTTTGTTGTAGATTGGCAAAAATATACCAAACTCCGAATTTGTGTGTGTGTATGTGTGTTTCTGCTGTTGTTTATATGTGTGAATCTCTCTAAACCTCACATAAACGATTATTCTTCCTTTCTTATTCACAAAATAAATTTGTTATTGATGCAGAGATCAGATAAATGATATTAATATTAGTCATCATGTACATGTATGTGTGTTATATATGCACAAATATAATCATTCTTTCTATGCAGATAATACGTATACATATATATGCATGTGCACATATATTTTATATATATATATGTAGAAACTCATATGGTTATATAAAGAAAACAATGTTATAGATGCCTTGATATTGTACAGAAAAAAATAATTGTGCATTGGGTTTACCCCACAACACAGTAAAACGTAGTCAATAGTTATTTGTGAATTTTAAATTAACACACTTCCATTCTCCAAGCTAAAATATTCCTACTTCTTTTTATTTACTTTTAAGAAGAATTGAGAGATGGAAACTCTTAACAATTACCCTGAGTACCCTTTCGTTTTATATTGCACTGTCCAGTATGGTAGTCATTAGGCACATTTGGCACTTGAAATGTGCCAGGTCAAATTGAGATATGCTGTAAGTGAAAATACAGCCTTGATTTCTAATATATAGTGTGAACAAAAAAGAATTTAAGGCCGGGAGTGGTGGCTCACGCCTGTAATCCCAGCACTTTGGGAGGCGGAGGCGGGCGGATCACGATGTCAGGAGATCGAGACCAACCTGGCTAACACGGTGAAACCCCGTCTCTACTAAAAATACAAAAAAATTAGCCAGGCGTGGTGGTGGGCGCCTGTCCCAGCTACTGGGGAGGCTGAGGCAGGGGAATGGTGTGAACCCGGGAGGCGGAGCTTGCAGAGCCGAGATCGCCCCACTGCACCCCAGTCTGGGCGACAGAGCGAGACTCCGTCTCAAAAAAAAAAAGGAATTTAATAGTTCATTGGTATTCTATATTGAATACATGTTAAAATATATTAACATTGTATTGTATAAATTATTAAAATTAATTTCAAAGGTTTCTTATTTTATTTTTAAATATGGCTCCTAGAAAATTTAAAATTATATACATGGCTCAGATTGGGGGATCACACTATCTTTCTATTAATCAGCACTGTTCTACATGGTCTACTTAATGTTAGAGTAAACACGCAGTGGATATAAAATAAATTCGGGATCAAAAGTGTAAATGTAAATACAATTGTTTAATTAGCCGGCAAAAGAGTATGCTGTTTCCAATTGTATATCCAACCATCTCCTTAAAAGTCAATATTCCTTATTCATTAATCAACAGTAAAATGTTATTTAGAGTCCAGAGCTACTAAACATCAATTGGTAGACAAATGACATGGTTACTTAAAATAATTGTGTAGCTTTTCAGTTAGTTCTTAGAAAATCAGCATCAAGGAGAAATGGGGGATGTGGTAGACACAATAATGACCCCTGCCAATGATGGCCCTGTCCTAATTTCCAGAACCTGTGAATATGTTATGTTACATGACAAGGAGGAATTAAGGTTGCAGATGAAATTAAGTAAGCTGATTGCCTAATCAGCTTACCTGTTTACCTGGGTGGGCCAAATGTAATTAAAAGAGTCCTTAAAGTAAAAGAAGGAAGGAGAAGAGGAGAGAGAGATTTGAAGTTTCTGCAATTGAAAATGGAAGGAGCGGTCTAAAGCCAAGGAATGCAGGTGGCCACTAAATGCTGAAAAAGGAAAGGAAAGGATTTTCCCTAGTGCCTCCAGAAGGAATGCAGTCCTGCTGACACCTTGATTTCAATTCATTGAGACACGTTTCTAACTTTGGATCTTCAGAAGTATAACATAATAAGGTGTGTTATTTTAAGGAACTAAATTTGTAGTCATTTGCTGCAGCAGTAATGAATAGAAAACTGTTTCCTATTAGAATAGGAAAATAGAGACCATATGATTATCATATTGGTTCTTTGGTGTCAAAGTAAGATTGTGTATTGAGACCATTATCACTTGCATTTCTGTTAGGGGGCTGAATCATGTGTATCTAAGAATTCCTGTCAATATATGAGTGTAACATCATAGGAGAAACTACTTACAAACTCATTAAGTTGGAAAGAGAAAGCAGAGATGTAGTGTTGACTGTTCTCCTGTCAGAGTTCATTAACCATAGAACTATCAACTGTTTAGAACTTCAGCTCATCTCACTGAGAGTATGAGTTCATACTAATGCAGTCAGAAAGGATAGATCCTCATTGCCTAAAAGTCCAACAAATATGGCAAGATTTGATAAAATTCAGCAAGAGTTTTTATCACTGACTGTGTGTAGATAACATTATGAAGGCATAAAATCCTGGAGAGACAAGAGAGTAAAACTTTAAACAAAAATGCATAATTCCAGATATTTATTTATGAAGGCCAAAATATGTGTCATAATTAATGTCAATAGGTCTTCAAAGGATAGCAATATTATTATAGACTGGACACAGTAAAGCAGAATTTATTGGAGGGAAATGGTCCTATGAGGAGCCTTGAAATATAATGGGATTTATATTGATGTAAGTCAAGCATGAATTTTTCTTTAAGTTTTGTTCCCCAGAAGCAGACTATGAGAGAGGATTTAAGTGAAATGGGTTTATTTAAGAAGTAATGGGGGAAGGAAGAGTAGAAATGTGACAGAGGAGGGGACTCCAAAGATGATTTTTTGAGCAGATTACTGATATGGTTGACTGGATTTTAATCCTGTTAGGGAAATATGGAAAAATATTTAGAAAATGTCTCAGTGTTTCCCCACTTAAGAATGAAGCAAACTGGGGTGCTTATCAAACTGCTCATTCTATAACTTCTCTAGAGCTGTTTTGGATACATTAACTTCCCCAGAATATTAGGCTTGCACTGCTTGCAAGCTGAGAAAATTTACATAGCCAGATAATGCTATCAAAGGGTTTCTTTTCTTTCTTCTTTCTTTCTTTCTCTTTCTTTCTTTCTCTTTCTTTCTTTCTTTCTTTCTTTCTTTCTTTCTTTCTTTCTTTCTTTCTTTCTTTCTTTCTTTCTCTTTCTTTCTTTCTTTCTTTCTTTCTTTCTTTCTTTCTTTCTTTCTTTCTTTCTTTCTTTCTTTCTTTCTTTCTTTCTTTCTTTTTCTTTCTTTCCTTCTTTCTTTCTTTCTTTCTTTCTTTCTTCCTTCCTTCCTTCCTTTCTTTCTTTCTTTCTTTCTTTCTTTCTTTCTTTCTTTCTTTCTTTCTTTCTTTCTTTCTTTCTTTCTTTCTTTCTTTCTTTCTTTTTTTTCTTTCTTTCTTTTTCTTTCTTTTCTTTTTTGGAGTCTCAATCTGTCACCCAGGCTGGAGTGCCCAGTGCAACCTCTGCCCCAATTTCCACACCCGGTTCAAGCAATTCTCCCTCCTCAGCTTCCTAAGTATCTGAGATTACATTCATGAGCCACCATGGTTGGCTTATTTTTGTATATTTAGTAGAGATGAGGTTTCACCCTGCTGGCTAGTATGTTCTCAAACTCCCAAACTCAGATGATCTGATCGGCCCTCCTCAGCCTTCCAAAGTGCTGGTATTAGAGGCATGAGTCAGTGTGCCTGGCCTCAAAGGGTTTCTTATGCTCACACTAGGAAGCTGTCAGTCAGAATATATGTATGAGTGCCAAGTAGACATGGGCAGAACTGGCACCATTAACATCTACTGTATCGTAGTTAATCATCCACTCATGTTCGTTCTTCACTGCCATTGGTTCTTTAAAGTAGTATTGTGTCACAACTTTTTAAAAGAGAAAACAATTTTCAACAAGAAAGTTAGTGGAATGAGCCTGAATATTCATTGATGCAGTTCTCAAGGCCCTACTATTCATCTGCCTTCTCTAACGCCCATTCTAGACTCTCCTTTTTAGGTTATGTCCTATGCTGGTGCAGGTATTTGTCCAGTGGGGCAACTAGGCCTTCATTCCTGGGAAGAATGTGAACTCGTATTTTCTGTGCCCTTATGAGCCTGTGATTGCTGCAATTGCCCATTCATACTTAACACCTCAATCATTGGTAACATAAAAAGAGTCTAGCTTTGGCATCTGCTGCAGCAGACAGATATCTTGCCAATTGAGAGCCAGGCATGTTAGGCCCATGCAGATCCTATATTCTTCCAACAGATTCCTCCACCATGAGTCCATCATGATAGCATTGGTGTGACAGAAACAGAGGATGCTTAAAATCCACCGGACAAATCATTCATTCCTCTTTGATTAGTATTTTTTATCTGGAGTGAGCATTTTGGTGGACATTTATGTGAGAAATGAAGACTCACACATTTTGTACTCGCTCTCATGTGCCAATTCATACGCCCCTTCTCAGACCACTTTGTAGACCATTTTCTAACTTCAGTCAATACTTCCCAGGATTCTATGTATATTCCTATATAAGGCCACTTTCCTCTCCACAAAAAATTAATAGATAGGTATACTGCTTGAAGACCTGTCCACTGCAAGGATAATCTTTATCCATTGTCTTCCAAGACTACCCATGTTTTGTGGTAGCCCTCAACACCTGCTTTATTAACATATTGACCTGATTCATCTGTGAACAAGATACTTTCCTCTTCTGTTAACTGACCATAGAAACTATTCCCACTCATCAAAGTTATAGATGGTCACTTAGGAAAACATGTCAGATCACTGAAGTAGAAGTAATGACAAATGACAAACGAATTGTCTTAGTCTGTTTGGGTGGCTACAACAAAATGCCTTAGACTAGGTAATTTATGAACAATAGAAATATATTTCTCAGAGTTCTGGAGACTGGGAAGTCCAAGATCTAGACACCGGCAGATTCAGTTTCTGCTAAGGACCCGTTCTTTGCTCTATAAATGGTGCCTTTTTGCTGCCTATTTATATGGTGGAAAGACAAGACAGTTCCCCTCAATCTCTTTCATAAGGGCACTAATCCTATTTGTGAAGGCTCTGCCTTCATGACTTAATCACTTCCCAAAAGGTCCCATCTCTTAATTCTCTTAGAGTCAAACATAAACTTTGGAAAGATGCCCAGCACTGGTCACAGAGAAACTTGATGTACCAGAGTCAGACTTTTCAATATTTCTTGAGCTTCCTAGTGTCTTGAGCTGGATTGTCCTATTATAAATTGCTGGAGACTCAGCATAGCATCTGTATCCCCACAGATGACTTCAGAACCATGGAATCTTATGTTGTATATAGTTCAAATAACAAGACAATTTGTACTACAAACTAAACTTTCTCTAGGACTTCCAAGCTTTCTCTTTTTAGACTTCCAAGACACTTGGTAAATGGATTGGAAGTATTCCCAAGTGAATGAAGTGGCAACTCCAAAATCTGTAGAGATTTTCCAGGCATTATACCACTGTTTTAAGTGGAGACAGCGTAGGATGTCATGACTTATTTTTTATCTTGCATGTGATATTTCTATATGTCTCCAAACATTGGATATGTGAAACCTTCATCAATGATGTAAGTCTCTGACTCCTTACAAGTTTTAATCTCCCACTTCTGACATGTATGTATTTTATCAGAGTCGAAAACATTTACCATTTATTGCCCATCAATTCTAAGTAACATCTTATTATTAATAGAACTGACTAGTTTGATGATCTTCGGAATATCTAGATGATCAAGTCTCCTTTGGACAATACTGACAGGAGAGTATTGTTGCCCACAGAGAAGACCGTAAATGTGTACCATGGTCTGTTGAGTGTGAATTGCTTTTGATTCTCCTTTATCCATATTACAAAGAACATATTTTATCTCAATAGCTGCATACTAATGTCTAGATTCTGTGTTATTACAGTAAATATACCACATCTGGTAAAGCAGCTGTTATTAGAACTAACATTTGGTGAACTTTACAATAATCCATTATTCTTCACAATGATCCACCTGGTTTTTGCAATATCTATATTGACTCTTGCATACTTTGTCATTGAGGAGTGCCTATCTCTGTCTTTCTCTTCACAATAATGTCTTGCTTGTGATGTACTTTTTTGGCTATATTTCAGTTTAAGAAAAATCTCAGGGGCTTCTGCATTACCTTTTTTACCATAACAAATATTTCTTCTCAGGTCAAGGAACTAATATGATGGGTTTCTCTGTTGCTAAGGATATTCTTTTCAATTAAACATTAGGTAACCAAGAAAACAATAATGATATGTTTCCATGGACAGAATGAAACTGGTGTGACATACACTTCAATCAACTTTTTGCTTATCATCTGAACCTCATAAGTCTTACTCTAACATGGAATCTATGATAGCATTTTGAATTTTTCAGTATTATTGTCTTTTGACTCTACATGCACAAACAATGACTTATCTTTTTTTTTAAAAAAAGAATTTCCTGCAATGTACAGTTACTTTGATAAATGGCTATAGACCCTTTTGGAAAATAATTTAAAGAATAGTTGCTGTATATTTTTTGCTGACATGTTGCAAGGACTATTTGGAAGGGGATTAGACTCATTTCCTTCTTTTCTAGTTTCTGGACTATAGGACTGAGAGCTGGTTCAAGTTTGAAAACTCATATCTGCATTGTGGTGGTTTTCCATTATAATGGCTGAAATCTTCCTTCAGCTGTTTGCTGTTGATTTTGCTGTTGTTGTTGTTGTTGTTATCTATAGCAAGTAATAACTATGTTGGTTGGCCATCCATTTTGCTCCTAAGGACTCTATGATTTATTAGCCATCCACAAAAGGAGAGGTCCCCTTGTTAGCTTTCTGACTTTTCTGTCTCTCATGGCAATCATGTCCATTTTGTCTCTGGCAGTTAAGTTCCACCACCACCTTCAGTTTTTCTAGAATTCTTCTCCTTTATCACTAGGAAGTGAAGTTCCATAGCACATATCCTACTATCAATTCTATCTCTAGAAGAAAGCTATCACAGAGCTTTTCCTTAACCCTGGGAGAACCTTCATTTCTTTAAATCTTTCTAGGGAATACAGTCTTCTGATGAGCCCTTTAGTCTTGCATAGTAAATTCCAATATTGTATAACCATAGTAAATCCAGTATTATATGACCACGTGCTATAGTTTGAATGTTTGCCTCCTCCAAAACTCATGTTTAAACTCAATCCCCAATGTGGCACTACTGAGAGATGGGGAATTTCAGAGGTGATTGGGTCATGAGGGCTTTGCCCCCATGGAAAGATTAATCCGTTAAATAATCAATCGTTTAATGGATTAATGGTTGTCACCAAGTCAGACTAGTGGATTTAGGAGAAGAGAAACAGAGATCTGAGATAGCATGCTCAGCACCCTTGCCATTTAATGCTCTGCCCTGCCTCAGAACTGTATAGACAGTCCCTGTCAGCAAGAAAGATTTCACATGATGCAGCTTCTTGACCTTGAATCTCTCAGCCTCCATAACTTTAAGAAATAAGTTTTTCCCTTTGTAAATTACCCATTGTTAAGTGTTATGCTATATGCAAAAGAAAATAGATTAAGACACTACTTCTCAGGGTCTTTTGAACATTGCTTTTACCAAAGCAATTCCAGTGTGTCTACCTCATTTACAAAAAGCTATTGCTGCCTCCAAGCTCTAAGGAGGCATCCTAATAGAATATTCAATATAGCTCCAGGTACTCTTGTTAGGGTATTGAATCCTAAATTATGGAATACTCCCCTGAATGAGGAAATTATCATGTATACTGCTTATATTCTTTTCCCCCTCCCAGGTTCATTCTCAAGTATATTTCTTCATGTCTTCTGGGAATGTCCCAGTATGTAATAGGTATGTGTTGATTTTTTTGGTTGAATAAATTTTATTTTCCCAAGTAGAGATAATATTCTTCCTTTCAGACCTTACTGAATCTCAAATCTAATTATTATCCTAGAAATAATGAGTGAAAGTGGTAGCATATGTTAAGAACACCAGGAATCATCTGTATAGTCCTCGCCTCAAGTGAAGTGTTTTCATCGTTTCCAGGCAAAGGGAGATGAACTTCTCTAGTAAAGGAAAAATGGGAGAACATTTCTTTTAGAATGGATATTAAAAGATTCAATTCTCTCAAACATATTTACTAAAATATTATCATCCTAGATCTTAAATTCCACCCCTTTCTTATCAGGACACAGACTTTATAATAAGAGACTTACCAGGGCTACACTTCCAGACTCCTCATAGCTTCACCACTACTACAAAAAAATCATGAGCCTGTTTTTTCATCTTAGTCCACATTCTTCATGTAAGAAATAAAAATTTATTTTAATGCTATCCTGGTGTCTTTCTGACTTTTATACCATTACCTGAATTGATAATTCGCTGACCTGATACTGTTATTTTCTTCCATTAAGGCTTCCATGGTAGAGACTTGTAGCCAACTCACTCCATAAACTCATCCTAACCAATGCCCTTACATTTTTCAACTGGTAAAAATACAGTATAAACCACATAATTTCATTCTATCTAGACCCCAGTCATTTTTACGATAAATGAGACTCTTAGTAGTTGTGATGTAATATAATACAAAATGGATTATCATCCTTCTACTTATCAATAGCTGTGGGTAATGCCTTAGTTCATCCAGGTTACTATGACAAAATGACATGGACCGGGTGGCTAATAAACAACAGAAATTTATTTATCCCAGTTCTGGGGCTGGAATGTCCAAGATCAAGGTGGCAATAAATGTAGTATCCAGTGACGGTCCATTTCTTCACATAAATCCTTTACTCTTTATTTTTTTATAGCTTTACATTCACATGGTGAAAGAGATGAGGGATCTGTTTTGGGCCTCTTTTATAAGGACACTGATTTAGTTCATCCCTGCTACTATCACAAAATACCTGAGGCAGGGTAACTGATAAAGAACATACATTTATTTTCTCACCATTCTGGAGGCTGGGCTGTCTAAGAGCATGGCATTAGAAGATTAAATGTCTGATGCGAGATGCTTTCTGCTCCCGAGATGAAGCCTTTAGCTGTGTCCTCACATGGTGGAAGGAGTACATGGCTCCCTTCTACCTCTTTCACAAGGGTGCTCATTGCTTCCTCCAGGTGCCATATCTTCATGCTATCAGATTGGCAATTAAGTTTTAACATTTGAATTTGGGTGGAAAACATGCAGACCATAACCAGCACTAATCCCATTTATGGAGGGCTCTGTGCCTTTGTGACCTAATCTCCTAAAGGCCCCACCTTCTAACACCATCGTCTTCAGGGTGGGTATTTCAACATAAACATTCTATTCAGTGAATGAACAGTTGCAGAATAACATAACAAATGCCTAATTCCTTGAACCATTTCCAAATACCAAATGGCTTTGATTGAATTCTTCAAAAGGCAGGCACTGAGATAGAATTTGAGTACAAGTAATTCCTTTGGTAGGTGATCTCAAAAGCAGTAGGCAGTTAAGCCAATAAAAGGTGTATTACTGGGTAGAACACTTCTGTGAGTACCTAAATCTTCTTCCTGCTGCTATGTTGTAAAAGACATTGAAGAATATACCACAGAAATGCTGCAAGTAAGAACATAAAAACTGAGATATTTATCCATTCATCATTAGTTGAAAGTTGCTTCTTGGTGTACTAACTTCCCAGAATATCCTTGTTTCTGTGGAATGAGCTTAACATGTGCCCTTGCCCAAAAAAGAAAGTCCCTAGTCAATAATTTGTGGGCATTTTCCTTATGTAGAAATCAACTTAAAGGCATACGGAGAAGGCATCAATAACATAAGGCTCAGGGGCAGGGGAAGAAATGATGGATATATATTGGCTAAATTTAAGGGTTTCTCTTTGTGAGTACTGAAATATTTCTTTGGATAGGTAGGGTGATGAGAAAATTTGTAGTTTTAGGCTTCAGACTTTATGCTAATAAGAGGGTATTACTTACCATTTTTAAGCAAGAAAGACACTAAAATGAATAGTAGGGATATTTATTTCTAGATGATGTGCTGAATCGTCTGGGTGGGATAATGAGTGTTGAGGAGCAGATTTATTAATGAAGAAGTTAACACAATAATCCATTTTAAACGTGTCCAGGCATTTTACTGTAGGCAATTCACACTTCAATAAAAAAGGTTTAAAAATATCAACAGATTCAACATATAATTTATTTTCTGAATATATTTGAAATTCTAGATGATTGAATACTTCATGTGGTAAATCAGTGAGAAATTAATTAGAATGATATAAAATTAAACTTAACTGAATTTAATTCAAAGTCATATAATTTTAGAACTAGAAACAAACTGGAAATTTTCTTAACTCTCATTTTAGAAGTGTGAAAATAGTGTAACAAAAATATTAGCTTATACAAAATAATACATTTACAGAGTAACAACCTTGTTTTTCTCCCCCTGAAACTGTAAATGTTTTTCCCTCTATTATTCAGCTCCATAGTGATAGATACTATGGTAAAATCCGTGAAATGGAAAATTGAAAATTCATGCCACGTTTTCATTAAAAATATTATCTTTTGAATAAAACTAAAAGATGTAGCATTCTAAACTTAGAGAGCAATATATAAAACACACTTATGGCCTCTGCACTGAACACCCTTTACAAATGCATAATAATACAGAGGGAAAATATTAACTTTGACAATAAAATGTAAACATAAAGTTAATAGCATTTGGAAGGTAGATAGCAGGATAAAAATGAAACAAGTGATACTGGCTATGGGAAAACTATTAATCAATAGGCATTAACTATGTCACCTGTATTTACACAGGTAACACATATATGGAGGAAACATAGCTGGGAGATAATAAAAGTAAATGAAATCTTCATCTAGTGTAACAAAAATAAAATAAGATTTAAAATTGATTAGCCCAAGTCTAAGCATCTGACAATTTTATTGAGAGATGTTGGGAAAAAAAAAGTAATAACAGACAAGTAAAAATGTTAGTGTAAGGTAGGATCCTGTAGATTTTATGTGCCTCACTATGTCACATTATTTTCTAGTTAGGTGAGTCACACAATTTCTCTGGTCTTTTGTTTTCTCATCTTGTGGTTTTAAGTGGAATGAGCTCTAAAGTCCCTGTCAATATTTCAAAGCTATGTTTTCATGACAGCCTTCGATGCCTCTATGGGATTCCTCTTTTATATCTTCCTGGATATCAGAGACTGATTTAGCTGTCCGAATTATAGAGTTACAGAAAAAATATTTAATCCAAAGTGTCCTCTAGTAAGATAGGCTTAGGTATGTGGTGACTATGAGTCTTTCCAGCTCTAAGTTTACTTTGACATACATCCAGAAACCCCAGACGTGAGGGGTAAGAACAGGAGTAGGAATCTAGGAGTCACCTAAATTCTAAGGGGTGAAGCTGTAAGGATGAAAATGATCTCGAGGAAAAGAGAAACTTGCCCCAATATCCTGGCCTTTCTTACATTATAGAAAGCAGAGAGGTGCTATGCTCACAATTAATCTCCTTCCCAGTTGAATTAATATTTTTTAGGATAACAGCTCCTATTGCCCAATATTTGTCTAAAGGTCTTTCTGGAAGCTCATTATGTATATGTATAGCATCATAGCTCTCACATCTTGTCAGATATTGGAGGTTAGTCCCAAGAGTTTACTCTCATGTTGCTCTGGCATTTTCCTCAGGCAATTATTTGTCCAAAAGGAGTAATAACTTTCAGCATTAACCTTGAAATTAATGTTTCATTAAAATCCCTCCAAATTGAAGGCTCATGTTTTTTACTCTTGATATGTTTCTATTCTTTACGTAGATTGCAAAATAAGTAACATTTTAAGAAATAATCTTATTTATCTTTTTATACTTGTTGCATAAGCATAGCCTAACAAATACCATATCACATATATACATATATATACACAAATTCCATATGTCACACACACACACATACATATATATATGTATTTACTAAAATTTCATGGGTAGGCTGAAGCCATTTTTTTCTATTCATTTTGTCAAATTTTCTAAAAGCCTGTGTACCATTAGCAGTTATGCATTTCTGGAATAATAGTTACTAAGATAATGGCTATTATTGCCATTTTGCAAAATCAGTAAACTCTCGTATAAGTGGAAAAGTATAATGTAACTTCAAATTCAAAATTTGAGTGTCACTGACTATATATTAAGCATGCCTGCATCAAGAATTAGATGTTAATTTACTGAAGAATTGTATGAATAAACTGCTTTTTAGTTAGCTGAAAATACGAAATTAATTAACTATATTCTTAAACAAGCTTATACTGAATTTTACTTGTGCTGATTTTGGAATAATAGCTTCTTTGTAAAACATGTCATGCAATTTTTGCCTAAATAGGCTTCAAAATCAGTAACAATATTTCAGCCATGTGACACCACACATTTTTAAGAAAATGACGCATTATTAAATACAACCTAAACACTATCCAACAAACTGAGCGATCTTCAAGACTTGAGCAAAAAATAATAATAATAATGACTAATCCTACACTTAACCTTGTATTCCATTAAAAAATAAGTTTATATAAGATATAATTTTTTCAAATTATTTTAGTTATGTTTGCTTATTTTTATTTTTATTTTTTTTTGACAGGATCTCACTCTGTCGCCCAGGCTGGAGTGCAGTGGAGCCATCTTGGTTCACTTCAACCTTCACCTTCTGAATTCAAGCGATTCTGCAGTCTCAGCCTCCCAAGTAGCTGGAACTACAGGTGCGCATCACCATATCTGGCTAATTTTTGTATTGTTTTAGAGTTGATGTTTCCCCATGTTGCTCAGGCTGGTCTGGAATTCCTGAGCTCAAAGTGATCCATCTGCCTTGATCTCTCAAAGTGCTGGGATTACAGGCATGAACCACACCCCCACCCCCCCCAGCCATATATATATATTTAGTTGAAACATTCTCTACTCAAAGAAATTGTTTTGATTTGGTGTATAGGTTATTTTTCCATTTCACCTTTGAATACCTTATAGAAGCTAAGTTCATATATATCACCTCAATATGACCTTTAAACCCATAGACATTTTGCTTTGCAAATGAGTTTGCAGATGCATAACCAGAAACTCTTGCCTACACCAAATACAAGTCTAATCTCAGTACAAACTGTACCTGAGGACATTATGTGCACAAGCTTCTCATTATTTAAAGCACAATTTCTTTGCCCTGTGGGTCTTTTGCCATACAGTATTTGATTGGAGGTACTATTCTCATTCATCTTCATATATGCAACTCACTGAAGCAGTGAGCAGAGGGGCTTGACTGTTCTCATTGATGGTGGTAAAATATACTCATTTTACCGATGATGAATAACTTTTCTTTTTGTTATGTATTCGTTGTGGCTATGTCTTTTTGACCATAGGCACACACCATCGTGGTAATTAAGTGCAAATTTAGATCTTTGCAGACACTAATAATGCTATGCTAGGTATAGGTAAAATAACAGGAAATAAAGAGGGCAGATGATCTTGTACTGGTATAACCAGGGAAGATCCAAAAGTTACTACTAGGTTAAACTAAAAGAAAGACAGACTTTAGATATTATTGGCTTAAATGAAATCAAAATTTTCTTCTCTTTCTTGTAAAAATGCGGGTGTTGTATCCCCAAGGCTAAGTGACAGGTCTGTTACACAAAATTTTCAGGTTTCAGCTTCCAAGATTCTGCTCATAAATCTCAAGGGTATGCCTCTCATTCTCAAATGGTATCTAAGTTTTATGGTCAACTGTAATATATAAATCCCTGGGAAAATTGTGGACGGGCATAGAGGGGCAAAGAATTCATATAAGCCATCTTACAAGAAAATTTCTCAGAAGGTTCTATATTGTTTTAAGAAAACTGTATTAACTAACTAGAACTATATCAAATAACTTAGTCATGGGGTGGGGCAAGAGGGAACAGAAAATGTAGTTTTATCTGTGTAGACCTATATATTGGCTCACAGTGCTATAATTTAGAAGCCCAGACAGAATTACCTGTGTTGCATGCCTGGGGACTCACTAGGCTGAAATCAGAATGTTGAGGTAGAGTCAGCTGGACTCTTTCTTATCTGATGGCTCTGGGAAAGACACCACCTGTAAGCTCATTCATGTTATTACCAGGATTCACTTCCTCTTGGTGATAGGACAGAGATTCCTATTTCCTAGCTGATGCCTGCAGGTGCCACTTTCTGCTCCTTTAAGTCCATTTATATTTCTTCTTGTGCAGCACCCTCCATCTTCAAACCAGTAATGATGTGACAGGTCTTCTCACTCTTCAAATCTCTCTGATTTCCTCTTCTGTTAACAGCCAATAAAATCTCTCTACTTTTAAGGGAGCACATTATCATATTAGTCCCAGTTGGGTACTTTCCATATCTTAAGGTCAACTGTGCCGTATAACTTAACACAATCATGGAGTATTGCCCATTCATCCTTAACTCTGGCAGTAAGTACCCTGTCAGCTTTAGCTTTATTTGAAGAATTAATCTTTTCCTATCTTAACTGATATTTAGGAAGACACCTGGAGAACACATTGGAGACTGCTAGCCAGATATTCTTTAAAACTGGGAATCTGAATCATTTCACAATGCCATTAGAATAAATACCATGAATCACCAGTTTGAACATATGTAATAGTACTTTGTAAGAGACCGCCATAATAAATATAATACAAACCACACCAAGGGATATCACTGTGAAACTTTAGAAAATTACAAATATAAAGAAGAACCTAAAAACATCTAGAAAAAAAAAAAACAGAGAAGAATGAAAGAAGAAGAAAGGAAGGTAAGGAGGTAGGGAGGAAACAAAAAAACTGTTCTACAACAATAATTTGAAATACAATGGACTTTTCAACAATGCCTGATACTACTTTAAATTTACTCTCAATGTTTTGAATGAAATTAATTTATAATATAGAATTCCATACCTACCTAAATAATCAACCATATAGCAAAGATACTTTCAGATCTACTAAGATTCTGATAATTTATGTTTTTCATATGTCTTTCTTAGAAGTAATTTGAGAATGTTTTTCAGCAATACAACTGAATTTATCAAAAGGAAAGGAAATCATGATTTATAAAACAGCGACTATGATCCAGGATGGCAGTAAAGAAAAACATCAGGACAAGAGATGGACTTCAGGTCAAAGAAGTAAGGAATCTCAGCTCAGAAAGGATGAAAAAGTCCAGGAAATGGGTCTCTGAGAAAAAAATGTGCATTTACTAGATGGCCCAATATTATTTAACTGTTGACAAATGAAGTATTTTTTAAAAGTTATAGCTAGAAGAGAAAACCAGAAATGAGAAACACTACTGTAATTATAATATAATTCTATTCCTTTGGGTATATATGCAATAATGGGATTACAGGGTCGACTGGTAATTCTGTTTTAAGTTTTTTGAGAAATCCCAACACTGATTTCTACACTGGCTGAACTAATTTACATTCCCACCAACAGTGTAAAAATGTTCCCTGTCCTCTTCAACTTCACCAGAATCTGTTATTTTTTGACCTTTTAATAATAGCCATCCTGGTTGGTGTGAAATGGTATCTCATTTTGGTTTTGGTTTGCATTTCTCTAATGATTAGTGATGTTGAGCATTTTTTCATATGCTTGTTGGCCATGTATATGTTTGATTTTGAAAAGTATATGCCCATGTCTTTTACCCAGTATTTAATCAGGTGGTTTTTTTCTTGTGAATTTGTTTGTTCCTTATAAATGCTGGATTTTAGAAGTTGTTCGGGTATGTCATTTGCAAATACTTTCTTCTCTTCTGTGGGTTGTCTGTTTACTCCGTTGATAGTTTCTTTTGCTGTGCATAAGCTCTTTAGTTTAATTGGTTTCATTTGTCAATATTTATTTTTGTTACAATTGCTTTTGGTGTCTTTGCCATGAAATCTTTGTCTGGTCCTATGCCCATAATATATTTTCTATGTTATTTTCCAGCGTTTTTTTAGTTTTAAGTTTTACATTTAAGTCTTCAATCCATCTTGAGATGATTTTTATATATAGTGTAAGGAAGGGGTACATTTTCAATCATCTGCATATGGCTAGCCAGTTATCCCAGCACCATTTATTGAATAAGGAGTCCTCATTGCTTGTTTTTGTCAAGTTTGTTGAAGGTCACAAGGTTGTAGGTGTGTGGCATTACTTCTAGACTCTCTATTCTGTACTATTGGTTTATGTGTCTGTTTTTCTACCAGTGCCATTCTGTTTTGGTTACCATAGCCTTGCAGTATAGTTTGAAGTCAGGTAACACGAAGTTTCCAGCTTTGTTCTTTTTGTTTAGAATGGCTTTTACTATTCAGCTTCTTTTTTATGTCATATGAATTTTGATTTTTTTTTCTAATTTTGTGAAAAATGTCATCAGTAGTTTGATAAGAATATCATTGAATCTATAAATTGCTTTGGACAATATGGCCATTTAAACAATATTGATTCTTCCTATCTATGAGCATGGAATGTTTTTCCTATTTGTTTGCATCATCTCTGATTTCTCTGAGCAATTTTTGTAGTTCTCATTATAGATCTTTTACCTCCCAGATTAGCTGTATTCCTAGGCATTTAATATTTTTTGTGGCTATTGTGGATGGAATTATATTCCTGATTTGGCTGTCAGTTTGTATGTTGTTGTTGTGTAGGAATGCTACTGATTTTTTTACATTAATTTTGTACCCTAAAATTTTGCTAAAGTTGTTTGTTAGATGAAGGACATTTTGGGCAGAGATGATGGTGTTTTCTAGGTATAGAATCATATTGTCTGCAAACAGTGATAGATTGTCATTTTCTCTTCCTATTTGGGTGCCTTTTATTTATTTCTCTTGCCTGATTGCTCTGTCCAGAAGTAACAGTACTATTACACATGGAATAGTAATGGTGAGAGAGGGCATCCTTTTCTTGTTCCAGTTTTCAAGAGAAATGCTTCCAGCTTTGCCCATTCAGTGTAATGTCCGCTGTGGGTTTTTCATATATGGTTCTTATTATTTTGAAGTAGGTTTCTTCGATGTCTAGTTTGTTGAGATTTTTTCATGTGAAAGTATGTTGAATTTTATCAAAAGCCTTTTCTGCACCTATTGAGATAATCACGTGGTTTTTGTCTTTAGTTCTGTTTATGTGATGAATATTTATGTTGAACCAAAGCATGCATCCCAGGAATAAAGCCTGCTTCGTTGTGGTGGATTAGCTTTTTCATGTGCTGCTGGATTTGGTTTGCTAGTATTTTGTTGAAGATTTTTGCATCTATGTTCATGAAATATATTGGCTTAAGTTTTATTTATTTTTGTGTTGTTGTTGTTGTTGTTGCTGTATCACCACCAGGTTTTGGAGTTAGGATGATGTGGACCTCACGGTGAACTTAGGGAGGAGTCCCTCTTTCTCAATGTTTTGGAATAGTTTCCGTGGTAATTGTACCAACTCTCCATGATACACCTGATAGAATTTGTCTATAAATCCATCTGGTCTTGGTCTTTTTTTGGTTTGTAGGCTATTTATTGCTAATTCAATTTCAAAGCTCATGATTGCTCTGTTCAGAGATTCAATTTCTTACTGGTTCAGTCTTGAGAAGGTGTATGTGTCCAGGATTTATTCATTTATTCTAGAATTTCTAGTTTGTGTGCATGGAGGTGGTTATGGTAGTCTCTGAGTAGTTTTTGTATTTCTGTGGAGTCAGTGGTAACATCCACTTTCTCATTTCTGGTTGTGTTCATTTGACTCTTCCTTTCTTTTTTTTATTAATCTACCTAGTGTTTCACCTATCTTAGTATTTCAAAGAACCAATTCCTGGAGCACTGATCTTTTGTATGTTGTTGTTGTTGTTTATGCATCTCAACTTCCTTCAATTCATCTCTGAGCTTGGTTATTTTTTGTGTTCTGCTTGACTTGGGTTTGGTTTGCTCTTATTTCTCTGCGTCCCCTAGTTGTGATGTTAGGTCTTCAAGTTGAGATCCTTCTAAATTTTTGATGGAGGCATTTAGTGTTATATACTTTCCCCCTTAGCACTGCCTTAGCTTTGTCCCAGGGATTCTGGTATGTTGTGTTCTTGTTCTCATTAGGTTCAAAGAGTTACTTGATTTCATTATTTACCAAAAGTCATTCAGGAGCAGATTGTTTAATTTCCATGTAACTGCATGGTTTTACGTGAACTCTTAGTATTGATTCCTTATTTTATTGTGCTGTGGTCTGGGGGAGTGGTTGGTATGACTTCACATTTCTTGAATTTACTAAGAATTTTTTTATATTCAATTGTATAGTCGATTTTGGAATATGTGCAATGTAGTGATAATAAGCATGCATATTATGTTGTTTTTGAATACAGAGTCCTGTAGATATCTATTAGTCCATCTGATAAGTGTCCAGTTCAGGTCCTAAACATCTTTGTTAATTTTCTACATTGATGATTTGTCTAATACTGTAAGTGGGGTGCTGAAGTCTCTATTGTGTTGAAATCTAAGCCTCTTTGTAGGTCTCTAAGAACTTTCTTTATGAATCTCAATGCTCCTGTGATGGGAGAATATATATTTTGGATAATAGGTCTTCTCATTGAATTGAATCCTTTACCATTTTGTAGTGCCCTTCTTTGTCTTTTTTGATCTTTGTTGGTTTAAAGTCTGTTTTGTCTGAAATTAGGATGGCAACTCCTGCTTTTTATGTTTTCCATTAGCTGGGTAGATTTTCTCCATCTTTCTATTTTGAGCCTATGTCATTGCATATGAGATGGATCTTTTAAAGGCAGTGTAATACTGGATTTTGTGTTGTTACTCAGTTTGCCACTTTGTGCCTTTTAATTGGGCCGTTTAGTTCACTAAACATTCAAGATTAACATTGATATTGGCAGGGTCGATTTTGTCATTTTGTTGTTAGGTGGTTATTATGCAGACTTGTTTGTGCAGCTGCTTTATAGTGTCACTGCTCTGTGTACTTAAGTATGTTTTGCAGTAGTAGGTAATGGTCTTTCCATTCCATACTTAACATTCCTTTCAAAACCAGGTCTAGTGGTAACAAATTCGCTCAGCATTTGTTTGTCTGAAAAATATATTATTTCTCCTTCCCCTGTGAAACTTAGTCAGGGCAGCTATGAAATTCTAGGTTGGAAATTCTTTTCTTTTAAGAATCCTGAATATAAGCCCTCAATTGCTTCTGGTTTGTAGGGAGTAGAGATGCAGAACCAGTGTCTGCTAAAAGGTCTGCTGTTTCCCTTATGGGATTCCCTTTGTAGGTGACCTGCCCATTCTTTCTAACTACTTTTAACATGTTTTCTTCCATTTCAACTTTGGAGAATCTGAGGATTATATGTCTTGGCAATAGCCTTCTTGTGTAGTATTTCTCAGGGGTTCTCTGAATTTCCTGAATTTGAATGTTGACTGGTCTAGCAAGGTTAGGGAAATTTTCATGGCTGATATCCTGACTTGTTTCCAAGTCATTTGATTTCTTCTTATCTTTTTAGAGATGACAATGAGTCATAGATCTGGTCTCCTTACATAATCCAATATTTCTTGGAGGTTTTGTTCATTCCTTTTTATTCTTCTTTATTTTTGTCTGAGTTATTTTAGACAGCCAGCCTTTTGGCTCCGAAATTTCTTCCTCAGTTAGGTTTATTCTGTTGTTAATACTTGCAATTGCATTACGAAATTCTTGTAGTGTCTTTTAGCTCTACCAGATCTGTTTAGTCTTTCTTATAAGGGCCATTTTGTCTTTCAGCTCCTATATCATTTTATTGTAATGCTTAGTTTCCGTGGATACAGTTTTGGCTTTGTCCTTTATCTCAATGATCTTTACTCTTATCCATATTCTGAATTATATTTCTGTCATTTCAGGGACTTCAGCCAGTTAAGAATCCTTGCGAGGAAACTAGTGTGGTGGTTGGAGGAAAGAAGACACTCCAGCTTTTTGAGTTGCCAGAGTTCTTACACTGATTATTTCCATTTGTGTGGGCTGTTCCTTTAACTGAGGTGTAAATTGAGTACTGTCAGTAGACTTCTTTTCTGTATGTTTTCAGAGGACTTGGGCTCTATGCATGGTATTTATTTGTAGCTGAATTCTTGTCCTTGGTTCGAAGGGGGGATATATTAGCAAAATATTTCTGTGTTGAAGTTTGGGCTGTGAACCAGTAGAGGATGCAGATGAGTATTGGTCAGTACTAGACTTTTGCTCAGCCACGTGGCTCCTTTGTATTGTCTCACATTTGCAGCCTTGCTGTTTCTCAGTGCTCTGAAAGTGTGGGCTCCTCTCCTATTTGAGTTCTGCCTGCAGATTTTGGCTTGGCATTCTTGGGCTGCCTACCACAGCTCCAGGGCAAACTAAGACTTTATGTTCCCTCACCATCTTGGAGGCAGCAAGGGAAGGGTCCTTGGCAGTGGTTGTGGCAGACGGCCTTTCGCTTGTCTCTTGGGACTCCACCCCAGAGAGATGTAGAGCCAGATCAATCAGTGTGATGGGCAGCATGGCTGCACTGTGGGCCCAAATTGGGGTCCTTCCTGGTGATGAGCAAGTGGAATGGTGGAGGTCATGATGGAGACAAAGTGACCTCTTCTTCTTAGGGCAACTGCAGCTTGCTGGAGGTTTGGTTACGGCACTCAGGGTTTTTGTTCCTTTTCAAGTCCAATGGCACAGCCTTGGCAGTGGCAGAGGGCTTTTGGTTGCTTATGGAAGCTCCACCTCAGAGATGCACAGAGCCACTGCTACTGGGAGTGTTCAGTAGGGGTGGAGTGGCTTCACTGCTGGACCGAGCTGGGGGTTCTTCTTGATGAAGAGTGGGGTGTTGAGGGCTCACGGGAAGGAAAGAGTGGGCTCCTCTCCTTAAGGCAACTGTGGCAGGCTGGAAGCTCAGGTGATACCCTAAGGCACTTTGTTTTTTCCCCAGACAGAGGGAAGCTGGGGTGGAACCACTGCCATGGCGGTGGCAGAGGGGCTGTCAGTTGCAGCAGGTAAGGGGACCTGGGTTCCTCTATGTATAGTGGCTGTAGTGTGTCAGAGGTGCCAGCTTATTGACCAGGCTCTTTGTTCCTTTCCCAGCCCAGTGGGGCTGTGTGTTGTCTCTGGGATTTCCTCCTGGGAGAAATGTAGAGCCTCCTCTGACTGAAGTGTTCCGAGGGGGACATGGTAGTTGTGCCGGAATCCCAGATTAAGAGGCCGTGCTCCGTCAGGAAAAGTGGGAACAGATACTGACTTGGAAAATGGTCTGGCTGCTTTTCTGTAGGGTGGCTGCACTGTGCTGTGGCTCTGCACCAGTCCTTAATTACCATGCACCCTTCAGAGCCTGAGGGCAACAGCAGTGAGAGCTGTGAAACAGAAAAATTAGTGATCTGCCTCTCCCTTTGGGAGTTCCATCCCAGAAAATTGCAGAGCTGCTCCTGGCCGAAGAGCCCAGGTGGGACTGGGGTGGCCTTGCTAGCATCCCAAGGCCAGTGGACATTATCCTGTGAGGTGTGGTAGAAGTGAGGCCTGCAGTCCACTGGTACTCAACCGTATAGATTCAGCCCCTTTCCTGGGGGCGTGTGAAGGAGCCTGACCTACCTCCTTGCCAGAGCAGCAGCTGCTAACGCCAAGATGCCCTGGGATCCAAGGCTCCTGGGACTCTGTGTGTGTCTGAGCAGCAGCTCTGCCCAGATCCCACATTGCTTTCCATGTATTCAGGAGGGTCTCATTGCGGATCTCATGTAGAATCTCCTGAGCTCAGAGTTGCAAATGTCTGTGGCAGAAGTATGAGTCTTCAGAGAATCTCCCTTACTCACTGTTTCCCTGGGGTTGGGGAGCCTCCCCCATCTCCATGATACTGAGGGTGGATGTTCATCCTGTCTCACTCTTCTCCCTTCTCTGTGGATCAGGTTGCTTTCTTGATGAATCCCCATGTGTCCACCTGAATGTTCCAGTTGAAGAACAAGTATGTACTCATCACTCTTTCTCCTCTCCATGAGAATAGTGCACACTAGCTGCTTCTAGTCAGTCATCTCGGCCTCCCTCCCTCGTTTATTACTCTTATGTGTGACTATAATTTTCTTTATCCAATCAAATGTTCAACCTCTATTCTACTAATTTATTTCTCTTAATTTTAACATTAAATAAAAAATAACACTAATAAAAAAGATACTCTTCCAAATAAAATTAGAAAATATTTACCTACATTTATTTAAACAAGTCTTTTTATTATGGATCGCAAGGAAATAACAAATTTGACCCAGAATTTCATTTTTAAATCTAAGTGATATGGGAGCAGGGCAAGGAAGTGCTGGGTAGAGAAGGGCAGGGTCCCTGGCAAGGGCTCTCCAACCTGGGGTCTGTGACCATGAACCTAAGTGAGAACAGGCACCCCTGTTTTCCTGCCCAAATGTTGCATTTCCAAGAGCACTGTGGCCCACCATATCCCCCAACCTGTGCCGTTAAAAGTCCCGAGACCCCAGCGGGCACACACACAGGTGGCTGGACATCGAGGGAAGTGGAAGAGTACACAGACAGGTACCAGCAGACACTGGCAGGCCATCAGGGGCAGAATGAGGCAGACACCGAGGGGAATTCTGTCAGAAGAGAGTCTGGCTGCTGGGTGGCCTGACTCCAGGGAAAGACCACCTTCCAACTCCATCCCCTCTTCTGACCTCCTTTTCCACCTTGCTGAGAGCTACCACCATTCAATAAAAAGTCTTGCACTCATCCCCCAAGACCACGTGTGATCTGATTTTTCCGGTATACTAAGGCAAGAACCTAGGAAACAGAAGGCGCTGTCTCCATGCAATAAGACAGAGGATCTAATCGATATGATTGACACAAGCCCTGCAGATGGCAAAACTGAAAGAGCGCACTTTGACACATGCCCACTGGGGCCATGGGAGACGTAAACTTTCAATCCTAGATGCTGCTGTGGGGTTGGAGCCCAAAAACCCTACCCAGGACTTCCTCCTCTGCATGCTCCTCCTAGGGGTTTGAACAGAGGGGCACCAGAGAAGTCAGCCACACACCTGTCACTCAATCTACAAGGGGGATAAGAGGACTTTTCTCATTTCATAAGTTGTTTGATGTCTAATGACTACTCAAATATTTCCGTATCTGAGTCTTTAAAATATTGTTCTGAATAATTAATATGCAGTAACCTCTCCTCTGAACTAAGGTTTAGACTATCAGGTAAAATAATCAATGATGTCTCCAAAGTGAATTATTTCATATAACTGGTATTATATATACATGTACGTGTGTATACTCACACACACAGACATACATACACATTTAACCTTCTGAGAGTGAAATACTAGATTCTTATTGATTACTCTTAAAGATAATAAAAATTTAATAACTGTGTCAGACCCAAATAATTGAGCATTATCTAAATTTGCCACTCCATTACATCTTATTTATAGTTTATTATGTATTAATTTAAGAATAGGTGATGAGACAAAGGATTTAAAATGATGTACACATTATGATGTGCTTCTATTAAATATGTACAAAATTTGCAAAACAATTTATTATGGTTGCACAAAGCATAATAAACTAGTAGTATAATTGTTTCTGAACTGGTTTTTATTCTATGAGTGCAAAATAAGATCATTTTTTACTAACTGATAGACAATGGATTATATGATTAAATTTGACCAAAAAAAAAATGTATTTCCACAGATTCCAGGAGGTTCAGCTGCTTTGTCAGCATTAGGGCATTTCCTTTGATACAGGAAACAAAATTGAAGTACTTGATCCCCGGCTCCTCTATCACTTTGTGATGCTACCTGATAAGGTGAGAACAAAGTATATTGAATTTATGAAATAAAAAATACTGCTGAGAAAATATGTATTATTTGATGTCTATAAAATACACACTTATAAATATATAATGCACAACTAACATAACTACAGAGAAAGAAACCATAACTTCTAAGTGAAATTTTCTTTTCATAAAATGCTGTTGAGAATATAAGCTATGATTAAGGAAAGTTTGTCAATATAGAGTAATATTCAAACTTTTCCTGATTTGTAAAGCAACACTAGGAATAAACTGGCTTTACTCTATGTAAGCACAGGTTATATCTTTTCCATCAAAACAGAGAAGAATAATGTAATCTGAGAAATATGTTTTAAGATATGAACATCTATCATCAGGAGGTAACCCAAAACAATTCCTTTGGATGAATCACTGAACAGAGTCAAACATCTAGATTGGCTAAGGGAGGAAAAAGTAAAACAGAAACAAAAAGCAGCCCGGCCTTTGTGAGAAATTCCATAGTTCACTACCACTATTCCCAGAGGATAGCCTCTATAATTTTTACATAGATAGATTCTTGTACTGTTTTTCCCAAGACTGTTCATATCATCTACGGTAACTGTCAAGATAAATGGAAAATTCTAGAACATATGACATCTAAATACAATGGAAGCTATATTTATGCTAGCTATTTTACCATGTGTCATATTGTAAGGTTCTTCACTCACAAATAGAATTATTTACTGGTAGGTGACAGATAAATGACAGAACTCTAAGAAGAAATATTTTAGTCTTGGTGCCTTCTGTTAATCATTTATTCATCAGATTACAGCATACGATAAAAAGTAAATACATGTTTCCTGAAAACAACATTTTTGGATGTTAACATACCTTTTAAATGATTAAGGAAAGTTATCGACATAGAGTAATCTTCAAACTTTTCCTTGTCTGTAAAGGAACACTAAGAATAAATATCTAGTTTTATTTGGCATAAACACAAGTTCTAGCTTTAAGAATTAATTTTAATAAAATACTTCTTAGATATTTTTAAAAATTTAAAAAACATATCAGCATATGTATGCATACATTTACAACATGGTCAAAAGTGACCTTTTAAAGGCTATAAAATGTAATATTATATTTATAGAATTTTGACTTAATTGAACTTGTTATGGAACAAACCCTTAGAAATGGTTAGTTGAAATGCTTCTGCTATAAATAACTTAAAAACTACATTATTAAAAATTATCTGTCTTAATTTTTACAGAGTAAAAAAATGATCTGCCATATTAGGCCACTGTGTCACAAATAACATATATTTAATTATTAGGATTATAGAGTAGGAGAATTCTGAGGTCTTGGCTTAGTATCTATTTTAAATAATTGGTAAAATTAGTAGAAAATAGTGTGGTCTGTTTTAATTTTTTATTTTTCAAAACCACTACAAATCAAATGTTAAACATTAGTCTTCTGATCTTTCACTAGTCTTTCTTTACATAAATTCATTCTCCGAACTGTTCTCTAGAGATTTAAGAAGTATTGTCTTACCTCTACTTTAAACTGTGAGCTCATGGATGAGAGATGAAATATTTTCAGTACCTAGTACACTAGCCAGTGTATAGTAATGTTTAAAACTTTTTAATTATATGTATAAAAGTTTAGTATGCCACATTAGAAGGAACGACGACAAATAATAAGCAATGGTCATAAGAATGAAGAAAAAACTCTAGCTGGCATGCTTATATAAAGCTGTGTTTGTTTGATATTATGCTATGGGGTTTTATCTACACCTAGTGTATGTACTAACGGAAAATAACTTTGGACTTAAACGTTTAATCCAGAATGACTACAAAGAAAATGGCAAAATGGAAAACTCCAAGAACCAACATCTCTACTCCATCTATTTTAAGCAACTATTAGGCTGGAAAACACTTAATCAATTATTTTGGGACTCTGGAATATAAGGAAAATCTTAAAACAACCAGAGAGTGATAAATGAAGATAAAGGCTGCCATAATTTTAGTAAAAAAGCATTGTGACTTTTTGCCTACCCATCTGCCAACCCTTATTCCCCAGCTTAGCATCAGTCGCGGAAACAGTAGTTTATGTTTCTGGTGCAGCTTGAAGGTGCCTTGGGGTTGGAGGGTGGGGGTGGGGAGTGGAGGGTGCAATGCAAACTTTGTTCTCAAAAAATTTACATTTTAAGCAGAATATGGTGGCTCACCCCTGTAAGCTCAGCACTTTGGGAGGCCTAGGCAGGTGGATAGGTTGAGCCCAGGAGTTTGTGACCAGCCCAGACAACATGGCAAAACCCTGTGTCTACTAAAAATACAAAACACTATCCAGGCATGGTGGTTTATGACTGTCATTCCAGCTACTGAGGAGGCTAAGGTGGGAGGATTGTTTGAGCCCGGGAATTCAAGGTTGCAGTGAGCCAATGTCATGCCACTGCACAGTAGCCTAGGCAATGGGAGTTGGACCCTGTCTCAAAAAGAAAGAAAGAAAGAGAGAAAGAAAGAAAGAAAGAAAAAAGAAAAAAAAAAGAAAAAAAAAATCGGTTTTTCATTTTTACCCATCTGGTAATTTCAGAGGAATCAGCACAGAGGCTTATCTTTATTTCTTTCCCAGAGTATGTGGTAGATTCCCTAACAGAGCCTATTGATAGGATTTAAAGATATACACTACCTGTAGTCACCTAGGACAATAGATGGTGGGCATGGCAAGGGGAAAACAGATGGAAAATCCTGGAAAAGTATGCTATGGAGGAAGGTAATAAGGAAAAGAGGACTTAGAAGGGATACTTCATGTACTAGCAGATCCAGAATATAACTCGCAGACACAAATTCAGAGTAAACCTAGTCTGGCACCTCTAGCTCATTGTTGAGCTCCATATAAACAGGAGATGAAGACAAATGTGCAGTTACAGAACGCTTGTCTAAGCATTAAAGATGTGCCATAAATACTTAAGAGATAGATTCCAAAGACAAAGAGAGGTTTGTTGTTGTTGTTGTTGTTTTGACTCCGGGGATTTAGAAAATTTCCATTAGGACATAGGATAACTCTGTGAAAATAACAGAGAGAAGAGGACAGAGACTATTGTACAACTTACAAAGAAATGATAGCAATCACCAGAGATGTGGAGGCATCTAATTTCCAGAATTAGATTTTAATATTCATAATATCTATTTTTAATAAATAATTTTAAAGCATGATGAAAATCTAGGAAAATATTGCCCATTTACAAAAAGAAATTGACAGAAGCTATCTATTTCTCTGAAGAAGCCTACACATTGTATTTAAAAGAAAAAGTTTAAATCAACTATCATATATTCTCAAAAAGCTAAAGGAATCCATGGAAAAGGACCTAAAGAAAACCAAGAGAATGATGCATTAACAAATAAGGAATATCCATAAATAGATAAATTTTAGAAAGTAATCAAGCTGAAAAATAAGATAGATACATGAAAAAAATCACTAGAGATGTCCAGCAGCAGGTTTGAACAGGCAGAAGAAAGAATTAGTAAATTTGAAGACAAGACAATAGAAATTAACCAGTCTGAATAGCATAAAGAAACAAAAAATAAATAGAGAATAAGAGACCTATAACACACCATCAAGTGTGTTGTAGGAGCCCCAGAAAAAGTGTGAGAGGGAATATTTGAAAACGTAATGCCTAAAAACTTCCCAAATCTGACAAAACATGTGCATCTACCTATCCATGAAGTTCAGTAAATGCAAGTAGGATAAATTCAAGGAGATGTATACTGAGACTTATTGTAAAACTGTCAAAAGACAAAACAAGATCATCTGAAAAGCAATAGGAATAAAATGACTTCTTGAGTATAAAGGAGCCTCAATATTATGAACAACAAATTTCTCATCAAACCATGAAGTGGGATATTTTTCTTAAAGTGCTGAAAACAAAGAACAGTGAGCCAAAAATTTGATACCTGACAATTTTTTTCTTCAAAAATGAAGAGAGATGGAGACATTCTTAGATAAACAAAAGTTAAGGAACTTTATCACCATTAAACCTGCCTTACAAGAAATGCTAAAAAAAAAAAAAAAAAAAAAAAAAAAAAAAAAAAAAAAAATTCTTTGAGGTGGAAATAAAATGACACTAAGCAGTAATTTCAAGTAATCTGAAGCCAAATGAAGAAATAAATCATACTCATTAAAGTAACATATAATAGTCAGTATTTGTATTTTTTGGTTTGTAAGTCCTATTTTTTTTTTTCCTACATGAGTGGAGTCGTTAGAGTTCTCTAGGTGGAGAATCATGTTGACTGTAAAGAGAAATACTCGGACTTCTTTTCTCTATGGATGCCTTTTATATTTTTCTCTTGCCTGATTGCTCTGGTTAGTGCTTTCAATATTAACGCTGATTAGGAGTGGTAAGAGTGGGCATCCGTGTCTAATTCTAGTTCTTATACAGAAATGCTTCCAGTTTTTGTCTATTCAGTATGATGTTTGTCGTGAGTTTGTCATACATGGCCCTTATTATGTTGAGAAATGTTCCTTCGGTGCCTAGTTTCTTGAAGGTTTTTATAATGAAGAGATGTTGGATTTCATTAAAAGCTTTATTTTGCATCTATTGAAATGATCATATGATTTTTAAAATTCTGTTTATGTGATTAATCACATTTATTAATTTGTATATGCTGAACCCATGTGGCAGCCCAGAAAAGAACAATGAATTAACTTCTTTGGATATGTTGTTGAATTCGTTTCTCTAGTTTTTCTTTTACTTACTTTTTTCTTTTTTCTTTCTCTCTTTTTTTATTTCTTTTTTTTTTTGAGGATTTTCATTTCTGTGTTCATCAGGGATACTGGCTTGTAATTTTCTTTTTTGTTGTTGTGTCTTTGCCAGGTTTTAGTTTCAGGCTGATGCTGGTTTCATAGAATGAGTTAGAGAGGAGTTTTGCTTTCTCAATTTTTTTGAATAGTTTCAATAGAATTTGTACTGACTCTTCTTTGTATGTATGGTAGAATTCAACTGTGAGTAATCCATCTAGTCTTGGGCTTTTTTTTTTTGGTTTACAGAGTTTGATTATGGGCAAAATTTCAGAAATTGATATTGGTCTGTTAAATGTTTTAATTTCTTCCTGATTCAATTTTGGGAGATTGTGATTTCCATTTTCTCTAGATTTTCTAATTTGTGTGTGTAGAAGTGTTCATAATTGTCTCTAAGAATTTTTGTTTTTCCTTGGAATCCGTGGTAATTCCACATTTGTTGTCTGATTGTGCTTATTTGGATGTTCGTTTTTATTGTTAATCTAGCTAGTGATCAATTGATTTTCTTTATCCTTTCAAATAACCAACATGTAGTTTTGGGGGTTTCTTGCATAAATTTTGGGGTTTCAATTTTGTTCAGCCCCCATGTGATTTAATTATTATTTTTTTTCTTCTGTTAGCTTTGGGTTTAGTTTGCTCTTATTTTTCTAGTTCCTCAAGATGTGATGTTAGGTCATTAATTTGAGACCTTCCTAGCTTTTTGAAGTTGACGTTGAGTGTTATAAACTTTTCTCTTAACATTGGTTTTGCTGCATCCTAGAGATATTAATATGTTGTGTTACTGTTTGCATTTATTTCAAAATTTTTTTGCCTTAATTTCATTGTTTACTCAAAAGTCATTGACAAGCAATTTGTTTAATTTGCATGTGATTGCGTGGTTTTGAGAGATCTTCTTGGTATTGATTTCGATTTTTAGTGCACTGTGGTCCAAGAATATGATTGGTATGATTTGCATTTTTTTTTTAATTTCTTGAGACTTGTTTTATGACAAAGCATGTAGTTGATCTTGGAGTACATTCTGTATGCAGAAGAGGAGAATGCATATTTTGTGTTTGATGAGTGGAGTATTCTCTAGATGTCTATTTGGTAAAACTGGCCAAGCATCAAATTTAAGTCCAGAAATTCTTTGGTAGTTTTCTGCCTTGGTATCCGCTAATTTTGTCAGTGGGGTATTCATATCCCTCACTATTATAGTACAGCAATCTAAGTCTTGTTGTTGGTCTAGAAGTACTTATTTTATGAATCTGGGTGTTCCAATGTTGAATGCATGTATGTTAGAATACTTAAGTCTTCTTGTTGAATTGAACCCTTCATCATTTCATAATGTCCTTCTTTGCTTTTTTTTTCTACTGGTGTTTGTTCAATGTCTGTTTATCTGATATAAAAAGAGCTATCCCTGCTCTCTTTTGTTTTCTGTTTGCATGGTTGATCTTTCTCCAACCCTTTATTTTGAGCCTACGGGTGTTATGACATGTGTGATGGGTCTCTAACAGAAGGAGGTATCTTGTTTTTTGTTTGTTTGTTTTCTGAGACGAGTTTCGCTCTTGTTGCCCAGGCTGGAGTGCAATAGCATGATCTCGGCTCACTGCAACTTCCACCCCCACGGGCTCAAGAAATTCTCCCACCTCAGCCTCCTGAGTAGCTAGGATTACAGGCATGTGCCACCATGCCCAGCTAATTTTGTATTTTTAGTAGAGATGGTGTTTCTCCATGTTGGTCAGGTTGGTTTCCAACTCCCAACCTCAGGTGATCCGCCCACCTCGGCCACCAAAAGTGCTGGGATTACAGGCTTGAGCTGCTGTGCCCAGAGTGTGTTGGTTTTTTATTCAACTTGTCACTCTGTGCCTTTTAAGTGAGTCAATGGGGCCATTTACATTAAACATTAATATCAATATTTGAAGTTTTGACCCTATCATGAGGTTGTTAGACAGTTGCTTTGTAGTTTCTGTTGTGTGGTTGCTTTATAGGGTCTTCAGGCTATGTACTTAAGTGTGTTTTGGGTTAGTAGGTATTGTTCTTTTATTTTTATGTTTAGAACTCCTTTAATAATCTCTTGTAAGACTAATGTCGTAGTAACAAATTCCTTTAGCACTTTGTTGTTTGTCTGGAAAAGCTTTTGCTTCTCCTTCCCTTATGAAGCTGACTTTGGCAGAGTATAAACTTTTTGGTTGGAATTTTTTTTTCTTTGAGAATTCTGAAAATAGCCCTCCAATCTTTCCTGGATTTTAACGTTTCTGCTGAGAAGTTCACTGTTAGCCTAATAAGTTTCTCTTTGTACACGATCTGACCTTTTTCTCCAGTTGCCTTTAAAAGTTTTTCTTTACCATTTACCTTGGACAGTTTAGTGACTATCTGCCTTGGTGATGTTCATTTTGTACAGCATTTCAAATGCATTCTCTGGATTTCTTGTATCTAGATATCTAACACTCTAGCAAAATTAGGGAAGTTTTCTTCAATTATTCCAACTCAAATATGCTTTCCAGATTGTTTACTTTTTCACCTTTTTATTCAGGAATGCCAATAATTCATGTGTTTGTCTGCTGTAATCTCATATTTCTCAAAGACTTTGTTCATTTGTTTACAATTATTTTGTTCTTTACTTTTATCTGACTGGGTTAGTTCAAAAGACCAATCTTTAAGCTCTAAATTTTTTTCTTATGCTTGGTTCAATTTATTTAAAAAGTTTTCAATTTTATGCTGAAATTACTCAAGTTAATTTTTCAATTCCAAAAGCACTAATTGATTTGTTTTTAAGATGTTTATATCTTTATTCACTTCCTGGATTGTTTTAGAAGTTTTTTGTGTTGATTTTAAACCTTGACTTGGATCTCATTGAGCTTTCTTGCAATCTATGCTTTGAGTTCTTTACATGTTATTTCTGAGTTTTCATTTTAGTTTAGGGATTATTGCTGGAGAGCTAATGTGATCCTTTTGTGGTGTCACTGCATTCAGATTTTTCATGGTGCCAGAATTCTTGTGCTGATACCTTCTCATCTGGAGACCATGACAATTCTAAATTTTGTAATTATTGTATTGCTGGTAGAATATTTTTTCCTTCTTGTCATATATATATATATATATATATATATATATGGAACGAAAACTATATATATATTTCTATATAAATATGTTTATCAAATATATTCATATTTAAAAGTATTTTATGTATAATAAAATGTTAAAATTATTAGTTTTAAATATTAAATATATAGTAATAACTTAATAAAATGTATATAAATAATTATATTATTAAATAATGATTTCATAAAATATTAAACTTCTAATAATAATAAATAATTTAATAAATAAAATTATTTAATAATTAAATATTAAAATGGATTTTACTTATAAAATTACATATGTATATATTTATTTATATCTTTATATTTTATTCATTATTTTTTATAAACACTTTTATTAGATAAAATATAATATATATTATATATTACATACATAATATACAATACATTATATAATATATAGGCTCTAGCCTGCTTCCCTGAAATCATGGCACAGTAGGGCCTTCTCTGCTTCACTTCTAGGCAGAAATCCAGGCATTTGGAGCACCTGCTTGCCTGAGCCAGCAGCGAGAACCATCCCACCCTTCATGGACACAGATTGTGCACGGGACTTTCTCTGCTCCATGCTCAGGCAGATCTGTAGGGATCTCCAGGTGACACCCACTCCACTGGATTAGGAGTTTAGGCCGCCCCTATCTCCGTGCAGTATATGAAGCTGAGGAGGTGTCCCAGTTCCACGCCTAGGCACACCTCTGGACACTTGGTGACTGCCCATTGGATTCTTCCTGAGCCCTGGTGCTTGTGCCTGCCATTAGAGGACCTGTATGTGAACTGGCCTAGCTGAACACTGCCAAAATGTCTGGATATCTGCCTAGAAGTGAAGCAGAGAAGGCCCTGCTGTGCCATAATTTCAGGGAAGCAGGCTGGAGCACCCAGCGATATCATATGCATATCACTTCCAAGTTGCCTGGCTGGCGCTGGCTTCAAACCTCAGCACCCATGAGCTGTAAGTAGAGCAGTTTACCTCCTGTCCCAGGCTTATGATGGGGAGCACACAATTCCAGCACCTACTGCTGAGGTGCTTTCCACAGTTCTGGCTGTGGAGACCCCTACCCAGCTCCAGAGCAGGTGCTCCAATCTCTGGCCTGAGACCAAAATGACTGCATGGTCATGCTGCTGGGTCTCCTGAGTATATATTGCATATTATAAAATTATATATGTATATATTATATATATAATTTATATATTATGTTTATATAATATATTACTTATAATATATTATATATGTGCCCAGATTTAAATATTATGTATATATTATACAACATATTTGTATGTGCCCAATTTAAAATGATGTACCGCTTTCAGTCCTGGGCCTGGGAAAATATCTGCAGCATTTCCTGGTGTCTTTCCCTCACAGCATCTCCAAGCCTCTCCGACATTACCGTGCAGTCTGTCTGCCTAGGTTTCTCAGGTTCCCAGTGGAAAGGTGAGTCACAGAACGAGGCTCTCTGCCTCCCTCTCATATGGGGCTTCAGCCAGACGCCATGATGGGACTGTTTGCTGTCATTCTTCCCCCAGAATCTGGGGTGTCTTTCATAACCCAAGTGGATTCCCATTTTTCTTCGTGAATTAAAGATCAACAGAGTAGAGTTTTATGTACTCTCTTGCTATTTTTAAGTGACTGACGCCTGTTAAAAGCCTCTAATCCACCATCTTGAGAAACAAACAAACAAAAAAGCCACAGTATTATTAATGTACTGGAAGAACAAGGTTCTCCTCCGTTACAAGTTTTTTTTCGATGGACTTCAATGGTCTTTAACATCACTTAAAAAACATTGTGACATTTTATAGTAAAAAGTCTGTAAATTGGATCCTCTGCAACATTGTATTGGCATTCATGTAGCACCATATTGCAGATTATGTCACATGAGACACATTAAATATCTCATTGCCAGCAAGCTTACAAATGGTTCATAGCTTTCAGTGTGGTTATTGTGTCTCTAGGTAAAGCATACATACACTAAATTAAGCACTAAAGAAGTACTAATTTGAAATTCCAAGGGAAAAGTACTCAAATGTCAAATTATTACTGTTTATTAATTTATAATTGTTTTTTAATTAACTGTTTATAATAGTATTTAAGTTTAAATAGAAAAGGAACAGACTTAAAAGAAATTGAAATAATACAAGTTTTGGAACAGTAAAAATGTTATTCATAGATGTGGTTTGCATTTACTTACCTTTAAGCAATAATGGGTTTTACTACTGGTTTAATGTGAAGAAACTAGGGAAAACTTCAGAAACTTACAAAATCATGGTTTGATTAACTATAAAAAACTGTTGCTCTCAAATGTAACATATAAATTGATTATCAATGTAATGATGCTTGCAAAATGCATTAAGGTATGTATATTCCACGCAGTGTTCTTCTGACAGCCTAATCCTATCCATTACAATATAACCAGGCTCTTGCAAGCCAATAATGAGGAACAAACAGGTTCTGCAGGTGGAATCCTCAGGTACTGCTTTGAATTTAAGCATGTATATATATACTAAATGGTGCTACATTTGATGCTTTATGAGACTCCAATCAGAATTATATTGACATAAAATTCAAGATACAAAGAACTATCATTCAATGTAAATGGCTACCAAAAGATTAATAGTAAATTGGAAACAACATCATCAAAACAATTTTAAAAATAAAAAAGTATTATTTTCTGTCTCAACTCTCTGAATCCCCTGATTTCATTGTCTTAGCATATGTATTGGAAAAAAATACTTTTATCAATATTGCTTAATAAAACAATTTAAGTAAAATACAGGTTTTTTTCTGTTGCTGCTGCAGTTGGGTTTTTCCTTTCTCCATTATTTATGCAAGTGGCTATTTGTTCATATAATTAATGAGTCATATTTCTGCTGATACCCTAGATAAAAGTGATAATTCATTATACTAATAGAATATGTTAGCTTAGAAGAAAGGTACTCCATTTCCTGATAAAAGACTAAGAATCATGTTTGAGAAGCAACTGTAAAATACACATAGGTTAATGTATCAGTTATTCATATAATAGCACTGGTTGCCTCAAATCCCAAGTTTATTTCATTTTTTAAGTTAACATAATTTATCATAAAGACACAATGTTTCTAACAATCTAGAAATATTGTAACATTGTTGAAGGCAGAAAAAAAAATCCTACTTTTCCTAAAATGCTTTTATTAAATTGTGAACATTCTTATTTGGCTTAAATCTGGTTTACTGGAAATATGTTAATACGTAAAAAATACATTTAGAAGTTGAAGAAATTGACTTGAGGGAAGGCACAGGGATAATCTGAATTCAGATTTCAACTTCCCAAGTGATAGTGAGTAAAAGACGTTCCCCTATTAGGAATGTCTATGAACCGAGTAGTGCATCTTATGGGGCATGGCCACCTGCATCATAATCTTTTGCAGTGGTCTAAAAATGCAGACTCTATGGTTTAAAATTTCCACCTAATTATTTTCTCTGGTAGTGGCATTTAGTAATATATTTTAATTAACCACCCAGTTGAATCTTATGCACATTCAATTTTGACAAGCATTTACTTTTTCTTTCCCCTCCGTTTTTCTCCAATAGAAGCAGTCTTTCACTCTAGCCACCACAGCTGGGAATGTGCTGACTCACACCTTTAGTCAGCGAATCTCAGGTCTCAAGGAACATGGCATAATCTGGATATTGCTGCTGGCTATTCAAGGGCCAAGGATCTATTAGTCAGCATGTGATTAATCCTGTCAGGACTTGGTTCTTCACTTCAAGGCAGCAGGTTTCCTTTTGGCCCCAGAGTATGTCTAGAAATAATATCTGGGAGCTAGTGCCTGGAATTGAGGCCTCGCGACTCTGCCCAGTGCCCTCTCCTTCTATGGCTGAGCTGGTATCCAGGATGCAAGGCAAAGTCCTCTTTACTCTTTGCTCTCCTCTCCTTAAGCAGAAGGAAGGAGACATTTTTGTTATTGTGAATTGCACTGCCAAGGGTGGAGGAGGAGAGGAGTGGTGCAAGCAGTTTTATAGCCATCCAAGCTGGAATCTCACTAGGTCACATGCCACTCTAGTCCTGTTACTCTGAGCCCAGCCTAGTACTTGGAGTTGCCTGACAATTGTAGTCCTTGCTTCCTGGACTGTGTTTCAAGTTTATCTGAGACCCCAGAGCACTTTGGCCTGTGGTGGTAAGACTTGCCTAGAAACTCAAGTTCTGACCAATGTGATGGGCAGATCCCATCTGGTTAGGTCTGATTCACATGCTCCTTCTGTGCACGGACACTAGTGCATGGCTTTTCTCTCCGGTATGACTGGTCAGCACTTATTTCAATGTAATGTCTCTCAGTCACTGCACTTTCCCTCTCCCAACTGCATAGACTCTCCACACTGCTCGGCCACTGCCAGGGGATGAGGAAGGGGTGATATCAGTGATCGAAGACTGTCTCTTTGACCTTCATTAATGACTCTTTCATAGAGATGAAGTTAAAACCAGGTATTGTGATTGCTTACCTGAATTTTGGTTTTTATGTCTGTGCTTTTCTGTGTGCAGACAGTTGTAAATATTTGGTGTTTCTGCAGGGCATAAAAATGTTGTAGACTTCTGTTCTGACATCTAGCTCCAACCCAGCCCCCTATCAGAAATGTTTTAAAAGTTAAAACTTCATGGCAAATCAATAATTTAGAAGTGATGGAATCACAATGAGTGTGGTCTATTAACTGTCAAGTTTCCAGTATCCATTGACATGTGGGCCAACACCAATATTCAAATATCTCAGAGAGACTGGCAATGCCAGAATTGGATGCTGTGCTTCTGTATCTGGTATAGAAATCTATATAATCAAAACTAGGACCACATGGAGCACCATCAAATAAAACATGACCCAGGACACAATTCCTTTCATGGGGTTATAGAAGGTAGAATGAGATACAGTATATTGTTACAGGATTTTGAAAATGAAAATTCATGATTACATGAATAGAGCCGTATATGAAAAAATGTGTCCCTTAATGACAGCATAAAATTTCAGAGGATCCTTTAGGTAAACTAAATATGGAGTTTACATGAAAGATATGCTTAAATTCCACTTGTGAATCTAAGGTTCTTAGCACACTGCTATGTTTGATCTAATTTGGTTGAAGAGGCATATAGTATTGACAAGCGTCATTGACTGTAGCTGAATAAAACCAAGAAGGCAGAGACTGACAGGTGGCTTTTTCTTTAAATAATTAGTTAGAACTTGGAGTGTATTTATCAATAGTGACACAACACAAATAATGGCCATGCGTAGTTTATTCAATTCATTACTCTCAACAAATACCATCCAGTGTTTACACCATGGTAGGTGCTCTTAGACACTGCTGATGCAATGCAGAAAAAAAGCATAGACTCTGCCCTCATCAAGCTCATATGAGGTTACAGAATATTCTAGATTAGCTATATGAGCTCTCTTAACACTTCATCTAAAATATATTCACGAATTAAAAAAAAAAACACACAAAAAAAACCTTTGATGTGCCTACCTGGGTTGCTGTGTTATACAGTCTTGATCCTTAAGTTAACTGTTTACTTATTTTCCTCAATAGTCTGGCAATCATTAATTGATTATTCATTCAAATTTGGGAATTTGCTACACTTATAAACATGAGAGTTGCTGCTGAAATCCTAGCAGTAGGGAACGTGTTTCTTTAATAGGTTTAATCTCTGAGTAGTGATATTCTTTACAAGTTCTGGGCAATTATGTAGAATACATAAAATGTCAATTGCATATGTAGCAAAAGACAGGCTACCACCTACCTCCACCTCCATTACTTCTTTTATATTTTCCATCTATTTAATAATAAATTGTTCTTATTAAACTTAGTAAGAATTTTACTAATTGTTCTCTATTCAACCACTTTTTACCTCTTCAAAATGATTTTCTGAATGTTACTACTGAAATCCTCATTCTACATATAAGGAACCAAAATTATAAAGGTTTTTAATAAATTGTTCAAAACACAAAGGCAGTAAGTGGGTGTTGAGAACCATGTTTGTGTCCTGCCAATCTGATGTCAGAGTTTACTATGATTCAATATAATTCAATCTGGGAAGTTTCTTAATGATATTAATATCATTCTTTAGTCTTCATTTGTATGATTTCTAACAACCAGTACTCCTATGATCTAAATGTTTGTGTACCCCTCCAAATTCATATGTTGAAATCTATTACCAATGTGATGATATTAGCAGGTAGGTCTTGGAGTATGATTAGATTATGAAGGCAAAGCCCCCATTGAATGGGATATGGTGCTAGAGAGCTTCATTCTCTCTTCTATCATATGAGTAAGGTGCCAGGTATGAACCAGAGAGCAGCCTCTCATCAGACACCAAATTTGCTGTCACCTTGATCTTGGATTTTTCCAGTGTCTATAACTGTAAAAAATACATTTCTGTTGTTTAAAAGCCAATCAATGTATGATATTTTGTTATAGTAGCCGAAATGGCTAAAATGAGTACTTTTACTGGGAATATCATACTTTTCATTTCATAACCCTGTGCATAATATTTTGTTTGTTTTCTTCCCTTTTCAACTGCTTCTCTTTTTACTACAGATTGTTCTTGCTTGATAGATTTGATTATCTGATTTCTTTAATGGATCAATTAGAAGACATATTTTTGTTTGTTATCTGTTTCCCACATTAACTCTATCTTCTTAAAATTCTGAATACCAATTTTTTCATTCTGAAGTGTCTCTTGCATATTTTCCTCAATTGTCTGTTAACTATTGAATGAACGTTCATATTAATGAATAAAAATTATATGGATCAGAGCGGCAGAGTATATTTTAATGGTATGTTATTTGCGGTGTTGAGATAATTTTTCTTGTAATCACTGTATTAATTTTTTATTACTGCTGTAATAAATTAGCAATAGCTTGGGGTTCAAAACAACACAGATTTATTTTCTTGCAGTTCTTGAAGCCAGAAGTATAAAATTAACTAATTTAGTTTGTATATTGAGCTCTTTGTAAGTCTATTTCTCTGAAGAAAGTGAATAATGAGCTTGTAATTTTATCTGTGTTGGGAAGATTATAAGAGGAAAAATGTGGAGAGAAAAAAAAAAGCTAGTTGCTTTGGATTTGCTAGGATCAAAATGCCTTATAGCCATCCCATTGAAAATTTGCTTTGAGTAGTTATCCTATAGTTTGTTGTTTAAAACATGATTAAATGAGATCTAGCTTGTGAAGAAGTTGAGAGAACAGAAGCTGAGATTCAGGATGAAGTTATAACACCATTCAGTATTCAGAATAGAAAAAAAGAATAACAGAATAGACTAACAAAAGGTGATAACTGAGCTACCAGTAAAACCATGACTGTAGTGTGACAGAGACTAAAGGAGAACCGAGCTTTAAAAAAGGGGAAAGAGGTCAACTTCTAATAGCACCAATCAACCCCTGTTGACAGACAAGTAAGGTAAGTATAAAAAAGTGCTGATTGAATTTGTAAAGGTAGAAGTTGTTGGTGACCTTGTCAAAAATAATCTTAATGGAATAGTTGTGGAAATAAATGATTAAGTGTGATAAGTTTGTATTCAGGTTTGTAAAAGTTTGGTTTAGTCTATGTTTACATAATATTTTGGAAGTACATATTTTTGTACCACATACAGACGTCTTAATTAACCTATGTTCAATTTGTCCATGTTCAAATATACATTGATGTCATTTTTTAAAAATTGGATATAAAATTGCAATCTACAAATTGAGAATTAGTCTTATTTCATGTAGGTACATGGATACTTATATAGATTTAGGTAGTATGTTTAAAATCAAATAATTTCTTTCTCTGACATGTTAATGTTTAATTTGCTTACTATGGCCTAGTAGAATCAGGAAAGGTTAATAGATGGCATAGATTTTTAATATATTAAATCATGTGTCGTAGTTAGAAGAGTGGATAAATAAAGATAATATCCTATGTAGAAAGAATGGTATAAACAAATAGTTGGACGTTGGGTTACAAAATCCTTGATTAGGAAAAAGAAGATTTGTTCATAAGAATATGTTTTGTTTCATTGAGAAGTCAAGGAAGAATATCTTCAGGGCTTACTTAAGCTTTGACCTTTGCCAACTTGGTCCTGGAAATTTATTAGATGTTTATAATTTCAGAACTAAAAAGACCATTAGATATAATAAAATCCTGCCTTCATTTTAGAGATGAAGGAAGAGTTCATGAGAAGTTGAGCACTATGCCAGAGTTTAAAGAACAAATATTTATTATATTGAAATAAAAAAAAATTTTGCTAAATAGAGGGTGACATGGAATTATAGGTTAAGCATTTTAGATTTTATCTTATAAGATTGAAGTGTCACACTAGTATGTATTTACAGCTACAGTTATCTGATAGAATATTAGGAGATGATTTATCTTGAATTGTGCATGGTAGGTAGATTGCAGTCAGAAGATAAACATTGATTTTAATGAGAGCTCTTTTATAGAAGACAAATTTCCTGCTTAAATGGACCAAAAAGGTGGCTGTATTTTCAGCTAGAGTTACTTGATAAAAATATTCGGAGAAGATTTATCTTCTTGCAGTAGGATGATAAACATTGATTTTAATGAGAGCTCTTTTATTGAATACAAATTTCCTACGGAAGTGGACCAAAAACGTGTGCTATTGCTAAGTAAAATGTCTTTGTGAAATGTGATTTGGACAGTATACAGTAATCGTCTAAGTGCTTAAAAAATCATATTTCTAGTCTCAGCTATGTGGTCTTATTTCAGTGAATGAAATTATTTATATTTAGTTCTTCAAATCAGTTTTTTCAATATCCTGTAATGATTTGAGGATGCTCCATTAGAGCTCCATAAGAGAGACTTGTTTTAATTTCTTTCCAAACATCATCTAAGGAGTATTAAAAACCAAGAAGGCCATATAGGAATTACAGTGCTTTGCCACTGTCATGCTGCTTTTTGGAGCAAATGGGGAAAACAGGTGTTTGAGTTAGCAACTCGACTAACCAAAGTTGTCTATATATATTTTACTCAAGTAACCAGCAAACTATTGAGTAGACTATTTATTATTATAATTTACATTATTTCTTTTTACTATTATAACTCTGGCCCTGACAAATTTCTTGAGAGCTGCTGCAGGAAAATGTTCTGTATTTGGCAGAAGTCAAGGATTTATGATGTGTTTCTTAGTAATACTAAGGCCAATAGTGAACCCTGTTATCCTTAGTGTACTTCTGCAAGGCTAACTCTTGAGACTTAAATCTGACTTGAGGGTCTGTTTTACAGTGCAGTACTGCTTTTATACTGTTTCTCCCTTGGAAAAGCTCTGCCAAACACTGAGCTAGAAATATCCAGGATTTCTTTTACGTGAGACTTTTTAAAATAAGTCATAAATACTAGACTGAATTACCATAACCCTGCTAAGCCAAACTGAGTTATGAGACATAAACACCATCTTCCATTACAGTATTGACCTTGGATAAAGTCAGTTACTATGGTTTATTAACGAAAAGATTAATGAATAGTAGATATGAGCATGTCATTTAAAACAGTGAACAATGAGAACCTCTTTATTTCAGCAAGAAGAAAACTTACTATTCTGATGAGTCCTCATAAGAACAACAATAGCAACAAAAACTAAATACAATTATTTACTCAATTCTGGTTAAGAATATCTTCAGGGCTTACTTAAGCCTTGACCTTTGCCAACTTGGTCCTGGAAATTTATTAGATGTGTATAATTTCAGAACTAAAAAGACCATTAGATATAATAAAATCTTGCCTTTATTTTAGAGACGAAGGAAGAGTTCATGAGAAGTTGAGCACTATGCCAGAGTTTAAAGAACAAATTTATCGTAGAACAAGGCTGAGAAATGTGTGGTTAATTAAAGTTATCACTTTTTTATTGCAGGACTTTTTAGAACCTTAAATAAATGAATGAGCATTGTGAATCTTATAGAGGTAATATACTCTATACAGTTTATCACATTTAAATGAGAATGAGAAGTGCTAATTTGAAGAAAATCTATAAATATTTCTCCTAGGACACAAATGTTCCAAATCACACAATTTAGGAAAATGCGAGAAAACACTGATAAATAGCATTGCATACTAATAATTTACTATGTATTTTTTAATATATAATGACCTCAATTAGCTTATTCCTGACTTGGAAATGGACATAATTCAGAAGAAAGTGGGCAGTAATTGCTCCAGGAGGAGCAAGACGGTGGGATAGAAGACTTGATCAATCATCCCCCAAACAAGGACATCAATTTAACAACTATCTACACAAGAAAAGTATTTTCATAAGAACTATACATCAGGCCCTCTTTCCAGGCCCTAGCTCTGAACAACATTTTTGGACACACACTCGGCCAGAGAGGAACGTGCTACTTTGAAGGGAAGGATGCAGTGGGGGCAGGATTTCTCACCTGCTAACTGAAGAGCCCTTGAGCCCTGAATAACCAGCAGTGAGAGGTACTATATTAAGAGCCTTGGGTGAAGCTCTGAGACTTGCTGGCTTCAGGTGAGACTCAACCGTGGTGACTATGGGAAGACTCTTGCTTGAGAAAAGGAGAGAGAAAAGTAAAGGGGACTTTGTCTTGTATATTAGGTACCAGCTCACCTACAGAGGGATAGAGCACAAAGTGGACTCTTGAGGTCCTCCATACGAAAACTTGTCTTTTAGACGGCATTTCTGGACCTTCTCTGGGCCAGAGGGACATCCACTGCCCCTGAAGGGTGAGTCCTAATCCAGGCAGTATTCACTACAAATTGACTTAAGAACCCTTGGACATAAAGGGAACATCAGAGATACTCTGGCAGTACTCCCTGTGGACCTGTGGTGGCAACGGCCATGGGGTGAGGCTCTTCTGCCTTTGGAAAGCAGATGGAAGAGTGGGAAGGATTACCTTTTGTGGTTTGAGTGCCAGCTCAGCTACAGTACAATACCAGGTAGACGTCTCAGGTTTTTGACTCTGGTCTCTGGCTCCTGGATGGTACCTTTAGACCCACCCAAGGACTGGGGTAACTCGGTGCCCTGAAGGGAAGAATACAAGGATGGCTGGCTTTGCCACTGCTGATTGTAGAGTCCCAGGCCCTTGAAAGAATATAGGCAGTAGCCAGGGAGTGGGTACAGCAGGCCTTGGGTGAGACTCAGTGTTGTGCTGGGTTCAGGTATGACCCAGTGCAGTCCTATTGGTGGTGGCCACAGGGATGCTTGTGTCACTCTACCCAGAACTTAGGTGGTTCAGAACAGAAAGAGAGACTCTGTTTGGGAGAAAGTAAGGGAAGAAAATAAGAGTCTTTGCCTGATAATCCAGATAATTCTCCCAGATCTTGTCCTGGACCATCTAGGTAGGACCTGTACAAGTCATCAAGATCCACAGCATTGCTGGGCTTTAGGTGCTTCCTAAAGCAAATAAAACTTAGATCACAACGTCTAAAAACTTTTTAATATCTGGAAAGTGTTCCTGAGAAGGATGAGTACAAACAAGCCCAGACGGTAATGGTTAAGGTAAATACCTAACTCTTCAATGCCCAGACACAGATGAATATCTTTAATTATCAAGACAGTCCAGGAAAAAAATGAACTCACCAAATAAACTAAATAAAGCACCAGGGACCAACGCTGGAGAAACAGAGACACGTGACCTTTTGGACAGATAATTCAAAATAGAAGTTTTGAGGAAACTCAGAATATTTCAACATAACACAAAGAAGGGATTCAGAATTGTGTCAAATAAATTTCACAAAAAGATTGAAATAATTATAAACAATCAAGCAGAAAATTCTGGAGCTTAAAACTGCAATTAGCATACTGATGAATGCATCAGTCTTTTAATAGCAGAATTGATCAAGGAGAAGAAAGAATTGGTGGACTTGAAGATAAATTTTTGAAAATACACAGAGGAGACAAAAGAAAAAATAATTGAAAAAAAATAAATAAATAAGGCAGCTTCCATGTTAGCCAGGACTACAGGTACACACCATCACACTTGGCTTAGATGCCCTAACTTTTATGGAAAAGCCTCCTAAAATAGAATTGCTAGGTTGAGAGATATACATAGTTTTAAAAAAGTATAATAGGTATTGTAATATTGCTTTTGAAAGACCACAATAAATAAAACAAATATCCAAGAGCAATGAACAATGACCTTTCTCAGCCATTGAAGCACCTCTAGGTCTGAATGTTTTGATTGCTCTTCGCTGTCTTCATGCAGCCCTTCTATTTATTTTCCCTGCTTCTACTGCTGTTTTAAGAAACATGATTATGGACAAACCATTCTTTCATGGCTAGATACAGGTCTATCATTGTTATTTAAGTTTTGTTTTTTGACTCCCTGTTATTGTCATCCATATTTTATTTCTTTAATCATTTTATATTTAGTTATTTTATATTCTATCTGATACGCTTTTCATAACTTAGCACTTACATCCTCTCTTGGTGTTACATTGTTGTATCTTGTTTCCTCTCACGATTTTTCATCTTTTACTGTGAGTTCATATTTGGTGACTGTTAATCCATGGGAATTTTAGGGGTCAGCATTGAGCAATGCTGTCCTGCAGAGAGAACTGTATTTGATTCTGCTGGGATGTAGAAGACAATGTGGGAGAGCTTTATGGGGATCCTGGTTTAAATGTAGAAGTGTCATCTTCTCTATTGTGCCACATGCCTAACAATTATTCTCTTTATTACTGTGTTTATATTATAATTTTGCTTGAGGCTTTCCATCTTTTTTCATTTATTTTCTCCTTACTGCTCAAGTTTTAATTTAAGGGTTTATTATGTTTTTATTTGTATTTAAAGAGTCTTGAAGATTTATAATTCTTCCCATGGGAATTATAATGTATTCATTTGTATCCAATTCAAGAATTTCTCTGTGAAGTTCCTAATTAAAATAAATTGTATTTTATATTTGAACACTAAATGAATAACCATATTTTGCTTTTGATTTTTTTTCATTCAGGTATATGTATTTTCTATTTCTAGCTATGATTAGATTTTATGTCTTTCAGTAAGATATTTCCTGACACATTGACACGAAGAAGGGAACACAGACACTGAGGCTTGAGGGTGGAGGGTTGTGGGTCAGAGAATCAGAAAAAAATCACTTCTGGGTACTAGGTTTAGTACCTGGGTGATGAAATAATCTGTATAACAAACCTGCATGATACAAGTTTACCTACATAACAAACTTGTGCATACACCCCTGAGCCTGAAAGTTAAAAAAGATTTCTTCTTGATAGTTACTATGTCTTTCTTGTTCAAATTATTCACAAATATTTTAGATGCTTTTGCTTTTGTATTAACTATTATAATCAATTGTTTTAAAAATATTTTTTCTCTAGTGTGTTCTTAAATAAAACACTCTATTTTGCTATATGTTCAATATCTTTTGTTAATTCAAGTAGATTTTTTATGGGTCAGATTTTTCTTTCTTTAGAAATATGTTTGTCATCATCAAAGAGATATTTTATAACTTGTTTTTCCAATGCTTACAAAAATTATTTAATTTTCTATTTCTTCACATAATTTTTTTATTTTTCATTTTACACATTGTGACCTGTTTTATTACAGTGAATTGAACTGATTACTAAACTATGAACTTTGTAAGACAGTGTTTATAACATGCCTTTTCAAATTTTGAAAAAAATTATAATTAACACATGGTAACACATTTTGGGGACAAGATTAAATACTAACAGGGTAGTAATTTCCTTGTCCAGTTCTTGATTTAATAAAACTACTTTAGTTTCTTAACATTTAGAATAACCACTGAAACTTATTTTGGAATCTTATTTTTTATTAGTTTACTTATATTCCAAACTACCTAATGTTTTATGATCAAATCATGTTTAAATATTTATTGATATAGTCTTAATTTATTTTTCCTTACTTTACTGCTCAAACAAATTATGTTAAGCATGGACCTGGTAATAGATCACCTTCTGTTTTCTGGAGCAAATCCTATTTGTTGTAGTGTAACGTATTTTTTGGTATCATCACTCCATTTTAGTTAATATTCATTTAGAACTTTTAAATCTACAGTATAACATGGGAGGGAATGTTGTACAATATTTTAAAATCACTCTTGTGAAATTCCGTTTTTAAAATTATACTTCCTCTATAAAAAGAATTGGGAATTTTTCTATCTTTACCATAACCTGGAATATTTTAAATAATAGTGTAATTTTCCTTATTTTAAAGGCCAGTACTCTCCATTTGTGACCCTTATCTGACCCATTGGCATTTTTTTTTCAATACACCTTTTTATTAAACAATCTATTCTTTTAATCTATATTTATTAGTCTATTCTTTTTTTTGGCATTTTCTGTCACCTTTCATAATTTGTATGTTGTTATTTAGTTGCACAGTAAATTTTTATAGTTATTTTCTTTAATTTTCATTGTTAAGCTCCATCTTTGATCTCTCTTTTTCTACCATCATGCTTGTAAGGTTTTGATTTTATTGTTCTCAACTAAAATTTGAAATTTAAATTAATATTTAAAACTTTTTCTGACTTGGGAATTTTCAATATCACTAACTTCACATGTCCAACATTTTGTTTTATATTCTTTTTATTTTTCTAGTTTCTGGAGATGCTAATGTCATTAAGAAATTCTTTCGGCTGAATGTCACAGAATGTCTGAGTAATTATTAAAGAAAGAAGTTTATTTTTTCATACACATACTACACACACACACAAAATCTGAAAGAAGTAGGCTGACAGCATGGTTCAGTGCAGCAGAACCATGTATTTTTAGTCCTCTTGCTGATGTCTCTTGTTGGTAACATCTCCAGTTATCTATATGATCAAGAGAGAAAAAAAATATACAGAGCTGAAGTGAGAGATCAGTTCTTAGCCCATCTGTGCTTGATAATTGGTTTTACCAAAAGGAAAATAAACTTTTTCCTATTTTCAAGACAGAAGGCAATTTTAAGCCCACAGAAGTTGGGCTCCTAGCCTCCCATGGAGATTGGGAGTTAGGGGCCCTATGTTTCTTAATGATTGCATTTCAAAGGCGTGACTCTAAGGTCCTTAGGAAGAACATTCCTGAGTTGTAAAACTGCTCAGAGGTTCTTTAAAATTTCTGCATCTCAAAAGGGCAGACAAATAATTTAAAAATACACATTATCTAAAGTAAATGCTCCAAGAAAAGGGAGATCTGTGGCTTGGAATAAGGAGAAGCTTGTAGGATGTTTTCTTAAGTTGCGGGGCACATTAGATATATCTTGCTCGCCAACAAATTGTCATTTAGTTTCTGCACAAAGTTGAAGTTGAAGACATTTTGGTAAGTTGTAGTATTTTCACTGGCTCCTCCTATTCTAGTGATCCATGCCCAAATGACATGATGTCTTTATTTAACACACTGAAAATGCAGTATTTGAAGAGAAAGTGCGTAATAGGAAAAAAAAATCCCGTTAAAGAAAGGAGAGAACCATATGGCAGTCAGAGAGCGTAGCTCTTAACTCATGATGGTGAGCAAACATGAGATTGCTCTGTCCGCATAGGTACCCCTCTCACACATATCTCTCTACCTCCTCAAACTACAACCCTATTGCTGCCATCTAGGACTCTATTATTCATTGTCATTGGCTGTTACTTGTGAAATTGGGATGATCTATCTTATCCATTTTCTCTCTTGGCCACATGAGATGAACTTTGGGATGAATGCCTTCCCTGGTGAATGATCAGCTTTTGTAGTAGGTGATGAAGAGTTATAGGTTGTTGAAGTCAACATAGCTGTTATTTTTGCAAAAAAAAAAAAAAAATATATATATATACATATATATATATATATGTTTTAAGGGTATTTTCTTCCTGTCAGTCTTTGTGCAAATAGCCATGGCCAAGGATTTTACTTAAACATAGTCTTTTAAGTTTTATATAGTCTTTTAATTCTTTAACATAGTCTTTTAAGTTTGTAGGCTTTTTTTTTTACAACTTACTGGTCTCTGTTCTATCCATATGCCTTCACCTTCCCATAATGGCTGTTACCCCAAGGCAGTGGACAATGACAGCCTTAGGTAAAAGGCCCCATCCTGAATCCTTCCTTTGCCACCTGCTGCCTAATTTTATCAATCTTATCTCCTGCTGATACAGCTATTTCCCTGCTTCTTGGACTAGCTGCAATTTGGGGTACACAAATTTTCTTTTCAAACCCAGCAGATCTACAAATTATGGGGCTCTAAATCACTTAGATTGCAGCCCACATGTTGAGAGCATATCTCTAGCAAAGCATTATTTTCTCCTTCTCTGCTTTAGACTGCTTTCAGAACTTTCATACCTCCTTTTGGAAATTTGGCTGAAAGCTGCTAAGGGTAACCATTATAACTAACTTTCAGAGAGTTCCTGCCATTTGTGCTAATACCACAGGTTCAGTAGATACATATCTTGTGTGCATCTCAAAGTAGAGCAGGTTATGTATTTTCTCCCTCTTTTCTCTTCACATGTTTGTATGTTCACATGATGACTGTATTTGGGATCTGGGCATCAGTCTGCATTCAAGATTAGAATAAGTTGGGAAGGGGCTAGTCACAGAAACACCTGTTCATTTCATCAGGACAGCAAATATTTTTTGGCATCCCTATAAGAGATTACTTATGTGTCACTAGTGAGAACTGTGTGCACTTGGACACCCTTAGAAGCAAGGAAGATGAGAAGTAGCACGTTGCATTTTCAGGCTCTGAAGTCGATATGAGCAAACAACAGAAAAACTGGAAATGAGTCTTAGAGAAGTCAAATAAGGAGGTATATCAAAGATGAATACTAAATCATTTAAATGTTCTTTATTCTTTTAATAAAGAAGATCAAAAGCCATTAATTTGCTCTAAATGTGGCACTGACTGTCCATTCGCTTTAGTATAAAGTATGGCCATTTAAAAACTTTTCTGTATAATATTTATTTCTCTTTTGAGTTCATTTCAATGATCTGAGGATTAATAATTATTGTGTCTGTTAATTTTTAAGGCACTTGCATCATCTTTTGAATATTATCTTGTAAATAACACAGTATTCAAAACTTTGCCTTTTAAGATTTTCATGTGGTTGTGCTACTAGAGGTGGTGGTGTGCAATATTTTACAAAAGTAGACACATGAAAAATATGTATGTTATATTGAGTAATATATTAAGTCAGATGTATTCATTTTATCACTCAATTCTTCTGTACTCTTACTTACTTTTGTCAACTATGTCTGTTAAATGTTCCCTTAATTTCCAATATACTTTGATTTACATATTTAAAGGCTCTACTGTTTGGTATATATGGGTATAAAACACTTACATTTCTTTGTCATTTGCCACTTTTATCATTTCATTATATTTTATTTCTTTTTCCCACTGATTGTGTTCTTAACCTCCAACAACCTTAATGTGAATATGTCCATTTCTGTTTTCTTTTTATTTGCATTTTCCTGTTGTCTCTTTGTATATGCCTTCATTTAGAAATTCTTGTTTATTTTTATTTTAAGAGGCTTATTTCTTCTTTCTTTATTTTTTTCAATAGCATATAGTTGCATCAGAATTTTTTAACTCTGACAAACTTGGTATTTAATGAATGGAAGAATACAATATACATATTCCACTCTAGCGGAATAAATGACATGTTATTATATTTCTTGAATCTTACTATGTTTACTTTTCCATATTATTTTTTTTCTTGTCCTTTTATTTTTGGATCAATAGTTATATTTATTCACTTTGTTAGTGAACTATACTATTATTGGACTGTTAGTTAGTTATTTTTTTTTTTTTTAATTTGAGTATTTTCTATGTGCCAGGTCCTATTCTAGAAGAATGGAATAGACAAAACAGAAAAAAAAAAAAATCTTCTCGGAAATTTCCTTCTAATCAGACACATTTTATTGTCATTATATAGAACCAAGGAACTATATTTTCTACCAAGATCCCCTATTTCCTATTGGTTTCAAATCCTACAAAATGAGCCATTTAGATAAAATTCATATCCCTCTTCTCTTCCTTTTCCTATTCCCATCATGAATAAAAACTTTTGAACATTTTCTTCCCTGTCGTCAACATTTATCTTCAAGTTTAGTATTTAATCAATAAATTTTTCCTCGCAGTATACCTATTCTGTTTCATGAATCTTTATGTCTTTCTTTGAAAGTTTTAAATTATGCAATACAGACAGTCCATTTGTATTATTGCATAGTCATTACTCACAACTGTTTCCAGATTTGTAGGCATTTGGTGAGAAGTGCAGGTGATCTGAGGAATCCACTGATGACTGGCATCTAAAAAAAAGGCAGTCTCGTGAAATACCAAACCCTTAATTTGTGGGATATGTGCTAAATTTGGGGGGTGGGGGTGGTTAGAATCTTCTATGTTTTGAATGTGATCCCTCCAAAACTTAGGTGTTGAAACTTGATGACCAATGTGATAATATTAAGAGGTGTTACCTTTAAGAAATTATTAGGTCAGAGGGTTCTTCCTTCATGAATTAGATTAAGATCTTTATACTAAAGGCTTCATGCAGCCTTCATCCTTCCACACTTTTTCTGTCCTTTCCACCAACACAGTGTTCCTCCACTCTGGAGGATGCAGTAGGCATCCATTGGGGATTTTAGAACCTACCCCCTGCTAATGACTGAGGGTAACTACCACTCACAATTGCCTATAACCCATATTTCCTTGAAACCTAAATGCTTCAAGCATAAGTTAACACAGCTTAAAGTTGTAATCTGAGGAACTGTTGACACATTCTCCCTCTCTTATTTCCTTCCTTCTCAGGTACCTTCAACAAAAGATAATTTGTTTGAAAAGTACAATTATCGTTCATACTGCACATTCAAAGTATCATCATTTGTTGTTTTACAAAAATTGAATGATTGCCAAATAATTTCAAGCTACACAGTAGAAAACAGTGAGCTCACCTTTTCCTGTTTGTATAATTACTTAAAACTAAGGAATGTGATAGAAAACACTGATTCTTACAGACTATTACATGTATTGCTACTGCAGTGAGGGAATCAAAGGACTCATTTTACTGTGTAAGAATTATAATGTTAGCCTAAATTATATACAAAATATGGTACAAAAATGTAGGTGCTTAGAAAAGTAGTAAGGAGTACTGTTCTCTCAAATTGTATCTAAATGGGCCTTTGGGTATGTCTAACAAAAACATTAATTTCAAAAAACATACATACTATTTTAATGTAAACAACCTTTATTATGGTAGAAATTGAGATCTAAACCAGAACATAATTCTTACTTGATTGGTGTAATATTCAACCTTTAGGTTCCAACAAAATAAAGATATTGCCAGTTTTCAAGATAACTACAGTTGTTTTGTGCTCAAAGGTATTTTTATATTTAAAACTACTGAGTAGCTACTTCAGTGACCTAAATAATCTCCCACTGGGACTCAAATAACTCTATTTACATAATAACCATATAATAGCACATTATCTTTTACTTCATCTAAACAACAACAGTGCCATATGTTTTACCATCTGAAGAGCCTGGAAAAAAAAGTTAGTCTAATTTCAAAATTAATTATAAAGGTTGAAGTAATTTTAAAAAGGCCAATTTTGTTAAAGCAATCAAGCCTATTTTAACTATCAAAAAGAAAATAATGGTACATATGAATAATTGGGACTCTAAAGAGATCCCAGAGTCTCCAAATATATATTCCTGTTTTATTTAGAGCAATTCTTGGAATTTTAGTATTAAACCAGTGTATTAGTTAGGGGTCTCAAGACAGACAGTGATATGGTTTGCCTTTGTGTCCCCATTCAAATCTTATCTCAAATTGTAATCCCCATGTGTTGAAGGAGGGACCTGGTGGGAGGTGATTGGATCTTGGGACGGTTCCCCCATGCTGTTCTCATAATAGTGAGTGAGTTCTTACAAGAGCTGATGGTTTTAAAATGTGGTACTTCCCATCTCGATCTCTCCTTCTCTCCTGCTGCCGTGTAAGACATACCTTGTTTTCCTTTCACCCTCTGCCGTAATTGTAAGTTTACTGAAGCCTCCCCAGCTGTACGGAATTGAGTCAATTAAACCTCTTTATAAATTACCCAAGCTCAGATCATTCTTTATAGCAGTGTAAAAACAGACTAATACAGACAGAAAGAACTGATAGGATACATAGTAGATAGATAATAAGTATACAGACAGATAGATAATAAATAGATATAGAAAGATAATAAATAGATTAGATAGATAAATGATAGATAGATAGATAGATAGATAGATAGAATTTATTAGGGGAATTGAGTCAGATTATTATGGGATACTGAGAAGCCTCATGACCAAACTTCTGCAAACTGAAAACCCTGGGATGCCAGTAACATACCAGGGTGAAAGTCCAAAAGCCTCAGAACTAGGAAAGCCAATGGTGTATTTCTCAGCCCCAGGCTGAAGACCTGGAAATCCAGGGGGGTTGTCGGTGTAAGTCCCAGAGTCTTAAGGCCAGAGAGTCTGGAGTTCTGATGTCCAAGAGCAGGGAAAGAAGGGTGTCCCAGTTATAGGAGGGAGACAGAGAAAATTTACCCTTTTGTTCTCTCTGGGCCCCCATTCAATTGGATGGTGCCCATCCACATTGAAGGCAGATCCCTCGCACTTGGTCCACTGAGTTACATACCAATCTTTTCTTGCAATGCCGTCACGGTCACACCTAGAAACGATGCTTTACCAGTTCTTTGGGTAGTCCTTAATCCAGTCAAGTTGACACTTAAAATTAATGATCACAATCAGGTTGCCTCAAATTACTCTTTTGTGTCCTTTGAATAAATAATAATAGTAAAAAAAATTTTTAATTAGCTTTACTTTTAATAATATAAATTAAAATGCCAATATTAATCTTAAGCATTTTAGACATTTTAAATAATTAAAAAGAAGTATTTCCCAGGATCTGATTAGAATGTCATGCAATTTTCTAATATGAATTAAACCTCACAACTAATTTGACTCTGAAGAGATTGGAAACCACACATGGATTAATCACTTTTGGGGCTGAACTCTGAAGGGCTGAGGCATTTTCTGTGGAATTCTATGTTTTTGGGGAGGAGGAGAGTGAGAAGAGGGAAAGATGGAGGGAATAAAACAAAACAGAGATAATAATGAGACCTGAAATTATCTACCCCTACATGCCACCTGGACCCAGAACCAAAACCACAAGTTGTTGTCTATATTAGCATGAGTTTGTTCTGTTCCTCTCTTTATTAGCATGACTTTGCCATTTCTCTGTTTTCACTAGCATGACTTTATTTTTCTAGGAATCTTCTGCCCAGGCAAATGGTTTGATTCTTAATTATAAGAACTTGCAGAAAGTCTTATAAATTCTTCAATGAAAAATGCAAACAGACAGTTTATTTTGTCCTAAAATTTGTTGAATTCCTCATCTCACAATCTAACTCTGCTATTACTGCCAACCCTGGACTATGGTATCATGATTCTTACCCAATCTTAATCAAACCCACTCACTTATTTAAAACACCTATGTTAAACCAAACATTCAATTCTAAAAGAATTCTGTCTTTGCCTTCTTCTTTTCCAGACACTGAAATCTTTTTGAGGTGTTTTCTCCCCATTAAAAGAAAAAACATAGACAACATACATTTAACATAATTTATTTGAGCAAAGAATGATTCATAAATTGGGAAGCACTCAAAATCAGAAGATTCAGAGAGCTCCATTCTGCAATGTAGTAAGTGAGTTTTTAGGCCGAACATAGAAATGAAGTACAGAAATAGCTTGACTGGTTACAGCTAGGTGTTTGTCTTACTTGGACGTGGTCTGATCAGCTGGCTGTCTATGACTAGCTGAAGCAAGGCTGCTTGCGATTGGCTGAGATCTAGCTATCAGTTACTATATATATATATATATATATATACTCCTGAGTTAGGCTTTGATTTGTTTATACGCTAAGTTAGATTGTAGGTAATTACATAGAAACTCAAACTATGGAGACAGTATTAAACCAATGGCCTCTTGCTTATTTAATGTGTCTGAGCATAGTAAGTTGTATACGCAGTTTTTTTCATATTGATGGGATGTGTTTGGTAATATTTGGGAAGTAAGAATTTAACAATCATTATGAATTTACCCACATTGGTGGAATCAAAAAATAGCGTATAAACAGCAACAATAAAAAAAGAAGCTGAAGAGAAGAAATAGGAGAAAAACCTATCAGAATAAGCTTAAAATGAAAAGAAAGAGGGGGGAAAGCAATTATGGAACTGATAGAAAAGGAGGAATAAATAGAAATGTAGATGTTACCTCAGATAAATGATCACAGTAGTGAAACAAGACGATAGAATATTTAGACATTTTCCTTGTATTGGGAAAAGTCAGCAACTAGATGCATATAACTATAAGGATGGTAGTTTCTATCCAATTTCATCTAAAATGAAAATATGACCATGTCGGTTTCATTCTTAACATTTCTGTAGCTTTTAATTGTGCTTATGATAAAACAAATAGAAATTCTTAATGTAACCTGTGTGATCTTATGTATCTTTAAAAGATCTTATTTTTAGCCATTATTTATCTCAATCACTTGTTATTCATCCACACTACTTTTTTCTCAGTTCCTCAGGTGTTCTGGGTATCATAGCAAGTAATTTTGTATTAATCTACTTTGATATTCAATACACTTATCTTGGTAGAAAGCAAGTTGTATGAAGGCAAATTATATGCTTTGTTCATAATTGAATAATTGTTTCCAACATGTGGCAGATACTTGATTCTTAAGCAAACTAATGTATATCCAGAAGAGTATTATATAAGGATTGCTTTTAATACTTTCAAGAACCGGCAAATCTAACCAATGATGATAGGCATTAGAAAGCAGTTGCCTTTTTCTGATGAAGCAATTGAATGGGCATGAGGAAACATTCTGAGTTTGTGGAAATATGAGGCTATTGGTTACTTGAAAGTATTCTTTTGTGAAAACACATCAAATTTTATGTTTATGACATGTGAATTTCACCATATAAAAATTGTAGTTAAATATAAGGCAGATATGACCAACACTTTTTGAGCTATATACTTTGGAACCATAATATTACTTAAGGCTATTTTAATCTTTCATATATTTACACATGTATTAAACATATATTTATTGGTTAGGTACCTCATGTGCTCATCTATGAAGAAGATACGGATAGTCTGTACCTTTGTAGAGAATAGAGATGAAAGGAGCTGAAAGCCATTTTATGGGGTCTCATGGAATGTTTCATGGTGATTAACAAGGAAACCTTATAAGGATAAAGCCCTTAGCCCTTCAAATACAATTCAACTTGATGACATAATCAGTTAATTATAAATTATATGTTACGTAGTTTTAATATTATGAGTTATATTATAAATTGTGTGCTGTCTAACCATAGAAAATATAATTTTGGTTTATAACATTAGAATCAAAGACCGTTATTGAAAAATGTTAAATGTCTGCTTAAAATTGTTATAATACACTGGTTCCTTTTCCTGTTATTATTAATATATTGTTTCATATCAACTCATTTCATTCCACTCCCTCAAATGTTTGAACACTAAACATAATAGAAGATACAGTATAGAAAAAGAAGAATGAGTAAAATATTAAACTTAATGTTAGGTGGTATATTGTTTAATAATTTTGTAGGTCCCCCAAAAGACATGTTGTAAAACCAGGCTGAATGAAACTTAAGTGAGGGAAGTTCCCAAATTAAGTTATGTCTCCACAATTCTAAAACATACATTCTTACATAATTTTTAAACTTATAACATGGGTATACACTCATGTTAGTAAACATTAGAGAAATTAGTTTGGGATTAAATATATGTTTCTAGGACAAAAAGAGTAGATTAAAAGATAAAAATAAGAAAAATATAAGGAAATTTGCAATATTATTTTATTTTTCTAATGTGCAATGTGCTAAACATTTTCACATGTAATTCATATAAATTTTTCAACAATGGCTAACATATCAGACATGTCAATATAAATTAACTCACACATCTAAATTATTGAATTAGTAAATGAGAAAGTTCGTAATCTGATCTATATCTCAACTCTAAGTCTTTTACTCTTTCAAATTCATCGTACTATTGAGGTAACCAAAAGGTATACAGGTTTCTTCTATAGTCAAATTAAAATATTTACCAACAAATGTACTCAAAAAATCTAGTTTCTACATTTGTCTAAATTGATCTTGAGTTATTCAGAAACCACTTATCCTCTACGTAGAAGTAACTTTAGACTGCTGCAATAATACAAACTGTTCCTCTCTGCAGTACTCAAGTTTTCAAATAAAAATGCTTGAGTTTTTAAATTTCTCTTTCTTTTCAAAATACACTCAGTAGTAAACAAAAGGAAAAAAGGATATAATAGTTTGCTATGGTGTTAGAAATAATGACTTGTCAGATTGCCTAGATATTCTCTAGTTGGCTCTTACATTTTAATAGACGTCCATTGTCTGTTTGATCACTGCCCAATCAGCCGATATTTGCGGTGATGACAGTGGTTTGTGTCACCTGGGTTACTTCTCTTTCTACTTGCCAGTACCCAGCAGATCTACTTGGATGCTTTGCCTTTTTCCCCAACTCCTCTTGGCATATATGTAGAGTATTCTCCACACATAAAGTCCAGGTTTTATTTTATTTTTATTTCTTTTTTAAATAGAACAAGGAACAGAAAATATTTATTGATTTTTGAGACATGGTCTTGCTTTGTTGGTCAGGCTGGAGTGGAGTGGCATGCTCATATCTCACTGCAACCTTGAACTCCTGGGTTCAAATGATCATCCTGCCTCTACCTCCCTAGTAGCTAGGATTCCAGGTGTGCACCACCAAGTCCAGCTATTTTTTTTTTTTTTTTTTTTTTTTTTTGAATGAGAAGGGGATCTTACTATATTGCTCAGGATAGCCCAAGTTTTATTCTGATTTCCATTTGTTCTTGAACTAGAACAAATGACCTCTTCTGGCTTCTGAGGATCCACTGTGGCAAATGTCTCCTGAAAACTCCCTCAACTGGTCTTTCAGATGCTTCTAAGTGTATTCATGTTAGAATAACATCAAGAGCCAGTCAGGAAAAATAAACATCATCTTCTTTCTACCTAATCATAGACAGCATTAAGTTTATTTTGCTGTATTTGGAATCCAAATATAGAGTGTGATAAAATGTCCACATGTTTAAGGTCTTGCAAATTGTATTGTTTCTCTAAAGCCATCCCCTTTCTAGGCTCAACCTCAAGGCAGAGGAGTGGGAGGGAGGCTTGCTACTGTTTCCTCTGTCATCTACCACAATCTCTTGTTAGAGAAAGTAAATGTTTCCTCTTCTTACCTGATTAACCTTTAATTAGTACTCTGTAATCTAATCTGTGATGCCTGCCTCTTGATAAATTAAATAAGATGATAAAGGAATCCTTTTTAAAATCAACCTTTCTTCCTGTGCTTGCCTTGAGAACTTATAAAATTCTATTTTGAATTTTCAGAAGCTGAAGACTAACCTAGTATTTCTATTTTTACTAATACTGCAAAAGTCATTATCACTACATGTTTCTTCCAAGTTTCTCTTTCTCCTACTCAAAATTACATGGAATCCTTGTATTGAAGATCATTCCAGCAGAAATGTAAAGGAACAATATGGCTATCCTTGTCTTATAGACTTGGATGATTATATAGGTTACATCTGCAGATAACTGTTAATTTCAAGTAGACGGGAAAATACACTAGAGCATATGGTGCATTATAGTGGAGCACAATAGAGTAAGAAATTTGCAATATATATATGAAAATATTTAGGAAATAAAGTATGCTTTCTCGAATATTGCTACTTCTTACTTCTTGTGACAATAATATCTACCTTTTTTCTGTAATTGTTGCTCAATTGAAAGTGTGGTGACTTCCATAAAGATCAAATTTTCTTTTTGCTAGTGCCATAGCTTTATCAATGTGAAGAAACTTTCTCTTAGGTGAAATCTCTCCAAATTAGAATTAATAAATGAGCTTATGGATGAAGAAAAGAATAGAAACAGGAAAAATAGTAAATAATAGAAAGAGGAGGAAATGGAAGAGTTAAAGTTCAGCTAATAAATTCTAGTAATAAAATCTAATTTATTTGAAGCCATTCGTTGCAGAACTGGGATGAATGGTTCCAAGTAAATTTGTATGCTGAATGTAGTACATGCATTTTCTTCATATTTCATTTATATTCCAGCTGCTAATTTTGAGAGAAGAAATTCAATGATGAGGGATTCTTTTAAAGTTATTCGAATTTAAAAATGTATATTCAATAATATGCTGATAAATATTAAAAAATTTACTGCAGTTGAATTGAGATAATTTTTATGATAAAATAATTACTTACTACTTTGGGACAAAAATGTCACAATTTGGGACCCAAATTGTACAAACAATTATCATCAAGTGGCACTATTTGAAAAGTCCTGATTTTGGTATTGTATTTTGACCTGCAATTAGAAAGCATTAGTTTCTTAGAATTTGATATCAATGTAATATTTTATATCACTACAATATTAGCATATAAAATCATAAACTTGAAATTACATAAGTATGTAAAATGAAGAGTGTCAATTCAACAAATCATAATTAGATACCTAATGTATGTCAGGTAGAGTGTTAGAAATGAGGAGCATAAAAGGATGGATCAAACCTAATCCCTTTGCACTTCAAAAGCTTAAGTATATTGAGGAAAAGAGATACTGGTAATGAATAATATGATAACTGTAATTCACAGCAGAACAGGGATGCTATAATAGGGATAGAAGAAAATGATACAGGTACAGAGAAGGAAGAGATTGATTCACATATCTTGTCGGGTATAGCCCGAAAGCACTGAGGCCACTGACAACTCGTAGCCTTCCTATCAAACATTCTTAACTGAGCAGGTTTCCTAACATGGAATCTAAATTAATTACCATACAAAGGTCCAACTAGATCTAGGAGGAACTCCCTTCAGGACGGGAGATAAATGGTTCCTCCTGGGTGATTAAGGGAAAAAGATACAATGGGTATTCAGTAAGTGATAAGGAAACTCTTGTAGAAGCAGAATAGGAAAATTTCCCAATAATTGGTCTGCTCAAACATGCGAGTTATTTACACTCAGCCAAACCTTAAAGTACTTACAGAATCAGGAAGGAGCCATCTATACCAATTCTAAGTTAATGTGGACTGAATGAAGTCTTATTAATAGCAAAGAATAATTGAAATCCCAAACTTACAAGGTTTTCAACAAAAGTAAAGTTTGCTAAAAGTTAACAGTGTAACATGTATTATCCTAACTTCTAATCTTATGTAAATCAGACCCTATCAGTGCCCCTCAAAGCTCAAGTCCATCAGCTCAGAGCCATGCAACTAGTACCCCTACTTATAGGGTTAGGAATGGCCACTGCTACAGGAACTGGAATAGCAGGTTTTTCTACTTCATTATCCTACTACCACACACTCTCAGAGGATTTCTCAGGCAGTTTGCAAGAAATAATGAAACCTATCCTTACTCTGCAATCCCAAATAGACTCTTCAGCAGCAGTGACTCTCCAAAACTGCCAAGGTCTAGACCTCCTCACTGCTGAGAAAGGAGGCTCTCCACCTTCTTAGGGGAAGAGTGTTGTTTTTACACTAACGAGTCAGGAATACTACGAGATGCTGTCTGGCATTTATAGGAAAAGGCTTCTGAAATCAGACAATGCCTTTCAAACTCTTATACCAACCTCTGGAGTTGGGCAACATGGCTTCTCCCCTTTCTAGGTCCTGTGACCGTCATCTTACTATTATTTGCCTTCAGGCCCTGTATTTTTAACCTCCTTGTCAAATTTGTTTCTGCTAGAATCAAGGCCATCAAGTTACAGATGGTCTTACAAATGGAACCCCAAGTGAGCTCAACTAACAACTTCTACTGAGGACCTCTGGACCGACCCACTGACCCTTTCACTGGCCTAAAGAGTTCCCCTCTGGAAGACACTACAATTGCAGGGCCCCTTCTTCGCCCCATCCAGCAGAAGGTAGCTAGAGCAGTCATTGCCCAATTCCCAACAGCAGTTGGGGTGTCCTGTTTAGAGGGGGTATTGAGAGGTGAAGTCAGCTGGGTTTCTGGGTTGGGTGGGGACTTGGAGAACTTTTGTGTCTAGCTAAAGGATTGTAAATGCACCAATCAGCACTCTGTAAAAATGCACCAATCAGCACTCTGTAAAATGGACCAATCAGCGCTCTGTATAATGGACCAATCAACACTCTGTAAAATGGAACAATCAGCACTCTGTAAACTGGAACAATCAGCAGGATGTGGGCGGGGCCAAATAAGGGAATAAAAACTGGCCACCCAAGCCAGCAGCAGCAACCCACACGGGTCCCCTTCCATGCTGTGGAAGCTTTGTTCTTTTGCTCTTCACAATAAATGTTGCTGCTGCTCTTTCTTTAGGTCTGCACCACCTTTAAGAGCCATAACACTCGCCACAAAGGTCTGCAGCTTCATTCTTGAAATCAGCAAGACCACAAACCCAGTGGAAGGAAGAAACTCCGGATACATCTGAACATCGGAAGAAACAAACTCTGGACACACCATCTTTAAGAGCTGTGACGCTCATCACGAGGGTCTGCAGCTTCATTCTTGAAGTCAGCGAGACCAAGAATGCACAAGAATGAATAAATTCTGGACACAGGATCATGCAGGACAGAAGGCAGGACTAGATTGTAGCTCTGTACAGAGCAGCATGTGGAGGCTTGCATTGTGAATTTTAGCTCCAAATTTACTGCAAGAACAAACCAGCAATCCTGAGAGGACCCACAGACCCTCAAAAGGAAGCAGACTGCTCCTGCAAGATCTGGGAGCCCCTCAAATACTGTGAATGCCCCAACTGTGGAAGAGGGAAAGGAAGACCCTCCTCTCCAGAACACATACCCCCATTGGAGAAACTGAAGCTCTATTTGTGGGAGCAGTTTGTGACTTTACCTGAAGCTGAGTCAGGTTAAAGAGCCAACTGAAATACAGGGGTAGAGGGAGCAGCAGAAAGGCCGTAGAAACTCGCTGGGCCCCCAAGCAGCCCATTCCTGCCTGGCACCACAGGGATCCGTTGGGAGGGTGGCCAGAGGAGCAGGACATAAAATCTCCACAAGGAGAAGGAATTCTCTAGCCAAAGTCTGTAGCAATTTGAACAGGGGAAGCAACCTCCTGGCCAGAATTCAGGGGTGGGCAAGAAACCAGCATGCAGGCTTCACAGGTTGGGGAAGAATAAAGCCCTTTTCTTTTGCAGCCGGGAGGTGGATAGCATCGGGCAAGTTTTCAGGCCCATCTCACCTTCCACCTGGAAACAGACTTACGGTTGTTTGGGGAACACAGTGGGGAGTGAGACTGACTCTTTGGTTTGCATGGGAGCTGGGTGAGACCCATGACTGCCTACTTTCTTAATTCCCTCAAAATCTGCATGACTCAACAGAGGCTGCCATAATCCTCCTGGGTTCATAGTGCCAGTGACCTGGGAATCTTACCCTCATCCGCCACAGCAGTGGGAGCAAGACTCACCCAAAGAGAGTCTGGGCTCAGACACACCTAGCTCTGCCCCCACCTGATGGTCCTTCCCTACCTACCCTGGTAGCAGAAAACAAAAGGCATATAATCTTGGGAGTTCTAAGGCACCACCCACCGCCAGTTCCTCTCCATACTACCACAGCTGATGCTTTCTGGAAAGTGTCACCTCCCAGCAGGAGACCAACCAGCACAAAAATAGAGCATTAACCACCAAAGCTAAGAACCCTCATGGAGTCTGTTGCACCCCGCTGCCACCTCCATGGGAACAGGCACTATTATCCATGGTTGAGACACCCATAGTTGGTTAACATCACAGGACTGTGCAGACAACTCCCAGTACCAGCCTAGAGTGGGGTAGACTTGCTGGGTGGATAGACTCAGAAGAGACACAACAATTAGTACAGTTTGGCTCACAGGAAGCCACATCCATAGGAAAAGGAGGAGAGTACAACATCAAGGGAACACCCCAGAGACAAAATAATTTGAACAACAGCTTTCAGTCCTAGACCTTTCCTCTGACAGAGCTTACCCAAATGAGAGAAATCAGAAAGTCAACCCAGGTAATATGACAAAACAAGGCACTTTAACACCCCCAAAATCACAGTTGTTCACCAGCAATAGGTCCAAACGAAGAATAAATTCCTGATTTACCCAAAAAATAATTTAGAAGGTTAGTTATTAACATAATCAGGGAGGGATCAGAGAAAGGTAAGGCCCAATGCAAGGAAATCCAAAAAATAATACAAGGAAATAAAAAAAATGATACAAGAAGTGAAGGAAGAAATATTCAAGGAATAGATAGCTTAAAGAAAAAAACAATCAAATAGTCATGAAATTTTGGACACACTTTTAGAAATGCAAAATGCTCTGAAGGGTCTCAGGAATAGAAATGAAAGAGTAGAAGAAAGAAATTCAGAGCTCAAAGGTAAATTCTTAGAATTAACCCAATCCAATAAAGACAATGAAAAAAAAAAAAGAAAAGAAAAGAAAATGTGAACAAAGCCTCTAAGAAGTCTGGGATTATGTTAAACAATGAAACCTAAGAAGTCTGGGATTATGTTAAACAATGAAACCTAAGAATAATTGGTCTTGCTGAGGAAGCAGAGAATTCTAAAAGCTTGGAAAACATATTTGGGGGATTAATTGAGAAAAATTTCCCTGGCTTTGCTAGAGACCTAGACATCCAAATACAAGAAGCGTAAAGAACACCTAGGCAATTCATCACAAAAAGATCTTCACCTATGCACATTGTCATCAGGTTATCCAAAGTTAAGACAAAGTAAAGAGTTTTAAGACCTGTGAGACAAAAACACCAGGTAATCTATAAAGGAAAACCTATCAGATTAACAGCAGATTTCTCAGCAGAAACCTTACAAGCTAGAAGGAATTGGGGCCTGATCTTCAGCCTCCTCAAGCAAAACAACTATCAGCCAAAAATTTTGTATACAGCGAAATTAAGCATCATATATGAAGGAAAGATAACAGTCATTTTCAGACAAACAAATGCTGAGAGAATTCACCATTACCAAGCCACCACTACAAGAACTGCTAAAAGGAGCTCTAAATCCTGAAACAAATCCTGGAAACATGTCAAAGCAGAGCCTCTTTAAAGTACAAATCACACAGGACCTATACAAGAAAAATACAAGTTAAAGAGCAAAAACAAACAACAACAACAACAAAAAACAAAGTACACAGGCAACAAAGAGCATGATGAATGCAATCATACCTTACATTTCAATAGTAACATTGAATGTAAATGGCTTAAATGTTCCACTTAGAAGATACAGAACCACAGAATGGATAAGAACTCACCCACCAACTATCTGCTGCCTTCAGGAGACTCACCTAACACATAAGGAGTCACATAAACTTAAAGTAAAGGGCTAGAAAAAGGCATTTTATGCAAATGGACACCAAAAGTTAGCAGGGATAGCTATTCTTATATCAGATGAACCAATTAAAGCAACAGTAGTTGAAAAAGACAAAGGGGGACATTATATAATGATAAAAGACCTTGTCCAACAGGAAAATCTCACAATCTTAAACATCTATGCACCTAACACTGGCGCTCCCAAATTTGTCAAACAATTACCAGCAAACCTAAGAAGGGGGATAGACAACAACACAATAATAATGGGGGACTTCAATACTCCACTGACAGTACTAGACAGATCATTGAGACAGAAAGTCAACAAAGAAACAATGGATTTAAAATATACCTTGGAACAAATGGACTTAACTGATGTATACAGAACATTCTATCCAACAATTGCAGAATACACATTCTGTTCAACAGCACATGGAACTTTCTCCAAGATAGATCATATGTCAGGCCATAAAGTAAGCCTCAATAAATTTAAGAAGATTAAAATTATATCAAGCACCCTTTCAGATGACAGTGGAATAAACTAGAAATCAATTCCAAAAGGAACTTTCAAAACCATGCAAATGCATGGAAATTAAATAACCTGCTCCTGAATAAGCATTGGGTCAAAAATGAAATCAAGATGGAAATTAAATTCTTCAAAATGAATGACAATAATGACACTATCTATAAAAATATCTGGGATGCAGCAAAGGCTGTGCTAAGAAGAAAGTTCACAGCCCTAAATGCCTACATCAAAAAAGTCTGAAAGAGCACAAACAGACAATCTAAGGTCACATCTCAAGGAACTAGAGAAATAAGAACCCAGAAGAAGAAAGGAAATAACCAAGATCAGAGCAGAACTAAATGAAATTGAAACAAACAAGAAAAACACACACACACACACACACAAAAAAAAAAAACCTACAAAAAGATAAATGAAACAAAAGCTGGTTCTTCGAAAAAAAAAAATAAAACTGATAGACTATTAGCAAGATTAACCAAGGAAAGAAGAGAGAAAATCCAAATAACTTCACTAAGAAATGAAACAGGAGATATTACAATTGATATTACTGAAATACAAAAGATCATTCAAGGCTACTATGAACACCTTTGTGCACATAAACTAGAAAACCTAGAAGAGATGGATAAATTTCTGGAAAAATACAACCCTCCTAGCTTAAATCAGAAAGAATTAGATACCCTGAACAGACCAATAAGAAGCAGTGAGATTGAAATGGTAATTTAAAAATTGCCAACAAAAACACCCAGGAGCAGATGGATTCACAGAAGAATTCTACCAGATATTCAAAGAAGAATTGGTACCAATCTTTTTGACACTATTCCACAAGACACAAGATAGAGAAACAACTCTCCCTAATTCATTCTATGAAGCCAGCATCACCCTAATACCAAAACCAGGAAGTGATATAACCAAAAAATAAAACTACCAACAGATATCCTTGATGAACATAGATGCCAAAATTCTTAACAGAATACTGGCTAGCTAACTGAATCCACCAAGATATCAAAAAGATAATCCATCACAGTCAAGTGGGTTTCATACCAGGAATTCAGGGATAGTTTAACACACACAAGTCAATAAATGTGATATACCATGTAAACAGAATTAAAAACAAAAATCACAGTATCATCTGAATAGATGCAGAAAAAGCATTCCACAAAATCCAGCATTTCTGTATGATTAAAACTCTCAGCAAAATAAGCATACAAGGGACATACCTCAATGTAATAAAAGCCGTCTATGACAAACCCACAGCCAACATAATACTGAATGAGGAAAAGTTGAAAGCATTCCCTCCAAGAACTGTAAGAAGACAAGGATGCCCCCTCTCACCACTCCTCTTCAACAAAGTACTGGAAGTCCTAGCCAGCAGTCAGACAAGAGAAAGAAATAAAAGGCATCCTAATAGGTAAAGAGGAAGTCAAACCATCACTGTTTATGACGATATGATTGTTTACCTTGAAAACCCTAAGGACTCCCCCAGAAAGCTCCTAGAACTGATAAAAGAATTCAGCAAAGTTTCCAGATACAAGATTAATGTACACAAGTCAGTAGCTCCTTCATACACCAGCAATGACCAAGTGGAGAATCAAATCAATAACTCAAAAGACCTCTACAAGGAAAACTACAAAACTGTGATGAAGGAAATCATAGATGACATGAACAAATGGAAATATATCCCATGCTCATGGATGGGTAGAATCAATGTTGTGAAAATAACCATACTGCTAAAAGCAATCTACAAATTGAACACAATCCCCATCAAAATATCAAAATACCATCATCATTCTTCACAGAATAAGGAAAAAAAAAAAAAAAAAAAAACAGTTCTAAAATTCATATGGAACCAAAAAAGGGCCTTCATAGCCAAAGCAAGCCTAAGCAAAAAGAAAAAATCTGGATGCATCACAATACCTGATTTCAAACTATACTATAAAGCCATAGTCACCAAAACAATATGGTACTGGTATAAAAATAGGCACATAGACCAATGGAACAGAATAGGGAACTGAGAAATAAACCCAAATACTTACAACCCACTGATCTTTGACAAAGTAAACATAAACATAAAGTGGGGAAAGGACACCATTTTTAACAAATGGTGCTGGGATAATTGGCTAGCCAACTGTAGGAGAATGAAACTGGATCCTCATCTCTCACCTTATACCAAAGCAAATTCAAGGTGGATTAAGCACTTAAACCTAAGACCTAGAACAATACAAGTTCTAGAAGGTAACATTGAAAAAACTCTTCTAGTCACTGTCTTAGGCAAGGATTTCATAACCAAGAACCTCGAAGCAAATGCAGTAAAAACAAAGATGAATAGCTGGGACCTAATTAAACTAAAGAGCTTTTGCATGGCAAAAATAACAGTCAGCAGAGTAAACAGACAACCCACAAAGTGGGAGAAAACCTTCACAATCTATACATCTGACAAAAGACTAATATCCAGAGTCTACGACAAACTCAAACAAATCAGTAAGAAAAAAACAATCCTATCAAAAAGTAGGCTAAGGACATTAATAGACAATTCTCAAAAGAAGATATATAAATGGCCAATGAACATATGTAAAAATCCTCAACATCACTATTGATCAGGGAAATGCAAATCAAACCCACAATGTGATACCACCTTACTCCTGAAAGAATGGTCATAATCAAAAAATCAAAAAACAGTAGATGTTGGCATGGATGAAGTGAACAGGGAACTCTTCTACACTGCTGATGGGAATGTAAACTAGTACAGCCACTATGGAAAACAGTGTGGAGATTCCTTACAGAAATAAAAGTAGAACTACCATTTGATTCAGCAATTCCACTTCTGGGTATCTACCTAGAGGAAAATAAGTCTTTATTAGAAAAAGATACTTGTGCATGCATGCTTATAGCAGCAGCACAATTCACAATTGCAAAATTGTGGAACCAACCCAAATGCCTATCAATCAACTAGTGGATAAAGAAATATATATATATATATACACACACACACACACACACACACACACACACATATGTATATATATGATGGAATACTATGAAGCCATAAAAAGGAATGAATTAACAGCATTTGTAGTTACCTGGATGAGACTGGAGACTATTATTCTAAGTGAAGTAACTCAGGAATGGAAAACCAAACATCGTATGTTCTCACTGATATGTGGGAACTAAGCTATCAGGATGCAAAGGTTTAAGAATGATACAATGGGCTGGGCGCGGTGGCTCAAGCCTGTAATCCCAGCACTTTGGGAGGCCGAGACGGGCGGATCACGAGGTCAGGAGATCGAGACCATCCTGGCTAACACGGTGAAACACCGTCTCTACTAAAAATACAAAAAACTAGCCGGGTGAGGTGGCGGGCGTCTGTAGTCCCAGCTACTGGGAGGCTGAGGCAGGAGAATGGCGTGAACCCGGGAGGCGGAGCTTGCAGTGAGCTGAGATCCGGCCACTGCACTCCAGCCCGGGCGACAGAGCAAGACTCCGTCTCAAAAAAAAAAAAAAAAAAAGAATGATACAATGGATCTGGGGACTCTGGGAGAAGAGTGGTAGTGGGTGAGGGATTAAAAGACTACAAATATGGTGCAGTATACACTGCTCAGGTGATGGGTGCATCAAAATCTCACAAATCACCACTAAAGAACCTGTTCATGTAACCAAATACCACCTGACACCAATAACTTATGGTAAAATAATAATAATAATAATAATAATAAAAATAAAGAACCAACAAATTCTACACACATGCCTAATTTGGTTTAGAAGAATTACTATAGGAAAAATAATTACATTAAAATATAAAATTTATATTTCTCCTTGAAACAAAGAACAGAATGTAATATCTCAGTGATTACATTTTGCCTTGAATATAAATCCTGGGCAAAATTGTATTTGAATAAGACTTTTTAAAGAGCTAACAATTTATTTTACTATTATTTACCTACAAATTTTAGTATAAGAATATTGGAGTCCAGGCACGGTGACACACGCCTGTAAACCCAGCATTTGGGAGGCCGAGGCAGGTGGATCACAAGGTCAGAAGTTCTAGAGCAGCCTGGCCAGCATAATAAAACCCCATCTCTACTAAAAACACAAAAATTAGCCAGGCAAGGTGGCATGCACCTGTATGCCCAGCTATTTGGAAAGCTGGAGAATCTGAACCTGGGAGGTGGATGGAAGTTGCAGTGAGCTGAGATCATGCCACTGCACTCCAGCCTGGGTAACAGAGCAAGACTCCATCTTAAGAAAAAAAAAAGAATATTGGAAAAGATATCAAGGTCAGTATTTTTTTTTCTAAATTCAAATGGTTTAGAATTTATATGCTGGCAAAATGCTTAACTTTATGCTTTTCAGTTGAAAAGTTATCAAGGTCACTATTTTTTTTTTCTAAATTCAAATGGTTTAGAATTTATATGCTGGCAAAATGCTTAACTTTCTGCTTTTCAGTTGATTACTAAAAGCAATTGATGGCATGTTGCATATGTAAAAGTAGTTGTAAGCTAAAAAGTAGTATTGAGCAATTTTAATTTTAAAAAAATTGTCCATAGATTGGAACTTTGGTCTGCATATAACCAAATGTACTAGAAGATCTTCCAATATAAGATACAACAATCCTTATCAAGGCATGAGGCTGGTAATCTTGAAAGACGAGGTTATGTTTTAGGGCTCCAAAGACACCATTAACTTGGTTTATATAGCTCACTATTCTTCCTTGAAAGTAAGCAATTAGCTTCTTTTGTAGCAGTTATAAATGTGCCTACAAAATAGAGAAAAAAATTTAGAAATAAAAGAGAAGGAACTTATATTTCACGAATACTTAAATGGTTTCCCTGCTAAACTGTTTCATTTTATGAGCTGCTTATCATTTCAATTTATCTTATATTTTAACGGGGGGGGTGGGATTTAGAATACAGCCAAAATTTAGGTACAGCTAAATTTAATTAAAAGTGGTTTAGTCCTAGATTTGTCTTCATCTAAAATATAAATGCATTAAAACATAAATTCTACAGTTACTAACAGTAGATGAAATGCTGCCAAAATACTCTTATATGTCACTATATTGTTTATTACCCATTTGGAAAACCATAACCAGAAATAAAAAGATTTAATATGTCTCTTTTTACTATCCTCCTAAAATCTTAAAGAACAACAAGACACTCCTCTCTTGCCTTGGATTCTTGTCATTTTCCTTTCATATTAAGGACGTTTGTTTGCTGTCCTATTCATTGACTCTTTTTTTCTTAATCTATACTTAAAAGGGTAATTTTATAACAATTTTTTCTCCTAGTTTCTACTCTTTGTTTGGGAAATCACAGTTCTTTTAATGCCTTTCCTGTATTCAATAAGCTTATCACTGTCAAATATGAATTTCCAGCCCTTTCTTTGTCCTCAGCACCAGACACGTATTTTCTACTGCTACCTTGTGATTTCTTATGACAAGATTTTTCCTCAAGATCAGTACGTTCACCAACAACACATCACTTTCCCCATTTCCTGCCCAATCCCATCCCCTTGCAAATTCTGTTCATTATTAAGTTTTTTCTCTTCCACAGGTAACATTATATGCTCAGGAAAATAGCCATACAAGTTTACCATCTTAAGTTCTACTGAACATCTTCTTTTTTGCTACATTTGCTCTTTTGCTTCAATTAAAATTTGTTTCTTACAACATTTCAAAATGTCTCCATAGTCTATCTCTCTTGTGTGATCTAATTTGCATTGTTCAAACTTGCCTCTAAAATAATCTTGGAATAGCCTTCACACTGATATCTCATCTGTATATACCTTCTTTCTCCATAGGTTTAAATCCAAATCACTTAAGGTTCTACAAAATAGAAGATTCTATCATATCATGTCATACAGAATGATTCTTTCAAATTATTTATATTTAGAAATACATACATTAAGTTTGTGGTTGCATTTAAAAAGTTACAGTAGATTATAAATATGTACTGAGTACATAGTAAATATATAAAGTCAGACCATATTTAAGGGGTAGATAAATAGAATTTACTTTCAGATGGAATAAATGCAAATCTATGCTGCAAATGTGTATGTGTGTATAGATAGATAGATAGATAGATAGATAGATAGATAGATAGATAGATAGATGAGAGGAATTTCTTGTGATTAGGCAACCAATCATCTGACAGGAACCATAAAATTAGTTGTGACTGTGAAATGGTCTACTCTCAACTCCAGCCCAGGGTTATTTAACCATAGTATACTGTGTATAAACAAAAAAGAATATATATATACACATTTGGTTAAATAACCACAGTATATTTAACCATACTGTGTAACCATACTGTGTATAAACGAAAAATTATATATATATTGGCAGCTCATTTAAGGTGTATGCCACATCCAGTAATATATAACTTCACAATTACAGGATATTGATTCCCAGCTGATGCTTTAACTGAGTCCTCAGCAAAGGCAATTTATTATTCTTTTAAGCTACCACAGTGAATTCTGTGGGTATGACTGTATTCTTTGTGTGTGGTGTGTGTGTGTATGTGTGTGTATGTGTGTGTGTGTGTGTGTGTGCTGCATCTTAAATGTTTGTGTCCCTCTCAAATTCATGTTGAAATGTAATCTTCTATGCAATAGTATTAACAGGAGAGGCCCTTAGGAGATGATTAAGTCAGAAGGGTTCCAGCCTCGTAAATGAGATTAATCCCCTTATTAAAGAGGTTTCATGCAGCATTTGCCCAATTTCACCCTTCTGCCTTTTCCATCTTTTACACCATGTGAGAACTTAGCATTCATCCCCTTCAGAGGATGCAGCATTTAAGGTGCCATTTGGAGGCAGGAACTAGGACTTCACCAGACACTGAAACTGCCAGTGTCTTGATCTTAGACTTCCCAGCTTTCATAACTTCCAAATAAATTTCTATTCTTTATAATTTACCTAGTTTGTATATCCTGTTGTAGCAGCACAAACAGGCTAAGACAATTTTCTTTAGCAAAAAATGTAGTCTGTGGTTGGAGTTGAGGTTTTGTAGGAAGAAAATAGAAACGGAATTTATAAAGTCTTTGAATGAGAGGATAGGCAAAGATTTTTTAACATAAAAGGGAAATTTTTATGCGGAACATGCATGTATTCACATAGAGTAAACAATGGTCTTCTCCATGATGAAAAGTTTCCTTAATATAATCAACTTGTCACCAGGGGCTGGCTGGACATTGGCCTCTAATGCTAGCAGTCATAATAATTGGTCAGATCAGATTTAATTAAGAGAAATGCGTGTTATTGAGCCAATATACAGTTTTTATCCCTGCTATCATGGAGAGCTTGTAAATAAACCTATCAAGCAAACAGCAAGATGGCTAGATAATTAGATTTATCAAGATCCACAGGACAAGTGACCTTTTTCACCTTATTATTGAACATCTGCTACTTTTGAATTGCCCTACTACAGACATTTACATGGCACACAAATATCTTATATTTTTTGACCATTCTGAAAAATACACACAAATAGTTTTCCCACAGCTGATTCCTCAGACTATCTTTGCTTCCACATTAAGTAGGAAGTTAGATATAAGGACCAAAATTCTGTCCTTTATAGCTACTGTCTTTCCTAGTTATTCCTGAGCTGGGCTACAATGCAGTAGCCATCCACTTTAAACTGGTACCAGCATGTCATGCAGACCCAATTATAAACCACACCCATGTTTTTCTTCCTATATCAACTGGTCAAAAGGAATTCTTCATGAGATTTGTTGATTTAAAAGTGGACAACAAAGAAATAGGAGCAGACATAATAGATATCTGAGTCAACTGTATTTTATATTTACTTTTGCCTCTGGAGCCACTCAAATACCATCTCAGATATACAATTTACATTTACACTGGGTTGTTGCTGTGTAAGTATGATTTCGATTCACTGCATCCATTTATGCTGCGTGGTTCTGATCACATGGTTCCCCACAGCCAGGAATTCAGCAACTACCATGGTCCATTAGCATGCCAGAGACCATTTTCAAATGGACAATAGTTATCAGCAAAGCAAGTCATGGTTTTACTAAAAAACATTAGAAGTCTGCACTGTGATTGTCCTACTGGGGTTTGTCGGACATCTTATAGATAATTCCTATCGGCCACAGGCATATCCAATACCATGTTTTCTGCAAGATTATAAAGTTTGTGATGGTTTTGCATAGTGTCAACATAGCCATGCTGAAACTATGTTTTCCAAAAGTTCTTTTCTGGGATGGTTTTTACTTGTAATTTGTCCCGAGAGAAATTTTCATGAGATTTGGTATATAGAATTTAAGCAGCAGCAAAATTCTCTGAATGTGGGTATAGTAGAGTGTGCCACGCACCACTGTAGCTCATGTACACTGTCACTAATCTGCTGGTTCATGATGTTGGTATGGGGCAACAGTCAAGCCCACAGCTTCTCCAGCTCCTATCAGATGTTTTTCTTTAGTTTCACTGAGCCCTTAGTTGGGTGCATGTGCAGCTTCATGACAAAAGGTGTTAGCATCTTTTGCAGGTTACCTTTATTATCAAGGTTGGCAGCAATGAGAAGCAGACAGGAGTTATCTTCATAAGTCCCAGTTTGTCCTTATAAATGCTTATATTGACATCACTTCTTCTGCTTCAATACCAGAGTTTTTCTCACCTGTCTTCCCTGTAGAGGTACAGCACCTTAAGCTCCTGGTCAGATGCAGAGGCAACAGTTTTTAATAGACTGATTAAATCTGCTCCCATAATTGCATACTATCCAATCCATCAGCCTAATGTATTCTATGTTCTGTGGGATAAAAAGATGATGGCAATCACTCCAGACTACATGATCACATTGACCAGGAGGCTAGGCATAGTTCTAATAAAGGAGAGCAAAGGAGTAATGCTATTTCTACCAAGTAAAGACAAGTTATTCCTGATTATTTTTGTTGATAAAAATTTCAAAGAAAAAACTGATAGGCCAATAGCTACATACCACATGCCAGGAGTTATGTTGATTTGCTTCAATACAGACACCACATACAGAAGTGGATGTGCCATTTTTATCACCATCTAATTGGCAATATGGTCATTTTTCACTTTTTCAAGGACAGTTAGAAGGGATCTGCTTGGCACTTCTTAACCAAAGTAGCTCGCACTCTAAGGGTCAGAAAGCAGTATGCTCATTTTTATCAGTTACTTATATTTTTGCTCTGAACTCTATGATAGAGAAACAAATGCCAGATGGATCTGAAGTTTCATGGGATTTACTGTGAGACCTATTTGGGCAAAGGCTTATATCAAACATCTTTCCTTCATAAACCCTGATTTTGACTGCTAGATCACTGTAGAGCTATGGGTCTCCAGGTGTTAGTGTTTCAGCTCAGAGACAATTTCTGATAACCCCGTGTATTTTTTCTTTCCTAAATGTAGTGTCACTATGGAAGAGGTCTGCAGTTCACCTTTTAGAATAACAGAGGAAAGACTCACATTATTCTATTGTCGGCAGAGAGCATGGTTCTGCCTCAAGAGAACTGGGTTTCCTATCAATGATGATTGGTTATGGATTGGCTTAGACTTGGGAACTAAGTACGGGGTTCTAGATCCCCATGGGTGTTACTGAAGTTAGGTCTCTGCTTTCCATGCCTAGAGGTTTTCCACTTACATATTTAAAGTAGTACCTCAGTGGGATGTCCATCTCTTTCATTAATAAGGATCTTATATTCAATTAAATATTGCCACAAATCTCCAAAACATTGTGAGTAAAATAATGTTAGTAATCACAATTGCTGCCTTTGTAACTAAGTGCCAGCTATGTGACTCCCACTGCCTTGCCCTCCATTTGCAACCCATTCCATCCATAATTAAAAGATTGAAAAGAGTTACTTCAAGCCTGTTTACCCATATGTAATTTTCCTTCAACAAGGACGTCATAACATATATTAAAAATATGTTAGCAATCCTATGTCAGGTTTCATTTAAAAAATCTGTTTTCTGTAGTCATTCCTAGTTACAACAATCTCATAAATCCCAAGAGAAAATAATTGGCATATTCAAAGGGGGAATTGAATGAGTTTAAAGAAAAGATGATTTACAAAGGTGACTACAGAATTAAGGAAAACCAACTAGAGTTATGCAGGGCTTCTGTAGGTAAAACCCAGAAAAGGGTGAGGCCACTCCTATGACTGGGTCTCCCTAGGATTTGTTTTTTTGTTGTTGTTGTTGAGACCGAGTCTCGCGCCGTCGCCCAGGCTGGATGGAGTGCAGTGGCCAGATCTCAGCTCACTGCAAGCTCCACCTCCCAGGTTTACGTCATTCTCCTGCTTCAGCCTCCAGAGTAGCGGGGACTACAGGCGCCCGCCACCTCTCCCGGCTAATTTTTTGTATTTTTTAGTATAGACGGGGTTTCACCGTGTTAGTCAGGATGGTCTCGATCTCCTGACCTCGTGATCCGCCCGTCTCGGCCTCCCAAAGTGCTGGGATTACAGGCTTGAGCCACCGCGCCCAGCCTGGGTCTCCCTAGGATTTTAACTCTCAGAATTCTCCACACTGAACTTCTAGCATTTCATCAATTAAAGTTTAGGCTTTTCTAACCGGACGTTGATTCCTGCAGAGTTTTCCACTCCAGTAAGATGTAATTCTCTATACCTGACTGTCTGTCTCTCCAATTTGGGGAGCAGTGGTTTGCCCTGTGACTTCACTTTGCTGAGGATCTAAGAAGAGCTGTTGATGTTTCAGTTTGTTCAACTTTTTATTTGCTGTTAGTACAGCAAGTAAACTTCTATGCTTCATACAGACCAGACTGGAAACCAAAAGCTTCTGTGTACTATTAACTGTTAAATGAGTAAAACAAATTAGAAGAAACTGGACCAACCAGTTTTGTTATAAGAACGATAATAACTCATATTTTTGTTTCAAGGCCTAAGCTTAGCTATAAATTCCATGCTGACTTTATCTATGCTTCTTGGATGTCTCCACTTGACTATCTTACAGGCATGCCCAAAGCTATACTCATCATCATCTTATCTATCTCTGTATACTTCAGTGAAGCAATATCTATCCACCAGTTTGAATCAGAAGACAGTCACTATTATTTATCCCTCTCTTCTCTTACACTCATATCTAAATACAGTAGAGTGTGATTCTTTTATGATTCAAATCTTATTTCTTGAGATACTTTGTATTGCCTCTTTCCTCCACGTTCAATACTAGCTTCATGTCATCTTCTTGCATATCTTCCTTTTCTTCCTATCATCTCTCTCTTATTCTACAAACTCTTCCTTACTTATGACGTAGAAAATTTTAGCTAGTTCTCTTATAGACTTGCTACCTAATGACTGCCCCTAGGGTCTTACCTTTCCCCACAAGACAGTTATAAATGTATTTACTAAACAAAATCCACTTCCCTGCTAGAGGGAGTTATGGTGACATTTTCTTACATCTATGAATGTGTACATCTATATTTTTACTCCTTCAAAAATCCTGACAAACATCAGAAAGCACTTTTTAATTTGGATACCTGTGCAGCACCTTCATTCATCTTTTTTCTTCTGGTGGAACAGCGTTTTTTAGAGGCATAAGCTATTTTTATGAAACTTTAATTTTCTTGTGAAATCAAGAAAAACTCAATTCATGTCTTTCTTATGATGATTATTAATTTATTTTACTTTATTGATCCCATCTTACATCGTTTAATAGACTCATGCTTTTGTATTTACCAATCTGTACACTTTTTCTAACATACATTTAAAAGAGAACAAATCTGTTTTCCTTTCTGAATGTTAATAATTTAAATACATTTAAAAAATAACTTGAAAAGTGTCCTCATCCCCTCAGCTTGAAATGATAATATCTCATCAAGAAAAAAAAATCAGAGCAGCATCAGATGACATAAATTGATGAAACATTCTCTCCTTTCTCAGAAACACTCTATGTATGTTAGTAATTTATTTTCTGTCATCTCTAAACTTGCCCTTCTCTACAATGCTTTTTGATTTTGGGACTGGGACTGTGAAAAGCACATTTCTGCTGTTTCAGATGGCTTCCAGTTAGCCCATTTATGCTGCAGGTTGCAAATGTTTTTTGTGAAACATCCGACCTTGGCGATTACCTTGAGCAGTAGTATATACGTGACTCCCACAAGTTTAGTGTTCCAATAATGGAACACCTGACATAAATGGGTTAAGGTCTGAAAATAGATGGCACCAGGAGACTATAAGCTTGGAGGAGGAGGAAAAGACTTCTTAATTCCTGGGGCATTCTTGTGGGCTTTTTGTCTGTTTCTCTACTTGTATCACCTTAACACACTTTTTCACCCTGGCAGTGAAAATGTCTTCCTGTAGCAACAGCTGGTGCAGTTTGCAGTTTTGCCAATATTAGAAACACTAATTTTACTCTGTATTCTTTCAGCAGCACTTTCATCAGCCAGCTGGTGCCCAGTGCTGAGGTTTCAACATTCATCATTATTAACTTTATTGAATGAACAGTTGAAGATTCTGATTAAGAGACAAATTTTTATTAATTACCTATCTCAGTCTGTATGAACTGCTATAACAAACTACCATAGACTGGGTGGCTTATAAGCAGGAGAAATGTGTTTTTCACAGACCTGGAGGCTGGGAAGTCCTAAATCAAAACACCATCAGATTTGGTGCCTGATGAAGGCCTGCTTCCTAGTTCATAGACAGCCTTCCTCTGGGTGTACCCTCATATGGCAGCAAGGCTGAGAGAGCACCCCAGAGCCTCTTCTCCAAGGGCACTAATGTCGCTCATAAGGGCTCAACCCTCATGACCTACACACCTGCCAAAGTCCCCACCTCTTAATACCATCTCATTGATAATTAAGACTTCAATATATTATTTTGAGGAGAAGACAAATATTCAGTTTATAGCATTACTTTACAAAAAATATATTGACCCCCCTTTGCCATAGACCTTACCAATGGGACAAATCAATGAAAGCCAGATGGAAAATAAAATATGCCAGAGTAAGCAGTCACTTCACAGGCAAGGGAAAGGGATAACATGTATATACAGGAGAGAGAAAGTTGTCCTTAGTTCTTACTGAAAAAAAATTATTTTTATAAAAATATAAATAACTAATGGACACATGTACATTTATTCATATATTTATGCATGCATACATGAAAATACATAGAGAAAGAGAGAGATCATTTGCTTCTTGAGTTGGAATAATTGTGGGTCCTGACTCGAACACCTTACAATGTAGGCACATCTTTCTAAGGGTCAGATAATAAACCCTGGGGCTTCTGCTTTTTATGACTTAGAGATGTCTTCAAAGTCTAGACTTTGTATTTCTGGAAATATAAATATACATGGACACAGCACTTTAAACTTTCTGGGACTTTGGAGTTAACCTAGGATCTTAGTCTATGCTGTAACTATTTGATCCTCTCAGATCAGAGCACTTGACTAGAAAAATGGCCAAAGATCAAATTCTCATATTATACCAAGAGAAAAATGCTTCTATGGTATGTCAAATCAGCATTAGCTACTTACACATTACTTACATTTCAGTATCTCAGCAGTCTAAGACCATTTAACAGCACTGAAAAACCTGGATAATTTTTTTCCTACTCCTGGGTCCATCATTCTTTCCTTGCTGTGTACATTTAACATTACTGAGCAGTGGTCCCTCTCCTAAAGTGTTTCGTTTTGTTTTATCTAAGTCTCCTTCCCTAAACTCATACATGTTTAATTTTTAATTTGTATGGATAAATAGTCTATGTATTTGTAGGATATAGGATATATTTTGATACAGGCAAATGATGTGTAATAACCATATCAGGGTAAATGGGGTATCCATCACCTCAACCATTTACCCTTGTTTGTATTATGAACAACGTAATTATACTCTTTTAGTTATGTTAAAATGTACACTAAATTATTGTTGACTGTAGTCACCCTGTTGTTCTATCAAATACTAGATCTTATTCATTCTAATTATAGTTTTGTACCCATTAACCATACTCACTTCTCTCCACCCTTGCTACCCTTCCCAGTCTTTGGTAACCATCATTCTACGCTCTCTCTCTATGAGTTTCTTTGTTTTCATTTTTTACTTTCACAAACATGCAAAGTTTGTCTTTCTGTGCCTGTTTTTTTTTTTTTTTTTTTTTTCTTAATATAATGAGCTCCAGTTCCATCCATGTTATTGCAAATAACAAGATCTCATTCTTTTTTTATGGCTGAATAGTACTCCATTGTATAAATGTACTACATTTCCTTCATCTGTTTATCTGTTGATGGACACTTAGGTTGCTTCTAAATTTTGGCTATTATGAATAATGCTGCAACAAACACAAGAGTGTAGATACCGCTTCAGTATCCCAATTTCCTTTCTTTTAGGTATATACTTAGCAGCGGGCTTGCTGCATCATGTGGAAGTACTATTTTTAGTGTTACTATTTTAGAAGTTCTGAGGAACTTCTGTTCTGTTCTCCATAGTTTTTGTACTAATTTACATTCCCAGGAACAGTGTATGAGGGTTCCCTGTCTCTACACCTTCACTTACTCTCATTACGGCTCCTCTTTTGAATTTAAGCCATTTTTTGGCATCAGATAATATCTGATTGTAATTTTAGTCTGCATTCCTCTGATGATCATTGATAATGAGCACCTTGTCATATACCTGTGTATACACTTTCATATACTGTGTATACGCAGATACTGAGGAGAGTGGGAAAATGAAATGTACTTTGGATAATTTAGACAATGTGTACCACCTTTAAGAAGAAATTTAGAGACGAGGTTTGCTATAGGATATATATATATATATAAAATATGTATGCCTAAGTATGTGTTCATGTGTATATACGTGCTATAATTGTGCATATGGAGACATATGTATATGTTTAATATTAAATTTGCATTCCTCTGATGATCATTGATATTGAGCACCTTTTAATATACCTGCTTACCATTTCCATTTCATCTTTAGAGAAATGTCTATTCAGATCTTTTGTCCAATTTTAATTGGATTATTAGATTTTTTTCCTATGAGTTCTTTGAGCTCCATATATATTCTGGTTATTACTCTCTTGTCAGATGGAAAGTTTGCAAATAATTTCTCCAATTCTGTGGATTGCCTCTTCACTTGAAAACTCCTAAATTTTAACAATTCCAAACACTTTCTTTTATTCCCCCAGTTCCAGGTTGCTGCTTCCTTTTCTTGCTATATACACTGGAGTTTTCTTTACCTTTACAGTTAAATGTTTATAATGAATTCACAATCCCTTATATTAACGTGTATCTGTTCAAAAAATAGATGGTGGTTTTCACCTGCCAAAGCCTTCACTATTGCACTTTCAATTCCTTCCTGATAAAGAATTATAGGAAGTAGAAATTTGGTATTTTATAATCATTAAAATGCTTGAATTTAAAATCAGGAATGCATTAATTAAAATTGTTAAGTGGAGGAATCTACTTTTCTAAAAATGTGAAATTTGATGTTAATATGTATGATTTTCATATAAATTATGTACAATTTTTAATATTAATTTTCATATTGAGAATCTGTTGGTAACATATTATCTGAAGTTTTATTCATCTGAAATGTTTCTATTTTCCTTTCATTTCTGAAGTAAATTAGATATTTTTCACTTTCTTGAACTCTAGGTGGACAATGGTGGTTTTCTTACTTTGCAAAGTTATTATTTTTTCTGCTCATTACACTGTTTTTTTGAGAAGTAAACTGGAATTCATATGGTGGTTGTAATGCATCTTTTTTTCTTCCTCTAGTTTTATTACGATATTCTCTTTATCCTTAGTTTTCAGTAGCTTGACTGTATGTGTCTAAGTGTATTTCTTCATTATATTTGTCCTATTTGGGGATAATACAGGTTTTGAATCTGTTGGTAAGAGTTTTACTACTTTTGAAAAGCTTTTTGCCATTATCTTTTCAAATGTTTATTTTCCATTGTGTCTCTCCTTTCCTTTTTATGCTCTAACTATATATACTGTGGATTATTTGATATCATCCAACATTTCTCTCATATTCTTGTTCATTTCCAGTCTTTTATTTATCCTCTGTACATCAGTTTACATGGTTCTATAGACCTTTCTATGTATCTTCTTTCTGGTATATCTAGTCTGGTGTTAAGTCCATGCATCAAAACCTTTATTCCAGATAGCACTTTCTATTTGATTGGTTGGTTTTTAGAGATACAATTTTTGTACTAAAATTCACAACCTTTTCATCTTTTCCTTTAGGCTTGTTAAAATATTAATTATAATTTTTTTGAAACCTCTGCATGATATTTCAAATGGCTAAGTTTGCTTCAAATTACTAATGACTTTATTAAAGATTACATTTTCTGTAGGTCACCTAATGTTTAATTGTTTACTAGATGCTGTGTTTTAAAACGCTATCCAAATTGAAGTGAATGTTATTTATACCCGAAAATGCTCATGCTTATTCTGTCAGGCAGCTATGGTAAAAGACTGATTACATTGAATCAATGAAGACTTGAGATGACCAAGACTTTATGAAGGTAGTTCATAATGCAGATGTTTCTTTCTTTCCAGGCTTGTATGAATACAGATCTATAATCTTCCCTTGTATAATCAGTTGGAGAAAAATCTCTGCTTTTAACAGGCTTATGTGATTAGGCCAGGCCTACCTGATAGTCTGAAGTTCAATTGATTTGAGACCTTGATTACATCTGCAAAGTATCTTCACAGCAGTATGCTTAATCGAATAGAAAGGATAAAGTTTATACAGTTGACCCTTGCACAATGTGGGGCTTAGGAGCACCAACTCCTATCCAGTCAAAAACCCAGGTGTAACTGTTGATTCCCCTAAAACTGAACTACTAATAGCCTATTGTTGACTGAAAGTCTTACTGATAACATAAATGTTAGTTAATACATGTTTTGTATGTAATATACATTATATACTGTATAATTGAAGTAAGCTAGATAATATAAAATTGTATTAAGAAATTTATAAGAGAAAATATATTTACCATTTATTAAGTGAAAGTGGATCATCGTAAAGGTCTTCATACTCATTGTCTTCATACTGAATAGAACTGAGGAGGAGGAGCAAAAAAAGGGGTTGGTCATGCTGTCTCAGAAGTGGCAGAGGTAAAAGAATATCCATGTATAAGTTGACCAGTGCAGTACAAACCTGTGTTGTCCATGGGCCAAGTGCATTGTTATCATCTAGCTCTTTCTTATTCATTTACCAATAAAAAACATTATCAATTAGATGTCTGAAAACGTTGATATATCCAATTTGTCTAAAGTTTGATATTCCTGATTCAATGGAGAGCCAAATTTAATCTTTTTCACAAATATGTTTATAATTGCTTGTACACACTATTACATGCCCAAACCCTGACAGAAGGGATTGCTTTAAATTATCAATTACTGGGTAAAAAACACCATGAACATAGATAATGTGACAGATAGTGACATCATGTACAAAATGAATCAGTTTAAGAAATTTTACTTAGGTTAGCGAGGGGATATTTTTGTATATGCAGATACTGAGGAGAGTGAGAAAATGAAATGTATTTTGGATAAGTTAGACAATGTGTCCCATCTTTAAGAGGAAATTTAGAGGCAATGTTTGCTATAGAATATACATATATATATATATATATATAAATGTATGCCTGTGTATGCATACATGTGTATATATGTGTTATAATTGTGCATACGGAGACATATACATATGTTTAATATTAAACTTGCTCTTGAATTCACCTTTTCTCTATATTTTTTGTACTTGTTTGCATATTTATTTGCAATTAAATTCATTTTAATAAGTTGGTTATGTTTAGAAGTCACTGAAAATCACTTTGGAACAACATAGATAAAATAACAAGTAATACATAGATTAATTCTAATCTTTACTAAAATGCTAGTAGGTATTATTAGTATTTCTATTTTGCAGATGAAAAAAAAATAGAACTAATAAATAAATATTATAATTATTATGTACATGTGGACACATTTATACAATTTGTTCCTGAATGACTTTTGGGTGATGAAATTAAGGCAGAAATTAAAAAAAAAAATTCTTGGAAATAAATGAAAGCAGAGATGCAACATGACAAAATCTCTGGGATGCAGCAAAAGCAGTAAGAGGAAAGTTTATAGCACTACCTCAGTAAGTTAAGGAAATCTCTTTTTTTTTTTTTTTTTTTTTTTTTTTTTTTTTTTTTGAGACGAAGTCTCGCTCTGCCGCCCAGGCTGGAGTGCAGTGACCAGATCTCAGCTCACTGCAAGCTCCGCCTCCCGGGTTTATGCCATTCTCCTGCCTCAGCCTCCCGAGTAGCTGGGACTACTGGCGCCCGCCACCTCGCCTGGCTAGTTTTTTGTATTTTTTAGTAGAGACGGGGTTTCACCGTGTTAGCCAGGATGGTCTTGATCTCCTGACCTCGTGATCCGCCCGCCTCAGCTTCCCAAAGTGCTGGGATTACAGGCTTGAGCCACGGCGCCCGGCCAGGAAATCTCAAATTAATGGTACAACATCACATCTAGAGGAACTAGAAAAACAAGGACAGGCCGGGCGTGCTGGCTCATGCCTGTAATCCCAGCACTTTGGGAGGCCAAGGCGGACGTATCACGAGGTCAGGAGATAGAGACCATCTTGGCCAACGTGGTTAAACCCCGTCTCTACTAAAATACAAAAATTTAGCCGGGCGTGGTGTTGCGTGCCTGTAATCCCAGCTACTTGTGGGGGCTGAGGCAGAGGAATCGCTTGAACCTGGGAAGCAGAAGTTGCAGTGAGCTGAGATCATGCCACTGCATTACAGCCTGGTGACAGAGCAAGGCTCCGTCTCAAAAAAAAAAAAAAGAAAAAAAAGGAAAAAACAAGGACAATCTAATTCCAAAGCTAGCAGAAGAAATAACTAAAATTAGGACAGAACTGAATAAACTGAGACCCCAAAATTCGTACAAAGAATCAACAAAACCAAAAGTTGCTTTCAAGAGAAGAAAACTCTTATGCATGGCTGGCAGGAATGTAAATTAGTTCAGCCACTGTGGAAAACAATTTGAAGATTTCCCAGAGAACCTAAGCTACAACTACCATTCAACCCATCAATCCCATTACTAGTTGTGCATACAAAAGAAAATATTTTTTTCTACCAAAAAGATATGTGCACTCACATGTCCATCACAGTACTATTCACAATAGCAAAGACATGGAACAAACCTAGGTGCCCATCTATGTTGGACTGGATCAAGAAAATACGGTGCATATACACCATGGAATACTATGCATCCATAAAAAAAAAAATCATGTCCTTTGTAGCAACATGGATGCAGCTGGGGTCCATTATCTTAAGTAAATTAACACAGGAATAGAAAACTAAATACCACACGTTCTCACTTACAATTGGAACCTAAACATTGGGTACTCATACAAATAAAGATGGCAGTAATAGAAACTAGGAACTACTAGAAGTGAAAAGGAGAGAGGGGGACAAGCGTTGAAATACTATTGGGTACTTTGCTCAGTACCTGGGTGATGGAATCATTCACACCCAAAACCTCAGCATCACACAATATACCCAAGTAATAAAACTGCACATGTAATCCTTGAATCTAAAGAAAAAAACTATGAAACCAATAAATATATATTATAATTACTATTACATATTTGTGGACATATTTAAATATATGAACCTATGTACACATATGCATATGCACCTATATGATGTAGATTCCACGCATCTGTTTATTTAATTGTACAAATGTGCATCTGAGTCATCCTGAAGTTCAGGATAAGGGTTTGTTTCTCTATTAACGGAGGTTTCTATACCAGCATACCTCATTTTATTGCACTTTGCTTTACTGTGCTGCTTCAGAGATTTTGGGTTTGTTAGAAACTGAAAGTTTGTGGAAACCCTGCATCAAGCAATTATATTAGTGCAATTTTTCCAAAAGCACGAGCTCATTTCTTGTCTCTGTATCACATTTTGGTAATTCTAGTAATATTTTATTATTATTATAATATCTGTTATGGTTATTTGTGATCATCGATCTTTGATGCTACTATTGTGTTCGATGCCACTAACTACACACAAATAAAATAGCAAACTTAATTGATAAATGCTGTGTGTTTCCCGGCTGCTCCATAGATCAACCATTCCCCCATTTTTCTCCCTCTCCTCAGGCCTTTCTATTCCCTGAGACAACATTATTGAAATTAGGCCAATTACATCATGAAATCTATAACATTTATAATCAGAGGAAAATTTACTGTAATTAATTATATGGGTTTGATTTGGTATGCTGAAAATTATCTCCTGTTTTATAACCTGAATATAATTGGAGCACGTTGTTAAATAACTAACTAACCTGTTAAACTCACGCTGAAGGACCGAATCTCGCAGATGCTGGTGGAGAATAAGGCAGACTGTGGGACTGGCATTATCTCATGTGAAAGTTAACTGTTTTGAAACTTTTGTGATAAAAATTTGTCTCCATTCTCCATGTGGGATAAAATGATGTATTACAAAAAAATAAATAAATAAAAAGTCAGTAGCCTAAAATGTATAAAATTTTTGTGAATAGCTACAGTTTGGAAAGTTATAAGAAAGTAAATGTGATGGTTTTAATTCAGAATTATCCTCAGAAAAAAAAATAAGCCTATTAATAACCCTGCAATGGCCTCTAAGTGTTCAAATGAAAGGAGTTACACGTACCACACTTTCAATCAAAAGCTAGAAATGATTAACCTGAGTGAGGAAGACACGTTGCAAGACAAATTAGGGTAAAACTTAGCATCTTTTGGCATTTAGCCAAATGGTGAATGCAAAGAAAACATTCTTGAAGGAAATTAAAAGTTCTACTTCAGTCAACACACAAATGATAAGAAAGCAAAAGACCCTGTCTTCATAGCTTCAAAAGACAGACTGACTCTCTTCTTAGGAAGTAATGCTGTTGGTGACTTCAAGTTAAAGCCAATACTCATTAAAAGTTCAAATATCCTAGCACCCTTAATAATTACGCTGAGTCTACTCTGCCTATGCTCTGTAAGTCAAATAACAAAGCCTGGATGACCACACATCTATTTATAGAATTTATGAATTTTTTTGAAACTTTTATTTTAGGTTCAAGTGTACACATGAAGGCTTGTTACATAGGTGAATTCATGTCACAGGGATTTGCTGTACAGATTATTTCTTCACCCAGGTATTAAGCTCACTACCTAATAGTTATCTTTTCTGATCCTCTCCCTCCTCCCACCCTCTACCCTCGAGTATACCCCAGTGTCTGCTGTTTCCTTCTTTGTATTCGTGAGTTCTATAAGTGAGCTCCCACTTATAAGTGAGAATATGTGGTGTTTGGTTTTCTGTTCCTGCATTAGTTTGCTAAGTATAATAGTCTCCAGCTCCATCCATGTTTCCACAAAAAAAGACATGATCTCATTCTTTCTTATGGCTGCATAGTATTCCATGGTGTAAATGTACCACATTTTATTTACCCAATCTGTCACTAATGGGTGTTTATGTTAATTTCATGTCTTTGCTATTGTGAATTGTGCTGCAATGAACATACACATGCATGTGTCTTTATCATAGAATGATTTTTATTCCTCTGGGTATATACCCAGTAATGGGATTGCTGAGTCAAATGGTAGTTCTGCTTTTAGCCCTTTGGGGAATTGCCATAATGCTTTCCACAATGGTTGAACTAATTTACACTAGTTGAACAATACCACAGTGTATAAGTGTTCCCTCTTCTCCACAATCTCGCCAGCATCAGTTATTTTTTGACTGTTTAATGATAGCCATTCTGGCTGGTTTGAGATGGTATCTTATCGCAGTTTTCATCTGCATTTCTCTAGTGATCAGTGATGCTGAGCTTTTTTTCATATTCTGCTTAGAAGCATGTAGGTCTTCTTTTGAAAAGTGTTTATTCAGCTCCTTTGCTCACTTTTTAATGAGGTTGTTAGTTTTTTTCTCCTACGTTTGTTTAAATCCTTATAGATGCTGGATATTAGGCCTTTGTCGAATGCATAGTTTGCAAATATTTTCTCCCATTCTGTAGATTGTCTGTTTACTCTGTTGATAGTTTGTCTTGCTGATTCATAGAAGGAGGTAAAAATATCTACATTAACAGTAGTTTGGAAGAAAGTAGATTCAACTGTTGTGGATGACTTTCAGGAGTTCATGATTCCAGCGGAGAAAGTATCTGCAGATGTTGCAGAAATAGCAAGAGAAATAGAATTAAAAGTGGAGCCTGAAGATGTGACTGAATTGCTGCAATCTCATAACAAAACTTTAACTAATAAGGACTTGCTTCTTATGGATGGGTAAATAATGTAGTTTTTCAGGTGGAAACTACTCCTGGTGAAGATGTGAACATTGTTTAAATAACCAAAGATTATGGAAATACAGAAACCATATTTTTCTGTAAAATAAAATATTACATAAATTATTTGATAAAGCAGCAGCAGAGTTTTGACTCCAATTTTAAATGTTCAATTTGGGTAAAATACTGTCAAATGGCATTGCATGTTACAGAAAAATGTTTTGTAAAAAGAAAAGTCAATCAATGCATAAAGTTTTATTGTCTTATTTTAAGAAATGAGCAGAACCACCTCAAACTTGAACAAATCTGTCAATAGCCATCAGCCTCTAGGCCAGACCCTATACCAGCAGAAACATTACAACTCACTGAAGGCCCAGATGATCATTAGCATTTTTAGCGATAGTTATTTTAAATTCCGACATGTACATTGTTTTACAGACAATGCTTTTGCATACTTAATGAACTAGAATATAGAGTGAACAACTTTTATATCTTCTGGAAAACCAAAAAATTAGTGTGACTTACTTTATTGTGACATTCACTTTATTGCTGTGATCTGGAACCAAATCCACAACATCTCACAGGTATGCCCTCACATAAAATGTAAGTGTTTTGCATAGGGTAAAGACATTTAAATCTCTCTCCATTTTTCTCTCATCACATCATAGATATAATATTATATTATATTGTAATATATATTTTATATTATATATTATAATATATATTTAATATTATATATATTATAATGCATTATATATTATAATGCATTATATATTATAATATATAATTATATATTATATTACATTATATATTATAATATATATTATAAGATATTATATGTTATAATATATTATAACATATATTATATATTATATCGCTATTGAAAACATTTTTCCTGCTTTTCTTTATTATATTATGAATCATTTTAATTTATAAAGGTACTAAAGTAATAATGAAGAAAATTACCTTAAATTATGTTCCATTATATAACAGGGAAATTCATAATATAAACACTTTTTTCATTGTCAATCTGCTGCTGAAGAACTCGGAAGGAAGGGTTAATGTAAGATAATCAGTATATCTTGTTTTGATTTTGGCTGTATGTTTCCAAATGTATGATTATAAAGAGCAAAATAATCATAGATATTTCTCTTGAGTTCAAAGCAACACATGATGCTAAATTGCTAAAACAGAATTTGAAAAATTCCCAAGTGCCAACATCCAGACTCTTGTCCATTGCTGATGTTACTAAAGAATCATAATAATCATTCTGATTGAATCAGCATGAGTATCCAAACACTTCCTGACACAAGATTATAGGCAACCACTACCAATTATTTTGCATTTTCATTAAAATGAATCCTGGTGTTTCTAAACCAGTCTGAAATTATGAGTCCTATTCTCTGATATGTCCATAAACAAACAAATGATTTCAACATCAGAACTTAAATGTGCCTTACATTTATAAGTTACATTAACCCCATTTTCTGATCAGGTGCCCGATTTGTATTTTAAGAATCCTCCTGTGAATAATCATTACTAAAGTGAGCAAACCCGTATATCAATGGAGAACTGTCTTTATCATTGGTAGAAGTAAAATGGTATGAGTCAAACACCTAGCAACATTAATGAAAATAATAGTTAATGCTTATTTGTAATTTGCTATATGCTAGGTACTATTCTACGTGCTTTCCTTGCATTAAGTCAGCTGTTTATCATGTCAATGTTATAAGGTTGGTATCCTCATTCACTTCATGAATAAGTAAACAGAGACATAAACTCGCCCACACTTGGCTCTAAGGTTTTTAACCCATAGTGTGTCAAGTAGAATTCCAGATTTTGAACCTAGGAATTATAATAGTATAGCATATCAATGACCACATAATATATCAAGAATCCTGTCTTTGAGATTATTACTCAAAATATAGTACCCAAGAAGATGAGCTAAAGGAAAGCACTAAAGAAATTGCAATCCACCATATGTGAAGGCTTAAACCCGCCTTGAAAACAAGTATAAGGGACACTTAATAGAGTCTCATGACGACACTCTCCCACTCCATATTACAATATTTGTATTTTAAAAAGAAAAATGGACAAATCAAAGGGAAAATCTAAGAATTCTGAATGCCTGTAAGACCTACACATTTACTAGAATTTGAAGAGAGCTATGATCCCAACTTAATACCCAATGATAATATTTTACATGAGAGGGTAGTTCCTAATGGAAAAAACAACAAATTATTGCCTCAAGCAGGTTGAGGAATAATAAAAAGCAAGAAAAGCATAAAATGAAAATCTGTGGCATAGGTTTATTGGACCTCTGTCTTTGCTTACTCCCAAAAAAATACCAAATAGTTCATCTAGCAAAGTATATAGTGAGATTAACACATATAAAATTCCCTCTTTTAAAGCCTGATCAAGTGAAACATGAAACTACATAATTTCAAATAGTCTCTCTCTCTCTCTCTCTCTAGATATGTAGAGATGCCTTATATGTTGTGTATTTGTAATATATATATAGATAAGTATTGTATGTTTATAAAAATGTAAAACAATACCAGTATTTCCACTAAGTATTCTTGGATTGGAAAATACATTTTTCTTAGAATATTTATATTAACATATGACAGATGTTTTCTTTTTTAAAACTAAACTAATGCATATTTTATTTTTCCATTTTATTGTCAACATTGTAAATATTTGTAGTTAAATCTCACATAAAGTTATTATTTGAGACCATCAATTAATTTGAAGATTGTAAGGAGCTCTTGGGTCTAAAAAGTTTAAGATTTGCTTATCAGTTTGCATTGTGTATTTTCTCTATCCATTTTACTTTCAACATTTCTTTATACTGCTAGTTTGTCTTTCATAAGCAGTATATGGTTGTCATTTTTGTTTTGTAAACCACTCTTACGTGTTTTTAATGGGGACACTTAGTACATTTACATTTATCCTACTTACTCATCTTCTTCCTTTTAAATGTCTGTTATGTCATATGATTCATTTTACATCTTAATATAAATTGATTTTTTTCTCTTTTTATTGTATAGTTTTTCCTTATGATTTTCAGTCAAAAATTATTTCTCTTCATACTCGGTTACATTGTCAAATGTCAGATATTACAGATTAGCCTTTTAGAGATAAATTAAGTCTCTATGATAGTGTCATTCTCCAAAGATGTTTTACTTTGATTTGGTCAGTCAGCTGGGTTAGGGCAGAGGATCTTATTTTAATCAGAGATTGAACTAATATTGAACTGGGACCAGGAGAACTGACCAATTTTGGAATCACAATTACCTTTAAGGTGTGGACATTTGAGGTCCTGATTGAAAGTTTGTGTCATTTCCTAGTCTTTCTACATTACAGGACTCTAAAATCCAATCTATGTTTCTCTTACCCATGGGTAACTTGCTGCAATCATTTCAGCTTCTCAGCTTGATGATTAATACCTTCTAATCTGAAAACACCTTGAGTAGAGAAGTGGCAACGAATATACCTTTCTCTGCTTCCCTTTTTTCTGGGGTCTTGACCCTGAAAATTTTTATCGATATCTCCCCTCTTTTTCTTCTTAATTGTCTAATCTTTCCAATTCCTCTCAATAGGAAGATTGTTAAGGATCCAGCTTATTCATCATTGCTGGAAACAAAATTTCACATGAATGTATCATCATTTCTAGTATGGAAAGTTGCAGTAACTTAAGCTAGTATTTATCTTTTTCTGCAGTTATTTGTTGCCGTCATCGTTGTTGTTGTTTCTACTGTTGCTTGCTAATACTGCCTTGGTTTCTTTATTTCATCATGGACATTGCTTCTGAAACATGATTCTTTTTTCCTTGTGATATGACTTGTGTATTTTTTCTACATATTATTGTCTTAAAGTTTAAATAAATGGTATGTATTTTCAATGTGTTTACAATGAAATATACTTTCCATTGTAAACACTTTAGATATTTCTGAGGGTATTATAACACTCAGACTAGTAATCACAGACCAAGTGGCAAGACTGGGAAAGTGGAAAAAAACCTTAGGGATTTGGGCAAGTAACACATTGTTAATATAAGCCATGTTGGCGAAATGCCCATTTGCCCACATTGGCCAAATGTCTTTTCTTTGGAAATCCTGCTTAAGGCACTATAGGTGATAATCATTTAGCCCAGGCATAAGCCACAGGCTGATTTTTATGGTAAGAGACTTTAAGTAAGATTTTAATACCTCTGTCTAATTTCCCTGTCAAGTTTTTTTTACTGCTTTTATAACTTTTGGGGAGTATTCAGAAATCTGATGGTCAAACAAGCAGCAGAACAAAAATAAAGTGTGTTGAGGCATGAGAGAAAAGGAAATTATATTTTGATGTTTATCTACAAAGCAATACAAAATGAAAAAGGGAAATGAAAAAAAGCCAAAGTAACATGCTAGGATTTTATCTTGTAGACTAATCAGTTTTCATTGCAGTGTGGAATTATGCACATATTTCCTATTAACAAGATATTTGTTTTGTCAGTTTTGAGAAATAGACACATCATTGTCAATAAAAATGAAAAAACACAGCTTTTGAGAAATCAAACAGCAATTTATTAATGCAAATATTATACCACTAGAAAACATCACTATGCAAAAAATGAAATAAAACAGAAAGGGCAAATGGGAAATAACCAGGGCTTCTGTTCAGGCACCAGTCATAATTTTAATATGACAAATATTTCTTAAGAAGGTAAGTGCTTTTGGTATATCTTCAGATTTTACCAGATCTCCTATGTACACAAACATATCTATTTTTTCTTACGTATTTTGCATTGTTGGCAACATAAAATAATTTAATATAAAATATATTTTAATGATACTAAACATCTTGCATATTAAAGTCAACTTGGATAAGTCGGATGTGGACATTAATAGATTGTTTTAAGTGATATCTAAAAACAGATTAAAATATTTTATTTGGAGTCTTTTATTAAATATTTCTGTATATTAATTGACAACACAAAGGTTGAAGAATGAGTCCAGTAAAATGTGCTAAAACTATAAATGAAAAAGTAAAAGGACATAAAGCTTGTTAACTGTGGTAAACTAAGTTATCTGGCTCAATTATATATCTCTCATTTTATTCGTATCATTTTTCATATGATTTTGCAATTTCTACTACCAAAATCAGATTTGGATGTAGTAATGTGACTTTCTTTGGCTAATGGCATATGGACTAAACTAAAAGTGTGCCAGAACCATTCCTAGGTATCTAGGGGCATTGCATGCTCTTTTTTTCTTTAATTTCTGCCCTCACCATAAGGCGAGTTTTCCCCATGTAGCTGCCACTTCTTTAGCCTAGGTCCCAATTTAGTACACAGGGAGCAGACCAGAGACAAAGCTGCAATAAGCCTAGCCCAACTAGATCTGCTGTTTAAAGCATAAATGCCTATCTGAACTTAGGCTAGATGAGCTGATCCCCTAATATCGTTTGGGTTTGTGTCCCCACCTAAATCTCAGGTCAAATTTTAATCCCTTGTTGGAAGAGGGGCCTAGACAGAGGTGATTAGCTTACAGGTGTGGATTTTCCTTTTGCTGTTCTTGTGGTAGTGAGTGAGTCATCATGAGATCTGGTTGTTTTAAAGTGTGTAGCACCTCCTCCTTCTCTCTCTTTTTCCTGCTCCAGTCACGTGGAAGGACATGACTCCTTTCTCTTAACCTTCCCCCATGATTGTAAATTTCCTGAGGCCTCCCAGCCACACTTCCTGTACAGCCTATGGAACCGTGAGCCAATTAAACATCTTTTCTTTATAAATTACCCAATCTCAGGTAGCTCTTTATAGCAATGCAAGAATGAGCATATACAGAGAATTTGTATCGGGAAGTGGGGCATTGCTATAAAGATACCCAAAAATGTGCAAACAACCTTGGGGTTGGGTAATGGTCAGAGTTTGGGACACTTTGGAGGGTTCAGAAGAAGAAAAGAAGATGAGGAAATGTTTGAAGCTTCCCAGAGATTTATTAAAGTGTTGTGACCTAAATACTGATAGTGATATTGACAATGAAGTCCAGGCTGAGGAGGTCTCAGACTGAGATGAAGAACTTAGCAGGAATTGGAGAAAAGGTCATTTTTATTATACTTGAGCAAAAAAGTTGGAGGAATTGTGCCCCTGCTCTAGAGATCTGTGGAATTTTAAACTTGAGAGTGATGATTTAGGGTATCTAGTGAAAGAAATGTCTCAGCAGCAAAGTGTTCAAGACGTGGCCTGGGCTGCTTCAAAGAGCATATGATCATATGTGTGATGGAAAGGATCATCTGAAACTGGAACTTATATTTAAAAGGTAAGCAGAGAATAAAAGTTGAAAAAATGTGAAGTCTAATCATGTGGTAGAAAACAAAATCCAATTTTGGGGGTAGAAATTCAAGTCAACTGTAGAAATTTGCATAAGAGGAATCAAATATTAGTAGCCAAGACGATGGGAAAAATGCTTCCAAGACATTTTAGAGACCATTGTGGCAGTCCTTCCTATCACAGGCCCAGAGGTCTAGGAGGGAAGAATGGTTTTCCTGGACCCTGCCTAGGGACCCCCTGCCCTGCATAACCATAGGACACTGCTCCCTGCATTCCAGCTGCCCCAGCTTTGGCCTTGGTTAAGAGATACCCAGATACATCCCAAGTTACTGTTCTAGAGAATGAAAGCCAAAGGTTTTGGCAGCTTCTACAATGTGTTAACCCTGCAGGTGCACAGAGAGTAAGAGCTGAAGCTTGGGAGCCTCTGCCTAGATTTCAGAGGATGTATGGAAAGCCTGGATGTCCAGAAAACAGCCTGCTGTGGAGGCACAGCCCTCATGGAGAACCTCTACTAGGACAGTGCCGAGGGGGAATATGAGGTTGGAGACCCCATATTTGGAGTCCCCAGTGGGGACTGGGGCACTGCCTAGTGGAGCTGTAAGAAGAGGGCTACTGTCCTCCAGAACCCAGAATTGTAGATCCACCAAAAGCTTGCACTGTACACCTAGAAAAGCAGGCACTCAATGTCAGCCTGTGAAAGCAGCTGAGGGAGCTGCACCCTGCAGAGCCCCAGGGGCAAGAGGCCCAAGGCCTTCAGAGCCCACTCCTTGCATCAGTGTGGCCTGGATGTGAGACATGGATTCAAAGGAAATTATTTTTGAGCTTTAAAAATTTAATGACTGCCCTGCTGAGTTTGGGACTTGCATGTGTAGCCCCTTTGTTTTGACAGATTTCTTCCTCTTTGAATAGGTGTATTTACCGAATGTCTGTACTGCCGTTGTATATTGGAAGCAACCACCTTGCTCTTGATTTTACAGGCTCATAGGGGGAAGAGACTTGCCTCGTCTCAGATGAGACTTTGGACTATGGACTTTTGAGTTCATGATGAAATGCGTTAAGACTTCAGAGACTGTTGAAAAGGGAGGATTGTATTTTGCAATGTGAGAAGGACATGAGATTTGGGAGGGGTCAGGGGTGGAATGAGATGGTTTGAATCTGTTTTGCTACCCAAATCTTATGTTGAATTGCAACACCTAATGTTGCAGGAGGAGCCTGGTGGGAGGTGATTGGATCATGGGGGCAGATTTCCACCTTACTGTCCTTGTGATACTGAGTAAGTTCTCAAGAGATCAGGTTGTTTAAAAGTGTGTAGCCCCTTTCCTTTCATTCTCTGCCTTCTGCTCTGGCCACATAAGACATGATGCCTTCCTCTTTACCTTCTGCCAAGATTGTAAGTTTTCTGTGGCCTCCCCAGCCATGCTTTCTATACAGCCAGTGGAACTGTGAGCCAATTAAACATCTTTTCTTTATGACTTACTCTCAGGTAGGTTTGTTATAGCAGTGTGAGAACAGACTAGTATGCGAAGCTCAGAGCTATGAGAAAAAACTGCTTATTGTTGAATGGCACTGAGATTTTTGTTTGTTTGCTTCACAGTAATAGCTGACCAATATAATTTTGAAATAGGTGTATAAATGAACATCTAGACTGCAACAATTGCGTCTGAAATCTTTACCTCAAAGACTACATTGTTTTTCTGTAGAAAATTAAACTCTATTTATTTACACACACCTGCAAATGTGTAAATACATAAAGTTTAAAGGCCTCATTATGCTTAAAACATGATAAAAAGTCTTGTTATGCCTAAGGATTATAGAAGTCATGATAATCATTTTACTGTGCTATATACTTTAATGTTATTATTGTGATACAATAATAATAAAGTCATGTATATAATTATATAATATTGTGATTAGTCTTATTTGGTGTAGTAAGTGCAAGTAAATAATTTTTAAAATCGCCACCTTATGTATGTGCATATACATTATTCATTAAGAGTGTTTTTTGATATTATTATTGAAAAAGTATATTTTCAAGCATTTCAGAACTGACATTAATTATGAAAATACGGAAACCAAAATAAAATACTTGAATAATACTATATTCTGGTGCATAGAAAATCATGGATAATATGACATTAACTAACAAATATTCCGTACATGTAAAAATCAATTGTTTAAATATTTTTAAATGATTTTTTAAATTCACAACAGCTGATTCACAAAAAACGAAAAAAAGTTAGTCATTTCCATTTTCTGCTCAAATTTGTTTTCTAAAACTAATGATTTTTTAAAAGAAAGGTTAGTTACTAGGGAAACTTTCTAATTAAATATTTAATTTCTTTAAAAAACACATCTTGGCCGGACGCGGTGGCTTATGCCTGTCATCCCAGCATTTTGGGAGGCCAGGGCGGGCGGATCACGAGCTCAAGAGATGGAGACCATCCTGGCCAACATGTTGAAACTCCATCTCTACTAAAAATACAAGAATTAACTGAGCAGGAGGTGGAGGTTGCAGTCGACCAAGATGGTGCCACTGCACTCCAGTCTAGCGACAGAGTGAGACTCCATCTCAAAAAAAAAAAAAAAAAAAAAAAAAAAGACTCTTAAGATATTGCACTAATTGTTTGTTTATCACAACCTCCAGAAACATTTTTAGATTTCTTTTTATAAATTTCTGCCACATTTTAGATATCTACAGTCCTACAATGGTTAAATATTTTATATTTAAGTTAATAGGGATTTCTTTAAAATAACATTTTAAGGAAGAATTAATATCTAAAGAGCATCTATGAATACACAAGAAAGACAAAGGGTCAAAAGGATAGTGAAAAAGATGAGTGATACAAAATCGACTGCAAAAATCTAAGCAGGTAATTAATTAACTATAAATTGAGAAAGGCAATTGCAACATAACCATACCTAACTTCAGAGAAACAAAGAAATTCATTCACTTAAAAATGGATAAAACTGGCGGGGACCATTGGCTCATGCCTGTAATCCAAGCACTTTGGTAGTCCGAGGCAGGCATATCACCTGAGGTCAGGAGTTCAAGACCAACCTGACCAATATGGAGAAACCCCTCTCTGCTAAAAAAAAATACAAAAATTAGCCGGGAGTGGTGGTGGGTGCCTGTAATCCCATCTACTTAGGAGGCCGAGGAGGCTGAGGTTGCAGTGAGCCGAGATCATGCCATTGCACTCCAGCGTGGGTGATAGAGACTCCGTCTCAAAAAAAAAAAAAAAAAAAAAAAAAAAGAAGAAAGCATAAAACTATGGTCTATCATTTGACTTAAAAGTTTATGACATAATAAAATAATGTTATTACAATTTTAGATATTTCTGAGGAGTGTACTTTCCAATCCCTTCTAATACATGGTGAATTTCTTTATCAATTTAGTTTCAGCAGCAGACAGAAAAAAGGCCAGATGTGATACATTAGGACAAAGAATTTTCAAACACAAACTAACATGATGTAGATTTATAGAGGTTAAGATAGAGACAAAAAGAGAGAAACAGGCAGAGAGACAGACATGCACACACACACACATGCACACACACACAGAATATTGGGAGCTCCTACTTTGTTCTAGGTGGCTACAATGTTTGAATGCCTAATTCACAAGAGGTTTTGTGATTGCAGTTACAATATCAAGTTGAATTATTAGGTAGAAAGGTGGATTTAATTGCCTACCTACCCACTTTAGTCTAACAAGAGAATAATGTATAAGTCATGACCACAAACTGGTAAAACTTCAGTGTATGAATTTATTAGAATAAAACAAAATGGTGGAAGAGGAAGCTCCAAGCTCCTGTCCCTCCACAGAAACATCATAAAGCAAGCAAATTCTGTTAGAAGCAACTTTGTCAGAAACCTGGCAAAGAAAGTTTGATAGCAAACAAGCAAATGCTAAGTCAAGGAAAAAAAAATTAAAATAATAGGAAAGCTTTGGGGTATTTTTCCCTTGCCCTTCCTCCACAAATTTTCCAACTTGGTGACAGTATTGAAGACAGCAATCCAAGTTGCCATTGTGCTACCTTGGTCCCTGATCCTGGAGAGAGAAGATTAGGGCCTATTTATCTTATTTACCAAGTATTATGAATGTCTGTACTAACTGGCCTTGAAGGCCACCTGAAGGGCTGAGGCAAAGCACCGATCTCAGTTGCTCCTATCACAGAACTTACTAAAGACAGAAAATCAGTGGGTATTGTTTGAAAATATTGTATGACAAATAGAAAACAAAAAAAAAATCCAGAGCCGCACAGGCAAAAGATTATGAAGATTATGGCTGAGAAAAAACATAGACTGCTTAGACAGCAGGAGAAAAAGATTGGGAGATAATTTGCTTGGGAAATGAAGATTTTAAAAGGCACTCATATATACAGGATAATTTTTAAAGCCATGTGCATATCCAAGGCAGGTGGCATGTTCGAAAAAGACCTGAGACGACCCTAAGCTTTCTCCTCTGACTAATAGTCTGAGTGTGTGTTGAAGGAGTGACAGACTAAGCTAAGAGCCAATCTGCAACGACTTACAGAGATGTTCTTCACTTTTTGTAGTTTCTGTTGTTTGTTTTGTTTTTAATCTTTAGTTCTTGGTATTGAAAGAAATTATTCCAAAACAGTAGCTGAACGTAAGATAAAGAAACAAAAATATCGGTGACCATACATAAAAATAACAGTAGACAAATGACTGCATCTTCTAAGATACAAAATCAGCAAACTCTGCAGAAGGAGTAGAATTGTATTTCCAAAGATACCACAGTATGTTTGTGCAGTTTCAACAAAAAAGTCACAAGGCATACCAAAAGCAGGAAAGTATAGCCTGTTAACAGAAACAAATAAATGGATAGAAAGAAAATATCCCTGAGGATGGCCAGGTATTGGAATTACTAAAAAATACTTTAGAGCAATTATTTTCAATGTGCTTAAAGAGCAAAAAAAAAAAAAAAAAAAAGAAATAGCTAAAAATAATAAACTGTATGAAAAAATATAATACTAAGAAGAGCTAGAAATATTTAAAACTAAAGAAATTTTGGAGCTGAAAAGTAAAAAGACTAAAATTTAAAACTCACTAAATTAAAAAGCGGATTTGAGCAGCCAGAAGAAATAATTAGTAAACTTGAAGATAAGACAATTAAAATTATCCAGTCTGAATAGTGGAAAGAAAAAAGGATGACAAAGGTGAGAAAAGCCTCTGTGACATGTGGAATATCATTATGCAAAACAGTGTGCACATTTTGGGAGTCTCTGACAAAGAAGAAAGAATAAGGGAAAGGAAAAATATGTGAAGAAATAATAGCTTTAAATTTCCCCAATTTAATGAAAGATAGTAATCTACATATTGAAGAAGCTCAAGGAACTCTATGCTCAAAGAACTCCAAGGATAAACTCAAAGACAGCAACACTGAGACACATCATAAGCAAACTATCAGAAGCAAAAGACAAAGAGAGAATCTGGAAAGAAAGCAACAGAGAAATGGCTTATCATGTGGAAGTAATATTCAATAAGATTAACAGCCAATCCAAGAAGAATATAAGGCAGTGGGATAACATATTTAAAATGATAAAATATTAAAAACCCAGCCAATAATTCTATCTCCAGTAAAACTGCCATTCATATTTGAGGGGAGATTTAAGACATTCCCATATAACAAAAGCTGAGGGAGTTAATACCCATTAGAACTAACTTACAAGGAATAATAAATAGAATTATTCAAGTTGAAATGAAAGGATATTAGACAATAACATAAAAAACTGTATTAAGAAATAAATCTGCTAACAGTAATTACATAGATAGGTAGGTCATTATTTTTGTGTTGTGTATTTGCAACTCCACTTACATGATATCAAAGACAAATGCATAAAATAATAATTAAAAATGTATGTTACTAAACATTCCATGTGAAAATATGTAATCTGTGACAACCACTGTGTAATGGTGTGGGGCCAGTGCAGTTTTATTAGAGCTGAGACTGTGCATACTATTGAAGTATATTGCTAAGAATTAAAGCTAAACTGTTATATATTCAATAATTAAATGCAATCCCCATGGTAATCACAAAGAGCATATGTACAAAGTATACACAGAAGGAAACGAGGACAAAATCAAAATGGGATATTATAAAAAATCACTAATCATAAAAGAAGTCAGTAACGGATGAATGAGGGATTAAAAAGATATAAGATACACAGAAAGTAAGTAGCAAAATGGCAGAAGTACATTCTTCCTTATCAGTAATTACTTCAAATGGAAATGGATTAAATGCTTCAATAAAAAACAAGAGATTAACAGAACGAATTTTAAAAACCATAATCTTATTATACGCTTACTATAGTCTGAGTGTTGGTTCTTCCTCCCCAAATTCATATATTGGTGCCTAATCCAGGTTGAGTATCCCTAATATGAAAATCTGAAATCTGAAAAGCTCCAAAATCTGAAACTTTTTCCCCCAAAACCACCCATGGCCTCGTGCCTCCTCCAGTCCTGTGCCTATCGAAATCCCCGGCTCAGTCGGCAGAGAGGAGAGGTGGCTGGACGCCCAGACTACTTCCGGACATTGGAGAGAGGGGTTTGATCTCAGAGAGACATCTTGTCAGCATAACTTCCCAGAAGAATTCAGCCTGAGACGTCCAGACTTCAGGGGAAGTCTTCCCACCCCATCCCCTTTGCAGCTCCCCTTCCGACTGAGAGCCACCTCCCCTTCCTGCTGAGTGTCACTTTCATTGGCAATAAAATGCCCTGCATTTACCACCCTTCAATTCATTCATAGGCCCTCATTTCTCCTGGATACCAGACAAGAGCTCAGGAGCCACAAGTGCGGATACAAAATGCTGTCACACTTGCCCTTTGCCCTCGCTGGCAGAAGGCAGCTGCCTCCTGTGAAAAGGCACTGTTAAGCCGTCTGCAGATGGCAGAGTTGAAAGAGCACTATAACATGCCCTCTGGGGCGTCAGAGGTTGCCAGAAGCTGCCGTGGGGCTTGCATGAAGTTCGCTCCTGCCAGCACCCAAGAGCACTCCCCCTGGCTCCTGTACTCACTTGGGTACTCCCTCCCAGGAGAGGTGGAGCGCAGTGGGTCTGACTGAGTGGAGCTCTCCAATGCCAGCACTGAAGTAGCCAGCTGGTTCCAGTGTTCATGCACTCTACTTCCCACCTTGTTCTCTTGTGCGCTGCCTCCCACAAGGAGTTGAGAGCTCCAGGCTGAGTCAATGAAGCACCCCTTCACTGATTTCTCTGAGTCCCAGGAAGAGATCAAAAAAATATTCTGCTTTATTGATGTGCAGAATATGTGAAGCACTCCTTCAACTCAACAACAACAAAAGAAACAGACAAAATTAAAAATAGGCAAAGGGCTTGAATAGACATATCTTGAAAGAAGATACACAACTGGCCAATAAACACATAAAAACATGCTCAAAGTCATTACTCATTAAGAAACTGTAAATGAAAAACACAGTGAAACATGGCTTCACATCAATTAAGATGGCTGTAACTTTTTAAAATGAAAAAATACAAGTGTTGGTGGAAACATTGGAACCCTCCTACACTGCTAGTAGGAATGTAAATTGTCTCAGACTCTGTGGAAAACAGTTGGGCAATTCTTCACAAAACTGACTCTTAAATTACCATATAACTCAACATTTGCGCTCCTAGTTATACACCCAATTACTTGAAAACGGGAACTCAAACAGATACTTGCACCTAAATATTCGTAACAGCATTTTTCACAACAATCAACTGATGAATGGATAAACAAAACATAATATATGCATTCAATGGGATATATTCAGCCAATTAAAAAATGAAGTTCTGGCACAAGCTACAGTATGGACGAGCCTTGGAAACACAATGCTAAGTGAAATAAACCAGACAAAGAAGGAAACATATTGTATTATTCCAAGTATATGAAATATCTATAATAGGCAATTTTCATAGAAAAAAATATGTTTGATTTTGCCAGGGCTGAGGGAAGTGGTAATGACAAGATATGTTTAATTGCTACATAGTTTGTGGTTAGGATCTTGAAAAACTGTGGAATTAAACAGCGGTGATTAGCTACAACATTGTGAACTAGTCAGTGTCACTGGATTGTACACTTAAAATGGTTAACATGATACATTTAATGTTATGTATATTTTATCACAATAATAAGAGATTATAATAAACTTTATCTGCACTAAAGAAACAAACAAGCAAATAAAAACAATCAGCAAAAGCTTTTTTTCTTTATTGATTTGTGGATGAATGGAGAGCAAATTTTATTCTGAGAATAGGTAACCTCAAATCACCCCTCTCATGAATTTGCAACATGATATTTCAATATGTATCTGATCACAGTAAAATAATCTAATGTGGAAAATTTAAACAATAAGTGATCATAAGATCTTCTTTGGAAGAACTTGATTTCAACTAATGTCTCAATGACGTTTATCAATAAACTTCCAAAGTTTCCTTTCAAAAATTACAAACTTACAAGTAAAGAAGGCACCAGATCAGAGAGTAACTATAAATAACAGAAAGCAATACAAAATATTTTATCTATACATATTCAGCTACTGGAAGCATCAGAAAGAGTATATATGGAACTATTAGAAAATAGTTTAAAGTAAATATATTTAATATGTTTCAAGGAATTAGATAGTTTTTAAACTATGAGCAAAAATAAGTTAAAAATAAATAAAATTTTAAAAAATAATGTGAAGAAAAATATTTATTTGGTGTTTATGGGGTTTAAGAGCATGTCACCTCAAAATATACCTCTTTGGCATATTGATTATTTTGATTAAAGGCACTTGAAAACAGCAGATATAAGAAATGAACTCTGACCTTCGTTTCTTTCCCTGAAAGAAGGAGATAAAGCTCCCATGTAAAAGGTGCCCTTAATGGAGGAAGGGGGACATTCTTATCACCAGGGACCAGCAGTCGATGCCAGGAGAAATCTGTACAAACTTTTTAAAACTAACCCTTATCTTTCTAGTCGCTTTCCGCATTTAACTGTCCTAGCCAAAACCTCTTTGTCTTATCATGTTTTTCACAATTCACTACTCTTTGTCCAACCCAGTACATAAGCTTTTAGCCTTGACTGCTTTTTTGGGGTATCCAATTTTCTTGTGTGGGCTCCCATGTATGTATAAAAAATAACTAAATGAAGCATATATACTTTTCACCTACTAATCTGTTTTATGTCAGTTTAACTCCTAGTCCCAGCAGGAGTGCCTAGGAAGTTAAAGGAGAATTTTACCTATATTACAGTATATAAATCAATAATTTATGCCCAAGTAAAGGAAGAATTAATGAAATTTAAGAACACCCCAAATAATTCACATACTGAGGTCAAACATAAGTAGATAAGTAATTTTCGAAGGAAAAAAAAAAAGGGAAACATGAAGAGTTCGAGAATGTCTCCCACATATCAAACCAGAGGTTCAGAACAAGATAACTGTGTGATGGAAGATATTTGAAAACATAACGCCGAAAATGTTCTCTTAATTATAAAAGCCAAGTAAAATTCAATCCAGAATCTCAGTAATTAAAAGCAAAATAAATGTAAATTGAGAGGGAGTAGCACTTCTTGTCACCCAGGCTAGGGTGCAGTGGTGCAATCTCCACTCATTGCAACCTCCGCTTACCCACTTCAAGAGATTCTCCTGCCTCAGCCTCAGCCTCCCGAGTACCCGAGTAGTTAGGATTACAGCTCCCTATCAGGTCTGGCTAATTTTTTTTTTTCTTTTCTTTTCTTTTTTTTTTTTGAGATAGAGTCTCGCTCTGGTTCTGTCGCCCAGGCTGGAGTGCAGTGGCGCGATCTTGGCTTACCGCAAGCTCCGCCTCCCGGGTTCACGCCATTCTGCCTCAGCTTCCTGAGTAGCTGGGACTACAGGCACGCTCCACTACGTCCGGCTAACTTTTTATATTTTCAGTAGAGACGGGGTTTCACCATGTTGTCTCGAACTCCTAACCTTAGGTGATCCACCCGCCTCTGCCTCCAAAAGTGCTGGAATTACAGGCGTGAGCCACTGCACCCGGTCGTAATTTTCTATTTCTTAAGTTGCATACTGTGTGCAAGTTTTTTTCTGATGTGTTATTTATTTAATGTACTTTATTTCTTTAATGTTGTATATTTAAAATAACATATTTACTTCGAAACTGCGCAACTGAAAAAAAAAAAAAAAACCTCAGGAAAATATCTATAATTTATACAATAATATTTATAGTTTTATAAAACAATTTGCATAAATCCCATGTTTCCATTAATAAGCCAAATATGTGCCAATGCATGCAGAAAACAAAAATTGTCAGATAATTGGGACCTCAGAAATTAATTTATCTGTATTTTATTCTTAGGTGATTTAATAAATTAGTAAAATTCAAATGTTTAGGTTGGAGAAGTCAAGAAAAATTTTAAAAACGTCTAACAATATTAAAAAGTTAAGCATGATATTTAAATAATTATTTTCAATATATATGCCCACATATTTTTTAGGAATAGTTATATGACATAAACATAAGTTATTTTGTTTAATATAGTCTTAACAACCAATCTGTCTACTGGGGACCTGAAATTAAGAACTGAAAACAATTAGCCCTAAAAAAATAAATAAATAAATAAATAAATAAATAAATAAATAAAAACCTCAATTGGAGAAGGAAGTGTTCCTAATTTTGACTATCTACTAAAACAGTAATACATATTAGCGTTTTGAGATTTGTATTTACATCTTACGAGTTAAATAAACACGTAAAATTGATGTTCTCTTGTCTATTACATTTACCTTTTATGTTACATTACCTTTACATTTACAGATTGAGGTGATGTTCAAGATGATTAAAAAAAAAAAAAAAAAGCTTTGAACTCTGGAGTTCACATTATTTTGCCATTCAGAACTAAGAAATTAAAATTGTGTAGTAAGTAACAGCTAAAATTAGAAGGCTACATAAAATTAGAAGGCTACATTACTTAGAAGTATATAATCTTTAATTTTAGAGTTAAAATTAATTTCATAAATTAGCTAATCAACCCCAGGTAATTATTCCAGGTAAAATAAGTTTACTCCAGGTAAAATAAGGGCCCAAAAAGTTGTGACTTGCCAAAGTCACATAGCTGAAAATCTAATAACTTAGAGTGACAGTAGAAACCTAAATTTCTGTTGTTACTTTCATTAACTAATTCACAAGAGAGATCCGAGAATTAAAATCTCATTATCAGAGTTATATTATGTAGCCTTGTTATATGCAATTACCAAGTAGATTTGTTGCTGTAGCTTGAGTTCTAAGTATTGTATTTTTTACATATCATTGACGATTTACACAAAGGAATAACTTAGAATTCATTTATGTTTACCATTAATGGCATTCGGAAGAAAGCAGTTTTTCTTCAATAAACATGCTTCCTTTAAATATAGAAAATATTTATAGTAAAACCAAGAAATCTCATCACAGTTCTTCATTTAATGTTTGAAAGAAAAAATTCTGTTGACAGTATTTATTAAATTTTTCTGTACAGTGTATTGCCCAGTATTCAGTATTGTAGTAAGACAAACAAAAATTGGGAAGAAATTGCAAACTTATAGACAGACACCAAGAGGAAATTATAGTATATGCCAAAAATTATATGTAACTGAAAATATACACATATTTATATGATGAAGAAATTATACTATTTTACAGTATTGTAAATCATCAGTCTACTATTAGTTTTCAATATCTAACAGTGATGTATTAGAATTAATATATACAAAGCATTTAGAACAGTGCCTGGCATAGCAAGTTTTCAATTAATGCTGTTACTATGAGTAGTACAATTATTTTTATTACTATTGCTGTTATTAAAATTCTATGAACTCATATGGATGATATTAAGAAGATGGTTGAATAATGGGAATGAGCAAAGGAATTCAAAGTAAGATGCCAGTGGTGGTATGTTTTCGAAGGAGAAATGAAAATTTAAAAAAAAAAAAAGGCACATTTAGTCCCTGGTGAGAAACCTAGCCAACTGCTGAGCCAGATGCAAAAGTTCTATACAGGTGCCTCATATCCTCTTGCAGAAGTAATAGGGAGGCAGGTGGGGGAGTGGGAAGCTCAAGTGACTCACTGCTTCTACACTTGTGTTACAGCTCTACTTTTACCTCTTTCACATAATGAGATATTTTGAAACACTCCCATTTAAAAAAATTATTTTGACTTGCAAAATAATTATGTAATAACTCATGTTTTTGGATTCCCTGTGTGGGGAGAAATTACAATGTGTTCTGTACAAAGACATATGTTAAGACTGTTTGTATAATGTAATTTCTCTGTTGTCTTGCTTCTGTATTAGTTTACTAAGACTGCCATAACAAAGCATCAACAACTGATGGCTTTAACAACAGGAATTCATTGTTCATAGTTCTAAAGGCCAGAAGTCCCAGATTAAGGTTTCTGCAGAGTTTGTTTCTTCTGAGAGTGTGACGAAAAACCTGCTCTGTGCCTCTTCCTTGGGCTCCTGGTCGTTTGCTGGCACTGGCATTTCTTTGTTTGTGAAAGCATCACCTCATCTCTGTCTTCATTTCCGCATTCGGTCTCCTCATAGATGTGTGTTTATCTCTGTCCAAATTTTCCTTTTTTTTTTTTTTTTTTTTTTTTTTGAGATGGAGTCTTGCTCTGTCACCCAGGCTGGAGTGCAGTGGCTCAATCTCGGCTCACTGCAGCCTCTGCCTCCTGGATTCAAGCGATTCTTCTCCTTCAGCCTCTTGAGTAGCTGCGATTACAGGCACTCACCACCATGCCTGGCTAATTTTTGTATTTTTTGGTAGAGACAGGGTTTCACCATGTTGGTCAGGCTGGTCTCGAACTCCTGACCTCATGATCAACCCACCTTGGCCTCCCAAAGTGCTGGAATTACAGGCATGAGCCACCGTGCCTGGCGGCTTTTGTTATAAGGACCCCACACTAACATAAACTAACCCCAGAATAACATAAGCTAACAGTAATACAGCAGTAGGGGCCAGTATCCTCATTTTAACTAATTACATCGGTAACATCCATGTGTCTAAATAAGGTTACATTTTCAGACACTGGGAATAAGGTGGGGGGCACAATTCAACCAATGATACTCCCCAATGTTTCAAGGATGCTCTTCCTTAACTTTCGATTTACCCATTGTTTCTCCATTTCCTGAAATACACATACTTGAGAAAAAACAGGTCCAGGTTCAGTGAGCCCACGTCCAATCAGGTTCATCAGGGATTAAAATTGCCCTTCATTTTTATTAGTTTAAATGTCCTATTTCACAGATAAATATTCTAAGAGCCAAGAAAGTTGTGACCTACTAGGGTGCAAAGATTTTAAATACAACAGTATAGAAATTCTTAAACACGGGCTCTGATTCTAGATGCCCTCTTCAAATCTTATTTAAAACCAATGTTTTCTAAATTTATCTGACCATTAACATTAATCCCTACTTCTTTTCTCTCCACACCTCTTATAATGAAGAGAAAAACAACAACAACAGATATCACACGCTTGCTTTCCCAAAGTTATATAATAGTGGAACTATGTTTCATAAGGCAACATGGTTATCTGTATTTGAATATATTTGAGAAATACATATAAATATTTATCCCTTTTGCAAATGTACAAAATATCATACAATATCAGAGTCTGAGATGTCCAAACTGTGTTACTTTGTTTAAACCAGTTTTCCTAGATTTATCTGGTTATTGATTTCCTTTTAAAGGCCACTCACATTAACATTCTGAGGGACAGGCCTTGAGAATGTCTGCTAAGTACATTTTCCTAATTGAAGTTACTTATAGAACTTCTATAAAAGTCAGTCTTCATTGTGCTAAATCACTGTCATATGCAATAGAGTAGAATAACAAATCCCGATGAAAATATCATTAATTTGTCATCTTATTCAATTGTAACTATCACCGCACACAATTCTTGAAAACATGGCGCATGTACATATGTGTAAATACGGTTACTTATTCTGTCTATATTGAAATTACTCTTTACATTCCCCAAATTTTACATCTCAAAATGTCAAATTACCTTCATGTTAAAAATAAATTCAACAATAGGTTAATTGATGGGCTGCTGTTCTCTGAAGCACAGATTTAAAAACTGAATCTTGCAGTGTTGCACAGGATAGATCATTTGAGACTAAACTTGGACATTCTGAAGTGCTTGGAACAACTTTGTCTTTTAGAGGAAAGGGTGACAAATTCATTCAACATCACAGGTGTTTTATCAAATATTACTTTTTTCTTCAAGGTCTCTTATAAGCAGCTTACATTATGTTGACTTTTCTCTATGTTTTAAAAATGTATATTCTAAAAAGCACAAACTAGCAAAAACTCACATTAGGTACATAATAAACATTCTCTTTCTTAACATTCACTACTTTAAGAATATTTATTTTATGGTTTTAAAAGGAAGTGGTTAATACGAAATGTGTCATGTAAGACCCACTTTCCTCCTATTTTCAACATTAATTTCCTTGTTAAGAATCACTGAAGCAAAGACATGGAAAGGAAGATTGACATTGATAGCTTCCTTTAAATAAAAGTTAGGGGTGAAAAATTATCCTGACTTTGCCATTCTATCCTACAGTCTATTTTCTGAGGAGGAGATAGAATAAAAATGAGGACAGAGAGAGTTTGAGTTTTGAGACAATAAATTTGTCATATATAGAAGACAATGACATATGAGAAAACTAAAGCTTGAATTAAAAAAATATGTTGATTAGATATGTCGCTTAATATTATTTGGGTAGACTACTGTAAAAGTGAAAGTATGAAAATTTAGAGAATGGATTCAGGGGTGGCGTTGGGAACTGAGCCCACACAGTTGCACCTCCTTGTCTCTGAATCTTTTTCTTTCCTGTATGTTAATAACTCCTCTTTTGTGCCTCAAGAGAGCAAGAATCAGAGGATACAGACAAGCGGTCTCCTACCTAAACCTAGTGTATCTCTTAGGACATCTCCTCTTTCTGACTAAAATCCCTCTAGTGGAACTTTAATTATAGTGCATTTAACACAGGACTTAACTAGTGTTTCTACAGTAGTCCCCCTTTATCCATGGGGAATATGTTCCAAAATCCCCAGTGAATGTCTGAAACCATGGATCGTACCTAACCCTTCGTATGCTATTTTTTAATATACATACGCATCTATAATAAAGCTTGATTTATAAATTAGTCACAGTAAGAGCTTAACAATAACTAATAATAAAATAGAACAATAACAATACTGTAGTACAATTTATGTAAATGTTTACATCCATAATTTTCCATTTACTATTTGTGAAACATGATTGCCCATAGAAAACTAACTGAAACCACAGAAAGTAAAACTGTACATAAGGGGGAACTACTTGTATTTGTTCCTTCCAAATTTCGTGTTAAAATTTGGTCCCCAGTGTTGAAGATGGGGCCTAGTAGGAGGTATTTGGATCATGAGAGCAAATCCCTCACAAATGGCTTGGTGCCATCCCCACAACAAAGAGCAGGTTATTGCTCTATTGGTTATGGTGAGATTTAATATTTGAAAAGGGCCTGGCACCTTCCTCCCCCTCTCTCTTCCTCCCTCTCTCACCATGTGACTTGCCTGTACCCCTTTCACCTTCCGCCATGATTGAAAACTTCCTGAGGTCCTTACCAGATGAAGATGCTGACACCATGCTTCTTATACAGGCTGTAGAACCATGTGTCAAATAAACCTCTTTTTTAAAAAAAATAACTTATCCAGCCTCACATATTCCTTTATAACAATGTAAAATGAATAGAGACACTACTGTACTTATTATTATTATTATTATTATTATTTTGAGATGGAGTCTCACTCTATCACCCAGGCTGGAGTGCAATGGAGTGGTCCCAGCTCACTGTAAACTCCTGGGTTCAAGTGATTCTCCCGCCTCAGCCTCCCAAGTAGCTGGGACTACAGGTGTGTGCCACCACACCTGGCTAATTTTTTTTATTTTTAGTAGAGATGAGGTTTCACTATGTTGGCCAAACTGGTCTCAAGCTCCTGGCCTCATGATCCTCCCACCTCAGCCTCGTACCTAAATATTCATGTTATGCATACTGGATGTATTCTAAAATACCAATCAAAAATATGTATTAAATATTTACTACATGCCTCCTATTACAATGAAACACTATTTCTCCTATTATGAAAGTACCATCACTCTAGAGTTGAAAGTGCTACCATTGCACCATGAGACCTTGGAGGAAATCACTCTAAAGGTGCCCTGTCTCCTATCCTTGGCACCTAAATCTAATGATTCTCTGCCTTCTACAGCTTCCCCTACACCTCATCTACAAAACATTGATCTTACCATCATTGCACTGACCTTTATTTTCATCTGTCTTCACTTCCCTCCTTAAATTTCATTAGTATTATACTATTTTTTATACATTTCAAGCAAAATCACAACTGAATAAATTCATCTTAGGACTGAGCCACCAAATTTAGTGTTGCTGAAGGGAGGGAAAATTAACTTTTTGCCGTCTGGTATTCTTGACTTTAAGCGGGTCCTTAGTGATGTCCAGGAGTTCTGCTATGCTTCCCTTGTTTATCCACCACTATCTACCCAACTCTCAGAGGTGACTATTTTGTAACTTTATATGACTTTTCAATGCTTCCTATTTCACTGTGAAATAATTATGCAACAACGAATATATGTCCCTACCACCACATCTACCCACCTACCTGCATCTATACTTCTAAGGATGAACACTTCCCTCTTTCTGCCAGATAGAGCAAATATATCCAAGTATGCCTTCTTAGATCTCATGCACTATTATATGTGTAAGGTTGTTGTTTTAGCAATTGTTCTTACATTTGCTAACATTATCTATTATGTTTCCTTTTTTTTAATTTATTTTTTTCCTGCTCCTTCTCCTGAGGCATAATTTCCCCTTTCTATTGAATCATTCTCACCAGCATGCAAAAATGGTCTAATAACTGCCATTTCAAAGAAATAAAATTATTCCTATGTATAGTCTCCTCTAGCTAAATTCTAATGAATCTGTCTCTTTTACACTAATTTTCCTATATTCTCTTTTATCAGTTATTCTCTGTACAATTTGTCTTGAACCCACTTCAGTAAGTAGTTTATCACTTCGCCATACGCACCCTCGGCGAAGTCAACAGTGATCTCCACACTGATAAATCCTATAGTTAATCATCCAAATTAGACTTCTGTCCTCCTTTGCAACTTTTCTTTTCCGTGTATTTTTTAAATTCCTTCGAGATTTTGTACATGTATCTTCTTGCCTGTCTTCTTATAACATCAGTAGTTTCTCTGATAGACATTTTCAACTCCTAAAGCTTTAAATATTAAAGTGATCTATTTGTATTATAATTGTCTGTTCATGTCATCTGTGATCCCAGAATAGCATAAGCCAATTAAGGGTAGAAATTATATATTTTCCCCTTTTTATCTACAGGCCCTGGAACTATTAAACAAGTCAGTTATCTCTCTCAAGGCTTTTCTGATGAGGATAAAGTAGCCTTCAGCAAAAGTGAGTTATTCTTTCCTCTAATTCCTACCTTGTAGTCCCAAACAAATTGTCTGACATAAGCATCAAGTGGCTTCTTCTGATTTTCCATAAGAGAGAAATCATTTTACTGTAATTTATTATAATGACATAAAACAATGAATTATTTTGTTAGTCTTATAATATATACTATCACAGAATTTAGACAATTCTTAAACAAAAATATAGAATATAACTTATTCATCCAAATTTGTGTATCTCTTACCTGAGGGTCACTATTTTGAGAATCTTGCCTTTGAACAGAGGACAAAAATACCCTGCTACTCGTAAACTACCTGATCACTGGAAGTAAATCATGCTTGCTTATTGGTAATATAATGTTGGCACTTTGTTAAATGTACTTCACTAAATAATAGGACTTTGTTCAGGGCAGGTATCCCTCTTGTTCTCAGGCATTCTCCACACTCCATAAAATAAAATTATTTTATGACTCCAATATTCCTCAAGCAAAAATGTCATAAATATCAATATTGTTTGACCTCAACTGTCAGAATTAAGTTACTGTATTCAAAAATCTGAATAACTGCCATATCATTCATGGGGAAAAATGAAGAACATCTTTTGAGTAGAATATATATACACACATATATATGTGTGTGTGTATATATATGTACAGAATATATCATATATATATATTTATATATATACACCAAAAGTAAGATATGTATTTATACCTCAAAAAGAAAAAAAAAAGCAAGAAGGAATTTCTGTATGAGCATTGGGATGAGTAATCCCCTACCAATATGGAGAAGACAGTAGAGAAACACTTGGAAAAGACTAAAATAGAAGTCGAAATTACCTATTTAATCTCCTTATATTAGCAGTGTACAATAATTTATTTCCTTTTTTTCAGGTAAATTTAATATAAAGTCCTTCAGTGTTGTATTTAACCTATCCATGTAGAAACTTAATATATTTAGGAAAAAATGATTTAGTGCAATCCCCACAATGCTTTCATAAGACATAAATATTAGTTTTGATTTAAATAATTACTTTATATCATCTGAAAATGGAGAAAGATACTGCTCGGAATCATGTGGATACTGTTGCACATTATTTTGCTGAGACTTTTTTAAATGACCTTGATACTTTTGAAAAGCACTGCATAGAATGTTGAATATTGGCCCCTACTCTCTTCTGGCATCATGCTACCTGACTTCAAACTACACTACAAGGTTACAGTAACCAAAACAGCATGGTACTGGTACCAAAACAGAGATATAGACCAATGGAACAGAACAGAGCCTTCAGAAATAATACCAAACATCTATAACCATCTGATCTTTGACAAACCTGACAAAAACAAGAAATGGGGAAAGGATTCCCTATTTAATAAATGGTGTTGGGAACACTGGCTAGCCATAAGTAGAAAGCTGAAACTGGATCCCTTCCTTACACCTTGCACAAAAATTAATTCAAGATGCATTAGAGACTTAAATGTTAGATCTAAAACCATAAAAACTCTAGAAGAAAACCTACGCAATACCATTCAGGACATAGGCATGGGCAAGGACTTCATGTCTAAAACACCAAAAACAATGGCAACAAAAGTCAAAATTGACAAATGGGATCTCATTAAACTAAAGAGCTTCTGCACAGCAAAAGAAACTACCATCAGAGTGAACAGGCAACCTACAGAATGGGGGAAAATTTTTGCCATCTACTCATCTGACGAAGGGCTAATATCCAGAATCTACAAAGAACTCAAACAAATTTACAAGAAAAAAACAAACAACCCCATCAAAAACTGGGCAAAGGATATGAACAGACACTTCTCAAAAGAAGACATTTATGCAGCCAACAGACATATGAAAAAATGCTCATCATCGCTCGCCATCAGAGAAATGCAAATCAAAACCACAATGAGATACCATCTCACACCAGTTAGAGTGGCGATCATGAAAACGTCAGGAAACAACAGGTACTGGAGAGGATATGGAGAAATAGGAACACTTTTACACTGTTGGTGGAACTGTAAACTAGTTCAACCATTGTGGAAGACAGTGTGGCAATTCCTCAAGGATCTCGAACTAGAAGTACCATTTGACCCAGCCATCCCATTACTGAGTACATACTCAAAGGATTATAAATCACGCTGTTATAAAGACACATGCGCATGTATGTTTATTGCGGCACTATTCACAATAGTAAAGACTAGGAACCAACCCAAATGTCCATCAGTGACAGATTGGATTAAGAAAATGTGACACATATACACCATGGAATACTATATAGTCATAAAAAAGGATGAGTTCATGTCCTTTGTAGGGACATGGATGCAGCTGGAAACCATCATTCTCAGCAAACTATCACAAGAACAGAAAAGCAAACACTGCGTGTTCTCACTCATAGGTGGGAATTGATCAGTGAGAACACTTGGACACAGGAAGGGGAACATCATACACCAGGGCCTGTTGGGTGGGTGGAGGGAGGGGGTAGGGATAGCATTAGGATATATACCTAATGTAAATGATGAGTTAATGGGTGCAGCACACCAATATGGCACGTATATACATATGTAACAAATCTGCACGTTGTGCACATGTACCCTAGAACATAAAGTATAATAAAAAAAAAGAAAATCACTGCCTAAATGTTTTCTAAAATGTCATTTAATTTGGGTGTGTTTGATATTTTCTCATAATTACACTAGGATTATGGATTTTGGAGGAAGAATACCACTAAGGTGAAATATAACTCATACTGTGTTTATCAAAGAATATATAATATCAGCAGTACTCATTACTAGTGATGTTAACTTTGATTATTGGGATAAGGTAGTGAAACTGTCAAGTTACCCATTGTAAAGATTATTACAGGCAAAGAGAACAAAATAATTCAAAAGCCTCAAAACAGGATACGACATGTGTGCAAGAAACTGCAAGGAGGTCAATGTTGCTGCAAAAAAGTGAGGGAAAAATTACAGGTAGATTTTTTTCTTTTTTTTTTTTAACTTTTATTTTAGGTTCAGGGGTACAGGTACAGGTTTGTTATACAGTTAAATTGCGTGTCACAGGGGATTGGCATATAGATTATTTCATCACCCAGGCAATAAGCATAGTACCTGATCGGTAATTTTTTTGGTTGTCATCCACCTCCGACCTTCCACCCTCAAGTAGGCCCCCGTGTCAGTTCCCTTCTTTGTGTCCATCTGTATTCAATATTTGGGCTTCACTTTATAAGTGAGAACATGGAGTATTTGGTTTTCTGTTCCTGTGTCAGTTTGCTTAGGATAATGCCTTCCAGCACCATTCATGTTGCTGCAAAGGATATGATCTTGTTCTTTTTATGGTTGCATATTTCATGGTGTAAAGTTGGTAAAGGACATAAAGAGACACTATTCTTTCTTTCTTTCACTCCCTCCCTCCCTCCCTCCCTCTCTTTCTTTCTTTTCTTTTCTTTCTTTCTTTCTTTCTTTCTTTCTTTCTTTCTTTCTTTCTTTCTTTCTTTCTTTCTTTCTTTCTTTCTTTCTTTCTTTCTTTCTTTCTTTCTTTCTTTTTCTTTCTTTCTTTCTTTCCCTATCTTTCTTTCTCTTCCTTCCTTCCTTCCTTCCTTCCTTCCTTCCTTCCTTCCTTCCTTCCTTTCTTTCTTTCTTTCTTTCTTTCTTTCTTTCTTTTCTTTTCTTTCTTTCTTTCTTTCTTTCTTTCTTTCTTTCTTTCTTTCTTTCTTTCTTTCTTTCTTTCCTTCTTCTTTCTTTTTTCTTTCTTTTCTTTCTTTCTTTCTTTCTTTCTCTTCTTTCTTTTCTTTCTTTCTTTCTTTCTTTCTTTCTTTCTTTCTTTCTTTCTTTCTTTTCTCTCTCCTCTCTCTCTCTCTCTCTCTCTCTCTCTCTCTCTCCCCCCCCCCCCCCTCTTTCTTTCTTTCTTTTTTTTTGAGACAGAGTCTCTCTCTGTTGCCCAGGGTGGAGTGCAGTGGCACAATCTCTGCTCACTGCAACCCCCACCTTGGGTTCAAGCAATTCTCCTGCCCCAGCCTTCTGAATAGCTGGGACTACAGGCACACACCACCACACCCAGCTAGTTTTTTTTTGTATTTTTAGTAGAGACAGGGTTTCACCATATTGGTCAGTCTGGTCTGAAACTCCTGAACTTGTGATCTGCTCACCCTGGACTCCCAAAGCACTGGGATTACAGGCATGAGCCACTGCACCTGTCAAATAGACACTTTTCAAAAGAAGACATACACGTACTCAACAAGCATATGAAAAATGTTTAACATCACTAATCATGAGAGAAATGCAAATCAAAATCAGAGTGAGATGCCATCTCATACGAGTCAGAATGGCTATTACTGAAAAGAAAAAATAACAGATGCCAGCCAGGTTGCACAGAAAAGGGAACACTTATACACTGCTGGTGGGAGTGTACATTAATTTAGCCACTGTGGAAAGCAGCTTGGCGATTACTGAAAGAACTCAACCCGGCAATCATGTTATTGCATATATATCCAAAGGAATACAAATCATTCTACCATAAAGACACATGCATGTTTATGTTCATCACAGCACTATTCACAATAGCAAAGACATGGAGTCAAGCTAAATGCTCATAGACTGGTAAATGCCCACGGAGCATTAGTCCATGCCAATGGTAGACTGTATAAAAAATATAAGTAGATTTTTAAAAGCACAAGAGATTGGTTTATAACTCATAGGGATGCCTTATGAGAAATTTTAAGGTCTTTGAGTTCTTTAGCTTTTACTTTGAGTATAATATGAAAATATTACTATGTTTCCCGAGAATCATTTTAGCTATAATTGAGGAGAAAGTAGTTTGGACCAGGTTGACCAGTTACTTATTAGAAGCTAATATGTAGTAACATTTCTGATATATTTTAAAGATAGACTCAGTAGTACTTGATGATGAATTGGATATGGAGTGTAAGAAACAATGAAAGAGAGGGAGGAATCCAAGATCTTTTTGGCCTGAATAACGGACTTAGAAGATTATAGGATGAGCAAGTGTAATAGGATAGGTCAGGAGTTTGGTTTTGTGAATGTTAAAACTCATATGCTTATTCGACACAGAAGTAAAGATCTTGTATAGGTATTTGAATATAAGAGTTACATGTGACTGGATGCGTTGGCTCACACCTGTAATCCCAGCACTTTGGGAGGCCAAGGTGGGTGGATTGCCTGAGCTCAGGAGTTCGAGACCATCCAGAGTAACATGGTGAAAACCCGTCTCTACTAAAAATATGAAAAAAAAAAAATTAACTGTCTGTGGTGGCACACGCCTCTAGTTCCAGCTACTTGGGAGGCTGAGGCAGGAGAATCGCTTGAAACCAAGGGTGAAGGTTGCAATGAGCCAAGATCACACAACTGTACTCCAGCTTGGGCTACAGAGTGAGACTCTGTCTCAAAACAAACAAACAAACAAACAAAAAAGAGTTACACATAAAAGGACATGGTAAGCATTACTCATATTTACCAATATGTCCAGTTCTCTTCCCCTCCCTAAATATAAGGGATAATACTACTTGTTGACTTTAAGTTAGATATGTCCACATGACTTCTGTTAGCCAACAATATTTGAATGGAACTAATATGTGTCACCTTTGGTTAGAAGCATTCCAAGTCAGAGCATAATCTTTCATGTTATATCCCCATGCTTTGAAACACCCTTAAAGCCTCATTCTGAGATGAGGTTTTGAGATAGTGAAGAAACCTACACTTCAATAAGCAGTATCTTCAATAAACAGACACAAGCTATTAACCTGTATTGCATGTGTTAAATGAGAAAGGAGAGTAAGAGTGTGCTGTGTTAGGACGTTAGAAATAGGGTTTAATACACTAGTTGATTAATACAAATGGCACTCGAAGCTGTAGATTTAATGAGATCATATAAGGGTTAAGTGAAGACAAAAGTAAGAAGTGGTATAAGTACTGAATCCTGAGACACGAAAATGTTAAGAGGATAGAAAGATGAGGACACGTTAGCAAATAGACTAAAGTGGAACAGCCTGATAACAAGTTGTGAAAAAAGTAACTATACAATTAATAGTGATACGTTATAGATCATGAAGCTACACATTTTCCTTTGCCTAGTGGGTTTTACCAAAATCAGTGATTCTTTATAAAATATTAAGACTTGTTGCTGAAATTTTATTATTCTTGCTCTTCTTCTGACAACAATAAAGACAAGCCACTGAGTTTAACAAAAGATCATTACCAAAATTGACAATCCTTTTGTTTCCCATACATAATTTGGCAAGATTCATAATTTGAATTTTAGACAGGCCTAACAGCACTACTAATACCCCTAAAAAGCTGATACTTCAAAATATTACAAACAAAAGATAAGAAAATAAAACAATATAAAAATAGGTAATATAACAATGTATAGTTTAAAAGTTATGTTCTGCCTCTATTAGCTGTGTGACTTGGACATGTTTTTTAACTTACTCATGTCATCTTATTCATGTAAAATTAAGGGAATAATCTTGTCAATCTAATGAGTTGCTTTGAAGATTAAAGGATTTATATAGGTAAAGTTTTTGGAAAAAGTTACTTGATACGTGCAATTTTTTAAAGCTATGCATAATTATTAAATTTTTAGGCATCAGCACAGATTATAGATATTGGAAAGTCTAACAGTATCCACTTCACTTCTTCCTTCATGTCTATACACATATAAAGCAATGCGGCTTGAGAAAAATACAGCTCTCTGCTGGCTATTCTCATTTTAAATTCTTGATTCTAACCCTCGATGAGATTATAGTGCTGTCCAAAAGTCACATCATATTTTCTTAATCCATTCATCTCCCCACAATCTTTGACTATTTCTCTTCTTTCCTCAAACATCCAATATTTCTTCCACAATATTTCTCCTAGTAGATCATCACATTCTATTTCTCTGAAAAAGTATAAACAATCAAATAAGAACTCCACACATTGCCACCACAACTACTGCAAAAGTACTTTCATTTGGGGCCAGTACTTTCATGCTGTGCTCTTTCTTTTGTTAAGAATAAACTGGCAATGCATCTAGCTATGGTCAACCTTTTATTTCATGCAGTTAAAACCCTTCACCTCTTGAGTAGTCAAAAATATGGTTTCAGCAATTATGCCTTCTTAGTTTTATACCATTAATTTTCATCTCTTTATTAGATTGTAACCATCAACATACATATATACTGTCATTTAAACAAATAATCTTTTTCAATTACACTTTACCCTCCAGAAACCAAGTTTGATTTCTTCATATTGCAGCTCAGTTCCTTAGATGTGGTGGGGTTTTTTGGGGGGTTTTCTTGGTTTTGTTTTGTTTTGTTTTTCTGTTTCTCTGATTACTCTCTTCCAATTTTCTCTTGAACTCACTCTGTTTATTGTCTGTTTCCAATAGTCAACCAAATTAGCTCTTATCAATATCGTCAATGGTCTCCAAAATACTAGAGCCAAAGATTAGTTGTCTCATCATCTCGCTTGAGTCACCACCTACACTAAACATGTTGGACATGTTCCTCTTTCTATTATTTGTGATGGCATAAATGAGTAGAATATTTCTATAAGGTTTCTTCTGGATGATATTTGTAACTATTGAAAGTTGTAATGATTGTTAAGATTATCGATGGTTTTGAGATAAATCACAGCATTTTGCTTTTCAGCAGAAGTCACAACCCTGATGTAGAAAGGGCAAAGACATTTACCATAAGTAAATAAGGTAGATTAGATGAGAAAAATTCATACTTCATTAAAGGTATGCAAATTTAGAATGTGGCCAATATTCACAGAAAAAACTCTGGTGATGTTTTATAATGAATAACTAGAAAGAGAAAACTAGTTTAATTATATTGACCAAAGATATATGTCGATGATATTAAAGGCTTCAGAGAAAGTAATTAGGTATGCAGATGCAGGAGCCAAACTACATGAATTGATATCAGACATCTTGCTGCTTGAAAAATGTCTCTATATTTCATTATAGTTACCTATAATAGTGATAATAATTAGGTACACATCATAGAGTTTTTATTAAGATAAAATATTTTAATTAATGTAAAATCTGGCCGGGTGTGGTGGCTCACACCTGTAACCCCAGAACTTTGGGAGGCAAAAGCAGGCAGATCACGAGGTCAGGACGGTGAAACCCCGTCTCTACTAAAAATACAAAAAATTAGCCAGGCACGGTGATATGCACCTATAATCCCTGCTACTAGGGAGGCTGAGGCAGGAGAATAGCTTGAATTCAGAAATTACCCTGCTTAGACATTTTTTTTAAATATATGTGCCCATTTCTAAATCCAACTATCCTAAAGAACAATAACAACATACTATTTAATCCTGGACATCTTGGTCACTCCTGTCAAGCACCATGAGAGATAGGCATTCAGAGATAAGAAGTGTCCAAAATTATAAAATTCATGGAAAAAAAAAAGAAATTTACATTTAAATTCTCTCTTTAATTAAATTGTACTTTAGACAGTTGAAAGTAAAATAAAATGAGAGAGTCAACAGGTCTTTGATGAGATTGAAGGCTAAGGTAGATTGCAGATATTATCAGATGGTAGTATAAATTTTGTGCACCATTAAATGTGGTGACCTAAGAGATCAGTGATGGCAGTATACGTCATTTGAAAAGCTCAGGGACCAAAGGAAATTAGAGTTTGATAAAATATAAACACAAAGCACAACTAAAGAGACAATATCTGGCTAGTTAGAAGGAAAAAAAAAAACTGTAGCTAAAATGCAATCATTTTTTGCAGAGATTTTTGTATGTGTTTATGGAATGTGCAAACAAACTTCTCTCAGTGACTTGCTGTTTTTTTATGAAAGACTTCCTACTTTCTCACTCTTCCATAAGATGATAAGATCTCTGTTATTATATTAAATAATTAGCTCTTCTGTTAAATAATTAGCTCTTCTAAGTATCCTGTCTTCAAAATTTCTGTTACCCAAAAGCTATTTTAAAATCTGTCTAATATGAAACGTTTAACATACAGAAATTTATATATTTTTTATTATTATATATTTTATGTAATGTTTATGTAATATATATAAATTAGGAAATGTTAATAGGTGTTAGAAAGGTATCATCTAATTTTATAATTTTTGAATTTTACAATAATTTTTTAATTGTAATAACTTGAATCTTCTTTCATGTGCAATAAACTATTTTTATTAATTATAGCATACTTTCTTGATAAAATGAATAAATTAAATTGGTTTTTCAATATTAAGCATGTTTACGCAGCTTTAAATAAATACAAGGTTAAAAAATAGTACCGACATATTTCTATTTCTATTTTCTTCATGACCCTTAGAGACTAACCTGGGCGACATGAGGAGACCCTGTCTCTAAAAAAAATGCAAAAACTCACCTGGTGTGGTGACACGTGCCTGTAGAACCAGATACTCGGGAGGCTGAGGTGGGAGGATCACCTGAGCCTGAGGAGGGCAAGGATGCCGTGAGTCGTGATTGCACCACTGCACTCCAGCGTGGGTGACAAAGTGAGACCCCCATCTCAAATAATAATAATAATATTTTTAAAGTGTTTATCATTGCAATAAATTTGTACATTTATGAACATAAACCATAGATCCCCCAAATCTCAAATACTATGGAATAATAAACAACTGATACGATTGAGGTCCTTGGCAGTGGCTAGGACCCGGTATTTTCTAAACTGGTTTAGTTTAGAAAAGCTACACTTAGGTAGGCAAAAAGTTAATTAAGCCACAATTTATTTAAACTTGCATAATGTGATTGCTATTTAAGGTGCTATATAGACACTGTTGATGGCAAGCACTGCCTTCAAAATATGTAAATAGTACTCATTCTGTACAAACTGATAGTCTATTTAGAAAATAAATACAGCATACAAATTATTGTTTCATAGAGTCTGTATTTTCCCAAATGGGATGAGATTATGTTCAAAGTAATTATGTTAGTCTAATTACTTTTTCAACTTTCTAATTTTTACTACAATTATATTTGAGTGTTATTTTTAAGAAATACATAATCCCATAATGTCTGCTCAATAGACTCTAGAGACTATATTCTTCACAGTATCTAAATCATACCTTTGGAGGAAATTGGGAATTTACAAAAATAAATTACAACATATCAGTGTACTTTTATATATCAGAGGCTGTTCTTCAGGCAAATGTGGGAACCAAGACACTTTATTCTAACGCCTAATTTTTTCTGTATATAACTATTTCTTTCACCATCAAAGTACTATTTACATGGAAATTATAAGGATTTTGATTATTGTAAATTAACTCAATTCCACAAAATGCCTCCCAAATATCTGTAAGAGATAAGACTAGATACAGTGATTCTCAAAGATTAAAGTTAAAAGATGCCCACTATTACTAACACTGGGTAGCTTAAACACATGCTAGAAAAAAAAGCGATCTGATAGTTTTGATAGTGATAAATTTTGTAAAAATGGCCCAGACTTAGTGTGATGGGAGAGAAACTTTAAGCAGAGATTGCTTTTGAACATACATTAGAGGATTAGGGGAGAGCACAAGCAGTAATTCATATGCCACATGCAAGACATTAGAATTATTTTCTTGTTTCTGGAGTGCAAAGTTGGAGGCAGAATGTAGTCAGAGGTGACACTGGAGAGAGACTGACAAGCCACACTAAGTGGTAATTGGGTGATATTTATGAAGCTTAGAATTCATCCATAGGTAATATGCTGTCAATTATTATTTGTAATTTATTTTATTGGATTTTAAAAGCACCTATTTAATAAAATAATGGTTTCTTGTAAAATGTTAAATAATAAAAAGATATGTATAGTCCATGTGTACAATATTCACTAATTTATTTCCTTTTCCAAACGCCCACAACTATAATAATATAGTTTATTTCTTATACATTTGTAAAATGTTCATTCAATTGTACACAGTGTTTTCATAGGTTTATTGAGGTTGTGAAAGATAAATCTGGTTAACAATTCCAGAGCATGGGAAGTTAGTTTGAAAATAGAGATAAGAACTGCTTTCAAGTGAAATGGAATAGCTAAAGAAAGACCAAGGGTAAGAGTAAAATAAGAAGTAAAATATTTATATAAAATTCAGGCATTTGAAGCCAAAGAACTATGGAGGCAATGGCGCTTAAAGGATTAAGATATTAGAGAAAGAAAAATCTAAGAGTTTATCTGCCTTCTGAAGCCTGTTTGACTCTGTGAATATGTCAATTCAAATTCTGGTAGAAGGCTGAGACCTTGGGATTGTAAGACTCATGAAACACAGCTGCTAAAACAATGAAACCAACGAGCTGCAGGCAGGTACTGGAGGACCCAGGCCATGGCCAAATTTATCCACAAGAACAATTGTTAAATTCTGTAGTTATTAAGGAGAAGGAGGAAAAATCTATACAGTTTTCACCTATGAAGGAGTAATTGGATGAGACTTGCCCTCACACATTAAACAACAATAAAAATGGAGAAAATAGATGAGACCATTGCTTTTAGATATTTGACAACTGGCAGGGCAGGAGTGATCTCTGAGAGGAGGACAACTATGAGATGGAATATGTTTGTACCGGGCTCAGGAAGTTTGAGAGATAGATGGCGATATGTGGTGGGATGGGAGGATGGGATGTGTTTGTACTGGGCTCAGGAAGTTTGAGAGATAGATGGCGATATGTGGTGGGATGGGAGGATGGGATGTGTTTGTACTGGGCTCAGGAAGTTTGAGAGATAGATGGCGATATGTGGTGGGATGGGAGGATGGGATGTGTTTGTACTGGGCTCAGGAAGTTTGAGAGATATATGGCGATATGTGGTGGGATGGGAGGATGGGATGTGTTTGTACTGGGCTTGTTTGTTTTGAGCCTGGGGCTGAGGAATGTGCCCGGCTCCTTTCACCATCACCTTGGCTTTCTGCCTGGAGATAATTGCATGATCATGGCAAAAGAAGGAGAACTCAAGAGAGATTAGTAATTTTGGCAAGGTAAAGAGAATTAAATTTCATTTAAAGGAGGGTGTGGCAATGGGAATTGTTGGGGCAGAGTACTGAAGAGAGAGATCAATGCCGGGAAACTTGAATCTGCTTAAAAGCCTCCTCTCTCTCTTTGTCTGAATATCAATCTCTACATTCATTAAGTTTAACTTTAGGAGGCCAAACCACAACGACATGAAAAAGACAATGTCTGGGAAGCTGTAAGCTGGAAAATTCCCTGAGCACCCCCAAGGCTGTGAATCATTTTGATTTACTACACAGAGTAGGGAAATATTATGGCATATTTGGGGTGCTTAGTAGATGCTTTCAAAGAGCTCCATCATGTTACAGGGACTAAACTAAAGGAAAGACTACTCTAGACCCACTGTAAAAAAAGCCTTAAAAAAAGCATGGAAAAGATCAAGCTGATCCACACATAGCACACCAATGTATGTGAAATAGGCTAAAAAAGAGGTTTTCTCATTATAATTGTTAAAATATAATATTTGTTGGTTCATGTTATTACTTGGTCCTATAGTAGTTCAGACAAACAAATCCAGTAAAGATTTTTAAGTTAGGATGGAATTGGTTCACCTTAAAGATTTGTTTATTTTAACTGCATCCGTATTTTATCCATTCTTCACTTATATTTTTCTTCCTTCAATCTAAGCAAAATCTATTTTCTCCAAAGATGAAAAATCCATTCTTGAAATATAAATTCACCACAGTTACACATTTGTGCTTTTTTGTAAGTTTCTCTGTTATTTTCAGAATCACAAATATCAATTATAGCAGGGGTAGTAACAGCTGGTGATCTTACTGCTGTTGTCTCTATTGCTACTATTGTGGGTTCTCTGGCCCTATTTTTCTAATCTCTAATCATGCAGTACTTTTGATGAATAATAATTAACAGATTGATGAATATATCAAAAGAGGTTAAACTCAGGGCAGTAGTAGGCAGTGTTTACTCCCACATTAGTTAATTTTCTCTTGAAATGAGATTCAGAGTATACAATACATGTAACTGAAATTATAGTTCAATGTTATTTTTCAAATATAGTGTGACAAATTTGATTTCCGAAAGGTTAGAATAAATGATTTGATATTTTAAAAGGTCAAAAATATCATATTTTTAGTTATTTTTCACAGCAGCAAATAAATGGTCATTACTTATTACTAAGTTTTTCAAATCAAAGTTTGTTTTGGAGGGAAAGTGAAGGAGGAAGAATTGATTTTTAAAGAATACCTACAATATATTAAAGGTTTCTAATCTATTTCCTTATAAATAAGACTAGACGTTTTACTGGATATGAATGTTAAAACTCTGGATAATAAGGTAATGTACTTGCATGCATACTTTTTCTTAAGGAATCAAGCAGTTTAATCAATTACTCATCCTGTTTTTGCTAACTTAGATGCTGCCTATAATAAAAAATCCATTTAATTCATTATCTTCTCTCAGTGAAATATTTTATTTGGGAAGTTAACATATATATATTTGTACTTCACACAGGAATACAAATAGTGAGTGATTCACACACTATGTGTGAGCCAGTTAAATGAAGGCAATATGATTAGTTATTATAAAACAGTGAAAGGAATGTAAGTAAAGGACCTAATTTATGGTGAACATTTTATAAACGTGCATTACATTTTTAATCATCATCTTACAAACCTGAAAGTAATTATTTTATAGTTGCAACCCAATAAGCTATACATGCTATGAACTTTAATCACTTTCAAATTGTGTTAGAGGTATAAAATATTGACATGTTTAGGATGTAAATATGAATATAAAGATAAACTGATTTCAGAAGAATACACAAATATATGTGAATACTGTGTACATTTCCTATTGAAAATAGGACATCACGTTTCTTTTTCCGTGTCAAAGTGGTTTTTGGTTAAAAATACATCCCATTTACCACCAAAACGCAATTTAGATAAAAAAATGAATACTGTTTGTGATTGTTTAGATGGTGAAAAGGCAACATACATAGCCGGCCATAATAATGATCCCACCATCTACTTTTTTATACATCTTATTCTATAACTTTATAAAACATTCTCAGAATCAATTCTGTCCAAGTTCTAGCCTTAATGTCATCCTTCTCTGTCAAATTAACCTCTTATCCTACCACCTAAACATCAAAAAAGTCCAAATTACTAGCCAAGAAGTGGAAGAATGCTTCTTGAGTGACTGTGGAGGAAAGTAAATTAGATAGGTCAAGTCAGTAGTCTGTAGAGGAAAGGTTAATGAAAAGGGCTGAAAAAAACAATGATTAACACTTTTATTGTATGTATATACTTTAGAATATTTGTTGAAAACTGAGACTCCTTCCAGGCAAAGCATACGTTTGTAAATATCTAACAGCATTTTAAAGTTCACTGAGGTTATGGAAAATGGTTTCATTACCTGATGTCTCTGCCACATTTCCAGCTTCAAATTTTCCATGATGTAGAATTGAGTTATATTATTGTGACTAAGTGCTTTGTTTTCGTTTCTTCTGAATCAATGTTGATGTGTCTTTCATTGCAGCCTTTATACTCTCTATTCCATGAAATACAAGAAGATAAGAGAAAAATAAAAATATAAACACTTCTGAACTAAGCCATTTCTATTTCTTTCCAGCTACTATGTTGTCATTTATTCTGTTCTGCCTTTCAACATGATTATTCAACCCTGTTTAAGGCATTTTAAGTTAAAAATAACTCTTTATTTTTACAACAGTAATGTACAATAATATTAACTTCAGATTGTTGAATGGTTACATCTTACCTAAATAATAAGAGACTTGGTGTTAAATGTAAATTGAATAGTAAAAGCTAAGTTACAGAAGTCCAAAGATTGGTATGGACTCGCTTCTCCCTGTAATGTTGATTTCTAAATGACAAAACAAAAAACAAAAAACAAAAAGCAAAACAAAACAAAACACTTCTGTAATTATTTTATCTTTAAATTAACTCTAAAAGTGCCACAACCTGATCTTTGTTATGGCAGAGCAAGATGAAAATGTGTTTCACTCTCAGCTATTTATTTGCTTGGCACACTTTCAAAAAATGGTTTGCATTTCGCTGGCATGAAAGGATTTTTACTCCTGAGCTTTGCTTTAATTAAGAAATCTAGGCAGGGCATGGTGGCTCATGCCTGTAATCCCAGCACTTTGGGAGGCTCAGGCAGGTGGATCACCTGAGGTCAGGAGTTCGAGACCAGCCTGGCCAACATGGTGAAATCCTACCTCTACTAAAAATACAAAAATTAGTCAGGCATAGTGGCACGTGCCTGTAATCCCAGCTACTAGGGGAGTTGAGGCAGGAGGATCACTTGAACTTGAGAGGTGGAGGTTGCAGTGAGCTGAGATTGCACCACTGCACTCCAGCCTGGGCAACAGAGTGAAACTCCATCTCAAAAAAAAAAAAAAAAAAAAAGTCTGTTTTATAGTGCTCTACTCTTCAAATTCTGCCATGGGTGCAACATTTGAATGTCACTAAAACTGGCATAAGACATTTGATTTTATCTTGGCTTTCAGATTGTGTTAACAGGTTTTAACAACTCCCAATCCCTCCCCAGCAAAGTACCTTGCAAAAGATCTCATTTCAATTGCATTTATGTATCACTATTACCAATCAGTATATATTCTTTGAAGTTCCTGTGGACAAGAGCAATACTATAATTGAGGCTAGTTTTCCACATGCCAAACTTTAATTGGAAATTTCAAGTGATGGCCGGTAACTCAGTTTCTTTTATCTAACTGCACTGCAAGTAATAGTTCCAAAATTAGAACAACTTATTTGAATATCTTTAGTGACTAAATTGATCATTGTACATGTATCCATTAGTGAATTTTGTAGGTTAAGTTATACATTTAACCAACAAATATTTTGAGGTAAAGCTATATACATACTGACTTAGAAATTCATTTACCTAATATTTTATGTTAAATTTAAAAATTGAGGACTTTGATACTATTATTTTTATAAGCAAAATTAGCATTTACACCTAGAAAGACATGTGGACATATGGACATCCACAGACTCACAAATAAAATGTTTATCGGCCGGGCGCGGTGGCTCAAGCCTGTAATCCCAGCACTTTGGGAGGCCGAGACGGGCGGATCAGGAGGTCAGGAGATCGAGACCATCCTGGCTAACACGGTGAAACCCCGTCTCTACTAAAAAATACAAAAAACTAGCCGGGCGAGGTGGCGGGCGCCTGTAGTCCCAGCTACTCGGGAGGCTGAGGCAGGAGAATGGCGGGAACCCGGGAGGCGGAGCTTGCAGTGAGCTGAGATCCGGCCACAGCACTCCAGCCTGGGCGACAGAGCGAGACTCTGTCTCAAAAAAAAAAAAAAAAAAAAAAAAATTGTTTATCATTTGGGAAAGGCAAGAATGCTTTACTAGCTTTACATTCAAAGGAAGCAATTGTAGTAAAACTGTTATAGTTAATTTTCTATTTTTCCCTACTCTTAATTTTCTAACTATATATCCAAGTACTAATATTTTTGAAACTATTAGACCTTATCCAGAGCACCAATAGAGGCCATTTTTATGTCTTCAAAAAAAGAAAAAAAAAAAGACTAATAATACATTTATTTCAGCAGAAATATTAAAATATTTGGTGCCCTGATCTTAACATTAGTAGAAATTATTACATTTCTGAAACAAAGGCATGAATTAAATCGAGTCTATAAGAATAAAAATATTCAAATGTGGATTTTTGTAAAATCGATTTCATGAACAATAAAGCAACTCTTTATTGTAATGTTGATCCTTTTTTCTTTATAAATACATTTTATTGGAGATATTATTTTCACTGAGCCTTGACTTCCCAGGCTCAAGCAATCCTCCTTCCTCACCCTGCTGAGTATGTTATGGGTTGTTAGGCATGAGCGAGGCTGGAGAGGGTTCTTCCCCATCCACTAGGAATGTCCGGTGGTGGTTTGGCAATTGTCACATTGCCTCTCTAGAAGTGATAAATTGGCAGCCAGTCCTGATGATCCACACCTGTTGCACCTGCATTAATTGGTGGATGCAGATGCCAGGGAGAAGCAACTTCCTGGGCAGGTACACTAAGAGACAAAATGACGGAATATGACCTTCCGGGGTATCATGGCAGAAGAAGGGGGAAAAAAGCGGCAAATGGGCATGCGCACAACTTCCTAAACACACTGAGCATGCTCACCTCCTGAGAGTAAGAAAGGCACTGAGCATGCAGGCAGCTCACAGGGAAGAATCATGGGAAAGGGGCCAGCCTATGAAGTTTTAATATCAAGGTTAAACAGGGCACTTAACCTTGGTGCTCGCTTGGGTCTCTTCCAAGCATACTTTCCTTTTTTTCCTGTTCTAAAGACTTTTTAAATAAACTCCATTCCTGCTCTAAAAGTTGTTTCAGTCTCTTTTTGTGCCTTATGTCCCTCAGCTGAATTCTTTTTTCTGAGGAGGCAAGAACTGAGGTTGCTGCAGACCCATACGAATTCACCACCAGTTATTCGAATACCTTCCACCAGTAACAAGTAGCTGGGAACACAGGTGTGAGCCACCATGCCAGGCTAATTTATCTTATTTTTAGTAGAGATGGGGTCTGGTTATGTTGCCCAGGTTGGTCTCAAACTCCTGGGTTCAAGCAATCTGCCTAGCTTGGCCTCCCAAAGTGCTGGGATTACAGGCATGAGCCACTGTGGTTGGCCAAATTCTTCTTTTATTCTCCACAGCTAGAGCAAAACTTAATCTAGGAAAATATTAACATTTTAGAACATACTTTTAATTTCAATTAAAGCTTGTGGTATATTTATTTTACATAGTAAAATACTTTCAAGCAACACATACATGGATTATTTAAGTCCTCTGTGCAAAATGAATGTAGATTATAAAATAATTGCTAATTGTACAATTTTAAAGATAATTTCCAGACTTCTTTAGAAAAATTTTAGATACAAATAGTTAAAGTCATTGAAATGAATCTAATCTCTTATTTTGTACTAGTAATTTCGTCTCTATTGTTCCTATTAAATGATAAGTAGTAGGTGCTGAGCTTGAATATATGTTTTATACTGTACTGAAAAAGGACCCAGAATGTGGGCTATGTATGAAAGTATATCTAACTGCAGATCTGCTATTTACTTGTCTCTTGTCTCTGGTAGTATAATTTACTTTTCTGGGATTAAGATCCTTGAGAAGAGAGTAAAGGATTACATCCCCTTAAATATTTCATAATTTTAAAGGAAATCCAACAAAAACTTAAAATCCTGCCTGAGTAAATTTCCAATCAAATATGTTTGTATATATTTGGATAAGTTGTTCTCTACATAATTTTACAAAATAGCTTGAAAATGTAACTTCTCAGCAACTTTAATGAGCAGTATATTTTGTATAATCTTGAAGATTGAGGAGACAGATTGAATATAATTTACACTAAATTTTCTTCAAAGTAAAAGTCAACTTATAAGTGAAAGAAGTAAGACAAGGAAAGAAATCACACATAGAATGAGAAGGTTAAAATACGAAAAAGAGTAGAAAACATTTTTAGAGAAATTAGGCATCATTCTTTTAACTATCCAACAGGGTCACCTTGCCCACTGCCTGGACAGAGACCATTTATCAAGACAGGGGAATTGCAATGGAGAAACAGCAATTCACGAAAAGCTGGCTGTGTGGGAGACCAGAGTTTTATTATTACTCAAATCAGTTTCCCCAAGCCTTCAGATATGGGAGTTTTTAAAGATAATTTGGCATGTAGGGGCTCAGGAAGTGGAGAGTGCTGATTGATCAGGTTGGAGATGGAATCATTGCTGTCTTCCATTCCTGGGTGGGATCGCAGAACTGGTTGACCCAGATTACCAGTCTGGGTGGTGTCAGCTGATCCACTGAGTGCAGGGTCTGCAAAACATCTCAAGTATTGATCTTAGGCTTTACAGTAGTAATGTTATCCCCAGGAGCAATTTGGGTAGGTTCAGACTCTTGCAGCCAGAGGCTGTCTGACCCTTAAACCATAATTTCTAATCTTGTAGCTAATTTGTTAGTCCTACAAAGGCAAACTGATCCCCAGGAAAGAAGGGGGACTTTTCGGAAAAGGGATATTATCATTTTTGTTTCAGAGTCAAATCATAACTAAATTCTTTACCAAGAGTAGTTTGACCTATGTTCCCCAAATGAACAAGGACAGTTTAAAAGGTAGAAGCAAGATGGAGTCAATTATGTCTGATCTCTTTCACTATAATAATTTTTCAATTTTTGCAAAGGTAGCTTCTTTCTCATCATAAAAACTGTGCAACTAAATTAACTAAAGTTTTACATTAATAATCACTGTAGAAAAACATGTTTTTATTGTTTTTATGGAACAAGCTTCTCATTAGTTGTTCCAGGAAAGTTGAATAGGCTTTAATATCATTTACGAAAATTGTTAGTAAAATGCTTGGGGGTATATTTTTAAACTGGTAATTGAGGAAATAGTAATTAGTTTCAGCAGGAATCATAGTGTTTTAGCATCTTATTCCCATCCATGGAACTACCAGTGCTATTTCTGTCATTCTTCTCTATTACATACTATCTGTCCTTCAGTTAAAGTAGCTATTAACTTTGATATTGTATTCCAATGAACTTTTAATCACCTAATATCTTAGTTTAAATGATGTTTTTTAAAAAAACAAAGAAAGTAAAAGCTTATAATGGGTATAACTGAAAAGGGCCTGAAAGAACTTCTAGTCCAACCACTTAATTTTATTCACTACATCCAATCGTAGTGGAATCTTACAAATTCATTTTACCATTCACACACACTATTATATACTTTTCCATAATATTATAAAATAATAGTTAGCTATTGAATGGAATTAAAATATTTTACCCCGAAATATATTTCTTTGACCTATGTTGAAATAGCTACCTCTTAGCTATATCCTGGCAGAAGTGGTCCTGCAAAAGCTGTGTTAAGCGGTGAAAATTTGCATCTGTAGGGAATCTCCATGAATGCAGCCATTCCCCTGCTCCTTTCTATGTCTTTCCAAAGATCCAGGAGGGATTGAATGTCAGACACTTTTACAAGTCTACAAAGAAACATTTATCATTTATTTTTTTTCTGAGGTAGACTTCATCTATGTAACAAGGCCACCTTTGCTCACTAAGCTTCTTCTCTCTCCCATGAACCATTTTACCAGGATTTAAGCCCACATTTTTTTTTCCTGTAACTTCAAAATGGTACATTTCTGTAACTCATTGGGAAGGGGGGGTTTCATTCTGAAGATTCTCATTTTTATGTGTTAAAAATATGTTGCATGCCTTTACTCCTAGTAGTCAATCTGCCTCATGTCAGTGATTATTAGGGAAAATTTATGGGGCCAAGAGCCTATGTCCCACACACTATCAAAATGGAAAGATAATGTAATAGTAGTAGTGTATTTCCAAAAAATATATACCAATAAATTGTTTTGAGATATAGCCTGGGATTGGCGGTTGGGACAGGGAAGAGAATAAACAAAACTATCTCGGTATTTTTGGATAGAAGGAAAATTATGTTATTTTTTCATGCTTCACTGAAGGATTCATTCTTTGCAGATTATGGAACTAACATTGGAATTTCTCTTAACTTAATGCCCTGTAAATTTGGATGTACTTTGGGGGACATGGATACATTCTTATGTAAATTCATTTTCATATATTTGTATAAAATAAATATTCTAATATTTGAGACCTCAAATAATTTTTATGCCTCTGAATTGAGTCATGACCCTCTCTCATGTGAAATAGCAATGATGCCAACCACTCTATAAGACAGCCATAAAGAAAAAAATGAAATAAAAAGCTATTCAAATAAAAGGCTTTATGATGATGATAAGTTTCATATTTTAAAGATAATCCAACATATACAAACTTAAGATTCTAAGAAAAATCATTAAATTGTGTACCTTTCGATTTTGTTCTGCCTTTCTTAGAACATAGACACTTGATTTTTCCAGAAATACTGAGGCAGAACAGCAAAAACAAATCTTTCTGTTTTTAATTATAAAGATATTTCTTCACTACAAACATAATCAAATGCAGGTTCAGCTGTTCACCGCTTGCAAAATCAAATAATAGGGATGGGGTGTAATAGAAGGAAAGTGACTTTATTTTCCAAAGCTTGCAGTACGGAAGTGGTTTGGCACCTACTTTAATAAAACTGCTTCAAAATTCTTAGGCAAAATCCCAAGATTTAAGAAGGGGAAGTATGGTGTGGAGGGCATGCAGTGGAGCAAAGCAGTGGAACTCTGTGACTTGTTCAGATGACTTATCTTGAGTTATTGCCCCATCTGGTGAATGGGCTGGTGCCATCTCAGGCTTTACTGTGTGGTAAATTAGCTACAGCCTTGAAGTAATCTCCTGGTGGGGAGAATTCCATAAGCATCTGGATTGTCTAAAGATTCTATCTCTGAAACTTCTTTAAGCAAACATAATTAGATAAGCTAGCAATTCAAGGGAGTGTGCCTAGTGGAAAGTAGGAGAGTAAAGGTTAGGAACTTTACCTATGGGGAAGACAGTGACTTAAATTTTACATAATATACCTTGCCTTGGTTTAGATCTAAGTCTGTGACTTTGCAATGTGAACTTTTTACTTTGTTTCACCTAAGTCATGTCTTTGGAGATGCAAATTTCGAGTTGCCTAGTCAACAATTGTTTAGAACATAGAATGAATAATCGAGAGATTAATAGTCTAACAGAGCAGGTAAAAGTTTTGACAACAGGCAAATGAAAAATCTTAAATCTATAAGATCTGCCTCTGTCTATGGGCCTATCATTTCTATATGTTTATATGTGTCATGTGGAAATGATATTTCACTATCAAATTTTATGAAAGAACTTCAATTAATTGGTTTAAAGAAAAGTAAGCAATTAGACTAATAGAATCTAGCTCAGATGCCTTTTAGTTCACATGACTTCAGTTATCTTTGGTAAGAGTAATTTAGTCTCAAAACTCTCTCTATTAATTTAAAACCTTTAAGATATGTTATGTTAAATTAACTAAATCTAGTTTTTGTTTTTTGTTTTTGTTTTTTGTCCCATTGGGAATTAGAGTTACTAAGAGTTAAAATAGTAGGCTAGTAAGATTTGTTCCTGGTGAAGTTTATAAAAAACATGAGAATGTTTTTTTGCTAAAGAAAATGTAATTTTTTTCTAGTTTAGAGACTATTTAAAGTTTGCTTTAAAATAAAGAAAAAAATGATACAGGTGAAACTAAATGAATAAAAAGATGAAAAATAAAAGTGTGGCAATAAAGAAACTTTGATTTCTGGATGGCTACCCTGTCACCTATAGTACTGGAGCGGCAGCTGGGCTTCATTCAGTTATTAAAGATAGAAGATCCAGGGGAATTTAGAGATTGTTTATACTTCTGGGGAGTTGGTTCACAGGATGCATAAGGAAATGCAAACTAATAAAGAAAAAGCAAAATATTCAATCCGTTGATTATACTTATCCATAATAGGTAAAATAAATGTGAAACAATCGTGTGTTGGGCCTTAAGACAGGACCAAAGATAGATGTGGTGCTATCTGAGTTCAGATCATTCACCTGAAAGCTATGCACAAAAGGAAATATTAAACCAGGTCAACAGAAAGTACCTCTGACACTTGTGATTACCAATACGGTGGTCAACGTGGGGGAAATGTTACCAACAGTGGATCCATATGGGTCTGCAGCAAGCTCAGTTCTTGCCTCCTCAGAGGAAAGAATTTGACCAAGAAGTCATAAGCCATAAAGAGAGACTGAGGCAAGATTTAAAGCAGGAGTAAAGTTTATTAAAAAACTTTAGAGCATGAATGAAAGGAAGTTAAAGTACACTTGGAAGAGGGCCAAGTGGATGACTTGAGAGATCAAGTGCCTAGTTTGACCTTTGACTCAGGATGTTATATGTTGGCATACTTCTGTGTCCCTTCTCCCCTGATTCTTCCCTCGAGGTGGGCTGTCCATATGCGCGCTGTCCTGACAGCACTTGGGAGGGGTCACATGCACAGTGTGTTTACTGGAGGTGTACGCATATGCGTTTGAGGCATTCTTTCCTTACCAAAGTCCCTGGTAGGTCATATAGCAGTTAAACGCCTTCAATTTGATTTCTTTTTCTTTTTCTTTTTTTTTTTTTTTTTTGACAGAGTTTTGCTCTTGTTGCCCAGCTGGAATACAACGGCACAATCTCGGCTCACTGCAACCTTGAAACCTTCGTCTCCTGGGATCAAGCAATTCTCCTGCCTCAGCCTTCTGAGTAGTTGGGATTACAGGAGCACACCACCACACCAGACTTATTTTTATACTTTTAGTAGAGATGGGGTTTCATCATGTTGGCCAGGCTGGTCTCGAACTGATGTCCTCAGGTGATTCACCCACCTCAGCCTCCCAAAGTGCTGGGATGACAGGCGTGAGCCACCACACCCAGCCATCTTGCTTCGTAATGCACATGCGTTAGCCCACTCGCCCAGCTCCTAATATCTTATTGTCAAGCTGCTGATCACAAATTTCAGGTGTTTCTATCTATTGAGACACTGCCTTTCCCTGGCACTAGCTGTGACCAATTATTACTTTAGAAAGACACTTATCAACCCCCTACCATTCCCTGATGGTTGCCTGACATTCCTGGTGGAGTGTGGGGGATCCCTCTCCTGCCCTGCTCATGTCTGACCAGCTATCTACTGTAATAGAAGGGCAAAACCTAGTAACTATTAAAACCACAGGGTGTAATATAAAGAAATTGTTCAATTTTGTAAGTTGGTATCATCGGCTTCTTGAGAAACCTTTACTAAAATGGATGGTAATAATAAATAATTTAAGGTAAGTATCTTTAATTTTAAATGCTACAGAATGAAAGAACATGTTTGGGTTCATACAGGAACCACAGCTCACTATTAAACTAAAGGGGTGGCCTGCCCCTCCACACCTGTGGGCATTTCTCGTTAGGAGAACGAGAGACTTGAGAAAAGAAATGAGACACAGGGAAAAAGTATAGAGAAAGAAAAAGTGGGTCCAGGGGACCGGCGCTCAGCATACAGAGGACCGGCGCCAGCACCGGTCTCTGAGTTCCCTCAGTATTTATTGATCATTATCTTTACCATCTTGGAAAATGGGAAGTGGCAGGACAATAGGATCATAGTAGCGAGAAGGTCAACAGTACGACATATGAATAAAGATCTCTGTGACATGAATAAGTTTAAGGAAAAGTGTTGTGCCTTGATATGCATATGCAAACAACTCCATAAACTTTTTTAGGGCATAAAGAGCAGTATTGCAGCTAGCAAGTCCCACCTTCAGCCCTAAGGCGGTTTTCTCCTTTCTCAGTAAATAGAACATACAATCGGGTTTTACACTGAGAAGTTCCATTGCCCAGGGATGGGCAGGAGACAGATGCTTTTCTCTATCTCAACTGCTCAGAGGCCTTCTTTCCTCTTAGACTAATCTCCTCAGCACAGACCCTTCATGGGTGTCAGGCTGGGGGACGATCAAGTCTTTCCCTTCCCACGAGGCCATATTTCAGACTATCACATGGGAAGAAACCTTGGACAATACCTAGCTTTCCTAGGCAGAGGTCCCTGCAACCTTCCGCAGTGTATGTGTTCCTGGGTACTTCAGGTTAAGAGAATGGTGATGACTTTTCACAAGCATACTGCCTTCAGGCACTTGTTTAACAAAGCACATCCTGCACATCCCCAAATCCCTTAAACCTTGAGTCACCACAGCACATGTCTCTTGCAAGGACAGGGTTGGGGGTAGGGTTACAGATTAACAGCATCTCAAATACAGAACAAAATGGAGTCTCTTATGTCTACTTCTTTCTATATAGACACAGTAACAGTCTGATCTCTCTTTTCCCCACATTAAACAATTGCTGATGTGTATATGCAATCCAGAAACGCAGAAAGTTATTCTTGATAGAACAGCCAGCTCTGGTAGACCAGAGTGTTTTGTTTCATTTTTGGTTCTCTATTACTAATATTAATAGACGCAAAGACTAAATATCAATAAAGGCCAAAACGAGCGAAGAAAGTGGCAGCCCTTTTATTTGCAAATATGCACACATTCTCAGGCGAAGTTCTCTGGTCCTTGGGTGTGGGGGGCCAGGGAAGTCGCGCTGGCGCTCTGGGGTGATGTTCTCCGGTCCACAAATGCGGGGGCCGAAGAAGTCACACCGGCTCCTGCCGGCGGCAGACTTTTATGCCTGGGAGCTGGAAGGGGAGGAGTTCGGGGCGTGTGTGTAGGAGTGGCTTCTTGAATTTCGGTGTCCCCGGCTTGACGTCATTCTGCGCATGCTCAGTTGATTTGGTTCTTTTCCCGGGCGCGGGAAAATCTGTGATGAAGAACCCGGAAACAATAGGGACTGCTCCATCTTGTTCACCTTCCTCCATCTTGTCCCTTTTCCCTCACCCAAACACAGAGAAAAGCCACTGCAAGGTCTGTTTGCCCTAAGAAAGTGACTGCCCAGCTCTCCCTATAAAATCCAAGTGGAGGACCCCAGATGCAGCAGCTGATATGCTTCATATGCAAGCCATGTGGGACTGGCTTTACCATGACTGAGACATTTACCCACTGAATATGCCCATTACCCAAGTTACGGTAAGTACTCTGGCTGAGGGAGCTCCTTCTACATGAGCACCCCGGGTGACATTACTCCTGAAGCTTTATCAAATTTGCTATTGCAGCTCTCCCTCATTCGTCTTATAGATACTAATAAAACATTACAGTAAAAAACAAAACAAACAAACAAACAAAAAACCAGGCAAGGTGGCTCACGCCTCTAATCCCAGCACTTTGGGAGGCCAAGGCAAGCAGATCCCTTGAGGTCGGGAGTTCAAGACCAGCCTGTCCAACATGGAGAAACCCCGTCTCTACTAAAAATACAAAATTAGCTGGACGTGGTGGCACATGCCTGTAATGCCAGCTACTTGGGAGCCTGAGGCAGGAGAACCGCTTGAACCCAGGAGGCGGAGGTTGCGCTGAGCAGAGATCGTGCCATTGCACTCCAGCCTGGGCAACAAGAGCAAAACTCTGTCTCAAATAAATAAATAAATACATAAATACATAAATAAAAGGCAGGGGGAAAGATCAAACGGAGTCGAAGGACTCATCCCAAAAGAGTGGAAATCTTTAGATAGTTACTAAGAAATGAAATAAAATTAATATTATGGTGTTAAAGCAAGGTCTTAATACAACACTATTGAAGGTTAGATGGACCACAGGAAACCCCAGCTGGTCCCCCAAAAATAAAGGGCCCCACACCAGTTTTGTGCATTTACTCTGGAATGAAGAAATTTAAGAAAAATAAAAAGGAATAGGTTACAGTGAGAAAGCGGACATTGCCTGGGGCAATGTTGAGGCAAGTGAAGATAAAGAATGACAAAAGGGTTTGAGTCCCTAGACTCAATCCCCTGCTGGGAACCGAAATACTTTTTTACAAGTGTAGGTAAAATGGTTTGGGGGTAGAGAAGAAAAGCTTCTGGGACCAATCATAAAAATGCAAGGGTTGATAGAATTATGAAAGTTATGAAGTTTAAACAGGCATTATATGAAGTAGTTGTGACTTCTTTACTTAAATGTTTTATAAAAATGGATACTGTATCTGACTAGGGAATATTTCCCCTACCTATATTTAAAACAGAAGGCATATAAGTCTGCCATTTGTCTAATATTAATTGGACATGCAAATGGGAACCAGTAAGATTGCCCAGGCCCACAGAACATAAAATAGAAGCTGGATTGCCAGTAGGGACAAACTCATTTGGTAGTCCTTTGTGAAGTGTTTACTGGGGCTTGTGGCAAAAGCCTGTGAGCACCTCTCAATGACAACTACTTGGTTTGTAGATGACACTTCTAAGGTGAATTATCGACATTATGTTTGGAAGGCTGCTACTCTGGTTGTAAAGTATACTTTTGTGTGCAGGATTTACTCTTCTCTCTACCAGGGTTCTCCAGAATTTGTAAACTGTGAGTATTCTTATTATATGGTAGCATGGTTATTTGTATAAGTTCAGTAACAGTGTTCTTCTGAAACACGACACAATTGGACACACTAGTTATTTTACCAAGGCCTTGACTAGAGCAACGTTCTCTTTCTTTTTTTTTTTTTTTTGAGTCGGAGTCTTGCTCTGTTGCCCAGGCTGGAGTGCAGTGGCGCGATCTCGGTTCACTGAAAGCTCCGCCTCCCAGGTTTACACCATTCTCCTGCCTCAGCCTCCCGAGTAGCTGGGACTACAGGTGCCTGCCACCACACCCCGCTAATTTTTTCTATTTTTTAGTAGAGACGAGGTATCATGGTGTTAACCAGGATGGTCTTGATCTCCTGACCTCGTGATCCTCCCTCCTCAGCCTCCCAAAGTGCCGGGATTACAGGTGTGAGCCACCGCGCCCAGCCAACTAGAACAATATATTCTTAAACAAAGTTCCAGCAAAATCAACTGGAAAGGAGACTATATGGCCAAACAATTCATGCTGCATTTTAGGCAAATAATCAGACCAAGTATCATAAGCCTAAAACTTATTTAGCACACAAATTGGTCTTACTATCATTTCTCTTTAGTAGAAAAGAAGAGCTAGAGAGAGAGATATTATGTTTCAAAGGAAAACTATAATACACCTATTACTGGATTCTAGCCCTGACCCTTGTTTCTGAGTATAGATTGAACCATGAATTATTTTTTGGCTACAATCGGCCTCTAAGGATAAAACAGGTCAAAATTTTCTTCATGACATTTTTAGTTGGCACCCTAATGAAATAGGTATCTTTTTCTGTTCTGACACATGATTTCTCTTTTGATTGTTAAATTATTAATATTATTTATCTCTCATTGTTTTACTTCTTCCAAGAAAACCAGAATCATCGTATTCTGAAGATTAGACATGATTTCACAAAGCCTGACAATCCCCCTCATTTGGAATCCCACTGGACCCAATCTGTTTTTCACTTCTAATGCCCTGCTGCTAATCTATGCAAACATCCTCCCTCTAGGCCAAGGGTCTATATAAAAGGAGGGGGCATGTGAAATTGTAAAAACTGGTTTTGAGGGATATAATCATTCAGACCCTCAAAATCAAGGATGGGCACACAGGTGCCTAAACAGCTGGTGAAATGAGGGACTTTGCCTCCTGGGTCATTATCTGGCACATTTTCATCCATCCCAACCATAAGGAATTTCCTACTTCTCATAAAATTAAAAAAAAAAAAAAACAAACGAACAAACAAAAAAAAACTGAGAGAGTATCAAGATATGTAGTGGAAAAACCTTTGGGGTATAATACTCCCAGTTATGAGATTTATGCAGATGCATGTTAAAAAAAAATTATCAGCCTCCTCAGGAAAAATTACTAAGAAGACCACAAAAAGCATTATGGTATAACACAACTTGTTCAATTCCTTAGCTCTTTTAAACAAAATATTTATGCTTTGTGTAGTTAATTGCTACAAGGCTATAATTAAAACCAGGATTACAATTACTCAGTGCATATAAGTTATAGGTAGGTCAAGTTTGTAATCTTGGCTTTGGGTTTTGATTTCTGGCTTTTATATAGCTTAAAGAATTGTAAGGTTAATGAATACCTGTCTACTTTCATTCCCATTTTGCCTAGAACATTTAAGTTGCCTGTAAGTCTTTCATCTCTAAGTTCCTTTGACAGAAGGGTCCCACCAACAGACAGAATGAACCCAAGGCAGGCAGCCACACTACCCTGGCAACAGTATTGGACAAATCATGTTGACCCATAGATGTTTCTTCTGAAAAATCTTGACCAGAAAGAGGAGAAATGTAAATCAAAAACAAAATTCTAAGCCCCCTAACCAACTAAATAGATAACTCCTCCTGGCCAAGAAGATTTCAAAGAAATCTAAAAAAAAATTTTTTTGTTCAGGCCATAATGGAAAGGGCTGGTAGAATATGCCTTAGTATAACCTCCTCCTTTGGAATTCAGGCATAATTGACCAGCATTAAAAGCATAAGAACATTAAAATAAAGTTCTTATGCTTGACAACATTAACCCTTTGTAGCAATAAAATATCACCTTTCAATCTCAGTCTAGTATAGCATTGCCTGAGCAGTAGCAGGCCCTGAAAGAGATACAAATGTTTTATTCCAAAATATATTTCAAAGAACTGGTCCTGCAAAGCTATCTCCTGGGGGGAAGTTTACATTCTGTAGAGAATCTCGTTTCCTTTTCAGGTTGTTTTTTTTTTTTTTTTTTTTTTCGGATCCTGAAGAGATTATCTGAAAATCTAGCACCTTTTAAAGGTCTGAATAGAAACTATTTGCCACTTATTGCCTCTAAGGGTGGTCATCCATGAGACTGCATCTATATAATAAGAATCTTGGTCTCTACAACCTCTTATCCCAGACACTCCTTTCTATTGATCCTTGGTCTTTAGATCACAACTCTTTCAACAAATTGCCAATCAGAAGGTCTTTGAATCCATCTCTGCCCTGTAAACCCCAACTTTGAGTTGTCCCACATTTCTGTACCAAACCAATATATACCTCACATGTATTAACTGATGTCTTATATCTCCCCAAAATGTATAAAACCAAGCTGTAACCCCACCACCTTGGATACATGTTATCAGGATCTCTTGTGAATGTGTCTAGGTCTATGATCACTCATATTTGGCTCAGAGAAAAACTCAAAGTATTTTAGATTATTTGACACTTCATCAATGCAGCAATATCAGCCTTTTTGAAGGGAAAGTTATACTTCTATAATAACAGCATATAGTATAGACAAAACAAAAGTATCAACCACAAAATTCACATGATTTGAGCAACAGTAGATGGGTAAAATTATTTAGTAAATTGTGATTTTAAATGATAGTATATTTTCTTTTTCTTATTAATAGGTGATATGGTTTGGATCTGTGTTCCCACCTACATCTCATGTTGAAATCTAATCCCAGGCCGGGCACAATGGCTCATGCCTGTAATCCCAGAACCTTGGGAGGTCGAGGTGGTCAGATCACTTGAGGTCAGGAGTTTGAGACCAGCCTGGCCAAAATGGTGAAAGCCCATCTCTACTAAAAATACAAGAATTAGCTAGGCATGGTGGCACATGCCTGTAATCCCAGCTGCTGGGGAGGCTGAGGCAGGAGAATCGCTTGAATCCAGAAGGCAGAGATTGCAGTGAGCTGAGATCACGCCATTGTGCTCCAGCCTGGGTGACAAGAGTGAGACTCAGTTTCAAAAAAAAGAAAAAAACAACAAAATATAATCCCCAATGCTGGCGCGCGGCCTGGTCTGAATGGGATTGGATCCTGGGGGCAGTTTCTCATTGTTTAACACCACTCCTCCTTGGTGCTGTCGTCACAATAATGAACTCTCATGAAATCTGGCTTTTCAAAAGGGTATGGCACCTCCGCGCCATGTAAAGTGTTCAATTAAACAGCTGTTTCCCATTCCAGGAGGTGGCATTATAGATGGGATGGACTTCTATATGTAATAAAGGCAATTAGATCTCTAATAAGAGCCATTTTCATAGTAACAGAAGAAAAACAAAGGTTAATATCTGGAGCTGTCAGTCTACGTACCAGCTTTTCTAGAGTCTGTGAGCTTCTTCAGATTGCAGTGGCAATGTGACAAATTCTTCTGGGTTGTAGGTTGAACCAGGCATTCCAGTGAACTTCCTGAGAAATCCATACATCAGTAAGCAGGCATGCAGGTTGTTTATAAGTTGCCGTTATTTTCTCCCGAAGTTTGTGTTGTCTAGCTTCAGTTTGCACGGCTTTAAGAAATGTGGTTTATGCCTGTAATCCCAGAACTATGGGAGGCCGAGGTGGGCGGATCACGAGGTCCGGAGATAGAGACCATTCTGGCTAACACGGTGAAACCTCATCTCTACTAAAAATACAAAAAATTAGCTGGGCGTGGTGGTGGGTACCTGTAGTCCCAGCTACTCAGGAGGCTGAGGGAGGAGAATGGCGTGAACCTGGGAGGCAGAGCTTGCTGATGAACCTGCACTCCAGACTGGGCGACAGAGCGAGACTCCGTCTCAAAAAAAAAAAAAAAAAAAAAAAAAAGTGCTGTTTTAATTTCTTGTTATTTCAACTCAGAATGATGGGAGAAAAATATTGAAAATGTTAGTTTGGGACTTGTAGCCAGAAAGAAAATTCAGGATTCAGTCCAAATTGTAAAATATAAAATATAATACAAACTGAAAAAATAATGAAGATGTCTAGAATCCAATAACAGATGTACATGTTTCAACAGATGTTGAAACATAATTTTTCTATCCAATTCTCCAATTTTACTGAAGATGAAATCATACTAAGTCTAATTTATTTGCAGGCATTTGTGGACAGATAAATTCTTAGATGGACTTGAGAGGCTTTTAAAAGGTCTAATCTGAAATTCGTTATTAAAATAAAATGTTCCGGCAAAGTCAATTAAAAAAAAAAAAAAAAAAAGGGGAGGCCAGCCAGGCATGGTAGCCCACACCTATAATCCCAACACTTTGGGAGGCTAAAGTGGGCAGATTGCTTGAGCCTAGGAGTTCGAGAGCAGCTTGGGCAACATGGTGAAACCTTGTCTCTACAAAAAATAGAAAAGTTAGCCTGGTATGGTGGTGTGTGCCTGTAATCCCAGCTACTCAGGAGGTTGAGATAGGAGGATCACCTGAGCCTGAGGAAGTTTAGACTCAGTGACCCGTGATTGCATCACTGAACTCCAGCCTAGGCAACAGAGTAAGACCCTGTCAAAAAAAAAAAAAAAAAAAAAAAAAGTAAAAAATAAACAAAAATAAAAACAAAAGATAAAAAGGAGGCTATATGGTAAGTAATTATTCTTGTTGCACGTTACGCAAATAATCAGGCCAAGTATTATAAGATAGTTCATTCTTAAGGTACATACATCATAACCTAAATAGGTAAGGTTGAGGAGAAGTTTGAACAAAGCAAAATTGAAGCAAGAGTACAAAATTTAAAGCAAAAAAACTTCTGTAAATTGCAACAGAAATGCAATTTTTGAAAGAACTGTTTTGTTTTAACGTATTTCTGAGACTCTAATTGTAAGTGGAGACCTTGGTTTTAAAAATTACATGAGTATGTGTGGGTGTGTGTATATATATTTATTATTTTTATTTATTTACTTATTTATTTTGAGAAATGGCCTGTTGCTCAAGTTGGAGTGCAGTGGCACAATCAAGGCTCACTGGAGTCTTGACTTCCTGGGCTCAAGCAGTCCTTCTTCTTCAGCCTCCTGAGTAGCTGGGACTACAGGTGTGTGCCACCATGCCTGGTTACTTTTTTGTTCGTTTGTTTGAGACAGGGCCTCATTCTCTCACCTTGGCTATTTGTTTTTATTTTTTATAGAGGTGGGGTCTCATTATGTTGCCCAGGCTGGTCTTGAACTCTCAACCTCAAGCAATCCTCCCACCTCAGCCTTCCAAAGTGCTAGTATTATAGATGTGAGCCACCATGCCCTGACTAAAAATACATTTTAATCATCCCCTTTCTTTTTCTTCTTTCCCTTCTATTCCTCTCCTTCTTCATTCCTCTTCTCTCTAGACACTCTTCTCCAGCAATGCATGCTGAAGAAATTCTAGAGGCTGATCTTGAAACAAACCAGTCCTGGAGCCCCTGTCAAATCCTCTGCTTGGAGGGAGTCACAGATAATTAGTCTATTACCATCGAGATGAAGTAAAAATAATGCACTAAACCTCCGGATGAACACTTATTAAAGATAGCCATCAGGAATACGACATACAGACCGTGTACTCCGCACCACTGGTGCATGCCGTTCATACAAAATTTCCCTTTAGAAACCCAATGGTGGGCCAGATGCAGTTGCTCACGCTTGTAATCAGCACTTTGGGAGGCCAAGGTGGACAGATCACGAGGTCAGGAGATGGAGACCACCCTGGCTAACACAGTGAAATCCCATCTCTACTAAAAATACTAAAAATTAGCCGCAGTGGTGGTGGGTGCCTGTAGTCCCAGCTACTCAGCAGGCTGAGGCAGGAGAATCACCTGAACCCGGGAGGCGGAGGCTGCAGTGAGCCGAGATCGTGCCACTGCACTCCAGCCTGGGCGACAGAGTGAGACTCCGTCCCAAAAAACAAATAAACAAAAATGGTAAATTTTAACATTAAAATGGTACTTTAGAATGCTAGCTCACAATCTTCTTAGTTTGCTGACTCTCTGATCATATCTGCTTTTCCACCAAACCTCACCCTTTATGTGTGGCTTTCAAGCAGCAAGTAGCTGAACTTGGGTCTGATTACAAAATCTCTGAAGCAGAATATTTACCTAAAAAAAGTAAAAATTTAATCTAAATTATATCCTTGATATAATAAAATAAATTGTTCTTATTTTGTAAAGGCACTAAACAGGAAAATTGACAATGAGATTGTCACAGCTGATTTGAATGAGAATGAATTATATATTTATATATATTGTGTTTAAAAATAATACATTTTTATTTACTCTAAATACAATTTTACAGGCATGGAAACTTTTATACAATTTTTTTCATGTGAAATAGTTTGGAAAAATCATAAAGAAAAATGTACAAATAAACAGCACACACAACCTTCTAAAGTGGAGAAGATTGCTAAGTTCCTTTCTAGCCCCCCTCCTCAATCTTGCTCATAGCATTCGTGTGCTCCCTTATGACCCTTCTTTCCATTCAATTACGTTTACCTCTCTGACCACCTAACCATCAGTACCATTCTAAGAGTTACAGGTTAACACTGTACTACCTTCTAATATCTCTTTTTTTTTTTTTTTTTTTTTTTTTTTTTTTTTTGAGACGGAGTCTCGCTCTGTCACCCAGGCTGGAGTACAGTGGCCGGATCTCAGCTCACTGCAAGCTCCGCCTCCCGGGTTCACGCCATTCTCCGGCCTCAGCCTCCCGAGTAGCTGGGACTACAGGCGCCCGCCACCTCGCCCGGCTAGTTTTTTTTTTTTTTTTTTTTTTTTTTTTTTTTTTTTTTTTTTATTTCTTAATAGAGACGGGGTTTCACCGTGTTAGCCAGGATGGTCTCGATCTCCTGACCTCGTGATCCACCCTTCTCGGCCTCCCAAAGTGCTGGGATTACAGGCTTGAGCCACCGCGCCCGGCCTACCCTCTAATATCTCTTACAACCTATAATTTTAAATTAATTTTTAAAGTTGGAAAGATGAAAAAATAAAAGCTAGAGTTATTAAATATCAAAATTTACATTTGTTAAGCAATGTCATTAAATACGAAAAAATAAAGTATATGACTTTCAAAATTTGACTCCCTTTTTATTAAAACACACACTTTATGAAGAAAATTTAATTTTAACTAATTCATTTTTATTTTATAGGTAAAGCATATGATATAAAATGGCATTTTTGTGATGTATATTTTCTGCCAATTTTATTCTCAATTCCTATTTTTTGTAACCTTGTATCTTGAACAAAAGATACACTGTATTTCCCAACCTCCCAATACAGCAGAAATATCAGTTTATACCTGAGCATTTCACTCAAGATATTTCTCTACACACTTTTTACCAATGCCCAATTTTCATGTTTTCTCTCAAATTGATTTTGTTCCACTGCCAACTCAATTTATCTCTGAATGTATTTTCTCATGAAAATTCATCTAAATCTTCACTTGCATCCTGTTAATTTTAGTGTTCTTTATGTTCAATGCTAATATTTAGACACAGATTCCTCCATTTGTTTTGGCTTGCTTCTCATCTATACAATTAACTTAACGTTTCTTGATTCTGTAGTTAAGAACTACGCCTTCCTCCACCCAAACACATAAGACATCTTACCCCATATCTATAGTTCTCAATTACTGTCCACAAAGTCAATGCATTGTGAGGTCCTAATTTCCACTTTCCGGCCCATTATGAGGAAGTAAAATATTTTACTTCAAACCAACAGTTTCAGATATTACCTCTTGCTTCTTTGGCTGTAAATATTGTACATTTCCTTTTACTAGTAGTATTCCTATAGAGGAAATGAAGAACTAAATCTACAGTCAATTTATTCTCCAGTAGACTATAACATCCCTTCAAAACCAATCTTTCTAAAATTTAAAGTTGATCTTATCTTTATCATACATTTTAAAATAGCTGCCTCTTCCATTTAACATATAGTTGAAGTTTCTTCTAATAAAATAATGCCCTTTAGGAACTAGCTTCTATTTATTTCTTTAAGCCCCATTCAAACCCAATATACTGTAGCCATATTGTATCTCCTGTTCCAAATCAGAAAATTTTAGAGATGATCTATTAAAGGATACTTTAAAATGTAGATAAACCACCCGAACCAGCACAGCAGCGGACACCTGTAGTGCCATCTACTTGGGACGCTAAGGCAGGAAGATAGGTGGAACCCAGGAGTTCAAAGCTGTAATACTGTGAATCAAGCTTATGAACAGCTACTACACTACAGTCTAGGCAATAAAGCGACACCCTGTTTCTTAAACAGAAACAAATAAACAAACAGACAAGCAAACACCTAATGCAGATATCCAAGTTTTGTAATTTATGTGAGAGATCTAGTCTTTATATTTATTTATTTATTCACTTCTTTGTTTGTTTGTTTATTTATTTACTTATTTTTGAGACAGGTTCTCACTGTCACTCAGGCTGCGGTTCGGTGGCACGATCTCAGCTCACTGCAGCCTCAACTTCCCCAGCTCAAGTGATCCTCCTGTCTCAGTCACTCAAATAGCTGCAAACACAGGTGTGTGCCACCATGCCAAGCTAATTTTGTTTTTTAATTTTTTATTTGATTTGATTTGATTTTTTTGAGAGGGAGTCTCGCTCTGTCACCTAGGCTGGAGCGCAGTGGCGCAATCCTGGCTCACTGCAAGCTCCGCCTCCCGGGTTCACGACATTCTCTTGCCTCAGCCTCCCAAGTAGCTGGGACTACAGGCGGCCGCCACCACGCCTGGCTAATTTCTGTATTTTTAGTAGAGACGGGGTTTCACCGTGTTAGCCAGGATGGTCTCGGTCTCCTGACCTCGTGATCTGCCTGTCTCAGCCTCTCAAAGTGCTGGGATTACAGGCGTGAGCCTCTGCGCCTGGCCAGTTTTTCAAATTTTTTGTAGATACTGGGTCTCTTTATGTTTCCCAGGTTGGTCTCAAGCTCCTGGGCTCAAGCAATCCTCCCTCCTAGGCCTCCCAAAGTACTAGGATTACAGGCATGAGTCACTGTGCTCTTATAATCTGTATTGTTTAGCAGCAAATGACTTTTTATTGTCTATCATCATAATAATGATCTTAAACACACTAAGTTGTGATTTGTGTAATTGGGTCAAAGGCAAACTCACACAACAGGAAATGCCAATCCAAGTGTTTACATGTCCCAAACACTTCAGCAGCCCCATCACCACAGGTTTTGTATAAAACTCTAATCCAGAGCCAAAAGATCACTTTGGTAGAGATGGACAATAGTCACAAAGGAGACATATTTCATCTACTAAATGGTGTCCTCATTTTTGTTCTAAGTAACCACTGCTGTTGTAGTCATCAAATGCATATTCTATATCCTCTAGTTTTCCAAGCATCTACGTTTTCACCGTAATCTTCAATGTATTCGTCAGTTCTAGATATTCCATACCCAAATTCTCGAAGTTGATAATAAACTGTCTTGTTCTTAACAACTGAATATTAATGCCCAGTTTTCATCCACATATAAAACCACCAGTGGATGGCTATTAAATAATGCATTTTTCTAGAATACTTCATTTTGTATAAGCTAATACTTTCACTTCCTCTACCACCCAAAAAGCTGAGTATCCAATAAATTCAGCAGATCATTATTTCCTGGAAGAGTTGTAGTATTTCCAAATGATCCACAGGAATTTTGTTATATATTAATCATCATGATTCAAAACTTACTTTGTTTATTTATTTATTTATTTATTGAAACAGAGCTTTACTGTTGTTGCCCAGGCTGGAGTGCAATGGTACAGTCTCGGCTCACTGCAACCTCCACCTCCCAGATTCAAGCAATTCTCTTGCCTCAGCCTCCCAAATAGCTGGGATTACAGGAGCCTGCTACCACACCTGGCTAATTTTTGTATTTTTAGTAGAGATGAGGTTTCACCATGATGGGCAGGCTGGTCTTGAGCTCCTGACCTGAGGTGATCCACCTGCCTCAGCCTCCCAAAGTGCTGGGATTACAGGTATGAACTACCGTGCCCAGCCAAAACTTGCTTTTAAATTGATAATTGATGTGCAAAACAAGAGTTAGGTACTTGGGAATCTTATTCTCATTTTTATGTGACTAAGAGTGCTTAAAAACTTAAGTTATATGTCAGTCAATAGAATCAGTAAGCAGTAGCGTGTTTAAATGTGCTACATTGCAGCAGTACAGGTGTGTTTAACTGTGCTGCATTGCAGCTCATATATCTTTGAGCATCTCTCAGAGAAAATGTCATCTAAAACTTGCTCAAATCAATGGATGTAATACATAGTGTTATGGTGTTTACATTTACCTCACTTAGATTGTAGTATATCTTGTCCTTCTCTCATTAACCTTTTCCTTCCTATGAATCTTCTCCCCAAACTCTACTCACACTGAGTCTTCCCAACTAGGATTTTAATGCCATGCTTTATAAAACTCTATAGACAGTGCAGCTTATCTATACTACTGTCTGTAGCTTTTTTCTAAAAATCTCATAACTAAAACATTTATGATATCTTTGGAACTCATGTAGGACTGCTAAATTTGGGGATATTTAAGTACATCATACCAGCAACTGCATTTGAAGCTGATGCTCCGAACTTTGAGATTCATTGGAGGATAAATGTCTACCACTGTTTAGGAGGGTCAAAATTGTGATATATATGATAATTTCATAATATAAACAGTGTTTTCAAAAATATATAACATATGGAAAATGTATAAGCTAAATATACAGTTTTTTAAATTAGCATTATGGTCAAGGTAAATAATTTAATGGTCTAAATTGTTAGTGCATTTAATTTTAATTCATTTGAAATGCCTAATTGTATTTGGATCTTGCTTATCATTAAAATAACTTTAAAATGTGATTTTTAACTGAGAGGTGTATTACTGATGATATTAATCATACTGTTCTGCTTCACAAACAGTCTCAGATAGAATCCTTTTTTTTGTTACAAGTACAGAAAATTCAGTTCAATGGCTTTAGCAAAAATATAACTTATTGCCTGACACGAAATATCAAGCAGTAATCCTGATTTCAGACATGGTGAAGCAGGGACCAGTCAATGTCACCAGATGAATTTCTTGGCTTTCCTTCCATTAGATTGCCTCCACTATTCAGCTCTGCATGGTGGCCCCTGCTACTTGCAGCTAATCAATAAGAGAAAAAACATTCTCAGAACTTAGTCTCCTTTACCCTCCCTAATCTCTCTTAGAGCATCTCCAGTTTCTGTGACAATGATAGAGTAAGTTGATTGGCCTGGTACAGTTGCTAATCTCTGAGCTTTAGTGGAACCAAGTTTCTAAAAAACACATGGGATATGGGTATTGTTGCAATAAGAGAGGAAATAGATATTGCAATGAATAAAACCTAAGTAATTAGGTAAGACAAAACCAACACAAAAACACCAAACAAAAACCTTTAAGTGTTTGCTATACAGTTCTTACTATGGAACTTTATTCCAACTTTCATTATTTTTCTTTCTTTTTAATATATTTTTTTAGAGATGGTGCTTTGATTTTTTTCATAGTGATTTCTATGACTTGCAATGTTTCTTATATGTTTTCTGAAATGATTTTCTACCTTCTTAATAAAAATGTTGATTACCAACACAAGTAAAATTACTAATAAGTTTAAATGTTTTGTTTTTCTTAAGTGACTTAGGACAGTTTCTCTTTTTTATATATATTATTTAGCAAACAATGAATCATCATACTAGAAATGCCACAAAAGAAAATATAAATGTACAGGAAGTTTTACAACATTAAGATAACAAGCAAGAAAACTAATCAGCTTCCTTTTTTGAAGGTACAATTAACCACAACAATCTTTTTTGAAAGAGATAACGTTTCTTCTTATAAATTCTTGCCTTGAACCTTGGACAAGAAGAAAGTTTGCCTAATCAGGGATGAGATATACTTTCCAAATTATTTTTGTTGTTTTGCCTCTTGATGCAGCATCATTGAGAAGAACCATTTCCTCCAGTGTGAATGCAACATGACAATATTATTCTCATCCCTGATTTTGAGGTTAAATAACATTAGCTTAACCATGGCTTCACTCTGAATAGCTTTTGATGAGAGCACAACTGAATACTCTGCACTGAGAGCATTAGCTCTCTCTTTGTCCTCATACACAGTGTGATTCCATTGTCTAAATGTCTTTGTTTTGGGTTCTTTATTTTTGCTTGTAGATGCTTTTGTGAACAGTTCTGCTATTTCTGTACTACTAATTTCACTTCCCTTTGCTTTCCTTTTCCAACCCTTGGAACAATTCATCTAACTCTTTCTCAAATAAGTTGAATAGTTTAAATGTATATATTTGCTTAAACAATATGACTTCTTTCAATTTTACAAAAGCACTAATCATGTGTGGAAATACAGAACGATTATTTGACTAAAGATAATAAATGTGTTTTATTAGAATCTTGAAGAGCTGTTTGATTACCATTTAATGTTATCAATGTATAGAAGGTAAATGTTCCTGAAAAGCAACACTTTCAACATTAGAGTAAGAAGGCTAATGATGTCTTAACTGTACTTGAAAGAAAAATTCAATCCAGTGTCAACCTCAACATTTTGACTATGTTAAATGATACACAAATGTGATGATTATAAATTATCATTGTTAAAAATACTGAATTGAAACTTGAATGGTATCAAAAAGAGAAAAATTATATCACACTACTAATACTTGATAAGAATGGAATAAAGAATCATAAGTCTTCTGAAATGTAAAGGCAATTATTTCACATTTGCTCATTTCAATGATTAAAATGGTGAGTTATAAAGAAAATAAATCAACTTGAGTTAATTCATTTGTTATTCCTCCATTTGAGTTCTACATTTCCCCACTAAACCTATTCCATTTTGAGACAGTATACCTAAATCTGCACAGAATTTAAGGGTTAGGTCATATCAAGAAGGCATAGAAATAATTGGTCCTGGGAGACAGAAAACACAATAAAAAGTTTTCAAGGTAATAGAAGCAGGCAGTTTTTACCAATAAACCACATTTTATAGGAAAGATGTGTGGTATAAACACTGAGTCAAACCTAGAGATCAGAGTATCTTGGCAAAGGAGAGAGAGGCGACTAGGCAAAGTGGAAGCTTAGAAGCAAAGTGTGAAATCATTTGTTCAAAGAGAAGGCAGAAAACAAGCTATAAGCTATACCTCAAAATGACTCTAGGAATAACTACGTCAGGAAGTAAGGTGCTCTCATGTTGAATAATGCAGTCCTTTGTACTATATATTTTTTTTAGTCAATTCTGTTCAATATTAGTTATGTGATTATGCATGATTGCTTTGAATTCCCACTTAACTTGTAGAATTTTCCAGGACACAAAGAACAAGTTCCATTCTTTTAGATAATCATAACATCTGTACTAGTACTGTACCTTAAGTGCTGTGTTCTATACATACATAGGTATATATATACACACGTATATACACACACCACACACGTATATATATCTATTTAGGTATATATGTGTGTGTGTGTGTGTGTATATACTTGTATGCACACATATATATTATATACATATTATAAATATATATAAAGAAACATATTCTATACAAATATTTATGTTTATATATACACAAATATATAATTAGTAGTTTTTGCTTTTTTTCTCATTGTAAAACCTGTAGGCTCAACATTAACAGTTTGGAAAAATACATAAACAATATAAACAGTCCCACTATCCCTAGATATCTGCTTTGAGATGGACTTTAGTGTTGCTATTGGTTCACATGCATACAGACAGATAGATTTATGGATACACATAATTTGGATGCACATAGCTAGTTGCAAATTTTCTATCCTGAATAATGTTCAGATTACAATTGATCATTCCTAAAAGGATATTAGAGAAATCTATATGAAGGGGCAAAAAGAAATACAAATAAATGCTTTATTATTTGGTGGACTTTGAGTCTCACAGAGAACTGTGCCCAAAGACGCACATTTTTTGTCCTCATAAATCCCGTCCACATCACATTCTGACCACGTTGTTATTCGCTATATGTTGTGATCTTATTCTAGTGTCAAATATGGGAGTTCTATATTAATTTTAATAGCTACACAGTATTTCTTTGTGTATAAAAAGATAGTTCCATTGTATAACTCTACCATAATTCTTAGAAAAATCTCCTTTGGATGGATATTTAGGTTACTTTCCACCTTACACTATTATAAGATTTTGATAAGCATTCTTGTATCTTTAATGATGGCCCTTTTCAACATAGAATAAATCTCTAAAAGATTAATTATGTGGACACGTATTATTCTTATCAAATTTTGATTGGTATTGTGAAACTGACCTCACAAAAATGATATCAATTTATACTTCTACTACCAATATATCAGATAGCACATTTCTTTTTAGCTTTTTAAAATTATTTTACTTTAAGTTCCGGGATACATGTGCAGAATATGCAAGTTTGTTACATAGGTATACATGTTCCATGGTGGATTCCTGAACCTATTAACCCATCAATCAGGTTTTCAGTTCTGCATGCATTAGGTATTTTTCCTAATGCTCTCCCTCCCCTAGCCCCCCAACCGCCGACAGGCCCCGGTGTGTGATGTTCTTCTCCCTGTGTCCTTGTGTTCTCATGGTTCCACTCCCACTTATAAGTAAGAACATGTGGTGTTTGGTTTTCTGTTCCTGTGTTAGTTTGATGAGGATCATGGCTTCCAGCTTCATCCATGTCCCTGCAAAGGATATAATATCATTCTCTTTCATGGCCACATTTTCTTTGTTGAGTCTATCATTGATGGGCATTTGGGTTGGTTCCATGTCTTTGCTTTTGTAAATAGTGCTGTAATAAACATACGTGCACATATGTCTTTATAGTAGAATGATTTATATTCCTTTGGGTATGTACCCAGTAATGGGACTGCTGGTTCAAATGGTATTTCTGGTTCCAGATCCTTGAGGAATCACCACACTGTCTTCCAAAATGGTTGAACTAATTTACATTCCCACCAACAATATAAAACTGATTCTATTTCTCCACAGCCTCACCAGTATCTGTTGTTTCCAGACTTTTTAATAATTGTCATTCTGACTAGCACAATATAGTATCTCATTGTGGTTTTAATTTGCATTTCTCTAATGATCAGTAATGTTGAGCTTTTTTTTTCATATGTTTGTTGGCCATATACTGTATTCTTTTGAGAAGTATCTGTTGATATCCTTGGCCCATTTTTTAATGGGGTTGGGTGATTTTTCTTGTAAATTTATTTAAGTTCCTTGTAAATTCTGGATATTAGACCTTTGTCAGGTGGATAGATTGCCAAAATTTTCTCCCATTCTGTAAGTTGCCTGTTCACTCTGTTGATATCTTCTTTTGTTGTGCAGAAGCTCTTTAGTTTAATTTGATCTCATTTATCAATTTTAGCTTTAGTTGCAATTTCTTTTGACATTTTCATCATGAAATCATCGCCCATGCCTATGTGCTAAATGGTGTTACCTAGGTTTTCTTCTAGGGTTTTTACAATTTGGGGTTTTACATTAAAGTCTTTAATCCATCTTGAGTTAATATTTGTATAAGGTGTAAGGAAGGGATCCCGTTTCAGCTTTCTACATATAGCTAGTCAGTCTTCCCAGCACCATTTATTAAATAGGGAATCCTTTCCCCATTGCTTGTTTTTCTCAGATTTGTGGAACATCAGATGGATGTAGACTTGTGGTTGTTATTTCTGAGGTCTCTGTTCTGTTCCATTGGTCTGTCCAAACAGTCCATATGTCTGTTTTGGAACCAGTACTATGCTGTTTTGGTTACTGTAGCCTTGTAGTATAGTTTGAAATCAGGTAGAATGATGTCTCCAGCTTCATTGTCTTAGCTTAGGATTGTCATGGCTATATGAGCTCTTTTTCCGTTCCATATGAAATTTAAATTAGTTTTTTTCTAATTCTGTGAAGAAAATCAATAGTAGTTTGATAGAAATAGCATTGAATCTATAAATTACTTTGGGCAATGTGACCATTTTCACAATACTGATTTTTCCTATCCATGAACATGGAATGTTTTTCATTTTGTTTGTGTTGTCTCTTATTTCCTTTAGCAGCAGTTTGTAGTTCTCCCTTGAGAAGCCCTTCACGTCCCCTGTAAGGTGTATTCCTGGATATTTTATTTTCTTTGTAGCAATCGTGAATGGAAGTTCACTCATTATTTGGCTCTCTTCTTGTCTACTTTTGGTGTGGAGGAATGCTTCTGACTTTTGCACATAGATTTTGTATCCTGAGACTTTGCTGAAGTTGCTTATCAGCTAGTGAATGACCTATCATAAGCTCAAAATTATTTCAAATATTTTAAGGAGGAGACTAGAAATGATGGAAGTATTCAAGAACACAGCTGGCCCAGTCCCAGCAGCACCTCAGGGATTATTTGAAATAGTGACAGCTGTCTCTTTGAAGGAAAATCTATTCCTTGCTGTGTTCTATAGGGCCAAGTCACCGGCTCAATAGGTCTCACTATTCATAGAGTATTCCCTCAATACTGAAGCACAACGTGTTTCACTGTGCTTCTGTGGCTGTTCAAACTCAGCTCCACTACGGAGCAACACAAAATGGACTCAATCTGCTCAGTGGGAAGAACGCTAGGAAGTCACGGAGCTCTGTTATATTTAATAAACTTTGCATACTTTCTGAATCTTAAGATTTTGCCAATGCTTTAGTAGTTTTGTCTGCAACTTGGAAAACTATCGACTGGAGATCAAATTATTTGGGATCATGAACTATGAAAAGAATTTGCCTGTTTGAACTACCTGGCTCACGTGTGTATATGCTCATGATTAAGGCATCATTGTATGATGAGGCCAAATAGAATCAAGCTGCTGATTGATTTTCTTAGATGCCATATTACTATCTTTGCTGCCTAGATTAATCATCATACTGGAGATGGTGACGTATTTACTATAATAGAATCCACACAAAATAATGATACTATGTTTTGAGGCAAAGACAAGCATTGCATGCCAGCTTGTGACTTCTGAGACAAGTTGACCAATTATCTTGCAGTGAGGGAGGCATTGTCTTTGCTCTCTTTGCCTTTATCTTGGCCAACTAACAATATCAAACTATTGATCCCTTTTAACCTCCTCCTTCACTACATATCTTAAGAAGGGATTTTCGTCATTGACTGTGAGTGTCTCAGAAAATATCATCCACTCTTGGAAATTTAAGATTTCATCTTCAATATTCCTGGTCATGAACTTTATTCTTTCCTCTAATAGCAATTTCTGGCTATTCTTGTAGCTACATACTCCAATGTCCAAAAGAAATCCTCAGGGATTCAAATTTAATATAGGTTTAACTACCTGGGTCCTCCTGCTGAGTTAACATAGTCCTAGCTCTATGGCACAATAATCACTTTTTCTATGTATGTTGTTTTCAGTCTTCCTATATGGCCTAGGTGGGCCAAATGCAGTGTGATAATATGTCTCCATTAGTTTATTTATAAAAACATCCTTTGCCTTCTTGCACATGACCCTGCCATATGAATAGTCTGAGTAAGAATAGTGAATGATTTTTGGATACATGTATAATAAAATTATAGCTAGTGGAATAGTATGCACAAAATTTTGGAATTGGAAACAGCAAAAATGCCGCCAGCTTAGACTCTGGGAGATATGGAGAAGTGGGAGGCATTAATGATTTTTGTCTTTTAGGACCATCCTTAGAGGGTTCTTCCCAAAGGAAAATCCACTGTTGCTGTTCTCACAAATTGTTGAGAACACCTTAAATTTAACTGGCTCTTGAATTTGCCACCCTTGCCTAATCAAAATTTGATTGGCATGCCCTTTAACCTCACCAAGAAGTCTATCAGACTCCAAAACTTCCAAGGCAAAAAAATCTGTCAATAATTCTGGATGTCTTCTTTATCCACGTTCTCATGTTTGTTGTTTCATCACTTCCTGGTATTAAAAAATGTGTCCCAGTTTGTGATGTGTACAAACTGGCCAGACAGAAATGAATACACTTAGGTAATACCTCCAAAAAAAAATGACTAAAGTATTTGAATTGAACTAGGAATCTTAAAATCCACCATTTGTATGAGAAGCTATGTAGAAGTATTGTTCATTTGTGTCTCCAAGTGATGTAAGTTCCTTTTAGTGATCTCCAACAATTGCATATAACACTTCCCTTCCCTTGTGTGAGTTATCAGTCATCAATTTGGTTCCTTCCTGAGCATTCAGTGACTCACATCTTAGCAGTAGTCACTTAAAAAAAAATTAAAATGTTTAAGAAAATACACAAGTAGATCATGTAGCCTTCTGATAATATCTTTCCAAAGAGGTTACCATTGATTAACCAGGAGAGTTTCCCAAGGGAATAACTGACTCATTATTCATCCACTCCAGGTGGATAGTTGTTCTTCTAATGGTGGGGGTTAGGAGCATGGTTTATCTAATTAAAAACTGTCATAAAAAAATGTATCCCTAACTTTAGCTGAAATGGCTAATGATACTGCCTAGCCCTAGAAGGCATTCGGGTCGACCTAACTCATTGGTCAGAGTTGTTATGTGTAATAGCATTATCCTAGATTATCCTGTTATACATGGATTAATGCCTTAGGCCAAGTGAAAAGGTAAGTACAGAAAGTTGAGGAAAGTCATTGACTTTCTAAGATAGACCCTACTGGTTTATGAGATTTTTTTTTTTAGCTGGTTGTGCGTTAAAAGCTGGGAGCATGGTTGAGTTCAATACTACAGGCCTCATTCTATTTCCTGGAGTTCTATTATTAGTAGCTTTAGTTAAATATGGTATGAGACAAAAATGAATGGATTTAGTCCCAGGCCTTTTCCATCAAACTAATAAGAATGGTGCTTAGATTGGTATAGTATTGGGGGAAATTTGGCAAAATTATATAGGCATCAGGGGTGAATATTTTTTTGAGGCAATCATCTATGAGTCTTTTCTGTTTCCATACTTCGTGCAAGCAGATGCACTACTGCCTCTCTTCTAGACTGTCTTGCCAAAGATCTTTGTTTAGTGAAAAGCCTTGCAAGATTGAGAGACTGTCTCCCTATGATGCAGAGGACAGGACTGTCTACTGTTCTGTAAAATAAAGAGCATGTTTGCCTCTGGAGCAAAGGCTAGGTATGCTTTCTTACACATCATGTTAAAATATTCAGGTTCCCAAAGCTTGGGGTTCCTCTTCTGTGACGCAGAATTCTCTTCACACTTCCTTGTAGGAATTGGAGCTCAGAGAAATAGTGTACTATAAGATACCCTATTGGTATTTCTATGAATAATAAACTGCTTTTTGTTTCTGAAGACTTTATCTTTTGTTCAGAAATATCATGCTTTTTTCCAGCATCCCTGAAACTATGACATGCTAACTTAACAGCTTACGAGTAGGATGACACTTTAGTCTTCTTATAGGTCTTGATTGTGGTATAAAAATGAAATCAGAATCGAAGCTCTGTAGGGCCGATATTCACATCACTGACAAGGGGATACAGATAAGCTAGTGATAATGTTTGTATGTGGAGCGTGAGGGGCCTTACTTGGGAATTGTTTGGGGAAAAGACTGCATAATTGATTAAAATACATTTTTTAGACAAAATTACAAATATATAAGTGAAGAAACAATGCTGTGGTGAAGCTGAATAAGAAGAAATGCAGAAACATGAAACAAAAAGTATCATGCCTCCCTCCATATACACCATGAAATAGTATGCAGCCATACAAAAGAATGAGTTTGGCTGCGCGCAGTGGCTCACACCTGTAATCCCAGCACTTTGGGAGGCCGAAGCGGGAAGATCATGAGGTCAGAAGATCGAGACCATCCTGGCTAACACAGTGAAACCCCATCTCTACTGAAAATACAAAAAATTAGCCGGGCATGGTGGCGGGCACCTGTAGTCCCAGCTACTGGGAGGCTGAGGCAGGAGAATGGCGTGAACCTGGGAGGCAGAGCTTGCAGTGAGCAAAGATCGTGCCACTGCACTCCAGCCTGTGCACAGAGCAAGACTCCGTCTCAAAATAAAAGAAAAAGAAAAAGAAAAAGAATGAGTTCATGTCCTTTGCAGGGACATGGATGAAACTGGACTCCATTATTCCCAGCAAACTAACACAGGAATGGAAAACCAAACACCACATATTGTCATCAGTAAGTGGGAGTTGAACAATGAGAACATATGGATGCAGGGAGGGTAACATCACACACCGGGGCCTGTCAGGGATTTTGGGGCAAGGGGAGGGATAGCATTAAGAGAAATACCTAATGTCCTAATATAGATGATGGGTTGATGGGTGCAGCTAACCACCATGGCACATGTATACCTATGTAACAACCTGCATGTTATGCGCATGTGTCCCAGAATTTAAAGTACAATAATAATAATAATAAAATTATTTTGCCTCTTTTTTTCTCCTGTAAACATCTTGTCTTCCTCTGCTGCCCACTATTATCAGAGCCTTACAGGGAAAAAGTTGCCAGAGTAGAAATACGGTTTCAGCATCTCTGCCCTGGCATCACAAAATGAAGTGTAGAACAGTAGTCTGGAACTAACAGAAAATACCTTAGCAATTGGTACGGTCTGTCCTTTTGACTAGTCAGCACTGTTTGTACAAATGTTTATCTTTGAACTTATAAACAAAAACAAAACAACTCCATGCTTTCTCCCAGGATATATTATCCTTTGTATGAATAAATATGCTTTTATACCATCCCAAATGAAGAAACACAATGTCTCTCTATGAGGTTCTAAGCTGAAGCAGTAAATTATTACAACTTACTAATTTCCTAGCGTATTCATTCCCGTAATGAGATCAAACAACTCTACTAAATACTTTTCAGTGAAGCCACTAAGACCATGAAGTTTGAAGGACATTTACTCCATTTCTAGTAGTACTCCCATCAGAGCACTGGCAATTCTAGGTACAGTAATTTGGGCAGGAGTTTTGCTAAGATGAACTACGTTTTCTTCTGCACTTGGGAGAAGTCACTGCAAGTTGCTTACCTCCAAACTGTGGGAAGGGGGCTTAAATCTGTCCCTGGCTTTGGATCTTCATCAAACTACGTAACACTCAAGGGCTGGTGTAGGATTGGCCCAATATTCTTTTCTGCTAGATACTAAGGCATTTTCTATTTCTTCCATTGGAGAATGGACCAAATCTCCCTTTATAAACTCAATATAGCTTATCCCCTAATGAAAAAGCTTGATAACTAAATATTTTAGAGTAGCTGCATCTACCTGAAATTTAGCCTATTCTTAGAATTCTATTTTGTGGCTGTCTAGAATACTCATATCTTATCCTTTGCCTCTTCCTACACCAGCAGATGCCTCCCAGAGAAAGAAATCCTATTACTGATGGGCCTTAGCCGTAAGTGCCCACACTCTAAATTTTCTAACATGTGTAAAAACAGGTCTTCTGTCTTCTGAGACACACAATTCTATGTCTACCAATTCTTAGGGATTTGGATTAGGCGTACACATCCTGTAACCAGGGAGTCTCATAAATATCTAGGTCTTTCCGCGATCCACACTTCACTTCATCCAATTCACCCAAAAGAAAATTGGTTAAATTTGACCAAAAGATATATTCTAGGTTAAAATATTGGCAGACATGAAGGTTCTCTCTTGATTAAAATTTATTTAAGTTACTGCAAAGTCAGCAGTTAAGTGGGTAATACAAAAGCATGAAAACAGAGGAAACAGTTCTCCATTTGTTTAGTTGTTCAGTAAAGAGCCTGAGAAACTCAGTGATTACACCAGCTCAGAAAAAAAAAATGAGGAATCTACCAGTTATATCAGAGAAAACTTGAGGTACATGAACACTCAAGGGTGTGCTTTATTACAAAAATGTGATTTTTTACTTTTTTAATGTTAGGTGTTTCCACATTAATTAAATAAATTAATGGTTAATTTCATACTAAATAATTGTGTCTACTGAAATATTCAGAGTGACAAGACTTCCTTAACTGCTACCCAGCAAATTAAATTTCCCAAGAAAATCTTTTTCAGTAATAACTAGGTATTTTGATTTATTCTACATTTATTTGGAAATCTGACACAAAATCTGTTGATGACATTGATTTGAACATGGGATAGACAGAGCAGAGAAAGTGTCCTGGTTAGATTAAACTGCTTTCTTTTTTATTTCCATACTGTTTTTTATAATCCTACTAAGAATTTGTAAGAAATTGAGTTTCTTGGCAGTTGTTGGCTGGATAAAATATTCATCTATTTCTATTTATTTTAGTGCTTTCACTGTGTTCGACAATATCATACCAATTGAAATAGTGCTGTTACTGTGTCTGACAATATCATATCAATTGAAATGACATTGTTATTCCCCACACAATATCTTCTGCATAAGTCTGCCAAAGTGTAAGAACCTAAAAATCACCAGAAGCCCTTTAGCTTTAGTTTTGACAGCAAGTTGCTATACACACACACATAAACATGTAAACACACACACACACACACACACACATCCCACACTATTTAGTAGTGATTTTAGGCTTTTGGGGCATTGGAAACAATTAATTTTTTAAAATGCATAGTCTCTATCAGGAATAAACATGTAAAACATATATGAATACCATTTCAAGGGTTTTATAAAAATACCTATTACAAAGTGACAATTCATTTTTATAAAATGCTTGCATACTGACAGTGGAATTTCAGTGAAGCATATTGTTCACAATCAAGCTTTACTAACAGGACATACATATTCTTGCTTAGAAAATATTTAATAAATTATTTAGAGGATGTACATTTACCTCACTCTGCACAAAATCATGGATCTTAACATTTTTATTTTTTCTCTTTTTAACTATTACTGAACAATGGTTATGTTTGCACCCTTAATTTTAAAACATCTGATTATTGAGTCAATTATCTTTTTTTTTTTTCTTTCAGGAAATGTACATTTATTTATTTATTTTTTTCTTTCAACTTTTATTTTAGGTTCAAGGGCACATGTGCAGGTATGTCATATGTCATATGGGTAAATTGAATGTTGCTGGGGCTTGGTGTACAAATGATTTCTTCACCCAGGCACTGAACATAATACCCAATATATAGTTTTTCAGTCCTCACTCTCCTTCCTCCTGAGTCAATTATCTTAATTGTTGTGCACAATTCTTACTGGATCTGGAAATAATTTACAAGCAACAAGCTCATCTATTGAAACTTTAACATAAAAAGAAAATCTTCATTTATACAACGCTTAAATATATAAAATTTAGAAATAAAGAGGTCAAATAACTGGGCTAGTTTCATCATTCTGATATATTAATGTCTGTTTTCCTAATGGCATATAACTTAAAAAAATTAATTGACTTCTAACCTGAAATAGTTAAGCATTCATGTTTCTAAATCTCTACTCTGTGAACAGGTTAAGAAAAGACACCTTATAAGTGCCTATAAATTTATAACTGGTGACTTCGATTTCTACATAAAATTTATTTTTTTAAATTTTTTAAGTGTACATTTTGGAGAACATGTCATAAAAAACCTTCTGTGTATATGTATGTTTGTTTGTGTGATTACACCTACAACTTTCATTTCATAAATCTCCTTATATATAGTTTGGAAATAATTAAATAAGTCTATATTTCAAGAAATTTAAAATACAGCATTTTGTCATCATTGTTGTTTATTATTGTGCTGCAATGTATCAGCATCATTTTTCTGGGGTCTGTTCACTGTGTGTTATTTTGATGCCATTGCCCATTAAACTCATGCAATTTTACTCTTTAGATAAAACTGGTCGGCTTTTTGACTAGAGATACATAGTATCTAAGGTGAACTTTGATAATGTCAGAAATTTATAGGATGATTTTAAGAATATGCTTTTTGAAGTTTCAAACACTTTATTATAGTAACATTTAGAAAACCCAAAGAATATATTTAATGAATCCATTTTATTTATAAAATCCAGTACAATAAAAATTACTTTAATATTCAAGTCATATGTGTAAATATTATCCCAAGAAATAGGACAAAGCTACTTTCTTCAGTTGCTTGTTATAGACAAAAAATACTCAATGATCACTGCTTCATAACAGAGGGATAATGTTAAAAGAAAACAAGAAGCCAAAACTTAAACTTAAAAGAATGAAACATAAACAATTTTTCCAATATTATAGTCAACAAGAATGTTAAAGGTGTTATTTGAAAGCACAGTAAAATGTGGTATTGAGCATGAAGTAAATTTTTTTTAATTAACCAATTCCTTAGAGCAGAGTGAATGGAGAGACAGAGCCACATAGACACTTACTAACAAAAAAGAGTTATAGTGAAAGAGACAATTTTTCAGGTTTATGTATGAAGATTCTCTCCTTTAACTGATGCATACTGTTTCACACTATAGTCTATAATTTATTCACTATTCTCTTATTATTAGATATGTAGGTCATTTCCACAACTACTATAAAACAATGCCACAATGACTAATGCCATTATTGTACCTCTACTTATGGGTTCAAATATCACAAACCCATTGGAGAATATGTCCCTCCAAATAATTTAGATAAAATAAAATTGCCCTCCAAAGAATAGTATAGATTCTTCTACATCTTCAAGGAGTTTGTGAAAATACTGTTTCCTCTGTAACTTGCCTAACATTGACTTTTACAATTCTTTTTTAGCTGCTTGCTGAATAAATAAGGTACGTTCTCATTTTTATTATCATTTGCAGTTCCTTGATGCAGGTTAATTTGAACATTTTTATCACCAGTTTGTCTGCATATCTTATCCAAATTTCCCACACTAAATTATATATTAAATTATTTGTTTTTAATATTAAATTTGTTTTCTTATATGTTTTCATTCAGCAAATATTTAATTAGTACTGCTAAAGACCTAGTACCACTCCAGTTACTGGATGCTGTAGATTTCTGGTGATATTCTTCATCAAGCTCAGTCATCATGTAACTCAAAACTAAGCTTGATAGCGACATATTTAAAAAGAATATAGAATTTTAGTGGCTAATATGTAGACATGGTTACATGGCTTTCCTATTTAAATGTAAGTTATAAAGTTAATGTGTTGCTTATATTCTTCATAGAATAAATCCTGATTTGTTTTAGGGTATTTTTAAGGATTAAATTTTCCTACAACTTTCTTTAAAATTTTATAATTATGTGCATAGGGAGGACTGGTTTATATTTTCTCTTTTTTATGCCTTTCTTCCTTTGTTATGGCATCAAAATTATTCAATATTTTTCTAATGAATTGGATAATTGTGAATCATTTCAGTATTTTACAAATATCTGTATGAAATAAAAATTATTTATTATTTGTACATTTGTGATAGAACACACCCAAAGAAATATCTGGTTTGGCAAGACAAATAGCACAGGATCTCATTTGTATGTAGAATCTATAAAAAGTTGATCCCATAGAAATAAAGAGCGAAATGGTGGTTACTAGAGTCTGGAAAGGGCAGGGGGAAAGGAGGATGGTCAATAGGTACAAAGAGATTTGGTCAATAGGTACAAAGTTATAGACTAATGAGAGGAATAAGGTATAGTTTTCTGTTGCACAGTAGAGTGACGATAGTTAAAAATTACATATGTTGTATTTCAAAATAGCAATACGAGATTTTGAATGTTTTCACCACAAAGAAATGATAAATGCTTGAGGTAATGGGTATACTAATTACCCTAGTTCGATCATGAAACATTGTATATATGCATTGAAGCATCACACTGGACCTGATAAACATGTATGATTGCTATGAATCAAAAAATACAATAAAACTTTAAACATAAAGTTTAAGAGAAAAAAGAAAGTTTAATAACATTTAATCTATACTGAAAATGAAGTAGTGCCAAAATGCAGGCTAAGCCTCAAAGTAGATATAATAATAACAGGATAAGACTGGAAATTACTTGGCAAGCATAGTGCCTTTTACCTACCCATTGACTGTAGCAGTCCAGGTTAGTAGACTCCAGAAAATTTTCCTGTTATCTAGATTCAACTTATTATTATTATTATTTTTTGTCATTTTAATACTTCAGGCAGGTATTACCAATCTGCCAAATTTGGCATCCATTTGGCATCTCTAATCTAAGCAATGTTATTTAATTCATTCATTGAAAATTTAATGAACACTATACTAGCAGCACCTTGTAAATGTATGTATTAGAATATGCGATATTGTTTTAAGATGTTTAGATTATATATCCTGATAAAATTATTACACATATTTTAGAAAGGATAGTAGGCAAAAAACCTAAGATATAGTTTCTCAAATTTTTATATCCTTCAGGATTATGTAATGAATACGTTATAAATGCAGATATCTGAATTTCTAACCTCAGAGTATCAGATGATTGTAATTGTATGATAAAATTTAATAATTTATTGATGTCCATTTATAATCATCATCTCCATTAGTTTCTGATACAGAAAGTCTACTAGCAGCAATTTCAGAAGCACTTATCTAAGATAAACATCCATTCTACCTCTTATTATTTATGTTATGTGTGAAAATGGCAATATATCAGAGTTTTAATATACTTACTTGCCGGGTTAAATGAGATTAAATATGAAATATTTAATACTTGAAGAGCAGTTTTTGCTCCTTTATAACAAAATTATGAATATCTGTATTACTGTTTTGTTAGTCAGATTAATATTTGCCTACTGAGAGTCCTGGGATAAAATCTGCATTTTCAGTTCTCCTTAGAATATTTGTTCACTATATCATACCATAAAAACATGCCTTCTATGAGATATATTCAAAGTGGCTTTTATTAACCATTATCGTTAGAACAGTGGATCAAGAATTTAGAATAATATTTCTTACTTATATCTGAGATAACACCGCAAAAAAAATGAAACAATGCCTTGAATGAGAAATGAGTGACAATGTCTTATACATGGTCACAGAAATAATTCTATAATCAGCAGGGATAGATTATTTTAAATGTAGAACAAAGTGTTACCACTAGAATATCCTTTGACCCAATCTGGCAGAAATACCTATCTGGACCCAAAGAGGATTGAAATAGTCACCTTTGATGTACTTAATGAAAGGAGCTTTGGGAAACATGTTCACTTTCCCTTTCCTGCCATGAAAGTAAATTTTTCCAATGCTAGGAGTAAGAAAACAGTAGCTGAACTTTCATATATCCAGGCAAAGCAAAGAAAATCATGGAATCATCAGGAATAATGGGGAGAGAAAAATGATGCCTTAGGGGTCTACCAGAAAGAAAGATAACTATATTTTATTCAACAAAGACTCAAAGACAAAGATTATTTTTATTCAGTACTTCATATAAAGGTGTGTTTTTCTCCTTTAGGTGTTTGTAATCTGTGAAAGCAAGGAGTAGAGGCATGAAGTGTTTGACCATTATAAAGACTATACAGATATATGGAAAAAAAAACAGATGTTTTGTGCTCATATAGAATAAAGATCATCTTTAGGAAGTCTTCTCATCATTTTTCATATTTTAAAAAACCTCAGTCTATAGTTGAAATAACATTTAACATTTAACTATACAGTTAGGAGTTCTTTTTTAGTTTTAATCTATAGTAAATGTTTTATTCCAACATCAGAATACTTTCCTTTTAGAACAGAGCAAAGGTTTTTATATTTAAAAAGTCATTTTAAAAAAATAGAAAAAATAATTAAGCATAAAATTATTTTGTACATACATGACTTGTTTTTCACTGTTATTTATGCAAATCTAGAATAAAAGGTTAGAAATTGGTATAAAGCTAGATGATCCCGTAAAATAGTTGTGCTATATAATCAGTTTTAATTTTAAACTTTCATAGCAAATCCAAATGAGGCAATCATGTGTTACAATTACCACTGAATTTCATTTCAAGCTATCATTAAAGGTGATAATCCACCATTTAGAGTAGTTGACCCAAAAGTTACCTTCTAAATTTTTCAAAATTGATACTTAGAGCATCTCTTTGTTCTTACTGCAATTATGGATAAAATATTTCTATTTTAAAACTAGCAAATTGCAGCCCTAACATGAAGATAATTTCTACTTTTAGATGTGATCATTACCCAAGTTAGTTTCAAGCACTGTGAGTCCAATAATTCAACTTCTCTGTGAAGGTTTTTTTGTTAAAAATAGTGAATACAAAGAAAAAAATAGAAATAAAATTAAATCAACTCAGTCCACAGAAGATGATTAAATTCCAATTAAATTAAACTTTAGTTTCAATGAAAATCAATTTTTTCCCTTAGTTTGGCACTTTTGGACATTTTTTGGTTATATAGTATTTACTCCATTTTTTTCTAATTAAAAGAACAATTTATGATTAGTATAAAACAGGGATAAAGTTTCATAAAATATAGAAACTGGAATGTAAATAATACATTAATAATTAGAAATAGGTGTTATTTGTATAATTATGTATTTATTTTCTTGGTGTACATATACTTAATATCAGTAATCTTACAATGTTTACAGTAATTTTATTTAGCATCATAAAATGAATATTAATCGAGTAATTACTTTTTCAAAAACATACCTTTAGGTAGTTACACAATTTTTTGTCAGATGTACTTGCCCTAATTTCAACATCCAATGCACCATGTTCACGTATTTTCTTTTGGGGTGGGAAGGGTAGGATGCTTACTAGGCATGAACACTTGCGAAAAGAAGAAGGAACCAGGACTGTGCAGAGGCAGATGTTGAGCTGTGATGCAGGCCCAGTAAACTCTCATGCAGCCTGTAAGGAGCTCTCATTAGAATAGTATTAAACATGGCCAGCCTTTGTGCCCCTTCCTCTCTTAGTCAGTGGATGAAGCCTTTCTTGGGTGAAGTGAGACTTCTGAAAAAGCAATTCTTTGCAGCTGATGCCTATACTGAAAAAACTCACAGTTGAAGGCTATCTGCTAATCTCACTCCCTGCTTATGTGTATCATCTTTCCTTGACAGGCAATTTTTACATCTACTACAGAATGCTAGATTTCTTATTTAAACTATGTATCATATAGATAAATAACACAGATGAACCAAACTGGTAAAGAACAGCTGTAAATCTTTTGTGCGTATTAAGTTAGAGTTAGTACTTATTATTCTGTATCCACTTTTAAACAATATTATTTTGAAATAGTAATTGATTCACAGTAAGATAGAAATAAATATACAGAGAGGCCTTTATGTACCCTTTAGCTAGGTTCTCCAAGAGTTAACATCTTGCATCTTGCATAACTGCAGTAAAATATCAAAAACAGAAAATTGACAATTGTATAATCCACACAGTTTATGCACATTGCACCAGTTACCCTTACACTCTGTGTGTGTCGTGTGTGTGTGTGTGTGTGTGTATCTATACAATTTTGTCATGTGTAGCTTTGTGTAGCCACCACCATAGTCGAGGTACTTAACTAAACCATCACTACAAACTTCCTTGGGGTTCCCCTTTAATAGTCACATGCACAGTTCCCTAATCCCTAACCAACCCCTAGAACGCAACAATCTGTTCTCCATTTCTATAACTGTTATTTCATGAGTCTTATACAAATAAAGATAAATGTATCTTTTTGAGGTTGGCCTTTTTTCACTCAGCATTCCTTCCTTGAGGTTTCTTCAAGTGGTTGCTTATATTAATATCATCAAAATAATAATTTTTGATAAGTAGTATTTCATGATATAGATGTTTCACTGTTTATTTAGCCATTCATCCATTGAAGGATATTTTGATAGTGTCTAGATTTTGTGTATGACAAATTGAGTGCCTTGAATATTAGTTTAGTTTACAAGTGTTTTGGGGAAATAATTTTTCCGTTAACTGACATATGTGTAAAAATGCAATTGCTGGGCCATATGGTATGATGATTATTTTCATGTATCAATTTGGCTGGCTATCATACACATAATTTAATTAAACACTAATCTAGGTGTTGCTGTGAAGATATATAGTAGATGTTAATATCAACATTCAGTCAATTCTGAGTAATGGAGACTGGCCTCAATTAATGTAGGTTGTCTCATGAAATCAGTTGAAGGCCCTAAGTCCAAAAGCAGGTTTCCCAAAGATAGAGAAAGTCTATGTCAAGACTACAACATTAGCTCCTGGCAGTATATCCTATTGGTCCCCTTTCTCTAGAGAACCCTGAATAATACATATGGGACGCTTATTTGTAGTTTTAAAAGAACTGCCAGAGTGGCTTAACCATTTTACTTTCCCATAAGCTATATATTAGTGATTTAATTTTTCTATATCTTCACCAACATTTATTATCACCATTTTTAATTTACTTTAATTTTAGTCATTCTGATAGGTATACAATGATATCTCATTGTGGTTTAACTTGCATTTATGTAATAGTGAAAGACATTGAACATGTTTTCATATGTTTACTTAACAACTGTGTATCTTTTTGCTGAAATATAGGTGCATGTTTTCTGTCCATTTTCTGTTGGATTGCTTTTCAAAATTATTAGAGATTTGAGTTTTTAAATATATTCCAGGTACAAGTAATTTTTCAGATACATGGTTTGCAAATACGATCTTTCAGTCTTTGTCTTTTTATCCCGTTAACAGGGCATTTTGTATATCAAAAGTTTAAAAATTTCATGACATCTAAATGATCAATTTGTTCTTTTATAAACCATGCTTTGGTGTCAATTCTAAAAGTTCTTTGCCTACTCCTAAGTAAAGAAGATTTTCTTGTATTTTTTTTCTAGATGTTTTATGTATTTGGGCTTTACATATATACTAAGGAGTTATTTTGAGTTAACTTTTTAAATAAGATGTGAGGTTATGTAAAAGTTTAGTTTTAGCTGTTTGTGTCCAGGTAACACCATTTATCAAAAAGGCTATTTTGTTTCCATTGAATTGCTTTCAGTTGACAACATTTAATTGGGCATATTTGTGTGTTTCTATTTCTGGGTTGTCTACTCTGTTTCATTGATCTATGTGTCCATCCTTCTGAAAATATCACAGTGTCAGGATTATGGAACTGTATACAAAACCACAATAGTGGAAGTGTGACTGCTCCCACTTCGCACTTCTCTTTCAAAATTGTTATTGCTCTTTATATATATATATATATATATATATATGTGTATGTGTATATATATGTATATACACACACACACATATGTATACACACACATATATACACACACACACACGTATATATTTTTTGAGACAGAGGTTTTTGCTCTTGTTGCCCAGGCTGGAGTGAAATGGCATAATCTCAGCTCACCACAAACTCCACCTCCCAGGTTCAAGCAATTCTCCTGCCTCAGCCTCCTGAGTAGCTGGGATGACAAGGCATGCACCACCACATCTGGCTAATTTCGTATTTTTAGTAGAGACGGGGTTTCTCCATGTTGGTCAGGCTGGTCTCGAACTCCTGACCTCAGGTGACTCGCCCGCCTCAGCCTCCCAACGTGCTGGGATTACAGGTCTGAGCCACCACACCCGGCCTGTTATTGCTCCTGATGTAAAGTATTGAATAAGCTTGTCTATGTCTGCAAAAATTCTTTCTGACATTTTGATAGGGATGGCATTGAACCCATTGATCATTTCAAGAGAATTAATTTCTTTATTCTGTTGAATCTTCTAGTCAATTAGCATTGCATTTATCTGCATTTATGTAGATCTTCACTAATTTTGTTCATTGCATTTTGTAATTTTCATCATACAGATAATGCCCATGTTTAGATTTCTATAAAAGATTTTCCTTGGAGCCATTGTAAATGGTATCACACTTTTTAAAAATGTAGATTGTTTTGTTGTTTATCATATAGCAATGCAACCGATTTTCATGTGTTTACCTTATATCCTGTGACATGAATAAACTCATATATTTGTACAGTGAATATTTAAGTTCAGTTATTGTATTTAGTTATTTCCACTTAGTTCTTATTTATTTTAAGTAGGCAAATAATATTTTTATATATTCATTGGGTACAATGTGATGTTTTGATACGTGTATACATTGTTACATGATTAAGTCAAACAAATTAAAATATCAATCACCTCATAAATTTATATTTTGTGCAACAAACTGAAAAAATAATTATTTCACATAACTGTAATTGTGTACCCTTTTACCATATCTGCTCTTCCAGTCTCTGGTGACCGCTATTCTACTTTCTACTTCTATGAATTCTAGTTTTATAGATTTCATATTCGAGTGACCTTATGCAGTATTTGTCTTTCTGTGACGATCTTATTTAACTCAGTCATTTAGTATTTTTTACAACTATTTATTTGCTTACATTTTCTATTTTCTAAATTTGTTTCAAGAGAATTTATAATTGATTGTTGAAGCATTTTAAGGCAGTTGCTTGAAATTCTTGTTAGATGGTTCCAACATCTTATTTGTCTTGGTATTGGCATCTGTTGGTTGTCTTCTGTTTTAAATTATGGTTTTCTCGGTTCTTTGTATAAGCAGGTGATTTTATACTATAACCTGAACATTTTGGTAATTAAAGAAAGATACTCTTCATTCTATCTAAATCTTAAATCTAGCTAAATTCTTTAACAAGCAATCATCATGTTTAGGTTTCGTTTATAAATTATGGCCTATCTGTGTGGGTTTTACCCCCAATGACAATTAATTTTTCAGAGCTCTTACAATAATATTCTAGTCCATTTCATTCTTTCGGTGCTGATGGGATTCTTATTACATCCCTGCTGGTTCCATCTCTGAGGGCAGAAATTGCTTTCCTGAGCTTCCTTCTGTTGTTAGGTGACCCTCCTGGGGTAGCTGAGACAGAAGCCGCTGGGCCTGGGTCTCCTTAAGTCATTGGGTGTAGATTAGAAAGACATGAAGCTTTGCTGTTGCTAAAACTATGAGTTTAATTTATGGGAACACTCTTTGTTTCCTTACCTCTGATTCTCCTATCCCTGTTTCTGGCTTTGGGCCAAGGGCTAGAATAGCTAGGGGCTTTATTGTTGCTACTGTTCAGGGCTGCTGGTTGGGAATCAGATCACTTGCAAGTGACCCAGCTGTGGAGCAGCAGGTACTGGTACAGTTAGAGCTTTGTTGGTGCTGGTACTTGATACTGCAAGCAGTCAGACCTCTAGGCCAAGTTGTCAAATGGAAGTTGGAGTGGTTTGGTGCTTTGCTGCTGTCATTGCAAGAAAATCAGACAACCTACCAGGGCACATTTATGGAGCATGAGCTGAAGGGATTAGGGGCTTCTCTGCCACCATTGCTGATGATAAATGAGACTATCCTCTGAGTTTGGACTGAGAGTTTGGGATTCCATGCTAGGGCCCTGTTGGGATTCCATTTTTCCAGGCCTTTGGCCTAGAGAGCAGATAACTCCGAAGATAAGATATATATACACTGTCACAAACTGTGTGATCTTATAAAGATTGCTGATTTTCCCTAAGATTTAGTTACAGCATCTACTAAACAGTGAAATGATAGCACCTTCCTTATAAGGCCATTATCAAGACTCAAGCCAGCACTACAAGAAATGCAAAAGAGAGTTCTAAATCTTGAAACAAAACCTCAAAATACACCAAAAGAGAACCTCCTTAAGGCATAAATCTCACATGGTCTATAAAACAACACAATGGAAAAAAACAAGGTATTCAGGCAACAACTAGCACAATGAATAGAATAGTACCTCACATCTCAATACTAACATTGACTTTAAATGGCCTAAATTCTCACTTAAAAGATACAGAAAGGCAGAATAGGTATCACCAACCACATATCTGCTGTTTTCAAGAGACTCACCTAATACATAAGGACACACATAAATTCAAGGTAAAGAGAAAAAAAAAAAAAAAAGATGTTCCATGCAAATGGACACCAAAAGGGAGCCAGAGTAGCTATTCCTATATCAGACAAAACAGACTTTAAAACAACAAGAGTTTAAAAAGACAAAAACCAAGAAGGGCCTTCCATAATGATAAAAGGACTAATCCAACAGGAAAATATCACAATCCTAAATGTATTTGCAGCTAACACTGGAACTCCAAAATATATAAAATAACTACTACTAGACCTAAGAAACTGGATAGATGGCAACACAATAATAGTGGAGGATTCCATACTCTATAGTGGAGGATACTCTACTGATAGTACCAGATAGGTCATCAAGACAGAAAGTTAACAAAGAAACAATCAACTTAAACTATACCCTACAACAAATGGAATTAACAGGTATTTACAGAACTTTCTACTCAACAACTGCAGCATATAAATTTTATTCATCAGTATATGGACCATTTTCCAAGAGACACAATATGATAGGTCACAAATTAAGTGTCAAAAATTTAAGAAAATTAAAATTATAGCAAGTACTCTCTCAGACCACAGTAAAATAAAATTAGAAATCAATTTTCCAAAAGGAACAGTCAAAACCATGAAAATAAATGGCAATTAAATAACCTGCTCTTGAATGATCTTTGGGTCAACAGTGAAATCAAGATGGAAATTAAAATATTCTTTAAACTGAATGGTAGCAGTGACACAACCTATTAAAACCTCTGGGATACAGCAAAAGCTATGCTAAGAGGAAAGTTTATAGCATTAAATGCCTACATCAAAAAGTCTGAAAGAACACGAATAGACAATCTAAAGTCACACCTCAAAGAACTAGAGAAGCAAGAACAAACCAAACCCAAATAATTAATTATTATTATTTAGTAATTATCATAAAATAATGTAATATTATTGTTGTTTTGAGGTTAATACATTTTTCCTACCTGAGTTCTATCAGGATAAAACTTTTTCCAGTCTAGATAATTTTATATATATAGTGTATGTTTATTCATACCTCACTTGTGTTTTCTTCAATCCAGATCTATAGTGAGTTCCTTCTCCAAAATAAGTAATGATGTTAGAAATCAGTTAAGAATTGAGGTCAGCAGACATTTTTCATGCTGTCTCACTGATAAAGTTTAAGAAATGAATCATGATAAAATCCAAAGATGACTTACTGATTTGCTATTCTAATTAAGTTAGAGCTCTTAATTTCACTAAAAACTAAACTGAGGTCATATTGAAAGGTTGAGTATTTTATGTTCTTTTTGATTACATATGCTATCTGCAAATGTGCATATTACTTTTAATATATTGTTTTTGCCGAATAGATACCTGTGTAAACGTCTATAGCCATAAATATATATTGTATATTTTCAAATATCAGGTAATTGAGAGACATCAATTACTATGTGTGCATGACAGAAACAACAGATACAACAACCTTCGCCTCTCTTTGAGCACATTCAGGTATTTTAATGCAAAACTTCAGTCATTATTTTCAGAACCTGTTGTTCTCTGCTATTTTCTTAGATTTACAGTGGGCTGAAAGCTTTTGCTCCTGTAGCTCTTTGTCAGATTGGTCTATCAGCTGCTGCTCTTTCCCATTTGTCTACAGCTCTGCTTCAGTGCATTTGTAAAACATTTTCTTTCCTTCCCCTGCTTTTGATTCACCTACTTTGGTCTTGGATGAAAAATGATCCATTTATGATCCTGTGGTTATAGCATTTTTTGCTTTCTATAAACATTCACAATTATATTTCTAACATACTTTGTATTGTAGATATTCTTGCATATATCTCATGTGTCATAAATTTATTGAGCTTATTGGTGGTATTGCACCTCGAATACCAGCTCAGCAACAGTAGAATTAGGCACCTGAGGACTCTGTTCCAAGCCCTAGCACCTGGACAACTTTTCTAATACATATATATTTCTCTTTCCCCAGGAGACTGACCACAGAGAATATTTAACTTGGCATTTAGCACATACACCAATAAAGTTCAATAAACATTTGTCAATTAAGAGATAGTCTATTTCTTCATCCTCATTGGCTTTCAAATGGATGTATACAGATACAATGAAGAAATCTGGTATACGGCCAGAGACAAAAGCTGGATGATCTATAGACACGCTCATAATTTTAGTGGGAAACATGGATTCCATAGCCAGAAATCACATGAGAGGCTCTAATTTGAAGAGTGGCTATTGATAAAGAAAAGAAGTTGATCATAATCATATTTGCAGATGAAAGGACCCAATAAACAACAAGGTTTACAAAAATAAGCATTGAAAATTTAAAATAAATGTCTTAAATATCACAAATAATGAGTCAGGAACATAAAAACAAGGTGAAAAGGAGCTTAATGAACAGATTAGTGGAATGACAGAAATTGGGACTTATAAAAAAGACAAACTAGGGAGTAATACGGCCAAACAGAAGCTTCGAGTGATGGTCACCCCTGCAGGACAACCAAACTGAGCAAATATCCACACACAAAAAAAGACCTTCATCAGAACCAAAAATCAAGTAATTGATTATAGTACCTGGTTTTAACATCATATTAAGGAAAGAGACACTGAGGAGGGTCGGAAAGAAAGTCTTGAAACACCTACACTACCCCTGGCCCATCCCTGCCAGCAGCAGTCACATGGCATGGAGAGAGAGAGAACCTGAGCCTTTGCATTGGAGTCCAGTGCCACCCTGTCACAGAGGAAAGCAACAGATAGTAGAACTCAGCCAGCACACAAGGAGGGAGCATTTAGACAAGCACTAGCAAGAGGCTGATTATCCAACACAACAGTTAGAACCTGAATTCCAGCAAGTCCCTTTACCACAAGCTGAAGTGTTCTGGAGTGCTAAATAAGTTTGAAACATACTCTCAGCTACAAGGACTGCAGTTTCTGGGCAAGTCCTGGTGCTGTGCTGGGCTGAAAAACGAGAGGACTTGCAGCAAATGTAACCTAGTAACATACCACTTGGGGCAGCCAAGGGAATGCTTGCATCACCCCTCCCCCAACCCCGGGCAGTGCAGCTTACAGCTCTAGGAGGGAGACATCTTCCCTCTGCTTGAGAAGAGGAGACGGGAGAATAAAGAGGACATGGACTTGCACCTTGAATACCAGCTCAGCAACAGTAGAATTAGGCACCTGAGCCAGAAGGGAACTTGCCGCCTTGAAGGAATTACCTGCTGACTAAAGAGCCCTTGGGCCCTGAATCATCAGCAATAGTAGCCAGGCAGTACTTACCATGGTCCTTACTCAGAGATGTTCTGGCTTCAGGTATGCACATTCCTGGCTGTGGTAGCTATGCAGAGGACTTGTTCTGCCTGAGAAAAGGAGAGAGAAAGGTAAAGGAAATTTAGTCTTGCACAGGTGCAGTGGCATAGAGGACAAACCGAAATCCTAGGGTCCATGATTAAAGGTCTTGGCTCTTGAGTGACATTTCTGTACCTGTCCTGGGCCAGTGGGGAGCCCACTGCTCTAAAGGGAGACACAGGATTGGCAACATTCACCACAAACAGAGAGAAGAGCCCTCTGGCCTTAAGTAAACATTGGCAGTAAACAGGCAATAATTGCTGCATGCCTGCGGTGGTGGTGACCACAGGGAGAGATGCCTCTGCTTGAGGAAAGGAGACAGAATAGTGAGAATAACTTTGTCCCGTGATTTGGGTGCCAGCTCAGCTGCGGTAGAATAGAGCACAAGGTAGATTCCTAAAGTTCCTGACTCTAGGGCCTGGTTTCTGGACCTGCTTGGGGCTGGGGGAAAGAAGGGACACATGATTGGCTTTATTTGCTACTTGCTGATTGCAGAACCCTTGGGCCTAGAGTAAACACAGCCAGCAGTCAGGAAGTGGTGACTGTAGGCCCTGAGTGAGACCCAGTGTTGTGCTGGCTGTGGGTCTGACCCAGGGCAGACCCAGTGTTGGTAGCCACAGGGGCACTTGTGTCACCTGTCCCCCAGCTCCACACAGCTCAGCACAGAGAGAGACTCAATGTGTTTCAGGGAAAGTAAGGAAAGCAAGAGTCTCTGACTGGTAATTTAGAGAATTTTACCATATCCTACTCAAGACCACAAAGGTGGTACCACTATGAGTTTGCAAGAACCACAGCATTACTAGGCTTGATGTCCCTCCTAAAGCTGATACAGTTTCAGTGACCAAGATTCAGATCACAACACCAAAGTCCCTTTGAATACATGGAAAGCCTTCCAAAAAAGGATAGGTACAAACAAGCCCAGGCTGAGAAGACTACAATAAATACCTAACTCTTCAATGCCCAGACACTGATGAACATACACACTCATCAAGACAATCCAGGAAAACATTACCTCACCAAATGAACTAAATAAGGCACCAAATACCAATCCTGAAGATACAGTGATATGTGACATTTCAGATAGAGAATTCAAAATAGCTGTTTTGAGGAAGTTCAACAAAATTCAAGATAACACAGAGAAGAAATTCAGAATTCTATTGGATAAATTTAACAAAAAAGATTCAAATAAATAAAATCAAACAGAAATTATAGGACTAAAAATGTAATTGACATACTGAAGAATGCATTAGAGTCGCTTAGAATTGATTAAGCAGAAGAAAAAAATAGTGAGCTTGAGAGAAGTTTATTTGGACGTACACAGTCAATGGAGACAAAAGAAGAAAAGAATAAAAAAGAAAGACACTCACCTACATGAGCCAGAAAATAAGTTCAAAAGCGCAAACATGAGAGTTATTGGTCTTTAAGAGGAGGTAAAGAGAGAGAGAGATATCTGGGTAGAAAGTTTATTCAAATGGATAATCACGGAGAACTTCCCCAACCTAGGGAAATATATCAATATTTGAGTACAAGGTTATAGAATAACAAGTAGATTAAACCAAATAAGACTACTTCAAAACATTTAATAATCAAACACCCAAAGTTCAAGGATAAAGAAAGAATCCCACAATCAGCAAGAGAAAAGAAACAAATAATGTTCAAGAGAGCTCCAGTACATCCGGCAGCAGACTTTTCAGTGGAAACCTTAAAGGCTAGAAGAAAGTGGTATGACATATTTAAAATCTGATGAAAAAAAAATAAAACTCTTATCCGATCCTACAATGGTATATCCAGCGAAAAAAGCCTTCAAACATGAAGGAGAAATAAAGACTTTCCCAAGCAAACAAAAGCTAAGGGATTTCATCAATACTAGAATTGTCCTACAAGAAATACTAAACAAAATTCTTCAATTTGAATAAAAAGGACATTAATGAACAGATACACAAAAAACAGAAAGCAACAAATTAAAACATACTGTCAAATTACCTTCACTAAAAAGAATACAGGAAGAAAGGAAAGAAGGAAGAAAAGATCACAAAACAACTAGAAAACAAATAACAAAATGGCAGGAACAAGTCCTTACTTGTCAATAATAAAATTGAAAGTAAATGGATTAAATTTTCAGTTAAAAGACATAGAATGGCGTAATGGATTAAAAAACAAACAAACAAACAAAAAACAAGACTCGTTAGCCTGTTGCCTATAAGGAACACACTTCACCTATAAAGATACACATAGACTGAATTAAAGTGATGGAGAAAGATACTCCACGAGAATGAAAATGGACAAAGAGCAGAAGTAATTATATCAGACAAAATAGATTTCAAGACAAATCTAAAAGAAGAGACAAAGAAGTCACTATATAATGATAAAGGGGTCAATTCAGAAAGAGGATGTAACAATTTCAAATATATATGCACCCAACACTGGAGCATCCAGATATATAAAGTAAATATTATTACAGCTAAAGAGAGAGATGGGTCGCAACAAAATACTAGCTGAAGTCTTCAATATCCCACTTTCAGCCTTTGGCAGATCTTCCAGACAGAAACTCAACAAAGAAACATTGTACTTAATTGGCACTATAGACCAAATAGATCTAATAGATCCTTACGGAACATTTAATCCAATGGCTGCAGAACACACATTCTTTTCCTTAACACAAGGATGATTTGTGAGGATATACGTTATGTTAGGGCACATGGTAAAAAAGTTAAGTTGGAAGAGTATCAAATATCTTCTCTCATTACAATGAAATAAAACTAGAAATCAATAACGAGATAAATTTTAAAAACTATACAAATACATGGAAATTATACAATATACTCCTGAATGTACAGTGGGTCAATGAAGAAATTGAGAAGGAAATTTTTAAAAATTCATGAAGCAAATGAAAATGGAAACACAACATTCCAAAACATACGGTATATAGCAATCAAGGAAAGATTATATCAGTGTCTATATCAAAAAGGTACAAAAACTTTGAAAAAAAATCTAACAATGTATCTTAAAGAATTAGAAAATCAAGAGCAAACCAAATCCAAAGTTAGTAGAATAAACCAAATAATAAAGATCAGATCAGAAATAAATGAAAATTAAACAAAAAAGTAATGAAAATGAAAATAAATAGATTTTCTGAAAAATAAACAAGTGAGAAACCTTTAGCCTGGCTAAAGAAAAAAAGAGAAAAGGTCCACATAAATAAAACCAGAGATGAAAAAGTAAGCATTACAATAGATACCATAGAAAGTTAATGAATTATTAATAGCTGCTAAAAGCAAATATATGCCAATAAATTGAAAAAAAATAGAAGAAATGGATAAATTTCTAGACACAACCTAACAAGATTTAACTGTGAAGAAATATAAAATTGAGCAGATTAATAACAAGTAATGAGATCAAATCTATAATAAAGTCTCCCAGTTAAAAAAAAAAAAAAAAAAAAAAAAAAAAAAAAAAAAAAAAACCGGTTCCAATGCCTTCATTGCTGACTTTACCAAGCATTTAAAGAACTACCATAAGTCTTACTCAAACTATTCTGAAAATTGTAGGAGGAGGAAATGCTTTCAAACTCATTCTACAAGGTCAGTATTACCCTTATATTAAGACCACACAAAGACACATCAGGTCAATATTTCTGATGAATATCAATGCAAAAATCCTCAACAAAATACAGGCAAATCAAATTCAACAACACATTAAAAAGTTCATTCATCATGAACAAGAGGGATTTACCTCAGAAATGCAAAGATATTTTAACATCAATGTAATACATCATATCAATAAAATGAAGAATAAAACCATATGATCATTTTAATGGATGCTGGGAAAGCATTTGATAAAATTAAGCATCATTTTTATGAAAAAAAGAAAACCTTCAAAAAACTCAGTATGGAAAAAATATACCTCAACACAATAAGAGTTATATACAGCACACCCATAGCAAGTATCATACTGAATGGGAAATAATTAAAAGCCTGTCATCTATAATCTGGAATGTGACAAGGATGTCCGCTTTCTACCTTGTTATTCAACATAATTCTGGAGATCCTAGCTAAAGCTATCAGACAAGAAAAAGAAATAGAGGACGTCCAAATTGGAAAGAAATAAGTCAAATCATCCTTGTTTGCAGATGATATGATCTTATATTTGAAAAAACCTAAAAACTTCACCAAAAAAACTGTTAGAATTGATGAACAAATTAAGTAAGTTACAGGATACAAAACAAACAGAAAAATAAGTAGCATTTCTGTTAACCAACACTGAACAATCTAAAAATGAAGTCAAGAAAGCAATCCAATTTACCAAAGATACAAATAAAATATCTAGAAATAAACTTAACCAAAGAAGGTGAGGATCTCCACAATAAAAACTGTAAAACATTGATGCAAGTAATTGAGGAAGACACTAAAAAAATGGAAATATATTCTGTATTCATGGATTGGAAGAATCAATATTGTTAAAATGTCCATACCACCCAAAGCAATATACAATTCAATGCAATTCTTTTAAAATACCAATGACATTCTTCTCAGAAATAGAAAAAGTAATCCTCAAATTTATATGGAACCACAAAAGACACAGAATAGACTAAGTTATCCTGAGCAATTAGAACAAAAATGAAAGAATCTTGTTGCCTTATTTTAAATTATACTATGGAGCTATGACAACCAAAACAGCATTATACTGGCATAAAAACAGACGCATAGACCAATGGAACAGAATAGAGAACCCAGAAATAAATTCATACATCTATACTCAACTGATTTTTGATAGGGTTGTCAACAACATACTTTCTAGAAAGGACAATCTTTTCAATAAATGGTGGTGAGAAACTTGATATCCATATGCAGAAGAATGAATCTAGACCCCATATCTCTTGTCATATACAAAAATAAAATCAAACTAGATTAAAGTCTTAAATCAAATACCTCAATCTATGAAACTATTAAAAGCAAACATTTGGAAAACTCTTGAGGACATTGGACTGGGCAAAGGTTTGCTGAGTATATTACCTTATATATACCACCAGCACAGACAATCAAAGCAAAAATGGACAAATGGGATTATATCAAGTTAAAAGCCTCTGCAAAGCAAAGGAAACAATCAACAAAGTGAAGAGACAACCCACAGAATGGAAGAAAACATTTGTAAATTATGCATCTGACAAGGGATTAATAACTAGAATATATAAGAAACTCAACTCAACAGAAAAATAATCTATTAATCTGAATTTAAAATGGGAAAAATATTTCAATAGATATTTTTAAAATTAAGTCATACAAGAGGCAAATAGGTATATGAAAAGATGCTCAATATCATTGATTATCACAGACAGTCAGATAAAAACTGCAATGAGATATGATCTTTCTCTAGGTAAAATAACTTTTATCCAAAAGTCAGGTAATAACAAATGCTGGTAAGGATGTTAAGAAAAGTGAAACTTTGTACACTGTTTAGGGGAATGTACATTAGTACAGTCCCTGTGGAGAACATCTTGGAGATTTCTCAAACAGTTAAAAATAGAAGTACCATATGATCTGGAAATCCCACTGCTAGGTATATACCCAAAAGAAAGAAAATCAGGATAGTGAAGAGATATTTGTACTCCCATGTTTATTTCAGCATTAACAGTATCCAAGATTTGAAAGCAACCAAAGTGTCCATCAACAGATAAATGATAAAGAAAATATGGTACATATATAGCACGGAGTACTATTCAACCATAAAAAGAATGAGATTCTGTCAGTTGCAACAACATGGATGAAACTGGAGATCATCATGTTAAGTGAAAGAAACCAAGCACAGAAAGAGAAATTCTGCATGTTCTCATTTGTGGTAGCCAAAAAATTAAAACAAAAATTGATCTCATGGAGATAGAGTGCAGAATGATGGTTACCACAGACTGTGAAGGGTAGTGGCTGGGGGAGGTAGGAGATAAAATGGGGATGGTTAATGCATACAAAAATGTAGTTAGTTACATAGAATGAATAAGACACAGTATTTGATAGCACAACAGGGTGACTACAGTCAACAATAATTTATTGTACATTTTAAAATAACTAAAAGAGTATCACTGGATTGTTTGTAACACAAAGAAAAGATAAATACTTGAGGTGATGGATACTTCATTTACTCTAATGTGGTTATTATGCATTGTATGCCTGTATCAAAATATCTCATTTTGATACATAATATGTATTTATTATAAAAAATACATAAATATGTACACTTACTATGTACCCAGCAAAATTTAAAAAAAGAACAACTAGAATACTTCTTTTAATTTTCAAACTTTTAGATTTTTATTTTTAAAGTTAGAAGCATTTTATTTCATAGCATTTTTAGGTCAAAATATTGATGTTGGTAATTGATATCTACAGAATATATTTAAAAAAAACCCAGAAAAGTACCTTTGTTATACAGATAAAGAAGCATAAGAAAAAACTTTACATTAAATTTGGTAAAATTAAAATTATATAAAGTCAACATATAACTTTAAAAAATCAACCATGACTTGGGAAAAGTAGATTTTTTATTATAAATAAATTATAAATATTATCAGAGATATAAACAGAATATCTACAAATAATAAAAATGATAAGATTCTAAATTGGGGCAAAAATTTTGATCTGGCAAATGTCAGTATCAGAAATTTAAATGATCAGTAAGCTAATAAAATGTAAAGAAAATGAAATTCATTAATTTGAATTGTCTAGGTTAAAAAATCCTAAATTGTGTTTTCAAGTTGTAAACAAATTTTGTTTGACGACTGTCATCAAATATATGTTGAGAGGATCCCAAAACTCCAATTTAGAAAACCTAGACCTAAAGTAATGTATTATGTCTATAACATGAAAAAAGAATGAATGATTCTTTGATCATTTGTATAATTTAGAAAATAATTTTAAATATTAAAACTATTGGAAAAATAAGATGTATTATTTTAAGTCAATAACATTGACTTTATTTTCTCCTACTAAATATACTACTTCCCTTTTTAGCTCCTCGGCAATCTATCTCTTATTTTTTCTTCAAACACAAACTTCTCCAAAGAATTGTCTGTATTTGCACTTTCTATCCCCTTCTTACCACTCACTACTCAGGTTTTCTCTCTATATTGAAAAAAAATCTGTATTGCTACAATAAGGACAATCCTCATTTTTTAGCAATAACTGTTAGTAGCATTTGATTCTCCATGTAATTGTCTTTTCAAAATGTTCGTTTTTCTTGCATTCCATGATACCACACTTGACAAATGCCACTAAAATAGTATTCTTCCTGGTTTTGTGATAATCCTCCTTAAAACCTCATCTTCAAGTTTTTCTATGTGATCTACTTCATTCTCATAACTTAAATAACATCATTTTTGCTCATAATAATAAAACTTTAACTTCTAGCTTCATTATCATCATATATTCATTCATTATCATATGAATATATCATATGATATATTCAATATCATCATATTCATATTCATATTCAATGAATATATCATATTCATTATCATCATAATCTCATCATAGAGCTTCTAAAAAAATCTATAACATAAATACGTACTGACTTTTTCTGACACATTGTGCTTGACATCACATTTACTTCTCAGTTAAGTTTCAAACAACTTTTTGAAGTAATTCTCATTATTTCTCTTTTTCTTTCTTTCTTTCTTTCTTTCTTTCTTTCTTTCTTTCTTTCTTTCTTTCTTTCTTTCTCTCTCTCTCTCTCTTTCTTTCTTTCTTTCTTTCTTTCTTTCTTTCTTTCTTTCTTTCTTTCTTTCTTTCTTTCTTTCTTTCTTTCTTTTCTTTCTTTTGTATAAAAGTGCTACAAGGTAGGTATGGCTAGAGCCTGACTGGATTCTTTGACCTGGAGACTCTGGTGTTGGTCTTTACAATACAGGCAGTTAATTCTTGACAGGGAGACTTAGTGAATATGGTCTCCTTCCATGGGTTGGATGGTGAGATAACTCTAGGTCTTGGAGATGTCATCAAAGGTGGCCTTGATGGAGTTGTCCATGGTGACCAGTGCAGCTCCTGGCCAAGATGTAGCAGTCAACCATACAGATTATCATCAGCAGCTTCTGGGTATAGACCTTAGATGATACTAATTCCCCTGGAGGCAAAGAAGGGGTCTACCAGTGAAGCACAACAGCAGCTGGTCAGCTAGCAAGGAAGTGGAGGTGGGGAGTGGGTTTGCTGTTCTTGTTCCCCCAGTAATAACCTTGTCACAGGGGGATAATGGAAGCCCTAGGCAGGAAAATGGCTTTATGGAGAGGGGTGGCTACCTCCATGGATCACTGAACACACAGGTCAGTGTGGCCATTGTAGTCTCTAATGGCAACAAATGCCTTGAACCTGGTCTACTGGCCAATGAGGATCTACTTTTGTAGGACATAATCTTTAAAGCCTCATCCTTAAGGGATGTCACCAGAAAAGAGTCAATGACCTCAGACTTCTTGATGGACAGAGAGAAGAGATAGATCACCTCCAAAGACTTGCTCTTCATGTCCTTGACCAGGCAGCCCACCATGGTGACCAGGAGCCACTCCTTGTTCTTGGCATTGCCTCTACCCGGGCTAGACCACCACCATCATCTTAGCCCCAGAGTCCAGCAAAAGCCTCAGTAGAAATCTCTCCAGTCTCTGATTCTAAGGCCTCTGCCGGCATCACTTAGTGTTTGATGTTTTCTCAGATAGGATGCTACAGTATTTGTTTTTAAAAGGAGAAAACAGCAGTACAGGAAAATTATGGAAATTAACTCAGAAAGCAGCTAGAAAAGAGCTGAACTCTGATTAAACACAGGAAGTCTGAATCCAAAGCCCTGTTCTTTAACTCATCTTCTAGATTTCATTAAAATGTATACATACTGCTCACTTCAACATACATGACTCATGATTCTGTACTCAAAAGTAAAAAAACTCATGTATCCACATGTATACTATCTCCTCCTCCTCCTCAAACTTTAAAACTTTTTTCCATTATATATTTTTTTTTTCTGGTAAAGGACATCATAATCTATCCAAAAGCCCAAAGCCTCAAACCTGGGAATGTATTAGACTCTCTTTCTCTCTCAGTTCATTTACAGTAACAGCAAATCTTTTTAACCTAGCAATCTATAAGTCTCTCAAATCTGAGCCCTTTTCACATTTTATGCTATGTCAGAAAAATATCACTTTTTAACATTTCTGCATGAGCTTCCCAAATGTTCTACCTCTCTCTATTTTATTCTCCAACTCCGTCTTATCATACATATATCAACAATAACAGCCAGAGTGCTAACTTTAAATTTTTTAATTGGAATGTATATTTCCATACCAAAAATAATTCCATGATGCTCTCTTACCTTTAGGATAAAATCCAAAATTTAGCATAGAAATTGCAAAGCTTTTCTCTGCCTGATTCTTTAGTTTCACCCTCAGCACTAATCCTCTTGCCTTCAGAGTTGTTATTGTGATTAATCTTGCCAGCATGAGATCCTTGATTTTGTCTCTGGTTTTGAATGTTCTTCTTCTAGAAACGGTCTTACTTCCTTCTTTCCTCTGCTAATTTCTACTTTGCATTCAGATTTTGGTGTGTCCTTCAGTTGTGGAATTACATGAAATCCCACAACTATCTGTTTCTAAAATATTTGATTCTGTGATACTATGTCTGCTTTACTCAGAGTTGGAGCCCCAATGCCTGACATGATGTGTGTGAAATAGTAAACAATGCTTATATAAGTGAATGTCTACATTGTTTATAGATTTTCTTTTCTCTTTATTTTGTTTTGTTGATATTTTCAAGCTTAGTGTAATAAGGGCATTTGCATACTGGGCTTTTGGATCCTAAACCAAAAAACAACATCTTCATCTTTTCAGTGCCTGATTTTTTTCTCTTGGAAACCAAGATCATGATAGTTAAATTATCCTTGTAGAAAGGTGCAATTTTAGTCAGCCCTAGCTCGTAACATTTATTCTTCTCATTTACATACTTTGGAGTGGAATCAGGAGATATTTGCTTTGTAATAAAATGTGTAAAATTCACTAACCCAAAGTGCAACTATATTTTACTAATATAGAAAGTCTATTTGAGTATTAAGAGCCTGAATATGTTTTTGCCTCCTGAAATTCTTCTGAATTATCACCTAGAATATCAATTAACAAATGATAAATTATGCAACCTCTTGAAATGCCAGCAAATAAATATTAGAAAATGTTGTAAAGGGGATTATATTTTTTTTCTTTCACCAAATACAGAGATGTGTTTAACCAAAACTGGAGTGTAAGAGCATATGATTAGGTCATGGTGAGGCATTTTTATTCTTTGACTTTTGTATTGTTTTATATTATTGCTGCCAACTGAAAAGGTGTCAGGTGCATGTACTTTTAACGGTTACAGAATTATCCAAATCAGCAGTTACTATTCCATATATATGACAATCGGAAAAATATATAACATTAATAAATGTGTAAAAATACGAAATGTTGATTTCAGAAGTTTACATATTCTGATATACTAATGGAATTTTAAAATGAAATAAAGAATATATACTTTCTCCCTTAAAGGCTGTTTATTTTAATATCATAACATTGTAGTTATGCAATGTAAGTAAATAAAGTTTATGCTAATAAAAACACAGTTTATTTTTCACCAAAAGAACATAAAAAAATTCTCAAAGACTTCTTTTACTTTAGGTAAAGACACACATTTCCAGAGCTAATAAATCTGACAGCTTCACAAAGACAACAGCACTCACTGTTTAAGACAAGTATTCAAAGTGTTTTTAAAACATGGCATTATATGTGGTAACCAATAACTAAAAATAACTTAAAGATAAATCTAATATTCCTTTGTTAGTAGTGCAAATATTCTGAATTGTTGTGTTCAGGCAAATATTTTCACAGTCTTCCCTGTTTTACTATTATATTTTAATCCTGCTTTTTAACCTTATATCAAATTGTATGATGCTTTGCAGCATCTTTCTTCACTGTCTTTTTACTGCTTTATAAATAATTAATATTTAGGAAATGATTAATTAAATTAATGAACACATTATTGTTCTTCATGACCAGTGACAAATGTATATTTGTATATACTCCCTTAGAAATTTGGAAGTTTATATTTTTACTTGAGAAAGCAGATTAATAAGCTATATTCTAATTAAGACTGCTCTTATTTACATAAATGTATTATTTAACGAATATACCAGTATATATAGACTTCTGTGGACTTGAAAGCAGATGATTTTTTTTAATGGAAAGGGTTTCCAGATGAATTTCACAGCAAAATAAACTTGACTCCATAGGAGGATGTATTAACTCTGTGCATTATAACATACATTCTGCCAATGCTAGTCTCAGTATAGGTATGTGTTAGTCAGCTTGGGCTTCCATAATAAAATAAAAAAAAAGATGAAGTGGTTTAAAAAACAATAATTTATTTTCTCAAAATTTTAGCAGCTAGATGTCTGAGACAAAAGAGTCAATAAATTGAGTTTCTGTGAGGGTTCTGTCCTTGGCTTATAGATGGCCTCCTTCTCACTGTGTCCTCACATGGACACTTCTTTGTAAATATGTGGACAGATAGAGATCTCTGGTGTCTCTTCTTATTATTAATGGGATAACAGTCCTATTAGATTAAGGCCCTACCCTTGTCACTTTATTTAACCTTTATAACTTCTGTATAGATCCTGTCTTTGAATACAATCACACTGAGAAGTGGAGCTTCAAGATATGAATTTTAAGGGAATATAGTTCATTCCATAACAAGATACTTGATTGATGCAGATCCAAAGGATATTTCTCAGCTTTTCAGGCCTGAAGAGAATTTTAAAACCTTGCTTTAAAAGTTATCAGTGAGCAGTTTTTAAAAAGTAGGAGAAGAAGAAGAGAAAATATTGATATATATAGTGCTGAAATTTAGTATTTAAATCAAATAATACAAATAAATTTATGTATTTAGATCTCATTATAAATTAAAATAATTTTGTAGTTATTTATTTAAATAAAAGCCCAATTCTTCCCAACTTTTTCTAATACATCTTGAGAATCACTTTTTCTCACCATAATCACTAGGGAAACACCAGGAAAGATTAATCTTCAGCTTTAGTAGATATTAGTTTAGAATATTAGGCATCTAAATGATGACTTTATTGATATATTCCACTTAAATTATTGCAGTTCATGTGCGAAGTTGAAATCTTCTTCACTTTGTCCCCAATGTATAAGTCTACTCATGGATCTTCTAAAGAAATGATTTCTGAGTTAACATAGGGGATTACAATGTGAATAGAATATAATTTTATTTAGTTTCTTGACTACTATAGTTTGTTATATTTAAATATGTGTAATTAATTAATGTGAATACACGCTAAACCTCAAAAGACACTTATTGTTTCTTAAAATGCTAACAAATTATTTTAAATTAAATATCTAACCCCAGATAAATTGAGTTTCATAAGAAACAGAATTTGATCTAATGACCGCAAACTGTCTTTGTTGATGCACAGACTGGCACTGAAAATACCTTTACTTTGTAAAGTTGAACACATTGCTTAATTGGTCATGTTTTTCCATCTTTAAATTGTGTGCAATAATATTCATGCCATATGTCTGTTATGAGGACACACTGAATAATGAATGCATTCTGTCTTTCACAGTGCAGGACAAGGTTGCAGTTGCAGAGTACATTCTGGTAGACATTGTTTAGTTTGTTTATTTTAGAGATTACATTCTATTAATAAAAGTAAGAATCATTTTCATTAAAATATAGTTGTTCAAAATGTACACAATTAACAATCTAATATATAAGTGTCATTTACAATATATACTACTCACTCATATTCTGAACAGTAGAACATAAGTGTTTCAATAATCTTCAGAGGCCAAAGGAAAGCTTTGAGAAAAGAAAGAACTAAGACTGGGGCCAAATGCGAAATAATCAAGGCTTTGAAAGAATAATAAACGATAAGAAAGGGACAATGAAGAGTGTACAAGCAAACAGGAAGCATGTTTTTATTGCTCTGGTTTATTTGAAATAATCATCATTGGAAATTTTCTGTGGAAGCTTGGCTACAAATAACTTTAGAAAGTGAATTAATTTCTAGATTATTGGCTTCTGTATACTCTCTTTCCAGATCAATTATTTTTAAGATTACTGGCTTGATCAAAAAAGTAACCAGCCCCTTCTAAGACAAATATAATAGCAATTCTCATAAGCCCTTTAAAATGATCTGCTAGAGGACAAACAACAAAGAGCTACTGGGAATTTATGGATTACAAATGACACAGTTTACATACACAAAAATAGTACTAATGTCCAGGAATCAAAAAGAGCTGAATTACTGGAATAAGAGAATCACAGGAGATTAAATGATGTAACTGATTCAATTTAAACATTACATAGATGGCAACACATTTCTCCTGTACTGCAATCTACAAGAGAAAATTGGACATTCAAAAGCATGTTTCGGAATTTGCTGAATTGCATATGTATTTCATGAATAATACAAGATTTGAACAATAACAATATGTGGAACAATTACAATATGTGGAACAAAGCTTAAAAGTTTAACCTCATCTATTCTAATATCTTGAGTCAGAGAAGGGAGTCATTATCAGCAGTTTGGACTCCTGATGGTAAGTACCACACATAGATGTTTGTAAGAAATCATGCGCGTATAATGTTCACTTTTATAGAATTTATAAAAATACAACTAAAAAAAGAAATAAAAATAGAATTCTAGATCATCTCTCAAAAAATCTATCAAATGTGTTAAGATTCCTGATTATATCAGTGATCATATGTAATTGGTATTTCATGACATTACTAAACATGTAAGATGTCTGGATGTATTGGCTTACACATATATTTCGTTGGTGCAAAAGTAATTGTGGCTTTTGCCGTTACTTTTAATGACAAAAACTGCAGTTAGTCTTGTACCAACCTAATAAAGCCATAACTATTAGAATGCACTGAAGTCTCGATATAAGTCTGGCTAAGATAAAAGTGAATAATACTAAGATGATATAAAAAACCTGCAGAAGACAGTAACCTGTGAGGAGTACTGTTTATGTCAAAATGACAGACATACAGCAGTAATTTAAATGACAGATAATTTCAAAGTCAAAGGTATATTTATAATTTTAAAAATTTGCATTCTCTCTCTAAAATTAAGGTAAAGTTTTATTATTTAAGAAAGGTTATTTATAAAGTAATTTCTTTGAATTATGCTTGTACATTAATAATATTCAGTTTTGTGAAGTACAATATGCATCAACTACTTGGATGTCACCATTTTGAATGCAAGTGTGCCTGATTAAGGACAGATATGGACAGGGGTTATTAAATTAAATTCCCTGGGTTATAGTTATGTTGTACTTTTCACTATGTCATTTGGAATTTATCATCTCTCTGTAATTTTCAGTTTTTTATTCTCTGAGTTATCTCACTGTCTTATGCTATTTCAAAATCACCTCTTCAGTATTTTGTTTCTTCTCCTTTGTAAAATGCTGGGAAAGAGCTTATTGTGACATATAAACATAAAGGTTAGCTTTCAAATTGGGTAGGATTAATTTTTGATAGATTCAAAGCATTGTAACTCAACATTAAATCATTCTTTAAATGTGTATGCTACTTTAATTACACATATGATATAAGAACACTAAATTTGCTCCTTTTCTCAAAAATATTTAGCACAATACACTGCTTTATCACATGTGTGAGCAGAGACAAAAATACTGAGTAGTTCTTCTTTTTTATACTTTTAGTTCTAGGGTACATGTGCACAATGTGCAGGTTTGTTCCATATGTATACGTGTGCCATGTTGGTGTGCTGCACCCATTAAGTAGTCATTTACATTAGATATATCTCCTAATGCTATCCCTCCCCCCTCACCCTACCCCATGACAGACCTCGGTGTGTGATGTTCGCCTTCCTGTGTCCAAGTGATCTCATTGTTCAATTCCCACCTATGAGTGAGAACATGTGGTGTTTGGTTTTTTGTCCTTGTGATAGTTTGCTGAGAATGATGATTTCCAGCTTCATTCACGCCCCTACAAAGGACATGAACAGGCTCATCTTTTTTTGTATTTCTTATGGCTGCGATCTCCTGATAGTATTCCATGGTGTATGGTGTATATGTGCCACACTTTCTTAATCCAGTCTGTCAATGATGGACATTTGGGTTGGTTCCAAGTCTTTGCTATTGTGAATAGTGCCACAATAAACATACATGTGCATGTGTCTTTACAGCAGCATGATTTATAATCCTTTGGGTATATCCCCAGTAATGGGATGACTGGGTCAAATGATATTTCTAGTTCTAGATCCTTGAGGAATTGCCACACTGTCTTCCACACTGGTTGGCCAGTGATGACGAGCATTTTTCATGTGTCTGTTTGCTGAGTAAATGTCTTCTTTTGAGAAGTGTCTGTTCATATCCTTTGCCCACTTTTTGATTGGGTTGTTTTTTTCTTGTAAATTTCTTTGAGTTCTTTGTAGATTCTGGATATTAGCAGTTTGTCAGATGAGTAGATTGCGAAAATTTTCTCCCGTTCTGTAGGTTGCCTGTTCACTCTGATGGTAATTTCTTTTGCAGTGCAGAAACTTTTTAGTTTAATTAGATCCCATTTGTCAATTTTGGCTTTTGTTGCCATTATTTCTTTTAATATAGCTCTCCCTAGTAATAGAGAAACAGCTATTAATACAGATATACACATTTTGAAAAAAGTTCAAATTTAGAGTCTATCAATTGGTGGAAGAGGTAGTAATCGTTAGCTTTGAAACACAGCATATTTATTATAAAACCTTCTAAACTTAGATTGTCTATTTTTTGAGAAATAAAATTATTATTGAGATGTTAAGCATTCAGCATATGAACTTAACAAATCCAGAAATCTATTCAAAGCATGTTAGTGTGATTTAATTTTAGAATATATATATATGTTACCTACTGGTTGGTTTTGGAAAGAACATAATATCAAGCTTTACAGACTCTGTTTCCTGGTCTTTTTTCTTACTAAATTTGAAAATAAAATTCCTTTTAGCTAAAGATCTTTGATCTGTCTAACCTAGTTTTTTTTTTTTTTCTTAATTACAAAACTAGAAAAAGACGAAACAATTTCTTTGTTCCAAGCATTGTGTGATTATCTTTCTTCAGCATGTGCACAGACAGAACTAGGGTATACAAAGGCTGATAAATGAGCTATTCATTTGATATGGTAATAATCAGATTTATTAGAGGCCACCTATTGACTGCTCTACACTAAGATTTTGCTGAACCTTCACAGGTGACAAATAGCTGGGACTTTTCTAAAAGCTTCTATTTTCTGCATTACTTAAAACAAATGAAACATTGATGAATTCTGAATATTGAGGACCAAATGTAGTCCTCCCTACAAATAACAGCACATTACTTTGTATGGATATAATATTTATTTTAATTTAATATTAGACCTTTTGGGATGGTTGTTGCATTTTAATCAATTGCATTTCTATATGAAAATTTCACATAATAAAAAGTGGAAAGCTTTATTCAATTTTATTTTTGCTTCTATATGGACAACCATATCACTAAATAATTTCTCAACACACATTATATTCATTGGCTAATAATTGCACAAATATATATATATATTTTAAATAAATCATTTTCAAGGTAGTTTTAACTTTTAAAAATTGGGCAGTGAGTTATTTAAACAAAGCACATTAGTGATGGCTAAATAGGTCTTTTAAAAAAATGCAAATCCAATTTGAACCCAAAACTGATGCTTTAATAATTCTGGTTAGCATGTCAATATGTTACAGCATATTTTACTGAAATTTTTGGGAAATTAAAGGAGGTTAACATTTTAGGATAACCATAAATCAAAAATTGAATATTAGAGATAACTTTTATTAAATATCCCGAGGCGTCTTATAAAATAGTTAAGATTCATCTCCCTAGACTCTACCATTTCCTATTTCAAAGACTACAGCAACTCATTCTTTCTGCAGGAATTCAATAATACCCAATCTACTCTATAAAGTGATTTACCTCTAATTCTTCCCTTTTTGCTCCAGGCCTACATTTACATGTGCATTGATTCATTAATGCAATAGAGTAGAAAATAGACCATGATCTCTAGATTCTACATATGGAGTTTAAAGAATAATAGTTATTAATATCATATTAATTATCTGTCTTCTACCCCTTCCAGACTTTACAATATAAATAAAACAGAATATAGATTTAATTTCATAAAACCTAAATTATTCTACCACTACCACCCCCCTAAAACACACATCTACAGTGAAATAATTTATGAATATTTTCTTTATATTAAATAGAATAAATATAATAAATCATAATGTGTTATCAGATACCAGAGACCCCCATGTCAGACAAAGATGATAGAATTTTTAAGTGACATTCAAATTTTTATATGCAAGGTGAATATGTTGAAGTTTGATTTTATAGATGTTAGTCCCAATAGCCACATATGAGTACAAATAGACACATGTTGTTTGACAATCTTCCCATTAAAAGATGGGGTCCATATCCTGCTCCCACCTCGAATGAGGGCTATCCCATGATTACTTTGAAAAATAGAAAATAGTTTGAATGATACTAAGCTAGATTAATATCTAGCATTTATAAAGACTATTATTTCTGCCTCCATCACTTGGCTCCCCAAGATTTGAGTAAGAAGTCTGAATTCGCTGCCAAGAGGCCATGTAAAAAGTCTCTGAGACTAAGTGGAGAAAGAAAGTGGTTTAGCTAAGTCTATCCTTTCAGGTGCCCTGCAAAGTTGCCAGGCATATAAAAAAAATCATTTTATATTACCCAGAGCAATCTTGTTCACAGCTGAATAATATTTAATGACAACACTTGACACCAAACAGAACTGAAAAATCACTCACTCCACAGAGCCCCATCCCCATTTTTGACTATCAAAAATCATGGGCTGTATTAAAATACTTGATGGTTTTGAGGTACCAGATTTTAGGGTAGTTTGTTATTTAGTGATATATAATAGAGAATCTGCTAACAAAAGTGGTTTGTTGTCATAACCAAAAGCTAAATAATTTGACACTAGTGTGGGACTAGACAGCAGGAAAAAGATGGGAGATTCTAAAGGAGACTTGGTAAATGCTAGAAAAAACTTCAGTAGCGTATTAGGAAAAATGGAAGTGCTTGGAAGAGATTGCTATTCAAGGCTTAATTGCAATGAGAAAAAATGTTAGTAGGAGCTGTAGTAAAGGGGACCCTATATGTATAGTAGTGCAGTTTAACACCACTGTCACCTGCAGTAATGTGGGACATAGAAAGGGTACTTAATAGACTCATGGGACTGACTGGGAGGATTCCCAAGTAAAATGCATACTGTGCCAACTGGCATCTTACAGCTGCCCATAATAAAATGTAAAAAGAAGGAGATCAACTAATACAAAATAACTAATGTTCAAAAAAATTTAGAAAACATAAATGAGCCAGGACTTACTAGGCTTAAAAATAAAACTGACAAATTCTAGCCTTTCCCAGCAAAATCATCTCTTGGACAAACATCCTTTGTAAGGCATCAAAAAGATGATAGAACCTATGGTTGTAGCAGAAGTTGGAAAACAATAGTTCATGGAATGGCCATGTGTTTTCATGAATAATTTTAAGAGGACATATCCATGTCCATTTGTTTGCATATTGTCTATGGCTGCTGTTGTTCTATAAGAGTAGAGTTGAATAGTTCTTTCAGAGACCACGTAGTCTACAAACTTAAAATGTTTACTATCTGTCCCTTTAAGAAAAAGTTTGCCTGCTTTTGAGCTAGAAAATAAACTTTTATGGATAAGTGTGTCTCAAGTCCTTCCTGTTAAGCAACAGAGTTTTTAAGAAGTTTAGGATGTAGTTGAATAAGAATCTCACTAAGACTCCATATAGAGAAGGATAGTCTCAAAAAGATTTGCAGATGTGACTGTTTTTTCCAAGTAGTAAAACCCAATATAATTCACAGGAAACTAAAAGCATTTTTAAAATAATTATACTGATACAAGCACTACAAGTTTAAACTCAAAAAGTACAATGCAAAATGAAAAGAAAGTTTTTATGAACAGGGGGCAGGCCAAGAAATCAAAGAGAATATAAATAAGTAAAGATTAGGTACAATTACAAATAACAAGTTGGCTAGGTCCAATAAAAAAATTCTTTTGCGTTCCCAGTTTCTTGCAGAAAAACAACTTCTGAAATAAACTTATTTTTAAGATGTCAAAACGACAAGAGAAATCTTTGTTGCAAACATAAGCCATTAATTATGGAAAAGACAAAACCAAGGAGAAATCAAGAACCCACTGGGAAGAGTCAAGAGTCACAGAGAAGAACTTCCAGAAAGTCAAACAGTATTCTGATAAATGAACTGATGACATATATTGAACCAGGATTCAGAATTGTTATCTGACATTTTTTCCACCAAGAGCATGGCTCTTCTAAAATTGTGAGGTGTTTTTCAATGCACAACTCTGTTGGCAAAGCATAAACTACAGCCCATCTCATCTTGCATGATGCAGCTGTTGAAATATCCTCTAAGAATATAACTTTCCTCTTTCTTACTGCTGCTGAGCTTCTAGTTGACTTCCTCTAGGCTGTGAGCTTAGAAGCTGATCAATAAATTTGAACAGAATCTGTGTCCAACATTTTGGGCTCCTTGTAGGAAATCCATTCTCTTTGGAATATTTTGTTTTATATCCAAGCAACGTTAGCAGTGCCAACTCTGATCTCTGCATGCTGAGCCCAGTGTGACCACCACTTCCTGCATTCACTTCACCCCTAGGTGAATATGGAAAGTTCACTTAGAGAAAAAAAAAAAAAAAAAAAAAAGATTTGGGAAATTTCTTCAAAGAAAATGCACCTCTGTGTTTTTCTTCTTGTAAGAACTGGAGTCCCTCAAAGTCATTGATTTATCTCTAGTGTCTTCCAGCTTTTACAGTTGTTCTCTATAGAATGGTTAGTAAAATACAAAGTATTCTGTTACAGTCAAGAACATCAAATTGTATTTATATTACAAACAAACAAAGCACACAACAATGACAACAACACAGTTGCTTTTTGGATTCAAAGTGAAAGAAACAAGGTTTCAGAATAGAATACCAAGGACAACTCTAGGTATAAAGTCTTTAATTTATTATGATGCATACCTCTAAATTAATACTTCCAGAAAATTTAAATATTGGTGTTACATCAACTGAATAGCATTTTAAAATAGTTCATAGCATACAACAGCATGTGTTCTAAAGGTATCAAATGTTAATATATATAGGATGAAATATACAGTACTGGAACAATATATCCGTGAAAGATTAACATTCATAGATTTGTTTACAAATGTATCTAAAAATATTTACTATGTAATAAGCAGATTGTAATCACAAATCTAGAAAAAAACAGTTAACACCAAGAAATAAATAGTTCAAATAATACACTTAAAATATACACAAATCTTTAAAAGAAAAAAATTCTGAGAGCCAAACACTAAAATGAATATACTAATAGAGAGTATATTAGTGAACTCAAGTATTCAGAAAAACAAATAGTTTCATGCTGTTTTGAAGATTATAATTCAGATTTATTTTTTATAATTAGTAATTTGATAACAAAATGTAAATCTGATGATATACTTTATTTAAAAGCAATACTAACAGTATGTAATGACATCTGTATCTAGTCCAAGAGATAATTCATATCAGTTATTTAGTTTACATATTCAAAATATTTAAAATAATTAGGACACACATATTAACATAATTATGTGACAAAAAAGTTAAAAATAAATACCTATGTAATTTTGCTTATTGTTTTTAACATAATTATAAAATATTATGTAATATAAATTCTCTACATGCTGGTTAATGAAAAAATAAAATTTTAATGATCTTTGTTTAGAAACAGACGACACATTACATTTGTCCTTGGATTTGTTTTATCATTCATAGGTGGTCTTTTGTGTACAATATGATAAAGTAACTTCGCAGGGAGACACAATATCTTAAAAGCATTTGGTATTTCAGCTCACCAGGTAGGTTGCTATTGTAATCTAGCTATTTATTGTGAGAATCACAAAGAAAGAACACACACATAAAAATCCTTTAGAGAAGAAAATCAGAATGTTATTTTCTATTGTGATAACTTCAGTTAGTTCTTCAGAGATAAATTCCATTTTATACAAATAAAATCGATAAATAGTAGCATTTAACTGAAAGATAAAGTTTTGATTAATTGCATGTTGCTTCAATAAGATGATTCAATAATTAGTTAAATAGACTTATTTTAAGATAATATATTTCAAATTGAAAAATTTCTATAACTTTAAAATAAATCTTGAATTAATACATTTTATTCACATTCTTCTTTTTTTTCTGTTAGTGCAGAGAATAGAAAGACTATTCACAGGTCATCATCACAGCACAGAAGCCTAAAGAGAGGGCAAAAATACAGTACTGAAACTGAAAATTACCACCACATCATGTCTGGTGACTGAATAAAAGAGATAATAGAATAGTAGAATGTGTGAATATATGAGGCTTGTTCTTTTATGAGGAAAGAAATATGACTCCTATTCCTGAAAACAGGAAGTTGGGACAACTATCTTTCTTGAATCAATGTATTTTATAATAGGAACTAATATATTATAACAGGAACAGGCTTTAAAATTTCATGTATTTATATGACAATCTCTTATTGAACAGAAATTATCAAATTCTCATTTATTTTTGTCCCATCTTTTGTTCTTACCAATAAGATCTTTCTTTTTTCTTCTGTTGTTTTGATTTTTCAGTAACCACAAAGCCCTGACATATAGCTAAAGACTCAAGGATAGAACTAGGTGTTTAGACATTTTGGTCCTTTACGATTTTACAGCAACTCTCTTTGATCATTCACTGAGAATATTCCTTTGGAACGGGCAGTGGCCTAGGGCTCCTGACAGTAAATCCATAAGTCATTCATTTATGAAGAAAACTAAAGTGCCAATATTATCATCAAAACCTATTTTGTTAAAATAATTTAATAATTGTGGCCGGGCGCGGTGGCTCAAGCCTGTAATCCCAGCACTTTGGGAGGCCGAGACGGGCGGATCACGAGGTCAGGAGATCGAGACCATCCTGGCTAACACAATGAAACCCCGTCTCCACTAAAAATACAAAAAAATTAGCCGGGCGTGGTGGCGGCGCCTGTAGTCCCAGCTATTCGGGAGGCTGAGGCAGGAGAATGGCGGGAACCCGGGAGGCAGTGAGCTGAGATCCGGCCACTGCACTCCAGCCTGGGCGACAGAGCGAGACTCCGCCTCAAAAAAAAAAAAAAAAAAAAAAAAATTGTTTGCCTCTCTATTGTTCCTCCGAACATTTTACTTATTCTAATAGATAAAAATTATATTATAAAACATAAGTTTTTATTAAATAATTTATGTAATTCTTATTTAGATGTATTTGATAATGTTAATAAATCATGTGATTTATAGGAAAATAATCCATATAAAATGCTAAATGTAATGTATCTGATTTATAAAAGGAAAACAATCTCCCAATCTGTCCACTGATTTGAATATCTTATTTGTTATAAGCTGTTTTCATAAATGACAATGCAAAGGGCAAGAAAAGCCAATATAATTTTGAAGAAGAATAAAAAGTTAGTGGACTTGTAATATTATGGTATTATAAAACTATAGTCACTAGGGTAGTTATGCTGTTAGTGCAAAGATAGACAAAAAGAATAGAAGTAGCTCAATGTAACCATCAATCTAGGCAGTGCTGAAGTGCTATACCATCTCAACAGTCTGTATCACTACATAAGCTGACTTCTGTCCCTGACCATTCCCAAAGAACAGCTATTGGACCCCAAACCATGATTCTTAGGTCATAGATGATCCCAAAGGATTGCCATGCTACACACCTGCAGCATGGATTGGACACAAGCCCTCAAAATATTTCAGGATATGAGCTGGTGATTCCATAGTCCTATGTACTTAACTGGAAGAATACAGATGAATCCAAATTTTTGTCATTATAGTTCTGCCTCTGATATTGCCAGGTAGAAAGGTAACGTATCCTTAAGTACACACCTTAAAAGTTCTAGGTTGCCAGATTTTTTTGACTTTTCTCCAGAAAGGGATGAACAATAAAATAAATTCTCTAAATGCTCTTGCTGCCCTCTTCATGCTTCAGAAGGTCTAGTCTATATTTTGTCAGGCCATTTGCCTATTTTCAATTTCTTGTGAGTATTTAAAATACAACAAAAGTGAATTATCAGTAAAATGAAATTAAAGGTGTACAACGTATAAACTTATTTTTATTATTAGATTGAACAGACTTACCATTACTCTGTCAAATTGCCATAACATTTTATAAAAGTTTACTATCCATTTCTATACTATCTTTGTGTAGCACTGGGTTGTAGAAGTGTGGAAGGATTTGTAGGCAGATTACAGATTACCATTCTGCTTATGGTTGTGACTTTTAAATCTAAGTGTTGATTTTTTTTTTATATTGAATACTCCTAAGTTAATCTTTAGTAATCAGTATTGCACTATGTACCATAAAAAATTTTCATTCTGTCTGATCCTGAAATCCTATTTTTAATTCTTATTCTAATTTTATAATTGAAATTAACATAAATGTATGTAGATTTTTTCTCCTTGCAGTATGAATCTTAAATATAAAATATTTTATATTAGAATTTTAAATAAATACATCAATCATATAATATTTGCTATCACTGTATCATTTAAAATATGGAAGAACTTAGAAAAAAGTCTGTTAAAAAAGCAGTTGAGAAAAAAATGAAGCGTATTTAGTATAATCTTCTTTTGTAAAAATAATTTGTAATTTAAAAATTAAAAATGAACAAAAACATACATTAGTACAGTAGAACTAACCTTAGTAATTTGAGATTTTAGGTCAATTAATTTTCTTCATTGTTGAAAATTACATCTAACATTAAACAATTTGTTTTAACATCGCATCAACAATAAAGACTGTTGTATTTATTGATTTCAACAATGAACACCTATTGCAACAAAATTCTTATTTTTTTCATAAAACTAATTTTCTAAATTACATTTCAGTATAAAAATAAATATTTTTCTGGGGCAGAGCAAGATGGTGGATTTAGAAGACTACACCATTCATATCCCCCCACAAAACCAACATTTTAACAACTATGTGTGCACAGAAAAGCACTGCCAAAAGAACCAAAAATCAGGTGAGTAATCACAGTACCTGGTTTAACTTCACATCATTGGAAAAGGCATTTAGAAGGGCTAGAGAGACAGTCTTCAAATGCTGACTCCACCACTTTCCCATCTCCCGCTAGCAGCCTTGCAGCTGCAGCATGTTGAGTGTGCACTTGGGGGATGAAAAGTTCACTAACTAGAGGACATTACATTGAAATCAATATCATCCTGTCATAGCAAAGAGCAAAGCTGTACCGGGACATAGCTTTGTGCTTGGGACACAGAGGGAGCGTTTGGACCATACCTAGAAAAAGAGGAATTGCTCAGCCCATTGGTTGAAACTTGAGTTTCTTGGCAAACCTTGCCACCATGGGCCAAAGTGCTCTGGGGTTCTGGGAAAATTTGAAAGGCAGTCTAGAGCACAAAAATTGCAATTCCTAGACAACTCCTATTGCTGGATTGGGCTCAGAGCCAGAGGACTAGGGTGGTACATGCTCTAGGGAGATGACAGCCAGGGAGGCTAAAGAATGCATGTGCCACTCCTTTCCTAACCCCAGGCAATGCAGTTCACAGCAACAAGAGTGTCTCCTTCCTTCTGCTTCAAGGAAGGAGAGCAAAGAGTAAAGAGTACTTTGTCTTGTATCTTGGATACAAGCTTAGCCAGAGTAGATTAGAGCCACAGGCAGATTCATGAGTCCCCCATTCTAGGTCTTAGCTCCCAGATGACATTTCTAGATACACACAGGGACAAAATGGAACCAGCTGCCTTGAAAAATGACTCGGTCCTGACAAGATTCATCACTTACTGCCTAAAATCCCTGGGGCCCTGAATAACCATCAGTGATATCCAGTGGATATCTGCGGGTCTTAGGCTCTGAGACTTGCTGACTACAGGTGTGACCCAGCACATTCCCAGCAATGGTGGCTGTGTTGAAAGACTCCTTATATTTGAGAAAAGCATAGTGAATAGTAAAAGGGTTTTTGTTTTGTACCTTAGGTACTAGCTTTGTCTCAGTGAAGTAGAGCAACAAGAAGCTTCTTGGAGTCCCCAAGTCCAGGCCTAGGCTCTTAGACAGCATTTCTGAAACTACTCCAGGCCAGAGGGGAGCCTACCACCTTGAAGGATGAGTCAAGACCTGGAAGCATTCACCACTGCTGACTGAAGAGCCCGTGGTCTTTAAGTGAACATCATCAGTAACCTGGAAGCCACCCCCTTGTAGGCCAGTGGTGGTGGTTCCCACAACACGAGAATGCAAAATATCATAGTGATATTGACTTGGGGCCCAGGTACTTCCAAATACATGAAAAACCCTCTCAAAAAGAATAGGCACAAACCAGCCCAGACTGCAAAGACTATAATAAATACCTAATTCATCAATACCCAGACACTGACAAGCATCTACAAATCAAGATCATACAGGAAAACACAACCTCACCAAATAAACTAAATAAGGCACCAGGGAGCAACACGAAAGAAACAGACATGTTACCTTTCAGACAGAGAATTCAAAAAAGCTATTTTGAGCACACTCAAAGAAATTCAATATAACACAAAGAAAGAATTCATAATTTTGCTAAAATCTATCAGATAGCCAGGTGTGGTGGCTCACGCCTGTAATCCCAGCACTTTGGGAGGCCGAGGCAGGCGGATCACGAGGTCAGGAGATCAAGACCATCCTAGTGAGCACAGTGAAATCCCGTCTCTACTAAAAATACAAAAAAATTAGCTGGGCGTGATGGTGGGCCCCTGTAGTCCCAGCTTCTAGGGAGGCTGAGGCAGGAGAATGGTGTGAAACCGGGAGGCGGTGGAACTTGTAGTGAGTGGAGATCATGCCGCTGCACTCCAGCCTGGGTGACAGAGTGAGACTCCATCTCAAAAATAATAAATAAATAAATAAATAAATAAATAAATAAATAAATAAAATCTATCAGATAAATTTAACAAAGACATTGAAATAATTAAAGAGAACCAAGCAAAAAATCTAGAGTTGAAAAATTTAATTAACGTACTAAAGAAAGAATCAGAATTTCTTAATAGCAGAACTGATCAAGCCAAAGAAAGGATTAGTGTGCTTGAGTGCAACTATTTGAAAATAGAGGAGACAAAAAAAACAAAAAAAGAAAAGAAAGAATAACAAATAATGAATTATGCCTACTGGATCTAGAAAATAGCCTCAAAAGGGCAATTCTAAGAGTCATTGGCCTTAGAGAAGAGGTAGAGAAAAAGATAGGAGAAGAAAGTTTATTAAAGGGATAATATCACAGAACTTCTCAAACTGAGACAAAATATCAACTTTTAAGTAGAAGGTTATAGAACATCAAGCAGATTTAACCCAAAGCAAGCTATCATAAAGCATCTAATAATCAAAGTTCCAAAGGTGAAGGATAAAGAAAATATGCTAAAATCAGCAAGAAAATAAAAAAGAATACGATAGAGTATCAATATATCTGGCAGCAGACTTCTCAGTTGAAACCTTATAGGTCAGGACAGAGTGTTATGACATATTTAAAGGGCTGATGGAAAACTTTTACCCTAGAGTGGCATATCTAGTGAAAATATCCCCAAAGCATGAAGGAGAAATAAAGACCTTCCCAAGACCAAGAACAGCTAAGGGATTTCCTTAATACTAGACCTGTCCTACAAGAAATGCTAAAGGGGGATCCTCAATCTGAAGAAAAAGGATGTTAATAAGCATGAAGAAATCATGGAAAGGTACAAAACTCACTGATAATAGTACACAGAAATCACAGAATGTTATAACACTGTAATTGTTTGTAAACTACTGTGATGTTAAGTAGAAGGATAAAATGATGACTCAATCAGAAGCAATAATTGTAACAACTTTTCAAGAAACAGTAAGTACAATAAGACATAAGGATAAACAACCAAAAGGGAAAAGTAGGGAGATGAAGTTAAAGTGTAGAGGTTTTATTAGTTTTTTTTTTTTTTTTTTAATGCTTGTTTGATTATATGTTTTTGTAATCAGTGTTAAGTTGTCAGCAGTATAAAATGTTGGGTTGAAAGATACTATTTGCAAGCCTTATGGTAACCCCAAATTGAAAGACATACATGAAATACAAAAAATAAAAAATAAATAAGCAAGTAATGAAATTGCACCACAAGAAAAAAATCACCTCACTAAAAGGAAGACAGGAAGAAAGGTAAAAAAAAGTAGAAAAGAACACAAAACAGCCAAAGATCAAATAACAAAATGGCAGGAATACATTTCCACTCACTGATAATACAAACTTGAATGTAAAAGAAGTAAACTCTCCAATCAAAAACAGAATGGCTGAATGGATTAAAAAACAAGACCCAGTGATCAATTGCCTATGAGAAACACACTTTACATATAAAGATCCACATAGACGGAAAATAACGGGATGGATAAAGATATTCCATGCAAATGGAAATGTAAAAGAGGAGTAGCAGTTATGTCACAAAAAATAGATTTCAATACAAAAACTGTGTTGAAAGAAGTTCATTATATAATGATAAAAGGGTCAATTCAGCAATAGTATATAAAGATTGTAAATATATATGCACCCAACACTGGAGCACCCATATATATAAAGCAAGTATTGTTAGCATTGAAGAGAGAGACAGACATCAATACAATAAAATCTGGAGACTTCATCAGTTCACTTTCATCATTAGGTGGATCTCTGAGACAGAAACTCAACAATGAAATATCAAATTTAATCTGCACTGTTGAGCAAATAGTCCTAACAGATAGTTACAGAACTTTTTATCCAAGGGCTGCAGAAAACACTCTGCTCTTCAGTACCTGGATTATTCTCAAAGATAGACTATGTGTTAGGCCAAAAAACAAGTCTAAAACATTAAAAAAAGAGAAATAATATCAAGCATCTTCTGCAATGGAGTAAAACTAGAAATCAGCAGCAAGAGGAATTTTGGCAACATATGGATATCAGACAATACGCTCCTGAATGACCACTAGGTGGATGAAGAAATCAAGAAGGAAATTGAAAAATGTCTTGAATCAAATGACAATGGAAACAAACCATACCTAATTCTATAGGATACAGTGAAAGCAGTACTAGAAGGTTAATTTACAGCTTTAGGTGCCTACATTAAAAAGTAGAAAAACTTCACATGAATAACCTAATGATGCATCTTATAGAACTAGAAAAGAGCAAACCAAACCCCAAATTAGTAGAAGAAATAATAAAGATTGAAGCAGAAGTAAGTAGTTTTGAAACGAAGAATACAATACAAAAATCAATGAAACAAAATGTTGGTTTTACAAAAAGGTAAGCAAAATTGATAAATCTTTAGCAGAAAAAATGAAGAAAAAAAGAGGAAAAGTGCAAATAAATAAAATCAAAGATGAAAATGGAGTCATTCCAATGGATACTGATGAAATTAAAGTGATTATTAGTGGCTAATATGAGCATCTACATGTCAATTGGAAAGTGTAAAGGAAATAGATATATTTCTAGACACATTCAGTTCACCAGATTGAACAGTAAAGTAATCTAAAACCTGAACAACTAATAAAAAGTAATGAAAACAAAGACATAATAAAAAGTCTTGCAGTTAAAATAAATAAATAAATACCCTGGGACATGATGGCTTCACTGCTGAATTCCAGGAAATATTTAAAGAAGAACTAATACAAATTCTACTAAAGCTATTCTGAAAAAAATGGACGAGGGAATACTTCCAAACTCATTCTACAAGTTCAGTATTATCCTCAGACCAAAAGCAGACAAAAACAAATTTAAAAAATGAAACTATAGGCCAATACCTCTGATGAGGATTATTAGTGCAAAAATCCTCAACACAATATTAGCAAATCAAATTCAGCAATACCTTAAAAGGATCATTTATTATGATCAAGTGGGATTTATCCCAGGGATGCAAGGATGGTTGAACATAAGCAAATCAGTCAATGTGATACCTCAAATTAACAGAATAAAGGACAAAATCAATACGAAGATTTCAATTGATGCTGAAAAAGTATTTGATAAAATTCAACACCCCTTTATGATAAAAATAAGCAGTGAAAGAACTCCCTACAAAATATAATATAACTCTCTATAAAATAGGGAGTGAAGGAATATACCTTAATGTAATTGAAGCTGTATACAACAGCCCCACAGCTAGAATCATGCTGAAAGTCTTTCCAACAAAAATTGAAAGCTTTTTTCTCTAAGTAGTAGAACATGACAAGGATGCCCACTGTCACTACTTTTATTCAACATAGTATGGGAAGCCCTAGCTAGAACAATCAGACAAGAGAAAGAAATAAAGAACATCCAAATAAGAAAGGAAAAAGTCAAACAATCCCTGTTTACATATTGATATGGTTTGACTCTGTCCTCATCCAAATCTCACCATGAATTGTTATTTCCAATGTTAGGAAAGGGACCTGGTGAGAGGTAATTGGATCATGGAAGTGGTTCCCTTATGCTGTTCTCATGATAGTGAGCAAGTTCTCAAGAGAGCTGATAGCTTTAAAGTGTAACACTTACTTGTGCCATCTCTCTTACTCTCTCCTACCATCATGTAAGACATGCCTTGTTTCCCGTTTTGCCTTCTTCCATAATTGGAGGTTTTCTAAGGCCTCTCTAGCCATGTAAAATTTGAGCCAATTAAACTTCTTTTCTTTATTCATTATCCAGTCTCAGGTAGTATTTTTAATAGCAATGTGAAAATGTACTAATACAGAAAATTAGTGCCAAGAGTGGGGCACTAATATAAAGATAACTGAAAATATAAAACTGACTTTGGGACTAGGTAACAAGCAGATATTGGAACAGTTTGGGGGGCTCAGAAGAAGAGAGGAAGATTGGGGAAAGCTTGGAACTTCCTAGAAACTTGTTGAACAGCTTTGACCAAAATGCAGATAATGCAGACTGTGGATAGTCCAGGCTGTGGAGATCTCAGATGGAGATGAGGAACTTAACGGGAACTGAAGTAAATGTCACTTATGCTATGCTTTAGCAAAGAGACTGGCAGTACTTTTGCTCTGTTGTAGAGTTCTGCAGAATTTTGAACTTGAGAGAGATGACTTAGGGTATCTGGTGGAAGAAACTTCTAAGCAGCAAAGCATTCAAGAAGTGACCTGGCTTATTCTGAAATAATTCAGTTATATGCATTCACAAAGATATGGTTTGAAATTGGAACTTATGTTTAAAAGGGAAGCAGAACATAAAGATTTGTAAAATTTGCAACTTGACAATGTGATAGATAAGAAAACCCCATTTTGAGGGGAAGAATTCAAGCTGGCTGCATAAATTTGCATAAGTAATGAGGAGTTGAATGTTAATCATGAAAACAATAAGGAAAATGTCTCTAGGACATGTCCTCTTTTCGGCATCCTGTCCCATCAGAAGTCTGGAGGTCTAGGAGTGAAAAATGGTTTTGTGGGCCAGGCCCAGGGCCCCAATGTTCTGTGCAGCCTCAAGACTTGGTGTCCTGCATCCCAACTACTTCATCTTAAGCTGTGGCTAAAAGGGGCCAAGGTACAGCTTGGGCCATTGCTTCAGAGGAAGCAAGCCCCAAGCACTGGCAGCTTCCATGTGGTGTTGAACCTACAGGTGTGTGGAAGACAAGAATTGAGGTTGGTGAACCTCTGCCTAGATATCAGAGAATGTATGGAAATGCCAAGGTGTCCAGGCAGAAGTCTGCTAAAGGGATGGAGCCCTCATGGAGAAACTCTGCTAGGGCAGTGCAAAGGTGAAATATGGGGTTGGAGCCCCCACACAAAGTCCCCACTGGGGCACTGCCTAGTAGAGCTGTCAGAAGAGGGCCACCATCCTCCAGAACCCAGAATAATAAATCCACTTACAGCTTGCACCATGTGCCTGAAAAAGACACAGACACTCAATGCCAGCCTCTGAATGCATCTGCAGGGGTTGAACCCTGCAAATCCACAGAGGCAGAGCTGCCCAAGATTGTGGGAGCTCACCACTTGCATCAGTATGTCCTGGGTGTAAGACATGGAATCAAAGGAGATTTTGGAACTTTGATATTTAATAATTGACTGGTTGAATTTTGAAATTACATGAGGACTGTGGCCCCTTTGCTTTGGATAATTTCTCCCATTTGAAATGGGAACACTTACCCAATGCCTGTACCCTTATTGTATCTTGGCAATAATTAACTTGCTTTTGATTTCACAGGCTCAGAGGCAGCAGAGATTTGTCTTGTCTCAGATGAGACTTTGGACTAAGACTTTTGAGTTAATTTGGGAATAAATTAAGACTTAAGGGGACCCTTGAGAAGTCATGATTGGTTTTGAAATGTAAAAAGGACATGAGATTCTGGAGAGATCAGAGTTGGAATGATATGGCTTGGCTCTGGGTCCCCATAAAATCTCATCTCAAATTGTAATTCTCAATATTGGGAGACGGGCCTGGTGGGAAGTGATTGGATCACTAGAGTAGTTTTCTCTATGCTGTTCTTATGATTGTGAGTGAGTTCTCACAAGAGCTGATGGTTTTAAAATGTGGCACTTACTTTCATGCTCTCTCCTGCTGCCATGTAAGACATACCTTATTTTTCCTTCATCTTCCGCCATGATTGTAAGTTTCCCAAGGCTTCCCCAGCCCTGTGGAAATGTGAGTTAATTAAACCTTTTTTTTTTTTTTTTTTTTTTTTTTTTTTTTTTTAATAAACTGCCTAAACTCAGGTAGTTTCTTTATAGCACTGTGGAAATGGACTAACATACAGATGATATAATTTTATGTTTGGAAAAACTTAAAGACTCCACCAAGAAACTATGAGAACTGATGAACATTTAGTAATGTTAACATAAAAAAACAAGTAAACATAAAAAATACAAGGTTAACATAAAAAATCAGTAGTATTTACATATGTCAACAGCAAACAGTCTGAAAAAGAGATAAAAAAGTAACCCCATTTATAATAGCCACAAATAAAATTAAATACCTAGGAATTAGCCAAAGAAATGAAAGACTTCTACAATTAAAAACTACAGAACACTGGTGAAAGAAATTGGTGGAGTAACAAAAAAAAAAAAAAAAAAAAAAAAAGAAGTCCACATTACTGGATTGGAAGAATCTATATTGTTAAAATGTTCAAAGTATCCAAGCAACCTACAGACTCAATGCAATCTGTATAAAAATAAAAATGACATTCTTCACAGAAATATAAATAACAATCCTAACATTTACACGGAACCACAGAAGACCCAGAACAGTCAAAACCTTATGAACAAAAGCAACAAAACTGAATAGATTACATTACCTGACCTAAAATTATACTATAGACCAATAGTAATCAAAACAGTACGGTACTGGCATAAAAACAGACACATACACAACAGAATAGGGAACCCAGAAGCAAATTCATAAAACTACAGTGAATTCATTTTCAACAAAACTTCTATCAACATATGCTGGAGAAAGGACAGTCTCTGAAGAAGAAGTGCTGGGAAGACTGGATATCCACATGCAGAAGAATGAAACTTGACCCCTATCTCTCACTATTTGCAAAAATCAAATTAAAATGGAATAAAAACTTAAAGCTGAGACCTCAAACTATGAAGTTCCTGTAGGAAAACATTGGAGAAACTCTCCAAGACATTGGTATGGGCAAAAATGTCTTGAGTAATACCCCACAAGCACAGTCAACCAAAGAAAAAATTGACAAATGGGATAATGTTACATTAAAAAGCTTCTACACAACAAAGTTGTCATCCACAAAGTGGAAAATTAACCACACAATGGGAGAAAAATATTTGCAAACTATTGATCTGGTGAAGGGTGAATAAGAAGAATATATAATGAGCCCCAACTACTCTATAGGAAAAAAATTAATTATCCAATGCAAAAATGGTTAAAAATTTGAATAAGCACTTCTTCAAAGAAGACATATGAATGACCAACAGGCATATAAAATAGTTCTCAACATCACTGTTCATCAGAGAAAAATAAATCAAAACTATGAGATATCATATCACCCCACGTAAAATCACTCTTATCCAAAAGACAGGCAATAATAAATTCTAGAGAGGATATGGAGAAAAGGAAACCCTCATACATTGTTAGTCAGAGTGTAAATTAGTTCAACCCTGTTGGGAACAGAACAGAGGTTCCTAAAAAATATTACAACTAGAGCTATCATATGATCCAGCAATCTCATGGTTGGGTATATATTCCAAAGATGAGAAATATTGAAGTGAAATCTGTAATCCCATGGTTTATTTTTTCTTTTTTTTTTTTGCTGCAGTGTTTGCCATAGCCAAGATCTGGAAGCAACCTAAGTATCTAACAGAGAAATGGATAAAGAAAATGTATATATACACAATGAAGTACAGTTCAGCCGCAAAAGAGAATAAGATCCTTTCATTTGCAACTGGAGGTCATTATGTTAAGTGAAATAAGCCAGGCACAGAAAGGCAACTTATCGTAGAATGGAAAACATTATTTGTGGGATGCAAAAATCTAAACAATTGAACACATGGAGATGTAGAGTAGAAGGATGGTTACAAGAGGCTGATATTAGTAGTGGGGCATTGGTGGGGGGAGGTGGGTATGGTTAATAAACACAAACACAATAGAAAGAATGAATAAGGTAGTATTTGATAGCAGAACAGGTGACTGTAGTAAAATAATTTAATTGTACATTTTAAAATAACTAAAAGCGTCTAATTCAATTGTTTCTAACACAAGGGGTAAATGCCTAAGAGGGTGGGTACTGCCAATTTTCATGATGTGATTATTACTTATTTCATGCCTGTATCAAAATAAGTTGGGTACTCTATTGATATGGGTTGTCTCTGTGTCCCCACCCAAATCTCTTTTTTTTTTTTGAGACGGGGTCTTGCTCTGTCACCCAGGCTGGAGTGCAGTGGCCGGATCTCAGCTCACTGCAAGCTCCGCCTCCCAGGTTCAAGCCATTCTCCTGCCTCAGCCTCCCGAGTAGCTGGGACTACAGGCGCCCGCCACCTCGCCCGGCTAGTTTTTTGTATTTTTTAGTAGAGACGGGGTTTCACCGGGTTCGCCAGGATGGTCTCGATCTCCTGACCTTGTGATCCGCCCGTCTCGGCCTCCCAAAGTGCTGGGATTACAGGCTTGAGCCACCGGGCCCGGCCCCAAATCTCATCTTGAATTGTAATCCCCACGTGTTGAGGGAAAGAAGTGATGGAATAATGGAGGCAGTGTTTCCCAGGCTGTTCTCGTGATAGTGAATGAGTTCTCACGAGATCTTATAGGCAGCTATTATGTACACACAAATAGTAAAAATTAAAAATGAAAGAAGTTTTCCTGTTAGAAGACACAGAAAGTGCAAGAATAATTATCTGAAAACAACAACAACAACAACAACAACAACAAAAACAGGAATCTATTTACTCATGGGTTAAAAACTTTTCATAAGGAAATAAAACTAGATGCATATAGTGAGAAAGTTTATCTTTCAGAACAACATGGGACCTCATCTATATAGCAAACCTTTTATTTAAAGGCAGTAGAATTTATTTAAAAAAAGAGCAAATTTAAAAACTAAAATAATCAATTTTCTTCAATATTAATTTGTTTGTATGTAGCAAGATTTTCCCCTTTGTTTAGCTTTTGAAAATTTTGCAATAGCATATTAGGATAGAGAATAAATGAGAATTTAGACACAAGAAAATTTGAAAAATATCTGAAAATGAAAGGCATTAACATGGAGCAATATAAAATATGGTTTACATAATTAACAATTAAGGAGAAAATTAAGACCAATCCCAGAAACCAACATTTGTACTTATTACTAGTTAAAAGGCCTTTATACACTACAGTATTTAACCATTCTGTAATATTTATCTTAAGGATGATAACATCAAGACTCACAGTTGTTATATAAATTCCCAAGAGTCACATAGTTGTCAAGAAATAGGTTGGACATCAAACTCAGTTTTGTATTAATTCATTGCTAGACATATTAATCACTATGAGATACATGAAAAATCAAATAGTAGGTTTAAACACACCTAATGGTAAGATCTTGCTTTTTTTTTTAACGTAAATAACAACAATAATAACAACAACAATTACTTGCCTTTATTGAGCATGTAAAATTACAAAGCACATTGTAAATGTGGTATATATTTTAAGTAATTTTTACTTGCCTTTATTGAGCACGTAAAATTACAAAGCACGTTGTAAATGTGGTATATATTTTAAGTAATTTACTTATCAGAAATATTTCACAAGTTATTTGGTGTTATTATTGCCATTTTTCAGATATTAAACTGAAACACTGAGAAGTTATCTAAACCCAAATTGGCCTAAATTTAAATATAATTAATTAATACAGAAAAATCAAAACTAAAAATGAGGTGGTTTTGCTCAAGAATCCACACTTTTCTTTATTTTTTTATGTTGTTTTTGAAAGTATAGATGCTTAATTTCAAATCTAAAAATGACTTAGATACTACACATTGAAAATTTTTATATATGCTTACAAAATTAATGAATTGATTATTCTTTGTTACTATTTTGTATAATTTCTACTATATTTGCACGTAAAAATAATTGCTATTGGTTTACCTTTAAAATGGTGTTGGTTTAAGAAACAGCCTTATAAATAATTTTTTTCAATAAATGATATACTATTTATAATTGCAATTACTATATATAAAATATATTTTATATATAATAATTGCAATATAAGTGCCAACATATCATTGGCTATGTGATGATACAGCTAATTTTAGACACTGACCCCATGGAAATTAAATTCAAAATTTTCTCATTGCTAAAATGAGAAGTAGCTACAAATTCAGTAATATATGTTTTATTTTATTTTATTTTATTTTATCTAAGATAAAACAAGAATAAAAAGCTCAACACTTCATTAGAAAGGATATTGATACTTATGCTTATAAAATCATTATTCAAATAATAAAGATTATTATTCAATCAACTTCAGAATTATGCAGATTTTGGAATGGTAGCATGGAGAGATGCATAGACCTAGTCTCCAGTGAAATATATTTAACTGGTTAATTTTTTTTTTTTTTTTTTTGGTGGAGAACTATTGTATTTTGCTTTAATTCTGCTACATATTTATATGCACTTTCTCTTGTAATCATCAAATAATTCAAAAAAGGGGCAGGAACTATTATTTTATCCAATTTTACACACAATGAACCTGAAATTTAAAGATATTTAAATAGCCTTATTATTATTATTATTATTATTATTATTATTATTATTATTTGAGATGGAGTCTTGTTCTGTTGCCCAGGCTGGAGTACAATGGCACACTCTCAGCTTACTGCAAATTCCATCTTCCAGGTTTTAGTGATTCTTTCACCTTAGCTTCTAGAGTAGCTAGGATTACAGGCACATGCCACCACACCTGGCTAATTTTTGTATTTTTAGTAGAGACGGGGTTTCACCATGTTGACCAGGATGGTCTTGAACACCTGTCCTCAGGCTATCCAACCACCTCGGCTTCCTAAAGTGTTGGGATTACAGCGATCTACCACCATGTCTGGCATAAACAGCCTAATTATATCCAACTACTAATACATGGTATAGGGATTCAAGCTCAAGAAGCCTAATCCTTAAACCTCTATTATTACTATTATTTTTGAGACTGAACCTTGCTTGATTATTTTTTACATTTGCTGAGGAGTGTTTTACTTCCAATTACGTGGTCAATTTTAGAATAAGTGCTATGTGGTGCTGAGAAGAATGTACATTCTGTTGATTTGGGGTTGAGAGTTCTGTAGATGTATATTAGGTCCACTTGGTCCAGAGCTGAGTTCAAATCCTGAATATCCTTGTTAATTTTCTGTCTCATTGATCTGTCTAATGTTGATAGTGGGGTGTTAAAGTCTCCCATGATTATTATGTGGGAGTTTAAGTCTCTTTGTAGGTCTCTAAGAACTTGCTTTATGAATGTGGGTGTTCCTGTATTGTGTGCATATATATTTAGGATAGTTAGCTCTTCTTGTAGAATTGGTGCCTTTACTGTTATGTCATGACCTTCTTTGTCTCTTTTGATCTTTGTTGGTTTAAAGTCACTTTTATCAGAGACCAAGATTGCAACCCCAGTTATTTTTTATTTTTTTATTTTTCTGGTTTCCATTTGCTTAGTAGATCTTTCTCCATCCCTTTATTTTGAGCCTATAAGTGTCCTTGCATGTGAGATGGGTCTCCTGAATGCAACACATTGATGGGTCTTGACTCTATCCAATTTCCCAGTCTGTGTCTTTTAATTGGGGCATTTAGCCCTTTTACATTTAAGGTTAGCATTGGTATGTGTGAATTTGATTCTGCAATTATAATGTTAGCTTGTTATTTTGCCCATTAATTGATGCAGTTTCTTCATAGTATCAATGGTCTTTAAAATTTGGCATGTTTTTGCAGTGGCTGGTACTGCTTGTTCCTTTCCATGTTTAGTGCTTCCTTCAGGAGCTCTTGTAAGACAGGCCTGGTGGTGACAAAATCGCTCAGCATTTGCTTGTCTGTAAATGATTTTATTTCTCCTTCACTTATGATGCTTAGTTTGGCTAGATATGAAATTCTGAGTTCAAAATTCTTTCTTTAAGAATGTTGAATATTGACCCCCACACTCTTCTAGCTTGTAGGGTTTCTGACAAGAGATCTGCTGTTAGTCTGATGGGCTTCCCTTTGTGGGTAACCCGACCTTTCTCTCTGGCTGCCCTTACATTTTTTCCTTCATTTCAACCTTGGTGAATCTGACAATTGTGTGTCTTGTGCTTGCTCTTCTCAAGGAGTGTCTTTATGGTATTATCTGTATTTCCTGAATTTGAATGTTGGCCTGTCTTGCTAGGTTGTAGAACTTCTCCTGGATAACATCCTGAAGAGTGTTTTCTAACTTGGTTCCATTCTCCCTGTCACTTTCAGATACAACAATCAAATGTGGATTTGGTCTTTTCACATATTCCCATATTTCTTGGAGGCTTTGTTCATTTCTTTTCACTCTTTTTCTCCAATCTTGTCTTCTCACTTTATTTCATTAATTTGATCTTCAATCACTGATATCCTTTCTTTCACTTGATTTAATCAGCTATGGAAGCTTATGTATGCTTCATGGAGTTCTTATACTGTGGTTTTCAGCTCCCTCAGTTCATTTAAACTCTTCTCTACACTGGTTATTCTAGCTAGCCATTTGTCTGACCTTTGTTCAAGGTTTTTAGCTTCCTTGTGATGGGTTAGAACATGCTCCTTTAGCTCAGAAAAGATTGTTATTACCAACCTTCTAAAGCCTACTTCTGTCAACTTGTCAAACTGATTCTCCATCCAGTTTTGTTCCCTTGCTGGCAAAGAGTTGTTTCTTTCGAGGAGAAGAGGTGTTCTGGTTTTTGGAATTTTCAGCTATTCTGCTCTGGTTGCTCCCCATCTTTGTGTTTTTATCTAGCTTTGGTGTTTCATGTTGGTGACCTACAGATGGGGTTTTGGTGAGGATGTCCTTTTTGTTGATGTTGGTGCTATTCTTTTCTGTTAGTTTTCCTTCTAACAGTCAGGACCCTCAGCGCAGGTCTATTGGAGTTTGCCTGGATATCACTAGCACAGGCTGCAGAACAGCATATATTGCTGCCTGATACTTCCCCTGGAAGCTTTGTCCCAGAAGGGCACCTGCCTGTATGAGGTTACATTACTGGGAGGTGTCTCCCAGTGAGGCTACACTGGGTTCAGGGACTCACTTTAGGAGTCAGTCTGTCCATTATCAGAGCTCAAACACCATGCTGGGAGAATCACTGCTCTCTTCAGAGGTGTCAGGTAGGGATGTTTAAGTCTGCAGAAGCTGTCTGCTGCCTTTTGTTCAGGTATGTCCTGCCCCCAGAGGTGGAATCTAGGGAGGCAGTAGGCCTTGCTTAGCTGTGATGGGCTCCACCTCATTCGAGCTTCCCTGCCCCTTTTGTTTCTAGTGTAAGCATAGAACTTCCTACTCAAGCCTCAGCAATGATGGATGCCCCTCCTCCTGCCAATCTCCAGCATCCCAGATTGATCTCAGACTGCTGCACTAGCAGTGAGCAAGGCTCTGTGGGCATGGAACCCACTGAGTCAGGCATGGGAGGCAATCTCTTGGTCTGCTGGTTGCAATGACAGTGGGAAAAGTGCAGTATTTGGGTACCATTGTACTGTTCCTCCAGGTATAGTCATTCATGGCTTCCCTGGGCTGTGAAAGGAAAATCCTCCAACTCTTTGCACTTCTCAGGTGAGGCAATGCCCCGCCCTGCTTTGCTTTGTACTCTGTGTGTTGCAGCCACTGTCCAATCAGTCCCAGTGTGATGAACCAGGTACCTCAGTTGGAAATGCAGAAATCACCTGTCTTCTGTGTTGATCTCACTGGGAGTTGTAGACAGGAGCTGTTCCTATTTGGCCATCTTGGAAGCAACTCTAAATTTATTTTTTAACCAATTAAAATCTTCAGCACTTTTCCTAAATGTATGCAGCAAATAATTAAATATGTACTCAAGAAAATCTACAAAAACTCAAAAGGAACAAAAAGCACTGTATCAATTAAAAGAGCCTACTCCATCCTTTTGCTTTCCAGCTCAGCAAACTAGAAAGGTCAATACAAGCAGCTACAATGAAGACTGTAATAAATCCTATTCTCTCAGTTCAACATTGATAGACATATTATTTCCCAGATAATTGTATTTTATGCACATATTGCCACCTAAGTGTAGCCAAAATTTAGCAGTCCCATCGTTCCACCAAATCCATGCTAATAATGGGGTGGTGCTACCTTAGATATGGTCCACTGAGAATTATTTATCCAATTGTTATAACAATTTGGTTATGGGCAATGAATGGAATACAGAACACTTACCCTTATTACTTACACAAAAATTAACTTGAAATAAGTCAAAGACCTAAACATAATACCTAAACCTAAAAATTCTTAGAAGAAAAAGCAACATGACATTGGATTTGGCAAGGATTTCCTGGATATAACACCAAAATCACAGGAAGAAAAAATATTAGACTATATCAAAAGTAAAAACTTCTGTGCATCAAATAACATAAAGGAGAGAAAAGGCGACTTACGGAATCGGAGAAAATGTTCACAAATAATATATCTGATAAGGGGGTAGGACAAGGTGTGGTAGCTCATGCCTGTAATCCCAGCACTTTGGGAGGCTGAGGTGGGTGGATCACCTGAGGTCAGGAGTTTGAGACTATCCTGACCAACATGGTGAAAATATATTTATACTAAATACAAAAAATTATCTGGGTATGATGTTGGGCACCTGTAATCCCAGCTACTTGGTAGACTGAGGCAGTAGAATCGCTTGAACCCAGGAGGTGGAGGTTGCAGTGAGATGAAATTGCACCACTGAACTTCAGTTTGGGCAACAAGTTCAAAACTCCACCTCAAAAAAAGGGGGGGGGGTAACATCCAGGACATACAGAGCATTTCTATAACTCAATAATACAAAACAAAAATGACCTGATTAAGAAATGGGTAACTGACTTGAATGTATATTTCTCCAAAGATAATATGCAGTTGACCGATAAGCATACTAAAAGATGTCAGCATTATTCATCTTAGAGGAATGTAAATCAAAACCACAATTAGATATGACCTCACAGCCATTAGCATGGTTACTATTAAAAACATACAGAGAGAAAACAAAAAGTAATTGTTGGTAGAAATATAGAAAAATTGAAACTCTTGTGCTTTCTTGATGAGAAAATAAAATGGTGCAGCCATATAGAAAATAATAAGGTGTTTCCTCAAGAAATTAAAAATAGAATTATGTATTACCTAGCAATTCCACTTCTGAGTATATATAGAAAAGAATTGAAAGCAGTATGTTAAAGATATATTTGCACATTCATGTTTAGAGCAGCATTATTTATAATAGCAAAGAGGTGGAAATGACCTAAGCATTCATCTACAGATGAATGGATAAACAAAATAAGTTCCATACATGCCTTGGAATATTATTCAACCTTAAAAAAATAAAGGAAGTTTGCCCCATATTGCAACATGGATGAAACTTGAGTACACTATGCTAAGTAAAATAAGTCAGTCATAAGAAGACATAGAGTAAATCATGGCATTTATAAAATCGGGACACTTCCACCCTAATACTGCGCTTTTGCAATGGTCTTAGCAAATGGCACACCAGGAGATTATATGTTGCACCTGGCTCGGGGCAAGTCCCAAGCCCACAGAGCCTTGCTCAGTGCTAGCCCAGTAGTCCAAGATCCAACTGCGAGGTGGCAGTGAGGCTGCGGGAGGGGCGTCCACCATTACTGAGGTTTTACTAGGTAAACAAAGAGACCAGGAAGTTCGAACAGGGTGGAGCCCACTGCAGCTCAACAATTCCTACCTGCCTCCATAGACTCCACCTCTGAGGGCAGGGCATAGCTGAACAAAAGACAGCAGAAACTTCTGAAGAAGTAAATGTCCCTGTCTGACAGCTTTGAAGAGAGCAGTGATTCTCCCAGCATGGAGTTTGAGATCTGAGAATGGCCAGACTGCTTCCTCAAGTGAGTCCCTGACCCCCGAGTAGCCTAACTGGGAGAGAACTCCCAGTAGGGGCCGGCAGACACCTCATACAGCTGGGTGCCCCTCTGAGATGAAGATTCCAGAGGTAGGATCAGGCAGTAGCATTTGCTGTTCTGCAATATTTGCTATTCTGCAGTCTCTGCTGGTGATACCCAGGCAAACAGGTTCTGGAGTGGAACTCCAGAAAACACCAACAGACCTGCATCTGAGGGTCCTGATTGTTAGAAAGAAAACTAACAAAAAGAAAGGAATAGCATCAGCATCAACAAAAAGGACATCCACAACGAAACCCCATCTGTAGGTCACCATCATCAAAGACAAAAGGTAGATAAAACCACAAAGATGGGGAGAAACCAGAGCAGAAAAGCTGAAAATTCTAAAAACCAGAGAGTCTCTTCTCCTCTAAAGGATCGCAGCTCCTTGCCAGCAATGGAACAAAGCTGGAAGGAGAATGACTTTGATGAGGTGACAGAAGTAGGCTTCAGAACATCAGTAATAAGAAACTTCTCTGAGCTAAAGGAGGATGTTTGAACCCACCAGAAGGAAGCTAAAAGCCTTTAAAAAAATTAGCTGAATGGCTAACTAGAATAAACAGCATAGAGAAGGCCTTAAATGACCTGATGGAGCTGAAAACCATGGCATGAGAACTACGTGACACATGCACAAGCTTCAGTAGCTGATTAGATCAACTGGAAGAAAGGGCATCAGTGATTGAAGACCAAATGAATGAAATGAAGTGAGAAGAGAAGTTTAGAGAAAAAAGAGTGAAAAGAAATGAACAAAGCCTCCAAGAAATGTGGGACTATATGAAAAGACCACATCTATGTTTGATTGGTGTACCTGAAAGTGACAGGGAGAATGGAACCAAGTTAGAAGACACTCTTTAGGATATTATCCAGGAGAAGTTCCCCAACCTAGCAAGACAGGACAGCATTCAAATTCAGGAAATACAGATAACACCACAAAGATACTCCTTGAGAAGAGCAACCCCAAGACTCATAATTGTCAGATTCACCAAGGTTGAAATGAAGGAAAAAATGTGAAGGCAGTCAGAGAGAAAGGTTGGATTATCCACAAAGGGAAGCCCATCAGACTAACAGCAGGTCTCTCAGCAGAAACTCTACAAGCCAGAAAAGAGTGGGGGCCCATATTCAACATTCTTGAAGAAAGAATTTTCAACCCAGAATTTCATATCCAGCCAAACTAAGTTCATAATTGAAGGATAAATAATATCCTTTACAGACAAGCAAATACTGAGAGATTTTGTCACCACCAGGCCTGCCTTACAAGAGTTCCTGAAGGAAGCACTAAACATGGAAAGGAACAACCAGTATCAGCCAATGCATAAACATGCCAAATTGTAAAGACCATCGATGTTAGGAAGAAACTGCATCAACGAACAAGCAAAAGAAGCAGCTAACATCATAATGACAGGATCAAATTCACACATAACAATGCTAACCTTAAATTTAAAAGGGCTAAATGCCCCAATTAAAAGACACAGACTGGCAAACTGGATAAAGAGTCAAGACCCATCAGTCTGCTGTATTCAGGAGACCCATCTCACATGCAGAGACACACATAGGCTCAAAATAAAGGGATGGAGGAAGATCTACCAAGCATATGGAAAACAAAAAAAAGCAGGGGCTGCAATCCTAGTCTCTGATAAAACAGACTTTAAACCAATAAAGATCAAAAGAGACAAAGAAGGCCATCACATAATGGTAAAGGCACCAATTCATCAAGAAGATCTAACTATCCTAAATACATATATGCAACCAATACAGGAGCACTCAGATTCATAAAGCAAGTCCTTAGAGACCTACAAAGAGACTTAGGCTGCCACACAATAATAATGGGAGATTTGATAACCAACTGTCCACATTAGACAGATCAACGAGACAGAAAATTAACAAGGATATCCAGGACTTGAACTCAGCTCTGGACCAAGCAGACCTAATAGGCATCGACAGAACTCTCCACAACAAATCAACAGAAAATACATTCTTCTCAGCACCACATCACATTTATTCCAAAATTGACCTCATACTTGGAAGTAAAGCACTCCTCAGCAAATGTAAAAGACAGAAATAACAACACACAGTCTCTCAGACCACAGTGCAATCAAATTAGAACTCAGGATTAAGAAACTCACTCAAAACTGCACAACTACATGGAAACTGAACAACCTGTTCCTGAATGACTACTAGGTAAATAACAAAATGAAGGCAGAAATAAAGATATTCTTTGAAACCAATGAGAACAAAGACACAACATACCAGAATGTCTGGGGCACATTTAGAACAGTGTGTAGAGGGAGATTTATAGCACTAAATGCCCACAAGTGAAAGCAGGAAAGATCTAAAATCACCACCCTCACACCACAGTTAAGGGAACTAGGAAAGGAAGAGAAAACACATTCAAAAGCTAGCAGAAGGCAAGAAATAACTAAGATCAGAGCAGAAGTGAAGGAGATAGAGACACAAAAAACCCTTCAAAAATCAATGAATCCAAGAGCAGCTTTTTTGAAAAGATCAACAAAATTGATAGACTACTAGCAAGACTAATAAAAAAGAAAAGAGAAAAGAATCAAATAGATGCAATAAAAAATGATAAAGGGGATATCACCACTGGTCCCACACAAATACAAACTACCATCAGAGAATACTATAAACATCTCTATGCAAATAAAGTAGAAAATCTGGAAGAAGTGGATAAATTCCTGGACACATACACCCTCCCAAGACTAAACAAGGAAGAAGTTGAATCCCTGAATAGACCAACAACAGTCTCTGAAATTGAGGCAATAATTAACAGCTTACCAACCAAAAAAAGTCCAGGCAGAGATATTCACAGCCGAATTCTACTGGAGGTACAAAGAGGACCCGCTATCATTCCTTCTGAAACTATTCCATTCAATAGAAAAAGAGTGAATCCTCTTTTCATGAGGACAGTATCATCCTAATACCAAAGCCTGGCAGAGATACAATGAAAAAAGAGAAATTTAGATCAATATTGCTGAGGAACATCAATGCAAAAATCCCCAGTAAAATACTGGCAAACCGAAACCAGCAGCACATCAAAAAGCTTATCCACCATGATCAAGTGGGCTTCATCCCTGGGATGCAAGGCTGGTTCAACATACACAAATCAATAAACGTAATCCAGCATATAAACAGAACCAAAGATAAAAACCACATGATTATCTCAGTAGATGCAGAAAAGGCCTTTGAAAAAATTCGACAGCCCTTCATGCTAAAAACTCTCAATAAACTATGTATTGATGGGACGTATCTTGAAATAATAAGAGCTATTTATGACAAACCAACAGTCAATGTCATACTAAATGGGCAAAAATTAGATGCATTCTCTTTGAAAACTGGCACAAGACAAGGATGTCCTCTTCCACCATGGCTATTCAACATATTGTTGGAAGTTCTGGCCAGGGCAATCAGGCAGGAGAAATAAATAAAGGGTATTCAATTAGGAAATGAGGAAGTCAAATTGTCCCTGTTTGCAGATGACATGATTGTATATTTGGAAAACCCCATCATGTCAGCCCCAAATCTCCTTAAGTTGATAAGTAACTTCGGCAATGTCTCAGGATACAAAATCAATGTGCAAAACTCACAAGCATTCCTACACGCCAATAACAGACAAACAGAAAGCCAAATCATGAGTGAAGTCCCATTCACAATTGCTTCAAAGAGAATAAAATACCTAGGAATCCAACTTACAAGTGATGTGAAGAACCTCTTCAAGGAGAACTACAAACCACTGCTCAACGAAATAAAAGAAACAAACAAATGGAAGAACATTCCATGCTCATGGATAGGAAGAATCAATATCGTGAAATTGGCCATACTGCCCAAGGTAATTTACAGATTCAATGCCATCTTCATTAAGCTACCAGTGACTTTCTTCACAGAATTGGGAAAAAAATTACTTTAAAGTTCTTTATTATTATTATTATACTTTAAGTTCTAGGGTAGATGTGCATAACATGCAGGTTTGTTACATATGTATACTTGTGCCATGTTGCTGTGCTGCACCCATCAACTCGTCAGCACCCATCAACTTGTCATTTACATCAGGTATAACTCCCAATGCAATCCCTCCCCCCCCCCTTCCCATGATAGGCCCCGGTGTGTGATGTTCCCCTTCCCGAGTCCAAGTGATCTCATTGTTCAGTTTCCACCTATGAGTGAGAACACGTGGTATTTGGTTTTCTGTTCTTGTGATAGTTTGCTGAGAATGATGGTTTCCAGCTGCATCCATGTCCCTACAAAGGACACAAACTCATCCTTTTTTATGGCTGCATAGTATTCCATGGTGTATATGTGCCACATTTTCTTAATCCAGTCTGTCACTGATGGACATTTGGGTTGATTCCAAGTCTTTGCTGTTGTGAATAGTGCCGCAATAAACATACGTGTTCATGTGTCTTTATAGCAACATGATTTATAATCCTTTGGGTATATACCCAGTAATGGGATGGCTGGGTCATATGGTACTTCTAGTTCTAGATCCTTGAGGAATCGCCATACTGTTTTCCATAATGGTTGAACTAGTTTACAATCCCACCAACAGTGTAAAAGTGTTCCTATTTCTCCACATCCTCTCTAGCACCTGTGTTTCCTGACTTTTTAATGATTGCCATTCTAACTGGTGTGAGATGGTATCTCATTGTGCTTTTGATTTGCATTTCTCTGATGGCCAGTGATGATGAGCATTTTTTCATGTGTCTGTTGGCTCTATGAATGTCTTCTTTTGAGAAATATCTGTTCATATCCTTTGCCCACTTTTTGATGGGGTTGTTTGTTTTTTTCTTGTAAATTTGTTTGAGTTCTTTGTAGGTTCTGGATATTAGCCCTTTGTCAGATGAGTACATTGCAAAAATTTTCTCCCATTCTGTAGGTTGCTTGTTCACTCTGATGGTAGTTTCTTTTGCTGTGCAGAAGCTCTTTAGTTTAATCAGATCCCATTTGTCAATTTTGGCTTTCGTTGCCATTGCTTTTGGTGTTTTAGACATGAAGTCCTTGCCGATGCCTATGTCCTGAATGGTATTACCTAGGTTTTCTTCTAGGGTTTCTATGGTATTAGGTCTAACATTTAAGTCTCTAATCCATCTTGAATTAATTTTCGTATAAGGAGTAAGGAAAGGATCCAGTTTCAGCTTTCTACTTATGGCTAGCCAATTTTCCCAGCACCATTTATTACATAGGGAATCCTTTCCTCATTTCTTGTTTTTCTCAGGTTTGTCAAAGATCAGATGGCTGTAGATGTGTGATATTATTTCTGAGAACTCTGTTCTGTTCCATTGGTCTATATCTCTGTTTTGGTACCAGTACCATGCTGTTTTAGTTACTGTAGCCTTGTAGTAGAGTTTGAAGTCAGGTAGCATGATGCCTCCAGCTTTTTTAAAGTTCTTATAGAACCAAAAAAAGAGCCTGCATTGCCAAAACAATCCTAAACCAAAAGAACAAAGTTGGAGACATCATGCTGCCTGACTTCAAACTATACTACAAGGCCACACTAACCAAAACAACATGGCATTGGTACCAAAACAGAGATATAGACCAATGGAACAGAACAGAGCCCTCAGAAATAATACCACACAACTATAACCATCTGATCTTTGACAACATTGACAAACAAAAGAAATGAGGAAAGGATTCCCTATTTAATAAATGGTGCTGGGAAAAGTGGCTAGCCATAAGTAGAAAGCTGAAACTGGATCCCTTCCTTACACCTTATAAATAAATTTATTCAAGAAGGATTAAAAACTTAAATGTTAGACCTAAAACCATAAAAACCCTAGAAGAAAACCTAGGCAATACCATTCAGGATGTAGGCATGGGCAAGGACTTCATGACTAAAACACAAAAAGCAATGGCAACAAAAGCCACAATAGACAAATGGGATCTAATTAAACTAAAGAGCTCCTGTACAGGAAAATAAACTACCATCAGAATGAACAGGCAACCTACAGAATAGAAAATATTTGCAATATACCCATTTTACAAAGGGCTAATATCCAAAATCTACAAAGAATTCAAACAGATTTACAAGAAAAAAATCAAACAACCCCATCAAATGTGGGTGAAGTATATGAACAGACACTTCTCACAGAAGACATGTACCCAGCCAACAGACACATGAAAAAATGCTCATCATCACTGGCCATCAGAGAAATGCAAATCAAAACCACAATGAGATACCATCTCACACCAGTTAGAATGGCAATCATTAAAAAGTCAGGAAACAGGTGCTGGAGAGGATGTGGAGAAATAGGAACACTTTTACACTGTTGGTGGGATGGTAAACTAGTTGAACCATTGTGGAAAACAGTGTGGTGATTCATCAAGGATCTAGAACTAGAAATACCATCTGACCCAGCCATCATATTACTGGGTATATACCCAAAGGATTATAATTCATGCTGCTATAAAGACACACGCACACGTATGTTTATTGCGGAAACTATTCACAATAGCAAAGATTTGGAACCAACCCAAATATCCATCATTGATAGACTGGATTAAGAAAATGTGGCACGTATACACCATGGAATACTATGCAGCCATTAGAAAGGATGAGTTCATGTCCTTTGTAGGGGCATGGATGAAGCTGGAAACCATCATTCTTAGCAAACTATCACAAGGACAAAAAAACACCGCATGTTCTCACTCATAGGTGGGAATTGAACAATAAGAACACTTGAACACAGGATGGGGAACATTACACACTGGGGTCTGTCATGGGGTAGGGGGAGGGGGGAGGGGGCAGGGATAGCTTTAGGAGATATACCTAATGTAAATGACGAGTTAATGGGTGCAGCACACCAACATGGCACGTGTATACATATGTAAAAAACCTGCACGTTATGCACATGTACCTTAGAACTTAAAGTATAATAAAAAGAAAAGAAATACCATTTGATCCAGCAATCTCATTACTGGGTATACATCAAAAGGAATATAAATTATTCTATTATAAAGATGCACGTATATGTATTTCATTGCAAAACTATTCACAATAGCAAAGGCACGGAATCTGCCTAAATGCCTATCAGTGATAGACTGGATAAAGAAAACATGGTACATATTCACCATGGAATACTATGTAGCCATTAAAAGGAATGAGGTCATGTCCTCTGCCAGGACATGGATGGAGCCAGAAGCCATTATCTTCAGCAAGCTAACAAAGGAACAGAAAATCAAATACCACATGTTCTGACTTATAATTAGGAGATGAATGATGAGAAAACCTGGACATATGGAGGGGAACAACACACCCTGGGGCCTGTTGAAAGATGGGTGATAGAAGGAAAAGAGCATCAGGAAGAACAGCTAATGGGTACTGGGCTTAATACCTAGGTAATGGGATGATATGTGCAGCTATTCGTTGTGGCGCATGTTTAACTATGTAACAAATCTGCACATCCTGCACAGCTAACCCTGAAATTGACATAAAAGTTAGAAATAAAAAAAAAAAACCTACCACAAAGTCCCAGTAATTAAGAGTATCTGTTATTGATACAGGAGATGCATTTTGCTCAATGGAATAAAACTGAGAATTAAAAAGTAAACCCTTGTATTTACAGTGATTTGATTTGAACAAGAGTGTCAGGACAAGTACACAAGGAGAGTATGGTCTTTTTAACAAATGGATTGACTCAATTTGCACTTAGAGAATAGAGTTGGATGGCTATCTCACATCATATACAAAAGTTAATTCAAAATGAACCAAAGACCTAAATGCAGGATCTAAACTATAAAACACTTAGAATAAAACATCGATATGTTTTGGTGATCTTGAATTTGTCAGTGGTTTCAAAACCACTTGCAAAAAAAAAAAAAAAAAAAAAAAAAAAAAAAAAAAAAAAAAAAAAACAGTAAAAAAGATACATTGGAGTTCACCAAAATTAAAATACTTTGTGCTTGAAAGGACACCATCAAGAAAATAAAAAGACAACATTTATATTTGAATAAATTATCTGCAAATTACATACATGGTAAGGGAGTTGTATCCACTATACACGAAAAACTGTAACAACTCTAAAATAAAAGAATATGTGAATTAATAAATAAGCAGAACATTTGACTAGATATTTCTTCAGAAATATTTAAAAATGTCCAATAACAATGTATAAAGATACTTAACATTTTTGGCCATCAGGAAAATGCAAATTAAACTCACAATGGGATACATTTTTTATTCATTCATACAACTATAATGAAGTGCCATAAACTGGGTGGCATATGAAAACAAAAATTAATTTCTCAGTGTTCTGGAAGCTAGAAAGCCCATGATCAAAGCATCAGCAGATTCAATTGTCTGGTGAGGGTCGGCTTCCTCATGGAAGGCCATTTTGTCACTGTAACCTCACAGGACGGGATAGGAAAAAGGGCTCTGGGCGTTTCTTTCATAAGAACACCAATCCCATCCGTGGAGACTCTGCTCTCATGACTTAATCACCCCTAAAGAACCCATCTCCTAACACAAGCACCTTGGGGGTTGGCATTTTAACATATGAATTTAGAGGAGACACAAACATTAAGACCATAACAGATGTCATTTCACACACAATTGTATATTTATAATAAGAATGACAGATAACAGCAAGTGTTGGAAAGAATGTAGAGATATTAGGACTCTCATACATGGTAGTTTGAATTGTAAAATGGCATGATCACTTTGGAAAATATTCTGCTAGTTTTTGGAAAGGATAAACATATACTTACTATATGACTCAACACTTGTACTGCTAGGTATACACCCTAGAAAATTTAAAACATAAGTTCACACAAACACTTGTACACAATTGTTTATAACATTATTTCTAATCACCAAAATATAGATATATCCCAAATGCCCAACAAGTCATAAATTTAAAAAAAAGCAAAATAATATTATTTGGCAATATGGAGTATTACAACATCATGGGCCATAAAAACATCATGTTATAAGAAAGAAGCCAGAAACAAAAATTACATATATAATTCAATTTAGATGGTTTGTCCAGCATAGACAAATCTATGAACACAAAAAGTAGATTCTTTACTACTAGGAATAGAGGTGTTGTAGAGTTGTGCCAAAGAGTAAAGAGTTTCTTTACTAATGATGAAATATATCAATAGAGTATAGTGATGGTCACACAACTCTTTAAATATACTAAAAATCTTGAGATTTTACAGATTAAATAGGTCACTTGAATGATATATGACTCATACAATAAGTCTGTTTCAAAAAATTTTAACAAATATGTATTAAAGACCTACTATGTGGTATGTACTCTATGAGTTACTAGGATTCAAAAATAAGAAATGCATCTTCTTCTAGTTCTAGGTTTCTGATGTAATAGATAAGCTCAGTGGAGGCTTCTTGAATAGGGATATCACTTACATACATTGTTATTTTTGTATTGTCCAAGCTTTGATTTAGGTGCTTTTCATGTTGAATACTTAGTATGCATCTAGTTTTCAATTGCTTAGATGTTTATAAAGTCCAGTGATATTATGTAATCCATTGTAAGGATTATACTTACTGCTTTAAAAAAAAAAATTTATTGAATTTTAAGGACCAATTTGGAAAACAGTTTATAAAAATGATCTATAGACACATATTTCCACAGTTATTTAGAAAATAAGTTCCTCATTGAATCAGAAATATTAGCTAAATGACTAATTTGTTTATTCAGTAAAAATTGATATAGGTAAACTTTTTCAGGGTATCAGTGTTTTTGGCAGTGGGGATACCATATGTACTGAATACATCATAGTAATAACACTGTCCGTATGAAACTAGCATTCTATTATGGAAGACAGTAATAAAAAGTCAGTTAAATATGTTGAACTTTATATAGTGATTCTTGTTACTAAGAATTAAAAAATTAGAAAACAGAAATTTAGAACATTGAAACATGGGGCTGAAAATTTTGATAAGGCAGTCAGGAAAAGAAATACCTCCTTTAGAGGAAACTTATGGAAAAGTCCCACTTATACTTTTCTGTGTCTGTTCAGAGATCTCATGTCTGTAAATATTACCAGTCACTGATGCTAAGCAGATAATTGACTTACTAGAAGGAAATATATCTGAAATAAGTGAAACTCTTATCTTTTCCCTATTTCCTTTTCTCCCTTCCCCTTTCCTTCCTTTCTCCTCCCTACTCGCTCTTTTTCTCTCTCACTATATTTCAAAACAAGTACATTATTTCTATTAAAATATAATTCTAGATATGGTCTAACCTTGCTTTCAACCGTGAATTCCTAAAAATTCATCATTACACTATTATAAAGCAAGTATTCATATGACTTCTTATGAAACCAATGGGCAGAAATTCAAAATTAACTGTTGTTTATAATTTTAAATCTCATACTTCTTATTTTTCATACTCAATTGAGATCTTCTCTGTCATTTTCTTACTGTGTTAGAATCTAAAAACAGTTTACCCTCCAAGCAATTTACAACAGCATGGATGAGCAGTTCCTGATCTGACAGGCTTGTTGTATATTATACCTATTTATTTGCAAAGAGTCATGAGTGGTTCATTATTCATGAAATCATAATAAAAAATATATTTATGGCATGTCACACTGTACCTCATACTGAAGTATTCCTCCCAGAAAAGCACTAGATTCTGTGTTTCTTCCTGTTAGCAGCTTATGATCTAAAACAATTCTTTAAGCCACAAGGGAGAACTAAGCTCAACACTTTATATAAAAGATGTGCACTACATAAAATACAGCAACAAGAAAAAATGCTAAAGTGTCAACACTCATTCAGTTTATACGAATCTCAGGATCTTGTGTGATGTGGATGATTACCTGGGAGGTTCAGAGGCACTATTATATAGATTATGAATTAGTGTTGTGTTTGATTAAAATAAACTCTAATTTTTCAAATATGGTATGTGAAAATACCTACCATCCCAAAAGTTATTCATAGCCTAATATGCGGAATTGGTGAGTATTACCTGATAAAGGAAACAAAAAAATAATTATTGCCAAAATTATTCACATGGGTTCAAAATGAAATCACAGATATTCTCATAAAGGGAGCCATATAATTTTTTTTTGTAATTGCATGCATTTACGGTGTACAACATGATGTTTTGATACACATATATAGCAAAATGATTATTGCAGTAGAGCCCATTAAAATATTCATCATTTCACACAGTTGCTTTCTTGTGTGTCTGGTAAGAGCCCCTAAAATCTACTGTTTTCACAAGCTTTCAGTGTACCATACAATATTAAAGTAGTCCTTAAATATCTGCAGGGCTTGTTCCAGGATGCTCTCCTGCAGCCCATGAATATAGGAATACTCAACTGCTCAAGTTCCTTACATAAAAGGTAGTATTTGCATATAACCTACATACATCCTCCCCTATACTTTGAATTACATGTGATTACAGGCATCTTCTTGGTAGAATAATTTATTTCCCTTTGGGTATATACCCAGTAATAGGATTGTGGGGTCAAATGGTAATTTTATTTTTAGGTTGTTGAGAAATCTCCAAACTACTTTTCAAAGTAGCTGACTAATGTAAAATCCTACCAACAGTATATAAGCATTCCCTTTTACCTGCAACCTTGCCAACATCTGCTATTTTTGACTTTTTGGTAATCATTCTGAGTTGTGTGAGATAGTGGTTTTAATTTGCAGGCCAATTTGCATTTTTGCATGTTTTTTGGCCACTTGTATATCTTCTTTTGAGAACTGTCTGTTTGTGTTCCTGGTTCCCTTTTTAATTTATTTTTTTTCTTTGTTTTTATTATACTTTAAGTTCTGGGATACACGTGCAGAACGTGAAGGTTTGTTACACAGGTATACACGTGTCATGATGATTTGCTGCACCCATCAACCAGTCATTCATGTTAGGTATTTCTCCTAAGGCTATCCCTCCCCTAGCACCCCACCCCACAACAGACGCCAGTGTGTGATGTTCCCCTCCCAGTGTCCATGTGTTCTCATTGTTCGACTCCCACTTATGAGTGCAAACATGCAGTGTTTGGTTTTCTGTTCCTGTGTTAGTTTGCTGAGAATGATGGTTTCCAGCTTCATCCATGTCAACTGCAAAGAACACAAGCTCATTCTTTTTTATGGCTGCATAGTATTCCATGGTGTATATGTGCCACATTTTCTTTATCCAGTCTATCATTGATGGGCATTTGGGTTGGTTCCAAGTCTTTGCTATTGTGAATAGTGCTGCAATAAACATATGTGTGCATGTGTCTTCATAGAAGAATGATTTATAATCCTTTTGGTATATATATAGTAATGGGATTGCTGGTCAAATGGTACTTCTGGTTCTGGATCCCTGAGGAATCTCTACACTATCTTCCACAATGGTCGAACTAATTTACATTCCTACCAGCAGTGTAAAAGTGTTTTTATTTCTCCACATTCTCTCCAGCATCTGTTGTTTCCTGAGATTTTAATGATGGCCATTCTAACTGGTGTGAGATGGTATCTCATTGTGGTTTTGATTTGCATTCTTCTAATGACCAGTGATGATGAGCTTTTCTTCATATGTTTGTTGGCTGCATAAATGTCTCCTTTTGAGAAGTGCCTGTTCATACCCTTCGCCAACTTTTTGATGAGCTTGTTTGTTTTTTTCTTGTAAACTTGTTTAAGTTTCTTGTAGATTCCGGCTATTAGCCCTTTGTCAGATGGATAGATTGCAAAAATTTTCTCTCATTCTATAGGTTGCTTGTTCAGTCTGATGATAGTTTCTTTTGCTGTGCAGAATCTCTTTAGTTTAATTAGATCCCATTTGTCAATTTTGGCTTTTGTTGCCATTGCTTTTAGTGTTTTAGTCATGAAGTCTTTGCCCATGCCTATGTCCTGAATGGTATTATCTAGGTTTTCTCCTAGGGTTTTTATGGTTTTAGGTTTTACGTTTAAGTCTTCAATCCATCTTAAGTTAATTTTTGTATAAGGTGTAAGGAAGGGGTCCAGTTTCAGTTGTCTGCACATGGCTAAGCAGTTTTCTCAACACCATTTATTAAATAGGGAATCCTTTCCCCATTGCTTGTTTTTGCCAGTTTTGTCAAAGGTCAGAAGATTGTAGATGTGTGGGGTTGTTTCTGAGGGCTCTTTTCTGTTCCATTGGTCTATGTCTCTGTTTTAGTACTAGTACCATGCTGTTTTGATTGCTGTAGTATTGTAGTATAGTTTGAAGTCAAGTAGCATGATGACTCCAGCTTTGTCCAATTTGCTTAGGATTCTTTTGGCTATATGGGCTCTTTATTGCTTATATATGAAATTTAAAGTACTTTTTTCTAATTCTCTGAAGAAAGTCAGTGGTAGTTTGGGATAGCATTGAATCAATAAATTACTTTGGGCAGTCTGGCCTTTTTCATAATATTTATTCCTTCTATCTAAGAGCATGGAATTGTATTCCATTTGTTTGTGTCCTCTCTTAGTTCCTTGAACAGTGGTTTGTAGTTCTCCTTGAAGAGGTCTTTCACATCCCTTGTAAGTTGTATTCCTAGGTATTTTATTCTCTTTGAAGCAATTGTGAATGGGAGTTCACTCATGATTTGGCTCTCTGTTTGTGAATTATCAGTGTATAGGAATGCTTGTAGTTTTTGCACATTGATTTTGTATTCTGAGAATTTGCTGGAGTTCCTTATCAGCGTAAGGAGATTTTGGGTTGAGCCGATGGGGTTTTCTAAATATTCAATTATGTCATCTGCAAACAGAAACAATTTTACTTCATCTCTTCCTATTTGAATACCCTTTATTTCTTTCTTTTGCTTGATTGCCGTGGCCAGAATTTCCAATACTATGTTGAATAGGAGTGATGACAGAGGGGTTCCTAGTCTTGTGCTGGTTTTCAAAGGAAGTGCTTCCAGCTTTTGCCTATTCAGTATGATATTGGCTGTGGGTTTGTCCTAAATAGCTCTTATTATTTTGAGATACATTCCATCAATACCTAGTTTATTGAGAGCTTTAGCATGAAGGGGTGTTTAATTTTACTGAAGGTCTTTTCTGCGTCTATTGAGATAATCATGTGGTTTTTGTCATTGGTTCTGTTTATGTGATGCATTATGTTTTTTGATTTGCGTATGTTGAACCAGCCTTCCTTCCCAGAGATGAAGCACACTAGATAGTTGTGTGTAATGTTTTTGATATGCTACTGGATTTGATTGGCCAGTATTTCATTGAGAATGTTCACTTCGATGTTCATTGGGGATATTGGCCTGAAATGTTCCTTTTTTGTTGTTGTTGTTGTGTTTCTGCCAGGATTTGGTATCAGGATGATTCTGGCCTCATAAAATGAATTAGGGAGGAGTCACTCTTTTTCTATTGTTTGGAATAATTTCAGAAGGCATGGTACCAGTTCCTCAATGTACCTCTGGTAGAATTTGGCTGTGAATCTGTCTGGTCCTGGGCTCATTTTGGTTGGTTAGCTATTAATTACTGCCTCAATTTCAGAACTTGTTATTGGTCTATTCAGGGATTGGACTTCTTCCTGGTTTAGTCTTGGGAGGTTGTATGTGTCCAGGAATTTACACATTTCTTCTACATTTTCTAGTTTATTCGCATAGAGGTGTTTATAGTATTCTCTGATGGTAATTTGTATTTCTGTGGGATCAGTGGTGATATCCCTTCTATCATTTTTTATTGTGTCTATTTGATTCTTTTCTCCTTTCTTCTTTATTAGTCTGGCTAGTGGTCTATCTATTTTGTTGATCTTTTCCAAAAAACCATTCCTGGATTCATTCATTTTTTTCTAGGGATTTTTGTCTCTCTCTCCTTCAATTCTGCCCTGATCTTATTTATTTCTTGTCTTCTGTTAAGTTTTGAATTTGTTTGCTCCTTCTTCTCTAATTCTTTTAACTGTGATTTTAGGTGTTGATTTCAGATCTTTCCCACTTTCTCCTGTGGGCACTTAGTGTTATAAATTTTCCTGTATACACTGTTTTAGCTTTGTCTCAGAGATTGTGGTACATTGTGTCTTTGTTCTCATTGGTTTCAAATAACTTCTTTATTTAGGCTTAATTTCATTATTTACCCAGTAGTCATTCAGGAGTAGCTTGTTCAGTTTCCATGTAGTTGTGTGGTTGAGTGAGTTTCTTAATCCTGAGTTCTAATTTGATTGCACTGTGGTCTGAGAGACTGTTTGTTATGATTTCTGTTTTTTGCATATGCTGAGGAAAGTTTTACTTCCAATTATGTGGTCAATTTTAGAATATGTGCTATGTGGTGCTGAGAAGAATGTATTTTCTGTTGATTTGTGGTGGAGAGTTCTGTAGATGTATATTAGGTTGGCTTGGTCCAGAACTGAGTTCAAGTCCTGAATATCCTTGTTAATTTTCTGTTTTGTTGATCTGACTAATGTTGATAGTGGGGTGTTAAAGTTTCCCACTATTATTGTGTGGGAGTCTAAATCTCTTTTTAGGTTACTAAAAACTTGCATTATGAATCTGTGCACTCCTGTGTTGGGTGCATATATATTTAGGATAGTTAGCTCTTCTTGTTGCATTGATCCCTTTACCATTCTGTAATGCCCTTCTTTGTCTTTTTTTATCTTTCTTGGTTTGAAATGTGTTTTATCAGAGACTAGCATTGCAACTGCTGCTTATTTTTTTTATTTATTTATTTATTTATTTTGTTTTCCATTTGCTTGGTAAATCTTCCTCTATCCCTTTATTTTGAGCCTATGTGTGTTTTTGTACATTTTTGTACATAAGATAGGTCTTTTGAATACAGCATACAGATGGGTCTTTACTTTTTACCCAATTTGTCATTCTGTGTATTTTAATTGGGGCATTTAGCCCATTTTTTAGCCCATTTGTATTTAAGATTAATATTGCCTTGTATAAATTTGATCCTGTCATTATGATGATAGCTGGTTATTTTTCCCATTAGTTGATGCAAATTCTTCATAGTGTCAATGGTCTTTACAATTTGGTATGCTTTTGCAGTGGCTGCTACCTGTTTTCCCTTTCCATATTTAGTGCTTCCTCCAGGAGTTCTTGTAAGGCAGGCCTGGTGGTGACAAAATCTCTCAGCATTTGCTTGTCTGTAAAGGTTTTATTTTTCCTTCTCTTATGAAACTTAATTTGGCTGGATATGAAATTCTAGGTTGAAAATTCTTTTTTTAAAGAATGTTGAATATTGGCCCCTACTCTCTCCTGGCTTATAGGATTCTCACAGAGAGATCTAGTGTTAGCCTGATGGACTGCCCTTTGTGGGTAATATTACCTTTCTCTCTGGCTGCCCTTAACATTTTTTCCTTCATTTCAACGTTGGTGAATCTGAAGATTATGTGTCTTGGGGTTGCTCTTCTTGAAGAGTATCTTTGTGGTGCTGTCTGTATTTCTTGAATTTGAATGTTGGCCTGTCTTGCCAGGTTGGGGAATTTCTCCTGAATAATATCCTGAAGGCTGTTTTCCAGCTGGGTTCATTCTCCACATCACTTTCAGGTTCACCAATCAAGTGTAGGTTTGTTCTTTTCACATAGTCCCATATTTCTCAGAGGCTTTGTTTGTTTCTTTTCATTTTTTTTTTCTAATCTTTTCTTCTCACTTTATTTCATTAATTTGGTCTTCAATCTCTGATATCCTTTCTTTCTATTGATCAATTTGACTATTTATACTTGTTCATGCTTCACAAACTTCTTGTGCTATGTTTTTAGCTCCATCGGGTCATTAATGTTCTCCTCTAAACTGGTTATTGTAGTTAGCAATTCTTCTAACCTTTTTTCAAGATTCTTAGCTTCCTTGATTTGGGTTAGAATATGCTCCTTTAGCTCAGAGGAGTTTCTTATTACCCACCTTCTGAAGCCTACTTCTGTCAGTTTGTCAAACTCGTTCTATATCCAGTTTTGTTCCCTTACTGGTGAAGAGTTGGGATCCTTTGGAGGAAAAGAGGCTTTCTGTTTTTTGGAATTTTCAAACTTTTTATGCTGGTTTTTCCTCATATTCGTGGATTTATCTACCTTTTGGCTTTGATGTTGGTGACTTTCAGAGGGGGTTTGTGTGTGGATGTCATTTTTGTTGATTTGATGCTATTCCTTTCTGTTTGTTAGTTTTCCTTCTCACAGTCAGGCCCCTCTGACACAGGTCTGCTGAAGTTTGCTAGAGGTCCATTTCAGACCCTGTTTGCTCGGGTATCACCAGCAGAGGCTGCAGAACAGCAAAGATTGCATCCTGTTCCTTCCTCTGGAAGCTTCATCCCAGAGGGGCACCCACCAGATGCCAGTCGGAGCTCCCCTTTCTGAGGTGTCTGTTGACTCCTGCTGGGAGGTATCTTCCAGTCAGGAGGCACAGGGGTCAGGAATCCACTTGAGGAGACAATCTATCCCTTAGCAGAGTTCGAACACTGTGCTGGGAGAGCCACTGCTCTCTTCAGATCTGACAGGCAGGAACATTTAAATCTGTTGAAATTGCGGCCACAGCTACCCCTTCCCCCAGGTGCTCTGTTCCAGGGAGATGGGAGTTTGATCTATAAGCCCCTGACTGGGGTTGCTGCCTTTCTTTCAGAGATGTCCTGCCCAGAGAAAAGAAATCTAGAGAGGCAGTCTGGCTACAGTGGCTTTGCGGCACTGCGGTGGGCTCTGCCCAGTTTGAACTTCTCGGCAGCTTTATTTACACTGTGAAGAGAAAACCATCTGCTTAAGCCACAGTAATGGTGGATGCCCCTCCCCCTAATAAGTTTGACCATCCCAGGCCAACTTCAGATTACTGTGCTGGCAGTGAGAATTTCAAGCTGGTGAATTTCAGCTTGCTGAGCTCCATGGCGGTGAGATCCACTGAGCAACACTGCTTGGCTCCCTCGCTTCAGTCCCCTTTCCAGGGGAGTGAATGTTTCTGTCTTGCTGGCATTTCAGGCACCACTAGGGTATGAAAGAAAATTCCAGCAGCTACCTCAGTGTCTGCCCAAACAGCCACCCAGTTTTGTGTTTGAAACCCAGGGCCCTGATGGTGTAGGCACCTGAGGGAATCTCCTGGTCTGCCAGTTTCAAAGACCATGGGAAAAACATAGCATCTGGGCTGGAATTCCCTGTGCCTCTTGGCATGGTCTCTCATAGCTTCCCTTGGCTAGAAGATGCAGTTCCTTGACCCCTTGGGCCTGTCAGTCAATGTTTTGCTTATGATGTATAAATTCAAGCAATCTTGATAGAAATCCAAGCAGTAATTTTAGTAGAAATTGACAGGTGTATTTTAAAATGTATATTGAAATGGAAATTGCCTCTTATAATGAAAGCAACTTTTAAATAAAAGTCCTTTATTTCAAAATTTTGTTACTGTACATTAACACAAAAATGCATCACTGGCATAAAGTCAGGCAAAGAGATAAACAAAATAGGCTCATGAATATGTAGTCTATTGTTTTCGACAAATGTTAGCGTAATTCTGTAGGAAAAGGACAACCATTTCAAGAAATGATGCAGAAAAATATCGTGCATATGCAAAATAAATTAATAAATTCCTCACAACATTTATAAAATTAGCTCAAAAACATAGTTCTAAAGGAAACAGAAAAATAATGTTAAACTTCTAGCAAAGAACATAGGAAAATATATTTACAGACTTTCATTAGAAGACATTTATTGTAAATAAGGACATAAAACGATAATGTCATTAGTTATTAAAGAAATGCAAATTAAGAAAAATCAAATGTCACTACAAACATATGTGCAGGTCTAAAAATAAAGAGACTTGCTACACCAAATGTTGGCAATGGAACAAGTGGAACTCTCATATCCTTGACAGAATACAAAATGGCAATGCAACTTTGGAGAAATTTGGCAGCTTTGTTAAAAGTAAATGTACACCTACCGTTTTGATACAGTTGTTCTACTAATAGCTATTTCCCCAAAATATATGAAAGCATAATTATCCACACAAAGATTGTGCATGAAAAGTTTACTTGGTAGTATTTGTAATAGCCACATCCTGAAAACAAACCGGGTGTTCATTAATGATTTTTAAAGTGTTATATCCATATAATGTAATGCTACTTACCAACTAAAAGGAATAACCTTTTGATAGATGTGACCTGAAGGAATCTCAAAATTTTAACGCTCATTGAAAGAAGCCAGAACAATAATAACAAAAAAGAAAACATACTGCAGAATCCCGTTTGTATAAAGTTCAGAATGTGCAACTATTCCAGAATGATAGAAAGCAGATTAGTGGTTGTCTGGGAATGGGCAGATGAAGGAGGAAGTTGAAAGGAGGAAGGAGGAAGTTGGAGGCGATGTGTTATGTTAGTTATCTTAATCATGGTGATGATGGCTTTGGGGCTGCATACCTATATCAAAATATATTAAATTGTATACTCTAAACATCTGCAGTTTATTGCATGTCAACTATACCTCAATAAATCTGTTTTATAAAAGGAATAGTGAAAATATTGTTTCTTAGTCCCAGTGCTACATTTCTATGCTCAATGGCTAATTGAATTGTGTAGTGCAGTTATAAAACATATCCTTCAACCCAAAAAGTTTTATTGGAAAGTGCAACTTTAGATATCATTGCTGTAGAGAACCCTCCATCATAATCTTACATTCATGTCTATGATGAACGTTTTCATTTTTTCCTGCTTATTTTGTCTAGTTTCCTTGGCCATGCATTGATCTGACCATACTAAACCTCTCATATATCAACTCAATGACACATTCTCCTGAATACTCCCTTTTTACTCTTCTTTCCCCTCTTCTGTCTTGAATTCCATGTTCCATCATCATAATTAACAAATTGCAAGAATCTTCAATTATCTTGCTGTTCTTTTATGTTATTAGCCCAGGAAATCATCAACACTTGTTAAATCCATTTCTTTTCCCAAATATACATCTGAGAATCACAAAGAGTTTGGAAACACACACACACACACACACACACACACAAATACACAGACACACACACAGGCATACATAAACACAAACACACATACAAATGTAATGGTTGTTTTCATTTTAAATTCATGAACACTTAAATTACTGGATCTTTAGGGCTACTCTACAATTCTACTACTTTTTCTGTGTCAGTTCAAGCTCCCACTCTCGTAAGCTATTATTTTATCTCTTCTTCTCCTAAACTTTCCAATACTTTCTTTTTCCTTTTCACTCTCAGCTGAGTACTTGACTTCCTACTTCACTGAAACTATGAAAAAAAATCAAATAAAACAATATATAAATATTTCTGTCATAAAATCTACCATTCTACACTTTATATTCTCTCTTCTTTTACCTTAGCAGAAACATCTGTCTGCTTATCTAGGACAACCATCCTCTTTCCATTGAAAAATGATCTACTCCTATTGTGTACACTCAAGGATATTACTTCTGGAGTTTCCCAGAGACTTTCAAGTTATTTTTCAAAATAATTTTTGCCTCATATGTTTATCTTATAAATTAGCCATAGGGTAAGATGCAGCTCTATTGAAGTTGTATGCATTTTATTTGTAAGGCTGGCTTTCTCCTCAAATAGTAAATTATCATTTTATTCATATATTTTATCAAGAACTAAAACCAAATACAAAAGTAATTTACAAAACAGCTTTATGGTTTTTTTTTCTTTTTTTGAAATTTTCTTTAGAGACAAGGTCTTGCTGTCTCATCCAGGCTAGAGTGCAGTGGCATAATCATGACTCACTTCAGCCTTGACCTCCCAGCTCAAGCAGTCCTCCCACCTCAGCCTCCCAAGTAGTAGAAACCACAGGCAGTCCCTATCACAACTGACAGATATTTTTATGTTACTTTTGTAGAGAATGGCTCTCTGTAGGCTGCCCAGGCTGGCCTTGAACTCATGGGCTCAACTGATTCTCCCACCTAGGACTCCCAAAGTGCTGTAGTTACAGTAGTGAGCCACTGCACTCAGCCACAACATTTAGATTTTGTTTTTTAATTGTGATAAAGACATCTGACCTATATATTTTTGAAAACCACATGGACATCTTTTTATAAATTTCACTTTATGATCTATGAAGAGTAGATGTTCCATGAGGTTTTGGAGTTGATTTTCTGCTACAAATTAAAATTAGAAACAAAATATATTTTTTTCAGTTAACCCTAAGAAATGCCAATAATAAATATATTTTAGATTTTTTTCTGTTTGCTTTAATTCAATAAAATACAGTAGGTCTCCTTTGTTTAATTCTTCTAATTTAAACTTTTTCATCTATTTCATTTCAAAATTAGCTTTGTTTTCCAGCTTAAGCTCTTTCCAAATTACGACTCGGTTGTACTGATACTTTTATTATATAATTTAAGTTATATTATAGACCTTCTGGTTCCAGACATAATGCAGTAGTACATAACACCTTATTCTTCCCACTAAATATGATGTATTTTTAAAAAATAATATTTTAAAAATTTTATTATGAAATGATTCTGAAAGGTGGAGAGAAGAACTTGCTAGAATCCTTGGGGACAACCTAGCTGGTTGTCTGGAGGTGGTTTTCTTTTGTTGCTTTTTTCTCCTATATGCCGTAGCCTGAGTGTTACAGCAACTCTGAACTGCAAACAGGTATAGACTTTCTAAAAATAAAATTGAAATTTTAAGAAAATCTTGATCACTCTATTCAAATACCAGTAAAAGGATACTTTCTAAGGCTAGAATTATTTGATTCTACCTCCTCTCTCTAGGCAAATGCCACAGAAGCATGTATGTACCTATCCATTCTCGTAAGTGCTGAGAAAAGTGGGGAAAAGTGTGCTGTGTGCAATCACCACCTTGTACTGAGAAAATGAAAGAACAAGAAGCACTGCTCCATTCTCTGAGAGACACAGCCATGGAAGACACCCTGAAGTCAAGTATCCCTGCCCGTTACTAACCACCAGGGCTGTGACTACAGAGATGATGGGGTGGAACTCTGCAGACCATGGCTCACCTGCACTACACAAAACACAGCAAAGAGGTGGCAACTCCCCGGGCAGGACTAGAGTAATGAGAAAATTATAAAGAGAGAGCTGGAGAAAAAGATTCTTGAAACCCTTGTATAAAGTCCTGGGCAGACTCTTCTGTGGTCTCAGTGTGAAATCATGTAGAATAAACACAGCAAATTTTTTGGGAACTGAACAACATTGTGGAATGCCACCCACGTTTCAGATTGGCCTTGAATGGCACATTCAGAGCAGACCAGAAAAGTACTGTAAAGACTGAAAACTAAATGAACATTCTAGCTACAGTGTTAACTTGGGTCAAGATGTGCAGTCTGAAATTAAATGAATTGCCTGCTAATATAACCAGGTGAAAAGTACACGGAACTCTACAATTACTGCAACTACTATGGGAGCCTAAAATTATTTCAAATAAAAGGTGTACAAATTAAACTGAACAGTATGTAGAATTTTGTAATAAATGTCAGGAATGACTGATTATTAATGACTATGATGAGCTGAGCTTGACGCTGAAGTTAATATTTAATGTTATTGGTAAACGTTGACGCTAATATCTGAGCTAAGGGATGCAGTCACAGGTCCACTTCCAGAGACATGAGAGTTTGATTTGGTTTTGAAATGGTGATACTATCTGCATGAGAAAATCTGTTGTTTTAAACTTTAAAGTTGCCAGTATTCTTCCTCCACCTTTGGATAACATATTTGGGATATTGCACCTTCCCTGTTTTGGACAGTTCTGGTGAAACTTTGCGTTGCCTTGCTCTGCCTTCCAAAACAACTAATGACTCACTCTTGTTTGGGAATTTGCCTCTCATGTTGGCTAGGCTAGAAGAAAAAAACAGGTGACACTGACCCACTGTAATGCAGAAATGCTTACAATATTATCCATTAAGTCTTGCTACCAACTACCTAAAATTGCTTTGATTTCTGTACTTTCCAAAGTCTATTTCTTCTGATTTTGCTCCAATCCTTTTTATTCTTCTTATATTTTTGTCAGATTCAGTTCATTTTGCTTATTGACAAACACCAGCACTGTTATAATTGTCAGTTGTATATTTTGGTGGCAATACTCAAAACGCAGATGGAAACAGGTCAGGACCTAAAGAAAGCACTTTGACTTTGTGTGGAAATACAGATTTGAGAATCATGTCAGGGAGTGAGTGAGATTTCTGATAAAAGATGAAGGGTATAAAACAAAATTTTGGAAAATGCCCAAGATATGAGTGCTTGATAAATCATTTAAGTCAAGCAACTTAATGCATAACGAAAGCATTTAATGTTCTATGTGTCAGCAGCAGAATTAACCTTAGATTTTATTCAGACTGAATAGTCCTCTAGAATTACAGATTTTCTTTAACTTACTGTGACTAAACAAATATATACAAACCCAAACTAAAAGCAGGTGAAAGAAAAGCCTGATCCTGAACATACATGCCGTCTAGTTCTCCAAACTTTAGCGACTGCATGCACATGTTCTTTATTTTGTTCCTTATTTATTTATTTATTTTTCAAAAGTGGCTTATGCTGTATGTAGACATGCAATATGCTTTCTTGGTAGTCTCCATTTGAATATTCTTCTATTTTTATGCCATATTAAAACAAAATAAACATAATAACTGCCCAACAGAAATCAAAATATCTCAGAAAAGGTCATTGGAGAAATAAATAATATTCTCAATATGTAAGTTAATTTTAAATTGCAATTTGTAGTGTCAATCTCTTCACCAATTATACTGTTCTGTTTCTCTTCTTCAAAATTTTGCCTTGCACTCACAAAGCTTCAACAAATCTAAGTCAATCTAGACAAAATATGATATCAATCTCTATTTTGAAAATGCAATTTAAATCCCATTATTTTTGTTGCAGACTACTAAAATGCCATAATGTTAAGAATCTTAGTAATTATTTAAGATTGCCATATTGTATTTTAGGAACATTCTGTAAAATATAGTCTAAATCGAATAGATCTATTGATTTTTTGTAGTTCTCATTAGTTATTACAAGATTTCAACTTTGAGCCATTTTCATTTTTTTATGCCCCAGTACATTAAAAAATATTTCTTCTCTAATTTGTTCTCACTTATCCTTGACATGGTTTCACATATTGTGATTATGATTTGCCATCAGTGACAGGTACCTTAATCACTTTCAATTATATTTAATATAACACTATTCTATAATGTGAAGTTCTTCAAAGGTTTGATATGGCATCATTCAGGTAAGTTAAATACCCTAAAGTAACTTTAATTATTTGATTTAAACCTACAGAACAAAGACAGATGAAGTTTAGAGTAAGAATTGTAGCTCTGCTATTTACTCATGTCTTTAAATAAGACAGGGGAAAATGGATTTGAGAGAAAGGGAAGATGAGAATATGAGAATAGAGGAAGAAGAAAATATAAAGGTATCAGCACAAGGACATCATGAGCCATAAAAAGCAGAGAGCTTGCCCATATTTTCTATTTTAATTATGAATTACTTTGGAATTACTTTGATTTTATTATTTTAAGACAGTGTCTTAATGAATATGAATATTTAGCATTTATATAGCCTTTCTATCTTCCAAGCACTTAGCTAATTAATCTTTAAAACACCCTTGTGAGAAGGGTAAGTATTATTATACCTATTTGACACATAAAGGAACAGATTCACACAGAGAGGTTAAGTGCTACAGATTCTATTTAGCAAGCAATAAAATAGCAATATGAAGATGAGAAATCCCAAATACAATGAGATCACACTTCCATTACTTAGCACGTATCTTTCAGTTTTTCATATCAAGTCAACATCTACTTATCTCATACTGATATAGCAAGAATGATACTGGTGATAGGCAATGATAAGCTATTCTTGCTTGGGGTACTGAATAAAAGAAGATGGCTTATTAGTAACAGTGGAGTCATTTAGATATTCTGAAAAACTCCAAAGTCAGTACTTTTTTATCCTTCCCTCTTACTCATACCAATTGAAGGGAATTCAGCACCATATTTTGAAAACTAAAGTCTCTGACTTGGGTTTTTGTTCCCATCCCTCCAGATATAACACACAATCTTGCCTGCCAAGGGCACTCTTGTGTCTTTATTTTCTTGGTTTCACTATTTGTTCTCCAAATACATGGTGTTTGTATCTGTTCAGATGACAGAACTTCTAAAGGTCGTAATGTATTTACAAGTAACTACAACGTATTGATTAGCATTTTAATTTCATTCTTCAAATCTGAAACTGTATTATGTTTCAAAAACCTCAATTCTTTACGTAGGCAACTAAAAATGAAAAGAAGCCTTTAAAATAAATACTATATCAATTAATCATGACCATTTACTTTTGGGTTTCCTTGGAACTCATTTTCTTGTAGTAAAATGCCAGCACTTGCTTGCAGACAAATTATGACATTTATCAATTGTTTTAAAAACATTTAAGAAAAACATTGAAATTGGCATAATGATTGAAACTATGACTTGCTTGGTGATACAATTTTGCTTCTAATCCTATTATAAATTTTAAGTGTATAGGAGTACACTCCCTCTCATAGAATATATGTTCCACTGGATGAAAACTTTATTATGAAGTTTTCCACTAAGTAGAAAACAGAAAAAAACATGCAGATACAATTCTCCTAAGCATATTTTTTTTCGTCGTTTAACTTTATTCCGTCTTTCTTTCCATCTCTCTTTCATCACACTCTGGTAACTTGAGATATAAAACATTTTTGCTTATACTATTTATTTTCTTCTTTTCAGTTTCTTGCAATCTATTTTTGACTTTGTCTACTGAAAAATACCTCTCAGAGTAACAATGATAACTTCATCACAAATTCAATCTTCTCATTATTCTCAAATTCCTTGCAGCATTCGCTATTGCCTGATACAAAATTTTTTTAACTTTTCTTTCATTTCACGTGACTATCAGTCACCAAGTTCTACTCTTCCTGTTTCCATACTGGATAAATATCTTTTAGAACTCAAGAGTTCAGCTCTGTTTCAAGTATCAGATTGTGTTGATTGAATTCTGAAATTGTCTTCTTAACTGACCTAGCCTCCAGTTTGCCTTCACAGTGTCTTAAAACTCACCCTCTCCCACATCTGAAGACTGTATAACTTAGTGGTTAAGACTTCAAACTGTGGTCATATTCCCAGATTTGAATCCTGTTGCCTCATATGTTAGGTTTTAAAATATGAGCCAATTATTTAAAGTCTCCTTCCTTTGATTTCCTCAACTGAAACATTGGTGCATGTGAAAATCTTTAGAAAACCTATAGCAGTCATATTCAGAACTAAATGGATACTTACTTGTATTGTTTTGACAAGCCAATCTTTCTGAAACATAGGCCTAAACATGCGCATTTTATTCATTCGAATTTTTCAAGTACCGTTGTTTCTTTTAGTCGTTTGGTTGGTTGTGATGTGTTTGCATTTAGTATTTTAGGTCCTTCTTTCTTAGTTCATTATTTTATCACTTACCACAACTTCAAATAGAAATATTGTCACTTACTCAATATAGTTCTAACTTTCCTATCCCTGTGTATATTTTTCTTGATTTTATTTTTGCCTTCTGGCCCTTTTTTCAATTTCTGTATCTCAACAAACCTTCACTGTTTTCCAGAATGCAGAAAAGAATGTTATATTCTCTATGAAGTTTACCCTGGACCAAGGCAAAATGTATTTCTCCACTGACTATATTTCCTTATACTTTTTTTGTCACTCCTGCTATGTCACTCCTTCCAATTAAAAGTTAGGTCTTTGAGAACATATACATTGTTTACTGAACTTATATTCTCTATATTGTTTTCTAATCAATACCAGGCATATAGTAGGCACTATATTTTTGTTATATTAATTGAAATTGTATACTTCATTCTACCATAGAGTCATAAACAACTCAACATTAACTCATTAATGGATATTTTCAGCCTAGAATTCAGATATTAATGATTACAACAAAAAGAGAAAAAAAAAAAAACACCAAAAAACAGAAAAGGTAATATGTTCTATTGTATTTCACTCTTTCTCCAAATGTTTAATCCTTTGAATCACATTATAAATGACAGTATATTTTGGTAGTTGTTGCTGGGCACATAAAAATACCATAATTATAGCTTATTTTTCTACTATTAAATTGAGAAAATGAAAATAACATTTAGTTCTATGTAAAGTTATCTGTTTATGAATAACAATGTCTGAGGAACACATAAATATTGTTCCCAAAGCCAATCAAATGATTTTATCATTTAAAAAAATTCTACATTAGCTTTTCTCTCAAGTGTGAATTAGTTCTGGATCATAGAGAGGTGAAAAAATGGATAGTCCCATTTCGTAAGACCTGATTAAATTCCCAAGGAAGCAAATTCAGTTGAGTCAATTTTCTTCAAAGTTAAGGTTATTTGTAAGAATAATTTTTTCTGATATATTTTACATTTTTAATTTTAAATGTAAATTATATTTAAGCAAGTAATACATGTACACTGTATAATTATGTAAAATATATAATAATAGATATATATTTCTCTGAGCATTGTTAAAAATCACTCAGTATCCACCAACACGTTTAACCACCATAATCATATTATTATTTATACTCTTTGATAGTTTACACAATTAGAATTATACATACCACGTCAATGTATTTTATATCCCTGCATCAATATATTCTGTGACATTTTTTTATCCTGAAAGTGCAGTATAGATATAACTTGAGAATCAAATTTCTATAAGTATACCAGATTAAATATCTTATCAACCTTTAGCTATTATGATTATTTATCAATGTATATCACATCTAAATAGTTTTTGTGGCTTAAAACATATAAATATAAAAGATTAAAACAGCAACATTTTGATTGAGGAGGTTTTAGAACAGATTAAGGAAAATTAGGTCAGGGAAAAGAGTTTAAGTGTAAAGTTAGGAATAAATTCAATGTACAAAGTATATGCCAAGGCTCTTGGACAACTTGCTAGAGATGGGTTATAGGTTTGACTCCTGAATTCTTAACAGTAGAGGAAAATACTATTAGATAGAAGCCTCATAGTATTTATAGGATTTTAGTCAGGGTGCAGTGGCTCACACCTGTAATCCCAGCACTTTTGAGAGGCTGAGGAGGGCAGATCACCTGAGCTCAGGAGTTCAAGACCAGCCTGGCCAACATGGTGAAACCCTGTCTCTACTAACAATACAAAAATTAGCTTGGCAGGGTGGTGCATGCCTGTAACCCCAGCTACTCAGGAGGCTGAGGCAGGAGAATCGCTTGAACCTGGGAGGCGGAGGTTGCAGTGAGCCAATATCACACCATTGAACTCCAGCCTGAGCAACAGCACGAGACTCCGTCTCAAAAAAAAAAAAAAAAAAAAAAAAAAAAAGAATTTTAAAAAGCATATAGAAAAAAGTACAGGAGAATAATTTCATAATCTTGAATAGGAGGAGATATATTAAACAGTCCCCAAAAATCATTTAAAAATTCAAAAGCTTAACATGATAAAATTTTTAAAAATTCTGATTATCTAAGATATTAATACAAATATGAATAGGCAAACAATAAACTAGGAATAATACTTGTAGCACACATATCTGATGAATAAATTGTTTCTAAAATATATGATAAACTCTTACAAATCAACGATAAAAATACATAGAACCAGCCAGGCACGGTGGCTCATGCCTGTAATCCTAGAACTTTGGGAAGCCAAGGAGGGTAGATCACTTGAAGTCAGGAGTTGGAGACCAGACTGTCCAACATGATGAAACTCCATCTGTACTAAAAATAGAAAAATTAGCTGGGTGTGGTGGCGTACACCTGTAATCCCAGCTACTGGGGAGGCTGAGGCAGGAGAATTGCTGGATCCCGGGAGGCAGAGGGTGCAGTGAGCCGAGATCGCAATCACTCCATTGCACTCCAACCTGAGTGACAGAGTGTCTGAGTGACATCATTTCTCAAAAAGAAAAAAAAAAAAAAAAAAAAAAAAACTTACTTAAAATGGGCAAAACAGGAAAATAAATCAATGGGTAGTAAACACATTAAAAGTTGCCCCAAATTAGTGCGAGAAAATATAAATTAAATCCTCAGTGAGACACTAATTTTATGTTCACTAGGATGGTTAAAAAGCTAAAGTACCCAACTCAAAAGGCTTTTCCATAACTTAAGGGGTTAATGAGTAAAGTACACAGGAACATCTCTCAGTCGTAGAAAATAGCCATAGAATAAAAATTGTTCTGATTCTACCTAACAAATCTTAAAAGCAAACGTCAGAAATATCAAACTATTTCTAAGTAACTTAACATTTTCCTAGAAAGCTCAAGAATAATTATAGGAATACAAAATAAACAGCACCTAATTGTAAATTCACAATGATAAATATTCAATAAAACATTAACAACCTTGGAAGTCAGCAGAAGAACAATTCAGGATCTAGCATTATTTATGGCAGTGGTGATGGGCCGGTGGGGACAAGCAGCACTTTTACAACTTCCTCAATGGCTTACAAAATTCATCCGTTTTGAATAGATATTCTCAACCTTCTCAGATTTTAGTAAATTATGTTTCTTCAAGTTTGTAAATATGTTGCCATGGAGTTGTGAAAAGTGGCAGAGTTATTCAACGATTTATTTTAAAAAGTGTTTTCTCTCTGAATTAGGCACAACTCCTTTGGCTCACCTAGATCAAAGAACCTTGAAAATTTGCTTGGTTCTACTGGTAGAGCAGTTTACTTCACTGCCATTCACAACCCACTAGTGCAGAATTTCATAACTGTGCCTCTAACTTCCCAACACCCACCTCGGGGTTTCCCAGTTGCTGAGTCCTGAAACACCAAGGGCTTGCTCTGTGTCTATAAATGGGCCCTGCCACTTGCTCTCCAGTAAATTTTCCTGAGTTGAAGTAGTAAAAAGGACTCACAGAAGAAGCTCTCACAATATCCAGCAAACAGCTATTGATTCCAAGTGATAGGCATCTCCTTAACACATTTTCTCATTTTTACTCCTTTCTTTTATGCTGTACTTTTCATCATTTCTTATTCTCTGGAATTATACTTCCAGTTCAAATGCGACATAAGTTTTCACTTCAGATTGGCTTCATTGGGATTCCAGGCCAGGATGTTCTCTTGCAGTCATTTTGTTTATGTTGTTTCTTTTTCTTTCATATGGTATTTATTCCTCTTTATCTTTAATTGTATTCTTAAAGCCTTTAATCTTGTGCTAATCTTTTACCAAAACCAGATCTTAAATTATTAATTTTATTGTATTTTAGTTTGCTAATTCAACTGCTTCTTTCCTAATGTTGTACTGGGTTCATTTTGTTTTTATTTATAACTCTTTGAACAGCAAACATCATTTATATTTATTTTTTGATATTGAAACAAGTATGTAATGCTGTGAATTGATTTTGACCCTGCTTTAGTTACATCACATAGGTTTTGATATAAAATTTTAAATTAACATAGTTTTCAAAAAATTTTATGCATTTCTTCTATAAGCCACAATTATTTCTGAAATTGTTAATTATTATTTTAAATCAATTATTGTTATTAATGCCTTGGTTTTAGATGGTAAAGCCTCTGTTTTCTGATTATATTGTTTTTTTAAGTTCTTTTACTGTGATCAGAGAAGTTTATTTGTAAAAATTATTATAATTATTTCATTGGAATTTATCAAGGTTTTACTGAGACTTAATGTGTGATCACTTTTCCCCTAGAGTAGATTTCTTTTCTTTTTTTTTTTTTATGATAGAGAATTTGTTATACATTCCTTAGGTCTATCTAATTAATGACTTTTTATATAATTTCTGTTTTCTTTAAAATATATTGAGATTTAAGTGTCCTGTAATTACTGTATTTCTATTTCTCTTTGGAAGTTCTGATTTGTGAAAACTTCTGCCAATATATTTGGTGCATTTGTAATTATGGTATCATAATTATTATATTGCCTTTGAGAAATATAAGTTTCAGCATTATAAAAGTTCATGAATTGCCTCATTCAATGGTATTAGACCTAAATCCTCTCTCGCAGTTTCTAGTTTTGTCTGTTTACACTTGCTCATATAACTTTTCTAACTTTTCATTTTTAATTGTTCTAATTTACGAGATTTTGGATGTACCTTTTGTGTGGAGGAGAACATTGGTATTGTCTACGTAACACATTCTAAAACTCCTTTTTTAAATGGGTGAATTAGAGTAATTTGTATTTTTTAAAGTTGAATACATTTGGACTTTTTATTAATTTTATATAACTGCTTTAAGATTTGCCACGAACTCACTGGATTAAAATGACACAATCTTTTTACATTTTGGAAATCAGAAATTCAAAATCAGTGTCAAGGTTTTGGCGTATTTAAAAATTTCTTGAATGGACTATGTCTTTGTTATTTTGAAACTGCAGTTCTTACAGTATTCAAACATGTTTGCATTTGGCTTTAGTGCTTATGTTAGTAACTAAACTTATATAATTATCTTATCCTGTGTCTTAATATCACACCTATTATATTCCTGTTCTAAATTTTCTTTTTCCTCTTCTCTGCCACTTCATTTTAGCCAATAAGATTAAGCTTCTTAATGTTTACCTTATTCTATTTTATGTACTTACATTTCACTACTTACTTACTAGTTTTAATACTAACTTATTGTTCTACAGCAAATATTGAGCTGATTGGGTTTCCTAACTTCTCGTTTCATTTTACTGTGACTGTTTCATTTCTCCATTGTAAGGTTAGTCTCACCTTTGCTTGTTGTCTCAGATCTGCAATTAAAAACTTTTCACTGCTAGTCCTTTGCTTAAGTTTTCTGAATAATATGTTTATAAGCTGTGGCTTAGCCTATATTAGTTTCCTCAAGAACAATACTTATAACAATATTTTATGTGCTTGTATGTGTTTAGAACTACTTGTTATCTTTAGAGTTGAAAGATACAGGGATATAAAAATCCGTGGCTCACTCTTCATGTTTTCATGTAGATTTTGCTTTTTTCCCAGTTATTTGGTATTTATCCAATATTTAATTTTTGATCTACTTTTACTTCAGGAAAGTTTTCCTTGGATCATCATTTAAAGCAGGAGTCAGAAAACTATGACCCATAAGCAAATCCAGCCTATTGTAAAGTGAATTTTTATGGTAAAGTTTCACTGGAACCCAACCACAGCATCTTGTATATGTATTGTGCATGGCCATTTTCACACTACTGTGGCAGAATTCGGTAGTCATGAAAGGTATATTTGAGTTCTACCCAGAAAATATTTGCTGACCTCTTATTTGAAGTACAGTAGTCCCTCCATATTCATGGCAGATGGGTTCCAGGACCTCCCACAGTTAACAAAATTCAGAATGGGAAAGTCCCTGATATTATATGCCATGAAATTTGCATGTAACCAATACATATCCTCGTATACACTTAAAATCATCTCTAGATTACTTATAGTACTTAATACAATGTAAGTGATATACAAACAGTTGTCCTGTTGCATCTTTTATTTGTATTATTTTTATTATTGTTTTGTTCTTTTTTTCAAATATTTCAATCTATGGTTGGTTGAATCACAGATGCAGAAAACATGGATAAGGAGGGCCAACTATATTTGTTCTGTTTCATGGTTTTGGAATACGGGGTAGATTGGCCTTTGGGCCCAAATATTTATGCCTTGTTATACATGTGCCTGTGTAACATTAAAGTCTCTCCTATTAAAGTGAACTATATTTAAAATATATGTGGAATATATTAAAAACATCTTATAACCAGTTTAGCAATGTGATCGAATTAGCTTATTCTTTCCAGGTTTATCTTGATAAAATATAGGACTTTTATCATCTCCTACACGTTATAATACTAAAAGAAATTTAGCCATATATTCTGACATGCTTAAACAAATGCTGTCAATCATTTAGTGTTCATGAAGTGCCGCCTCCTAGCAGTGTCATATACAAATTAGCAATGACTTTCAAACTTCAGTGGACACCAGATTCAACTGAGGGAGATGATTTAAAAGGCATTTGGTTGGACCCTAATCCTGAAGATTCTAACATAGAGACAAACTTCTTCAGAAATCTTCCCAAATACACATTTTTAGCAAGTACCACAGGTAATTCTGCCTCAGGTGGTTTCAGATATAAAATTTTCTGTAATGCTGAGTTAAAATAAAATGTCACTAAAATTTATATACTATTATTCAAATTAAGAAAAAGGTTTAGTTTCTTTAGTGCATAAATATGTTAGATAATTTTTGAATAGTTTGTAATAATTCAGATTAGTGAGACATTTAAAAGATTAACTGAGCAGTAGTTACATAGTCTATTTAGAAATCAGACTTATAACTGTTTAAATAATAGATTTGGATAATTCTCTGAATACACATAATAATACACACACAAAAAAAACAGACAAAAATAACTGAATCCGGTAAATGGATACCTCAGTTTCCTCTTTAGGGTCATTTGTTTTGCTTAATGTCAGGAATTCATTTGCCCTGATTTTGTAATGGTATACTGGCAATATAATTTGGACATAATTTGGATATGTGTCCTTGTCCAAATCACATGTTGAATTGTAATCTCCAACAGAATTGTATTCTCCCCACTGGAAATAAACCCAGTGGGAGGTGACTGGGTCAAGGGGCTGAATTTCTCATGAATGGTTTAGGACCATCCCCTTGGTGCTGTCCTTGCATTAGTGAGCGACTTTTTGTGAGATCTGGTTGTTTAAAAGTGTGGCAACTCATTCTCTCTCTCTCTCTCACTCTTGCTTTCACCATATAATGCCTGCTACCCCTTAGCCTTCCACCATGATTGTAATATTTAGCCTCCCCCGAAGTCAAGCAGATGTCAGCACCGTATTTCCTGTAAGGCTTGCAGAACCGTGAGCCAATTAAACCTCTTTTCTTTATAAATTACCCAGCCGCAGGTATTTCCTTATAGCAATTCAAACATGACCTCATACACCTGGTTTAATCAAGCCAAACAGAGTAGGAGAAGCTAACCGGAAGAAAATAAAATAAATTGTGTACAAGTGAGGTAAAAGCTTATAGGCCATGACTGAAAAGAAATCATTAAAAATGACCAAAAATGGTAAGTAAATAAGTAAATATTTATTGATAGTTTTTATATCAAGATAAGCTTAATTTATACTCCATAGCCCATGTTTAAAGAGAAAGGACATCATTTAGCAAATGTATGAAAGAATCTCTTCAAAGATAATAAAACCTAAAAATAAGTGAAATATTAAAAGCATATGTTTTAGCTGGAAAATTAACATATATGGTACCTATCCTTACCAACAATTCCAGACATAGATCTAATTAGCTTTTTTCACTGAACATCTAAATATTTTGTTAAAGTTTGAAAGTCTGGCTGGAGCAATCCTAGAGAAAGCCTGCATTACATTATGATGAACCTTTTTACCTGGTAAGGCAAACCAAGTGAAAATGGCTATGTAACTAAATCAATGTACTGAGGCGCAGTGCGTTTGCCTTCAGAGTCTCATGGACTTCAATCTAGTGTTCTATCCTATAACGCATCACTGTTTCAATTTTAGGATTTTCTAACTTTTAAAATAGAAACATTCTTCCCAGAAACATAGTTAGAAGTAAGAGGCAGGTAGGAGGGAGTCTGACTGGTAAGCAAAGTCAGTGGTCTTGTTTGCCTGAGTTAACATCTAACAAAAGAATAATTTGTCATAAGGTTGTGCTTTTACAAGTGTTATTTGAACATATCACCATTTAAAAATATAACCTTACAATTATTTAAAATGTGCCACCAGTGGAAAAGGTATTCATATTCTTTCTCTTTCCACTAGCCATATTTCATCAACTACAATTATACTCCTCTTTCTCACATGAAGCTGAAAATAGTCTAATTTCCTTTTAAGCTAATTCTGTCACTGAAGTCAAAACAAACAAATCAACTCTTACTTCCATGTGAAAGACTTCAATCTTGTTTTTATGAAATCTTTTTTTCCTTTTTATTTCTATGTTCTCCATCATTACTTTCTTCAATCATTCCTTATGGTACATGATTTCCAGGCACCTAAATATGCAAAGCATATTTTCTGTAGAACATTAGCTGGTTAGAATTTTAGTTGCGATTGTATGCTTGGAATTAATCGTAAATTTCGTGATATATTATGATCAGCAGCATTATTTTCCATTGGGAGTGCTTTATGCTTTATAAATACAGACTGATTTACTTTAATTATACATTTATTCTAGTTAGGTATTAACTATTTTATTTGTAGCTGTATATAATATAGATATAAATCACATATATATTATTTGCAATTTTATTTGATATATATGTATATATATTTATGTATAAAATTGTCACCTAGGATGAATTAAAAATCTGATTTCCTACAGCTGATAATCCCTAAACAGTGCTAGTTTTTCCAACCTAAATTTAGGACATTATATGTGATCCTAGTACATTTCACCTAATTGATTTGGTGTATTTGACATTCTAGTCAGATTTTTTTAAAATTTTAACTCTTTTATCTTTTAATTTATGTACTCTCTTCTAATTTGTTGCCCTGCATTTTTAAAAGTATGTCTTTCCATTGCATATGCCACTGGTGAAATAAGGAATATAATAAGGACAAAGGCAGATCATGAAATTAAATATGTATTTCTATTAAGGAGTTAAGTTTTAGTTTTCAGCGTACAAATAGTACACACACTGAAGGACAATTATATTTATTTAGGAAAATACTTTACAAAGCAATAGGTGAAGCAACAGAAGGATTCAAAGAGGAATAAGACACTATCATAAGTCTAAGCTTATAGGAAAGGAGAAGAGTAAGTGACATACGAGTAACTACTATGTAAGGCTCAGTAAAATAATTTCCTTACGGGCAAGATTGTGAAACATTTTTGAGTTTCAAAAGGAAATGAAATGCAATATTTCTATCTGATTTTCAGTTGATACCATGAAAAGTAAAGCATAATAAATAGAAAAAAAGTCAAAGCCTAGGCAAAATATGGAGCTTACTTAAGTAACTAAACTAATTATGAATATTGTGAGGTATTAATTTACCAATTATACTTATAAAACTAAGATTTCTGGGTCTATATTCTCATGAAATTTTCATTCAAAAGTAAGACATTTTACACGAGTTGATTATAAGAGTGAGTAAACATTTTCAAAATGTAATTGAAGAATATCTCATTGAACAATTCAGTCCAGCAAATATTAAGATGGATATAAAGGTGAAAGATGAAACCAGTTAAGAATAATCTATTTGAGAACAGAGAGTACTGAAATAGAATAAAAATAATAGAAGTGGGAAAAGTGTGCTATATTTTGTAGATATTTGAGACATTAGATAGGAATTGCTGACATGAATGTTGATGTTTATGCATGAATTACATATATCAAATTATCTTATTAGAACCTCCATTTATATGAATTAATAGTCAATGTTAATATCTTAAAGCAATTAAAGAGGTTTCACTCTACATGTAATATAGATAAGAAAAACTGACAAATTTGTGATCATATTTCTCCAACCAGTCTTTAGCAAAGGAATAGTAAACTCTATTAATCAAACTTAGTTTAACTTGTAGGAAAATCTATCTCCAGTAATATATTATAACTTAATTTTATTCGTGTATACGTACTAAACAATAAGTTAATTCTAAATGTAAAAATATATGTTTAGTCCAACTATTGGATAAACATAGATTGATGCAGTCATTTTTCAATAAATATTCATATCAATTTGTATCTAGCATTCTGCTGGCAATGACCACATGTCCTAGAAAAACTTACCTTGAGAACTTTTTTTAAATATTTTAAGTAGATACTTATTAAATATCATTAACTTGAAATTATAAAAGGGCTGTATTTAAAATTAAGACCATAAAGTACACAATTTGACTTTCTGTAAAGATGATTTAAGACAGTGATCTCTGAAGTCACTCTTTCTGAGTGCAAACTGTGATTCAAAAAACCTTTTGTTCAATAATTTTTAGAGGTTATTGGGAACATTCCTAATCAAGACACACACACACACACACACACACACACACACACACACACGGAGAAAGAGCAAAATGTAATAACAATTGATGAATGGAGGTGAAGGCTATATAGATTTTTATCACACTAATCTCTAAACTTTTCTGTAGGTCTAAAAATTTTCCAAAGTAATTTAGAGGAAATAAAATATAAACATAATTATACATATATAATCAAGAGATGTTGTATTTCTCTAAAAATAGAAATATTTTTATCACAAATTTATCATTGGACGTCATAATACTGAAAATATGTATCTATACATCTGTTGTGCTTTCTCTATGGTTTTAATGCAATGCTTTTCAGAGGTTCTTAAATAAAATAAAAGTGCTTTGATATATTTTCACCTTCATTAGAACTATAGGTAAGTAAAGATTTCATTTCTAGTATGATTTCAACTTTAGTAATTCTAAGTTTAAACTTCAGAAATTACTGGAGTAATTCATCTAATTGTAAATAAACTGAGAAAGACAAGCTATATAATGACTACTATAAATTACTTTTATAAGGATCACTAGGTCCTAGAAAAGCAATAATGTTGCCACCATTAAAAAAAAAAATTCTTTTGTAGAGAAGTTTTATATATCTTAGGTAGTCATAATTTGTATAGTACTTTGTTAGTTAAACTTTGGTAGTCCTACTACTTGTTGCTGCCATTAGGAGAAGGCCACACACCACTTTCCTACAGTAATAAGAAAAATTAGTTAAAAAATAAAATGCTAATAAACTTCAGATGTAAAAGAAACCAAATTATATGAAAAAATATTATAAATTTTATCAACTTACTTAAAAACATATTAACTAAAATATAACGAGTGTGTAGGCATATATATTTGCATATATGTAATGTTGTTCATTGGAATGCTAATAACTAGAGTCATTAGTGATTAAAATGATGTTTCACAGAAATTTACAGATCTGTGTGAAAAATGAATAGGCAATATAACTTTCAGATTTTTGAACATATTGTGTGTGTGCGTGTGTGTGTGTATGTGTAATTATCTTTTGAATAGCTCAAGTATTTTACATGTAGTCTCCATTATACATATTTACAAATTTTTCTGACTCAAATTTGATCTTTTCCAACATATATGCAAAACAAGTAAAATTGGTTTTTCACTTTGGTTGTTTTGCTCACTTAAAACAAACAGTGTAAGACTAGATTCCTTTGCCTTCACCAATCTATGTTGATTCATTTGCTTATTTAGCTACTGTGTTTCTAATAGCTTTCAACATAGCATATAATATGTTAAAAGTAATAAAAATATAAAAGAATTATTACAGAATCAGATCTATTTGATTTTATTCATAGAAAATACGTGCAAAAAGAATGATACACTCTTTTAACCATATAGATTTTTTTCACATTTTAAAATCTCAGATATTGAGAGTTTTGTAATCTCACAATCAGTCATTCAGCTTACACTTTGAAATTTAATAGGTCATAAAATAATGGTGTATATTATTTTCCATAGCACTTTAGATTCAACAAAATCTAGTATCTCAGAAGAGAGTGACATTGATAAAATAATGTAAGTTCTGTACTAAGGTGTTTAAAAGCAGTCTAATATCAGTTGGACATCAGCATTTTTTAGATAATGGCAGGGATACTAAGACAAGTAAATTAAAACCAGAAAATGTTGTATTTAGTTTATTAACGTGTGTTTTAAGATCAGATATGGCTTTCTGGCTGACAGAACCAGACCCATTTTGGTGGACTTATATATGTATTTTATATATATTTAAAAATTAAGAGGGCTAAAAAATACATGCTTTATAATTCTGTCTATATAAAATTGTAGAACAGACAAATGTAATTTATGATAGAAAATCATGTATATCGTTTTATACAGTTCTGTCATTATACATTAAATTTGCCTGTTCTGCAATTTTATGTAGTATATGTTGTATATGTTATGGGGGTATGTAATATGATATACTATATGTAACTATATAAAATATATACACAAATATGTTTATATATATATATATATATATATTTAAGATAGAGAGAAAGGAATTCTATTGGTGGTTTCCCATGGTGACAGTTGGAGTCAAGACTGATGGCAGATGGCAATTTTCTGAGGAGATAGAAATATTTCATATTTTGATGAGAGAGAGGTTTCCACAAGAATATATATTGGGAAAAGGCATTAACATTTAGAAATATATTAATCTTGTTGCATGTAAATTGTGCTTCAATATTGTTAACTTTTAAAAGTGTGATATTATTCTAATTTCAATATTTAAAACTAAATATATCAGTTGAACTATGAAGTAATAAGTGAGTGAACATGCATGATTAGATGTCCAATAAGTGTCCAGTCCTATGCTAACTGGAGGAGGTGATCTAAAGTAACTATAAAAGAAGATTGATGTCTTCATAAGGTTTTGAACTGGCTTGAATAGAACATGAAATAATCAGAAGATCACTATTGAAAATTGGATTGTGTGGTGGTAACTATGTATTCAACTATTAAGAGAAATATTATTCATGTTGATGTAAATTGTGAAGACTACTCTAAGGAATGTTCTTTAATAACCAGTGGAAATTTAAGAGAGATTAAAAGAGGCATACTAACTGAATAGACTGGAATTATGGCAATTTGTAACAGGATGGTGAAATAGAGAATTGACTTTTAGGAAGCCCAAGTAAATAATAGCAAATAGGCCAGGCACGGTGGCTCACTCCTGTAATTCCAGCACTTTGAGAGTTTGAGGCAGGTGGATCGCCTGAGGTCAGGAGTTGAGGACGAGCCTGGCCAACATAGTGAAACCCCATCTCTACTAAAAGTACAAAAAATAGCCAGGTGTGCTGGTGGACACCTGTCATCCCAGCTATTTGGGAGGTTGAGGCAGGAGAATCACTTGAACCCAGTAGGTGGAGGTTGCAGTGAGTCAGGATAGCACCATTGCACTCCAGCCTAGGCAACAAGAGGGAAACTCTGTCTCAAAATAAAAACAAATAATAATAGCAAATAAACACGGGCACATTGTGTAATACCTTGACAACACATGAGATTTTCATTTGAGGGGATGTAGTGAAGTAGAAATCGTGAAATGCCTCCTTTTTGCAAAGCAGAAACATACTTTTAATGTATAGCTGCAATTTGTAAAAAAAAAAAAAAAATAGCATAATCGCCTAGTGTCAAAAATAAGGAAATAATTGCAAACCAAGTTGATTACATAATGCATGTGCTCTCAGGTTATTTACCAGTATCCACAGCCTAGGGCCCTGCGATTTAACGGCCAGAAGGGAAGCAAAAGTAGTCTTGGACTACTTAGGTGGTAATTAAGAATGAGACCTCTAAAAAAGCCAGGCCAGTACTCTCACAGGAGTACACAGTCAATGAAAAAATGAGGATTAAAAAATTATCTAAACAAGACAAATAAAAATGATGATAATATAAAATAATATATATTAAACTGAAGGTAGACAGAAAAATGAGGAAGAAGAGAAAAAATGAGAAATGTATTTGAAGAGGTGAAAGAAAGGAAGTAGAAAATTTATAAAGAGCAATTCTTCTGTTCATCAGGCTGTGATTCAAATTATAATAAATTCAGAATCCAGGAAACTCCTTTTAAAAAAAATCTTAATTTTTATTTTAGGTTCAGGGGTGTATGTGCAGGTTTGTTATACAGGTAAACTCGTGACTTGGGAGTTTGGTATATAGATTATTTCATCACCAAGGTATTAATCATATTACCCAAAGTTTTTTTTTTTTTTTTTTTTTTTTTTTTTCTGAACATCTCCCTTCTCCAACCCTCCACCCCTAGGTTGGCCCCAGTGTCTGTCGTTCCCTTCTTTCCTTGCGTATGTTCTCATAATTTAGCTCCCACTTATAAGTAAGAACATGTGGTATTTGGTTTTCTGTTCTTGCGTTAGTTTGCTGAGCTTAATGGCCTCCAGATCCAACCACGTTCTTGCAGAAGATATGAGCTTGCTCTTTTCATGGATGCATAGTATTGCATGTGTATATGTACCACATTATCCAGTCTACCACTGATGGGCATTTAGGTTGATTCTGTGTGTTTGCTGTTGTGAATAGTGCTGCAGTGAAGATATGCATGCATATGTCTTTATGGTAGCAGCAATTTATATTTCTTTGGGTAAACCCAGTAATGGGACTGTTGAGTTGAATGATAGTTCTGTTTTTAGTATTTTGAGGAACGGCCACAAGACTTGCCACAATGTTTGAAGTAACTTACACTCCCACTAGCAGTGCATAAGTGTTCCCCCCCCCCTTTTTTTTTTTTGCAACCTCTCTAGAATCTGTTATTTTTTAATTTTTTAATCATAGCCATTCTGAGAGGTGGGAGATGGTATCTGATTGTGGTTTTGCTTTGGATTTCTCTGATGATTTGTATAATAATATTGAGCATTTTTCATTATGTTTGTTGACTGCATGTTATATTTTCTTTTGAAAACGGTAGGTTCATGTCCTTTGCCCAGTTTCAAATGGGGTTGTTCAGTTTTTGCTTGTGAATTTTTAAGGTCCTTGTGAATTCTGGATATTAGACCTTTGTCAGATGTATAGTTTGCAAATATTTCCTCTCATTCCATAGGTTGCATGTTTATGTGTTGATAGTTTATTTGCTGTACAGAAGCTCTTCAATTAGGTCCCATTTAACAATTTTGCTTTGGTTGCCATTGCTTTTAGAGTCTTCATCATGAAATTTTTGCCAGTTCTTATGTCAAAAACGGTATGTCCAAGGTTATCTTCCAGGGTTTTTATAGTTTAAGGTTTTATGTTTAGATCTTTAATCCATCTTGAGTCTATTTTTGTATATGGTATAAGGAGAGGGTCCAATTTCAATCTTCTGCCTATAGCTAGCCAGTTATCCTAGAATCATTTATTAAATGAGGAGTCCTTTTCTCAATGCTTGTTTTGTCTGCTTTGTCAAAGATCAAATTGTTGTGTGTTGCTTTTCTTTCTGGCCTCTCAATTCTGTTCCATTACTCTATGTGTTTGTTTTGGTACCAGTATCATCTTGTTTTGGTTAGTGTAGCCTTGCAGTACAGTTTGAAGTCAGACAATGTGATTCCTCCAGTTTTTTTCCTCTTTGCTTAGGATTGCCTTGGCTATTCAGGCTCCTTTTTGTTTTCACGTGAACTTTACAATAGTTTTTCTTATTCTGTGACAAATGTCATTGGTAGTTTGATGGGAACAGCCCTGAATCTATACATTGCTTTGGGACATAGGGCAATTTTAATAATATTGATTCTTCCTATCCAAGAACATGGAATGCTCTTCTATTTGTTTGTGTCATCTCTGATTTCCTTGAGCTGTGTTTTGTAATTCTCATTGCAGAGATTGTTCTCTTCTCTGCTGAGCTGTATTCCTACATATTTTATTGTTTTTGTGACAATTGAGAATATGATTGCTTTCCTGATTTGACTTTCAACTTGCATGCTGTCAGTGTACAGGAATGCTACTGATTTTTGTACATTGATTTTGTATCCAAAAATTTTGCTGAAGTTGATTGTCCCTCAAGGAGCTTTTGGGCAGTGACTATGGGGTTTTCTAGCTAGTGAATAATGTCATCTTCAAACAGGGATAGTTTGGCTTTCTCTCTTCCTATTTAGATACCTTTTATCTCTTCCCCTTACCTGTTTGCTCTGACCAGAACTTCCAGTACTATTAAATGGGAGTGGTGATCAAGAGTATACTCATCCTGCTCCAGTTTTAAATGCAAATATGTCCAGCTTTTGCCCACTAAGTATGATGTTGGCAGTGGGTTTGTCATAGATCCCTCTTATTATGTGTTCCCTCAATACCTAGTTTATTGAGTGTTTTTAACATGAAGGAGTGTTGAACTTTATTGAAAGCCTTGTCTGCATCTATTGAGATAATCATGTGGTTTTTGTTTTTCTTCTGCTTATGTGATGAATTACATTTTTTGATTTGCATATATTGAGCCAACTTTGCATCCCAGAGATAAAGTCTGTTTGATTGTGGTGGATTAGCTTTTTGATGTGCTGCTGAAGTCAGTTTTCTGTTATTTTGTTGAAAATGTTAGTCCATTTTCACACTGCTGTAAGGAACTACCTGAGACTGGATAATTTATGAAGAAAAGAGGTTAAATTGACTCATCATTGAACATGGCTGGGGAGGTTTCAGATAACCTACAATCATTTTGGAAGGTAAAGGGGTAGCAAGTCACATCTTACATGATAGCAGGAGAGAGAGATAACGTGAAAGGGAAGTGCCACCAATTTTCAAACAACCATATATTGTGAGAACTCATTCATTATCATGAGAACAGAAAGGGGCAAATTCACCTTCCTGATTTGATCATCTTCACCATGACTCTCCCCTAACATGTAGTGATTACAGTCTGAGATGAGATTTCGGTGGGGACACAGAGCCAAACCCTATCAATCTTTATCAAAGATATCAGTATAATTTTTTTTTTTTTTTCACTGTGTCTCTGCCAGGATTTGGTATTAGGATGATGCTTGTCTCATAGAATGAGTTGAAGATGAGTCTCCCTTCTTCAATTTTTTGGAATAGCTTCAGTATGAATGGCACCAGCTCTTCTTCATATATCTGGTAGAATTCATATATTAATTGATCTATTTCTGGGCATTTTGGGGAGGGGGTTGGTAGGCTATCTATTAATGATTCAATTTCAGAGCTAATTATTGGTCTGTTCAGGAATTCAATTTCCTCCTGGTTCAGTCTCGGGAATGTATACGTGTCCAGGAATTTATCCATTTATTCTAGATTATCTAATTTGTTTGCATAGAAGTATTTCTGTGGGGTCAGTAGTAATGTTCCCTTTGTTGCTTCTGATTGTGTTTATTTGGATCTTCTTTCTTTTCTTCTTTATTAGTCTAGGTAGTAGAGCATCTATCTTATTGTTGTTTTCAAATAACAAACTCGTGGATTTGTTTATACTTCGTATGTTTTTTTTTTTTTTTTCATTCTTAGAGAACTACAGAGAGACTCAGATTCCCACAATATAATAGTGCAAGGCTTCAACACCACAATGACAGCATTAGATAGATCATCAAGGCAGAAAATTAACAAAGATATTCAAGACCTGAACTTAACACTTGACCAAATGAACTTGATAGACATGTACAGAACTCTCCATGAAAAAACAACAGAATGTACATTCTTCTCATCACCACATGGTACATGCTCTAAAATTGACTATGCAATCTGAAATAAGACAACCCTTAGCAAACTGAAAAAAACTAAAATCATATCAACCACACTCATATTACAGTCCAATAAAAATAGAAATCAAAGTCAAAGAAAATTGCTCAAAACCATGCAGTTTCATAGAAATTAAAGAACCTGCTCCTGTGCAACTCTTGGGTAAATAATAAACTTAAATCAGAAGTGAAAAAGTTCTTTGAAACTATTGAGAACAAAGACAAAATATATCAGAATCTCTGGGGCATGGCTCAGGCAGTGTTAAGTGGGAAATTTATAGCACTCAATGCCTACATTAAAAAGTTAGAAAGATCTCAAATTACAACCTAATATCACAACTAGAAGAACTAGAGAAGCAAGAGCAAACCAGTGCCAAAGCTAGCAAAACACAAGAAATAACCAAAATCAGAGCTGAACCGAAGGAGATAGAGACACACACAAAAAAACAGGAAACCCTTAACTCAAACGTAATTTAATTAAATTGACTAAGGGAAGTTGGTGCAAATTGTTGGGCCTATGGGTATGCAGAAGACAAGAGTTGAGCTTTGGGAGCCTCCACCTATATTTCAGAGGATATACAGAAAAGTACAGAAAAGTCTGGATGTGCAGGCAGAAGTCTGCTGCAGGGGCAGAGCCCTCACAGAGAACATTTGCTAGGGCAGTACAGAAGGGAAATGTGGGATTGGAGCTCCCATACAGTATCCACTGGGGCACTGCCTAGTGGAGCTGTGAAAAGAGGGCCACCATCCTCCAAACCTCCAAACAGAAAGGTAGATCCACTGACAGCTTGCCTCATGCACATGAAAAAGCCACAAATATTCAATGCCAGACTGTAAAAGCAGCTACAGGTGTGTACCCTGCAGAGCAACAGGCCTAGACCTGCCCAAGGTTGTGGGACCCCACCCTTTGCATCAGCATGCTCTGGACGTGAGCCATGGAGTCAAAGGAGATTTTGGAGCTTTAAGATTCAATGACTGTCTTCCAGCGTTTTGGATTTGCATGGGGAACTACGGCCTTTTTATTTTGGCCAATTGACTTTTGGAATTTGGGGTACCAAATGCTTGTATCCCCATTGTATTTTGGAAGTAATTAACTTGTTTTAGATTTCACAGGCTCATAGGCAAAAGGGACTTGCTTTGTCTCAGATGAGACTTTGAACTTGTACTTTTGGGATAATGCTGGAATGAGTTAATACTTTAAGGGACTGTTTGGAAGGCATAAGTGTCTTTGAAATGTGAAAGGAACATGAGATTTGGGAGTGACCAGGGGCAAAATAACATGATTTGTCTCTGTGTCCCCACCCAAATCTTATCTCTAGTTATAATCCCCATGTGTGGAGGGAGGGTCTTGGTGGGAGGTAATTGGGTCTTGGGGGCAATTTCTCTCATGCTGTTCCCGTGATGGTGAATGAGTTCTCACCTGAACTAATGGTTTTATTTATTTATTTATTTTTTTTTTCTTTTTTTTTTTTTTTTAATTTATTTATTATTATTATCCTTTAAGTTGTTGGGTACATGTGCATAACGTGCAGGTTTGTTACATATGTATACTTGTGCCATGTTGCTGTGCTGCACCCATCAACTCGTCATTTACATCAGGTATAACTCCCAATGCAATCCCTCCCCCCTCCCCCCTCCCCATGATAGGCCCCGGTGTGTGATGTTCCCCTTCCTGAGTCCGAGTGATCTCATTGTTCAGTTCCCACCTATGAGTGAGAACATGCGGTGTTTGGTTTTCTGTTCTTGTGATAGTTTGCTAAGAATGATGGATTCCAGCTGCATCCAAGTCCCTACAAAGGACTCAAACTCAACACTTCCTTGTGCTCTCTAACTCTCTCCTGCTGTTTTGTGAAGAAGATGCCTGCCTGCTTCCCCTTCACCTTCTACCATTATTGTAAGTTTCCTGAGGTCTCCCCAGTCACGTGGAACTGTGAGTCAATTAAACATCTTTTGCTTACAAGTTACCCAGTCTCGGGTAGTATCTTTATTGCAGTGTGAGAATGGACTAATACACTATGCAAAGCAAATTGTCAGGCATATTAATAATGAGAAAGTCATAACCAATTTGGTCAAACTACCAAATATCAAGAACAAAAGATAATATTAAAAATGAATTCAGAGGAAAAAGAGAGATTGCCTTCAAAAGAATGATACATTAATGTCAGGTTTCACAATTACAGAAAAGGCCGTTTGATGTGGAATTATCTTTAAAACTGTGATGGAACCTAATTGTTGGTCTTGAATTGCATACCTTAGTAAACTATCATTTGAGCACAAAGCCAAGGGAAAAACTTTGTTTTAATTATTAGTCATATATTTTGCAGCTGCATAGTGTGCTATTGTGTATATATACCACATTTTCATTATCTAATCCACCATCGATGGGCACCTAGGTTGATGTCCTTTGAAGCAACATGAATGCAGTTGGAGGCCATAATCCTGAACAAATTAACACAAGAACAGAGAACCAAATAATGCATGCTCTCATGTATAAGTGGGAGCTAAACAATGAGCAAACATGGGAACAATAGACTGTGGACTACCGGAGGGGGAAAATCCTATTAGAAATTCAAAACATGAGATTAAAACAATAATAAGAACATTTTGGACTTAAGAGTAATTAGGTATGCAACGCAGTATTTACAGTTCAGTTTTTGACTTTATGTTTTCCAGCCAAGGATTACAAGAAATTCACCTCTGATTGGCTTATTGATTGGTTGCAATAGGGAAATCTCACATAGTGGGGAATCTTGGGAGGTCTCAATAAGAGGATATGAGAAGGCTTATTGTAAGATTTAGATTTGTGCTAGATGTTTTTGGAGAGACTTTAAGGAAGTACTGCTTTACTATAGATTGAATGCTCTCAGGAAGTGAGGAGAATTCTGACTAGTTATGCTAATAATTTTACCTAGCAGGAAAGAGAAATGAATAGAGGGTAAAGCAGTGCCTGGAAAAGAAGCAACAGTCACTCATGCCAGCCAGGAGAGGGGAGTGCTTGTTTTTTGTGCGTGTGTGGCTTGAACAATATTGGTATTTCATCTGTGTTTCAGCATGGTTACAGAGTAGTCTGGTTCCATCATATTCATAGAGTGGCTTTATCTGATGTTAGCGCTTCGTGAAATTTTTTAACAGGAGAACACCGCAGTCTAGTTGATAGTACCAGGCCAGTTTCCTGCTGTCTGAAGTTGATTTTCTATTTCTCAAAATCTTACACCGGAAAGAAGAAAGTCTGAAAATAGTGAGCGATATAGCTATCTTATGAAACTAGAAAAAATGGAAGCTATATATCTCTCTAGGGTATAAAATAGAAATGTAACATAATCAACACTACTCAAGCAGAGTAGAAGGAAGAAAATTAAAAAGGGCTATAATGCATAATGGTTAAGAACTGAGAGTTGGAAGCCAGACTGTCTTAGTTCAAGGCAGTTTCTGTACTCTACTAAAGCAGTGACCTTGGGTGAATTTCTTAGCCTGAACACACCAAAGTTCCCCCTTATATCAATGAGAATAAACCCATAGTGGGGCTGTGAAAATTACATGAATAAATACATGAAAAATGCTTATCAAGTGCCTAGGTTATAATCAGCAATATGTGAGTAATTTATTAATGTAAGAGCAGAAATAAAGTAAAACCAAAAAAGCTACAATTTAGTTTTTATAGAAGACCAATAAGTACACAGTGAAATAATAATATAATAGATATACAGAATAGTCTCTGGGGTGAAACTTCAAACAGAGTGAGCTACAAATGATACATGATAGGTCAGAAATGGAGCCAGGTGCCTGTGGTGGCCACAGCTCGAGGGCCAGTCACCAACATCTATAAGAAGGCTCTCAGTTTACCCAGATTTAATGTTGTTTTTTTTTGGCGGGGGGGGGACGTGGGGGTTGCTTTCTTTTGAGGCAGAGTCTTGCTCTGTCACCCAGACTGGAGCGTGGTAGCATGATCTCGTCTCACTGCAACCTCCTCCTCCTGGATTCAAATGATTCTCCTGTCTCAGTCTTCCAAGTAACTGGGATTACAGGCACACACCACTACATCCAGATAATTTTTGTATTTTTATTAGAGCCAGGTTTTTCCCATGTTAGCCAGGCTGGTCTCGGATTCCGACCTCAGGTGACCTGCCAACCTCACAGAGTGCTGGGACCACAAATGTGAGCCACCACACCTGACCAATGTTTAAATAATGTAACTTCTATGTACACAGTGTTAAGAAATAATTGGCTGGGCGCAGTGGCTCAAACCTGTAATCCTAGCACTTTGGGAGGCTGAAAGGGGTGGATTACCTGAGCTCAGGAGTTTGAGACCAGCCTGAGGAACACGGTGAAACCCTGTCTGTACTAAAAACACAAAAAATTAGCTGGGCATGGTGGTGGGCACCTGTAATCCCAGCTACTACTTAGAAGGCTAAGACAGGAGAATCACTTGAACCTGATAGGCAGAGGTTGCAGTAAGCTGAGATCACGCCATTGCACTTAACCCTAGTGACAAAGTATAACTCTGTCTCAAAAATTAAAAAAAAAAAGAAAAAAAATAATATTTGGGAAGCATTACCTAAAGTTAATCTTACATATTTTGTAAGAAAACATATACAAAAATATTTATAATCTGTTTGGAAACATTCTAAATGTCCATCAAAAGAACAATGGACACCTCAGATTAAGTCATTTGAAACTGATGTTATACAACCTTTTTTGACCTATGAAAACAGAAATTTTGTATGGCTCTAATGAATACATTTTGGTATATTTACTCAATAGAATACTATTTAGCTGTAAAATTGAATGAACTGGAACTTCAGGTATCTGATGGAGATTTAAAACTCTATCAAGAAAAAAAGCAAATTGTAGAGAATCGGATTTACTGTGATACTGTTCTGTAAAGTTTTAAAACATATGAAATAATATTTTTAAAAAACGTATTCAGTGACACAAGGTGGGTGACACTTAGATCTGATATCAATCATTCATTCCCATATCTCTTCTTCCTTTTCAAATTCCTCTATGGCTACATATACTCACATTCCCAACATTAAGGTAGAAAATGACAGCAATATGATGCCACCGTGGAAAAGTGCAGTAAGGAGGATTCTGTTGAGGGTTTCCTGAGAAAAGTTTATTTTCCTAATAAAATGTTAGGCATTGCTACTTGGATCTCTTTTGTCTTTCAGCTTGAAGGAAAATTGATAAGTCAAGCTTGGACAGCTATATTGAAACCGAGGAAAGATTCAGTATAGCTTCTAAACTAACATGAATGATCTATTAAAGAAATTCCAGCAACAAATTATTTTCAGACATGTTATTATGAAAATATATCTCAATCTTGGCTACTTAAATTTTTGGTTGCTTGAAGCGAAAGGTTTTCTTAACTTATGTGTTACTTAAATTCTTTAAGACTCATTTGTTTATCAGTGCCATGGTTAAAATACTGGCACTTTCATAAAGGTTTCTAGAGATTAAATAAAACAAGGCACTGAACGGTCTTAGTTCAGTGTGTGGTATGTCATATCATCTTGAAAAGCATTATTTAATACAAGAAAGCTAACTTTAAATAATAGACTGTGAAGAAGGATAAGTACTCAATTAATGCATTTATGTATGGATGGTGTTTAATGAATGCGAAATAAGTGTTGATAAGGGAGTTGAGAAGAAGAATCCTGAGAGGTAAAGGGAAGATTGAAATTTGATAATTTTTTTGACATCTCCTCTATTAGAGTGAATGTTTCTTGAGTCCAAAGTACACAATTTACTCATGTTTTATTAACAGTACTTGGAGCAAGGAAAGAGTTCAAAATATGTATGGAAAATTAAGAAGAGAGGACAAGAGAGGTTGTGTGACTTGACAGTACTAGCATAATACTGAACTTCTTTTCCTTAAATATGCAAATTCTAATAAATATTTTCAATTAAATGAATGTAAGAAGAATATTTTATACTCAATAAAATTATATGACTATGAATTTTTCAAATTATTCCACTTTTAAAATATATTAACTAGGCAAACAAACATTGCTTTTATTGATAGATTAACTAGCAGTGATAGAAACATTTTGGTAGCTTATTGTTTATATTGAGAAATTACAGAAAAGAGTTTGCATTTTGAACAGAATATCTAAAAATTGTCTAAGCCTTGGAAAATAGAAACCTAATATCACTATCCAATAATCTCTTCTGCTTTTTGAAAAGATCTCTGTTTAAAAGAGAGATTACAACTTGAATTTTTCTTTCTTGTCGGTACACTCCAATCATCACATATGCTTTCACCACTGTGAAATAAAGAATGCATGTACTCCAGTACAATCAAAGAGGAACGAAATTAGGCCAGCACCTATTCATACTCCAACTCTCTCTTTCAGAAAATGGAAACCACATACCTTTGTGAGATGTAACACTGAATAGCAAGGCCAACAAATTTAAAAAAGAGTCCAAATATCACTGGAGAAAAGTAAGAAAACCAAAACAAATATGCTACCTTTTATTCTATAAGATTATTTTCGAAGAATTGCAGAATGAATACATATTATTCCGTTCTATAATGGCAACAATTCACCATACTTATAAACTTTCTGGAAAGCTCTAATCAAGTCGATATGGTTTAAAAGTACATTTTTTTTTTTCCACAGTAGGTCAAAAATGTAGAATTTGGATGTGACACAATATGTGCAAAATGATTCTTAATGATCATGGGCAATTGTCCCAGAAGGGCAGTAATAGTACATAATTTTAGAATTTTGTGTGTCACGTACATTTTGTGGATGGGACTTGATCACTTGGCACTGCATATCATTTGGAACAAATTAAATATATGACTCATTATATCTCAATTAAAAGATGAAAATAATTGGGTACTTTCAGTGAAAATGGTAGAAAGAGGACTTCTGAAAATGTTATCCACCACAAAAGGGCAAAAAAAATTCAGATCAGACTTCTGTTAACTCTAAAAATGAACCAAAGGCTTGCAGGAACCAATAAACATTTAGACAAAAAAATGACTGAACTTCAGCAGTAAGAGTGAGTTTATGGTATTATTATTTACCTTTCTCCAACTCCTGGTCCTCAAATCTTCAGCATCCTTGAAACATAACAGCCCATATTCTTGGTACCAGAGAGAGTAAAATGGGCTAGAGCTCTTTCAAAGTTGAATTCCCAAAGAATATTCACCATGTGACCTGTCTGCCATTCCCTGGTAGACCCCAATCAGAAGACTTATGTTTATTTGATCCAGTGCTAAAAGTTTCTGGGGATGAGGAGGCTGCTGGTTTGTCAAATATCTTAACATCAAAGCTGTCTGAGGCAATGGATAATAGTTGGAATAAACAATAGACTAAAAAAATTGAAAAAGGAGAAGCTGAGGCATTAAGGTGTCCACAGAGGCTCTGAAAAGTTGTGACATATTCCTGGGAATCTAGAGGTTACAATCAAGCACATGCCTGGGAAGGACCTGTGATGACCCTAATCTTTTAACTCTAACTGAGCTTGAGACTCTGTGAAAGTAAGAAGTAAAGAGTTAGGCAAAGATGTAAATTGTCTAGTTGAGTATTGAAGTCATGCCGAAATATGCACAGAGTCCTTCAGCAAAACTGAGGTGTATTAATTCCAGGCTTTTAGGGAAAAGTGTATCTAATCATTAGCTGGTCACTAAATTAACAAAATACAGACTTCAGTGGCTACACATGACAAAGACACATAATTTACAAAATTAATTCGAATAAGTCACTATACAAAAAAAATAGTTAAACAAGAAGAGAGATCCAAAGTCAGTAACTTAATCTTTGACCTTTAGATGTTGGAAAAAGAAAAGTAAACTCAACCTAAATTGAGTACAAAGAAACAAATAATAAAGACTAGAGTGAAAGTGAAATTTGGAATAGGAAAACAACAGTGAAAATTATCAAAATCAAACTTTCTTTGGTTAACCTAAATGAAGTGGAAAAATGTCTAGAAAGACAAAAACTACAAAAAAATTGACTCAAGAAGAGATAGAAAAGCTAAATAGACTTATGCCAAGTAAAAAGACTGATTTAGTATTCAAAAATATTACCACAAAGAAAAGCACAGAATAAGAATGCTTCACTGGAATCCCAATCAAAGCATTACGCAAGAATTAATGACAATCCTTCACAAAAAAATAGAAGAGTGAGGGAACATTCTTCAACTTCCTTTATGAGGTCCTTTATGAGGTATCCCTGATACCAAAACCAAAAAGATCACAAAAAGGAGACTTCAGACCATTTTCTTTTATGAATATAGAACAAAAATTGTTAACAATATTCTAGGAGGATACAGAAACAATTATACACCATGGCCAAGTAGGATTTATTCTAGGAAAACATGTCTTTTTCAACATATGAAGAATCTAACAATATTATAAGCCACATAAAATAAACATACATGTAACATAGACACATACACACACAAAAAATGTTTCAAAAAATCCAAAACCTTTTTATCATGAAAACACCCTAACAAACTAGTACTAAAAGGAAACTACTGCAACTTGATTAAGGTCATTTACTAAATCAAGCAAATCCACAATTCACATCACTTGATGAAAGAGTAAAAGCTTTTCCTTTAAAATAAAGGCAAGGCTGTGCACTCTTGTCTGTTCAACATTGCACTATAGTCCCTAACCAAAGCATGGGCAGGAAAAAGAAATAAAAACATACATGTTGGAAAGGAAGAAGTAAAACAATTTGCAGATGAAATGATTTTATATACAGAAAACTCCAAAAAGTTCAAACAGAGGAAAAAAATGGACTCAACAGTTTAGTTTAGCAAGGTTACAAAAGTTGTACTTCTGTATCATGGAAATAAACAGACCAAAAATGAAATTTAAAAAACAATTTTATCTTAAATCATATAAATATAGTAAAGTGTTTAGAGATTAATTTCACGATAGAAGTGCAAGCATGTACTCTTAAACTAGAAAACATTGTTGAGAGAAATCAAAAGGACCTAAATGGCCATACTCCCCAAATTGATCTACAGATTGAATGAAATTCCAATGAAAATTTTCAAGTGCTTATTTTCTTTTTTAAAGAGATGGATAAGCTGAACATAAAATGCATATAGAATTTTAAGGGAACCAGAACAGGCAAAACACTCTTGAAAAAAAGTAAAAAACTGAAGAATTTATACTTCCTGAATCCAAAGTTAAATACAAATGTACAGTATTTAATAAATATGCATGGTGCTGTCATAAGGATAGATATATAGATCAATGAAATGAAATTGAAAATCCAGAAATATTACCATACATCTATGGACAATTGATTTGCAACAAGGTACAAATAACATTTTATTGATAAATAATAATATCTTTAAGAAATGGGGCTGGTAAAAGTGAATTTTCACATTAAAGAGAACAAAGTTGGACTCCTATTTCATACAATGTACAAAAATAAATCTGTGATCGAAATGTAAGAACTAAGACCTAAATTCTAAAAACATAGATTTTAATATTTGTATCTGTGGATTAGGAAAGTTTTCTTGGATATGACACCAAAAGTACAAGCAATTAGAAAAAAAAATAGGTAAATTGGTCTTCATCAAAAGTATAAACTTTTGTGCTTCAAAAGATACTGTCAATAAAATGAAAAGATAACTCACATAATCAGAGAAAATATTTGCATATTATGTATACTGTATATAGTATGTATATATAGCACATATACGTATAGTGTGTATATATAGTATATATACATATATATACTATATACATATATAAAATAAAAGTTTAATATCCAGAATATGTAAAGATCCCTTATACTCAACAGAGAAAGACAAATAACTCAACTTAAAATATGGGCAAATGACTTAAATACACATATCTACAAAAAAGATATACAGATGTCCAATAAACACACAAAAATATGCTCAACATCATTAGGTGTTAGGAAAATGCAAATCAAATCCACAATGAGATATCTATTCACATCTACTAGGATAATATAATGGGATGGGGAGTTTGTGCTGATGGATATGGGGTTCATTATTGTGATGAGAAAAACGTTCTGGAATTAGACCATGGTGATAGTTACACACCTATGTAAATATACTAAAGGCCACTGGATTATACAGTTTAAAACAGTGAATTTTATATGTGATTGCATCTCAATGGAAAAGTGAAAAAAATCAGATATCACATCCTTAAGGTCTCTTCTTTTTATTTTTTGCGATGTGATGAAATATACAAAGTCCTAGAAAAATATGTTAATAGAAATTTCTAATGCTGAAGAGCAAAGTTTTAAATAAAAAACAAAGACACAGCAGAGATTGACTTAACATTTAATATAAGTGAATGGAAAAGAAAAGTAGTATATATGTAAGCAGTATATTCAAATAAGTGAGCTCTAAGGTACACCAGACAGTTTGACTCATTCAGCATTGATATTCCACATGACCCAGGGAAAAATGACAGGACAGTCACCTATCAGCAGAAGCTTAAATAGCTCTGAGCTTCCTAAGCATAGAGCTTATACGATGTGATTTAGAGAGTCTTGGTCTAGCCAAATGTTTTGAATAGAGCTCACCATCTCCCCATGTCTCAGCAAAATCCCTATCTATTCTCTGTACCTTCATGATCTGATCTTTTCAAATTGACCTTTATTTCATCTCAATGTTGGCCATAACAAAACAACTCCCACTCATCCCAATTATTGTTTTACGTGCATCTAATTGACTTCAGGAGAAATTAATGCCTTAGAATTACTCCAACTTCCTGTTGATTTTGCAGAACTTTGACCATTGCTCCACCGCCTCAAGATTAGCTGCACTCTGAAAGGGAAAGCCTAAGTGAAAGTAAACAAAGACCTACCGTTCTCCTCAGTATTACACTAAGCAAGACAATATTTAGTAGGAACTTATTCCTTCTTGGATAGTTAATTAGATTCTCACACTTGGGCATATCTTTTTGCAGTAAATGAGACTCTGCCTCTTGCCAGTGAATTGAAAGATCCAAGGGAAGAGTAATCCAGCTAAACTAGATCATTCCATATTCTACATAATGACAACATATGACACATTTGGTGTTTGGCACAAAAAAGTGAAGCAAATTTGGCCCAAAGCAAATTCAGGTTGACATGTGCATGGGGGTTGTTTGATGATTATATTAATTGGAAAGCTCAGTGCTGCTCTAATGTGAAGACTGGGATATGCAGGTATTCTCCAAGGAAGACTTCTATGCCCAGAGGCTTTAAGACCTCCCTTATCTCCCTGGAATGAAGAAAACCACAAAAACAAATTATAAATTTAATTGCACTTGAATTAGTGCCAAAGTGGAAAAATGTCAACTCCATATGTGAGAACATATCTGAACCGTTTCATTTAGAAAAACAACGCTCCAACCATTACTGACCTTAATGAGATTTAGTGCTCAAGACAGTCATTTAAGCAAGTAGGTAAGCAGAAATTAAACCTCTATCATAATGACTCTGAAATAAAATTGGATGGACATATCAGAATTTCTAATTCAGGCGAGATCAGGTAAGATTAGAACAATAATAATTCATTAAAAAGAGACAAGCCTAGATCAATACAAAAATTACATCTTCACCACAATAATTAAGATACTCATTTACGTTTTTTTGCAAGGGGAAACCCAAGAATGATGTCAGGACCCTGTGTACATCCTTTGGAGCTGTTGTATGTTCAACTGTTAATCATGTTTACATAGTGTGAGTTAGATTATTCTGTATTAAGCTTTCTCCTTCATAAAAACTTAAATTTAAAAATAATGTTCTGTGGATATTTATCTCTGTGAGAATTAACTGAGTTTCATTCTCATGTAGGCAAGCACTGTCTCTTTCAAGAACAGCAGCAGCTTTGGGCTTATATTACCAATGTGACAACATCACTGAAAGGATTAGATTTCTCCCTGTAATTTCAGGTAAATCTCTGTGTTGTATTCTCTGTTCAGGCTGGTCATAGTTCCTTTTATGAAGAAGGCAAGAAAGACCTAGGGAGATGAAGACAAACTGGGTGAGGAGGGGACTACTGAGAGAAAGTAAAGCATGTTTTATTTAGTAAAAAAAGAAAAATCAATATCATAATAAACAATGAAGGGAAAAGAGAAACCTAACAGAGTTATACACTGCTATTTTGACTTAAAGAAAAATAAACAATATTAGCAAAGAATGTATATGAAGAGAGGTATAAAAATTATGGCTCATTATTTACATTAGAACTTTTTAAACTTGGGGCTTGGAAAATTTTACTTAATACTGGTCTGTTCATTAAATTTGAATGGATGAAAAAATTGTATAATGCAACAAGTATTTAAGAAAAGATAAAAAGTCAAAAGAAGGCAGAAGACTGAAAGTGAGATGCTTAGCATTGAAAATATAGTAAGATTGAATGGCTTTAAAACATTCAAACAACCGGCAAGTGGGGTGACTCAACTTTACTGTTATATACATGTGGAAAATACAAAATGAGTGGAAAACATAATTCCTGTTAAAATTATGCTTGATATACATGCACTAAGGAATGATATTGTTAGTGTATTATGTAAAAAATTGCAGATGAAGAAATAGAAGTAATTCCCTCCTCATCTAGTTCAATACTTGCCCTACATCAAGAAAAGAACACTTAACAACAATAAAGCACACACATACACACACATCAAATAACATAAAAGGAGAAAAAGAGAGAGAGAAAAAGAAGATAGAGTTTACTGGTATATTGAATGACATATTTTGCCAATGTGAAGAGATAAAGTATAGTCAGACTATTTAATATGGGATATTAAACAAAATGTGTTAACATTGTTTTGTGACTGTATATCCAAAGAATATGATTTGCAATATATTTTAATTACATACTAAAAAATTTTCAATTTAATTCTGTTCATAGGTTTCCCAAATATATAATATTGATTAAATATTAAGTATATTTGATGCAAAAATTAAACCATCAACATAGAGAAAATCAAGGGTGGTGAAAAATAAATCTCATATTCAGGTGACAAATAGTTATGGTTTAATTGAATTGCTGCTACCAAAGTAGTGTTGTCAATTTTCCCACTGTGTGCACTTTATTGCTCAATGATGGTAAAAGAGGAACAGTAGGAGTAATTTAAAATGCTTTTTAGAAATTCCTTTTCTTTCATGATGTCTTCATGCAGCTAAATTAGTTTAAATTAGTTCCTACAGTATTAGCATCCTGTATTTTCCCCAAAACATTCAACATAATTCTAATTATAATGCTTAAATATAATCACAATTCACATGCTATTGATTAAAATAAACATAAGCAAAGTCTGAGAAGATCATATTTTATTAATATTAATCTGTATTTTGCAATCTTAATAGCTAACTAAATCTTAGACATTTTGATCATATGTCTGGGCTGGCAGGTAGGTGAGGATGATTAGAGGGTACAAAAAAGTAGAACAAATGAGACCTATTATTTGATAGCACAACAGAGTGACTGTAGTCAATAATGTAATTGTACATTTTAAAATAACTTAAAGAGTGTAATTTGATTGTTTGTAACTCAAGGAATAAATGCTTGAGGGGATGGATACCCCATTTTCCATTATGTGCTTATTTCACATTGTATACCTATATCAAAATATTTACTGTACTCCATAAATATATACACCCACTTTGTACCCACAAAAATAAAAGAGTAAAATAAAATAAAGGGGTTTGCATTTTCCTTTTTCTTTCCTTTTTTTTTTTTTTTTTTTTTTTTTTTTTTTTGAGATGAAGTCTCGCTCTGTGGCCCAGGCTAGAGTGCAGTGGCCGGATCTCAGCTCACTGCAAGCTCCGCCTCCCGGGTTCCCGCCATTCTCCTGCCTCAGCCTCCCGAGTAGCTGGGACTACAGGCGCCCGCCACCTCGCCCGGCTAGTTTTTTGTATTTTTTAGTAGAGACGGGGTTTCACCGGGTTAGCCAGGATGGTCTCGATCTCCTGACCTCGTGATCCGCCCGTCTCGGCCTCCCAAAGTGCTGGGATTACAGGCTTGAGCCACGGCGCCCGGCCGGGGTTTGCATTTTCTTAAGGGAAAAATGTGATTTTTCTGACTTTCTTTTTTTCCATCAAAAATATTTCCTCGAACCACATCAGACTAATTAAATCATCTAAATAAAAATAAAAGAATGTCTCAAAAAATGCTACTTACCATTTGATTACTTCCTATTATATTTTTCTAATTGATCATTACATTTACATGACTCCTAAAAGGATAACAATGAAGGTGTACACAGTAAAAATATAAATAATAAATACATTGTTAGTACTTCTGTCCCATCCACTTTATTACATGCCTTATTACCTATCCCTTCAGAGGTAACAACATGTAATTGGCTTGTTTATAACCTTCTGATACGGTTTGGCCCTGTGTCCCCACCCAAATGTCATCTCAAATTGTAATCCCCATGTATTGAAGGAGGGAATTGGTGAGAGGTGATTGGATCATGGGAGCAGTTTCCTCATGCTGTTCTTGTGATAGTGAGTGAGTGCCCACGAGAGCTGACAGTGTGGCACTTTCTGTCTTTCTCTCTCCTCCTGCTTTATGAAGAGGATGTCTGTTTCCCCATCACCTTCTGCCATGATTGTAAGTTTCCTGAGGCCTACCCAGCCATGTGGAACCGTGAGTCAATTAAACCTCTTTTCTTTATAAATTGCTCAGTCTCAGGTAGTTCTTTAGAGCAGTATGAAAATGAACCAATGCACTTTCCAACATTTCTTTATTAAATAAGCAAAAAATTAAAGCAAATATATGTTCTTATTTTTCCACTTCATTCTACAAAATAGTGTGTATAAAGTAGCATCTTCTATCCACTCATCTGCACATTATACTCTTAGAAATATCTTCATATTAATATACAGGAAAGTTTCTCAATGATGTTTTATATTTTTGAAGTATAACCTAATTGCAATGAAATGCATAGATATTAAATGTTAAATTGGATGAGTTTGATTATTGTAAACTGCCACATTAACACCACGCAAAAGCACATAGAAAACATTTTGATCACTCCATTCAATTATTTTCCCTCCTGGGTAACTACTTTCTAATTTTCATTATAAAATATACATTTTGATTTTTCTTTAATTTCATAGTCTTCTGGGTCTGACTTCTTTTAATGAATATAAACGCAAGCATGATGAATGCTGTTTTTTATCAGTAGTTACTTTTTATTGGTAGTTGGATAGTAATCAATTTTATACACAAACCACAATGTATTTATCCTTTCTCCCATTGATAAACTTTTCGATTCTTTCCAGCCTTGACTTTTAAAGATGCTATGAACATATATTTACAAATGTCTTTTGAGGACATATATTTTCATTTATCCTGGGTAAATATCTAGTAATGCAATTGTTTGATTGTACAGTAGTTAAGTGTTTAACTTTACAAGACACTATCAAAAAGTTTTTCCAAAATAATTTCATCATTATACACTGCCAGCAGTAATTTATAAGAATTCTAATAATTTTATATCCTCCTCAACAATTGTTTCTTTTTCAATCTTTTTGATATTTATAATAATAATGGGTATGATATCTCACATATTTTTAATTTACAATGTTCAGGTTACCAGTTATGTTCAGTACCTTTTCATGTGTTTATTGGACATGTGTATATTGTCCTATATTAGATTGTTCTTTCATTGCTGTAAAGACATACCTGAAACCAGGTAATGTATAAGAAAAGGGGTTTAATTGGGTCATGCTTCTGCAGGCTGTACAGGAAACATAGTGCCAAAATCTGCTTCTAGGGAGGTCTCATGAAGCTTTTACTCATGGCAGAAGATGAAGGAGGAGCTGATGTGTCACATGGCCAGAGCAGGAGCAAGAGAGAAAGAGAGTGGGGACAGAAGGTACCACATGCTTTTAAGTGATGAGATCTTGCAAGGACTCACTATCACAAAGACAGCACCAAACAATGAGGGATCTGATTCCATTACCCCAACACCTTCCACCAAGCCCCACCTCTAGCACTGAAAGTTAGAATTCAGCATCAGATCTGCGTGAGCACACATCCACACTATATCATGTCCTTTATGAGTTGTCTCTGTAGTACTTTGTCCCTTTTATTCAGTTGTCTCTTTATTGATGCTTTGTAATTGTTCTTTATATAGTATAAATATGAATACATGGACAGATATATCTATACAAATATTTTGTAGTCTGTCATTTGCCTATTAAGTTGTCTGGTTAACTGAGTGTGGTGGCTCATGCCTGTAATCCTAGCACTTTGCAAGGCCAAGGCAGGAGGATCACTTCAGCTCAGGAGTTCAAGACTAGCTTGGCCAACATAGTGAGACCTTGTGTCTATTAAAAAAAAAAAGAAAAAAATTCTCTGACGAGCTGATATTATAAATTTTGAAAATTCAAATGATATCTTTTCTTATTTGATAGCATGTAATTCTGTGTCTGCTGAATGAAATCTTTGACTATCCAAAGAAAATAAATATATTGTTTTGTATTTTCCTCTAGAATAATTATGGTTTCACCTTATATGTTCAAGTTTATGATTCATACTGAACTAATATCTGTGTAATGAAAGGTAAGGTTTTAGGGTACTTTTTATCCATATGGATATCAGATTCTTCTCTCATTATTGTTTTAAGTGTTTTCCTTTGAATGTTAAGTTGACTTGGAACATTTGTTGTAATTTGATTTTCTGTGTACGCATCAGTTTATCTAGACTCTTCCACTCCGTTATTCTATTTGCTTATTCTTACGTCAAGACCACTAAGTTTGTTTTTGGATATTTGTATTAAATCTTTAGCGAGGTAGTTTTTTTCCTCCATATTTTTTTCTTGTTAAAAATGTTTTTCTATTTTAAGATCCTACCTCTTTACATTGTCATATTAGTTATAAAATTATCTCATCAATTTCATTTAAAAACTGCTGGAATTTTCACTGGAATTGTGTTGCATATAAAGGTCATCTGGGGGCTGGGCACCGTGGATCACACCGTGATCCCTGCACTTAGGGAGGTCAAGGCGGGCGGGTAACCTGAGGTCAGGAGTTTGGAACAAGCCTGTCCAACATGGTGAAACCCCGTTTCTACTAAAAACACAATAATTAGCTAGGCTTGGTGGTGGGCGTCTCTAGTTCCGGCTACTCAGGAGGCTGAGGGAGGAGAATCACTTGAACCTGGGAGGCAGATGTTGCAGTGAGCCGAGATCATGCACCTGCACACCAGTCTGGGCAACAGAGACTCCATCTCAAAAAAAGGTAATTTGTAAGAACAGATATTTTAATAATAATAATATTTGAACAATATTGAGTCTTCCAATGGTATGTTTCTTCATTTCTTTGAATATTTTAAAATTTCTTTTACTACTATTTAACATTTAAAAATTTTCCCCTTTTTATTTTTATAAATTGTAGGAGTACATGTGCAGTTTCTTTAAACACAATGCTGTAGTCTTGGTGTTTAGTGTATTATCACTCAGATAATATACATTGTACCTATTGAGTAATTTCTCATCACCCACTGCCCTTCCACACCCCCAGACTTCTAAGTCTCCAATGTTTATTATTCTACAATCTATGTCCATGTGTACACATTATTTAGTTCCCATTGATAAGTGAGAACATTTGACTTCCTGTTTCTGAACTGTTTCACTCAAGATAGTGACCTCCAATTCCATCTATGTTATTGGAACTACATGATTGCATTATTTTTTTATGGATGGATAGTATCATCATGTATATATACCACATTTTCTTATCCAATCACCCATTGATGGACACTTAAATCAATTTCATATATTTACTATTGTGAATAATGCTGCGATAAATATACAAGTCAAGTATCTTTATTACACAATAATATATTTTTGTTTAGATAGATACCCAGTAGTGGGATTCCTAAATTCAGTGATAGTTCTATTTTTGGTTCCTTGAAAATCTCCATACTGTTTTCATAGAGGTTGTACTTACATTTCTATCAACAGTGTATAAGATACCCTTTACTCTTCATCCTTGCCAACATCTATTATTTTTTGACTTTTAATAATAGCCATTATGACTCATGTAAGATGATATCTCATTGCAGTTTTAATTTGCATTTCTGTGATGTTGAACATTTTTGACATGCTTGTTGGCTTTTTGCATATCTTCTTTTGAAAAATGTCTATCCAGGTCTTTTGCCCACTTTTTAATGGGTTATTTGTTTTGTTTTATTGTGTTGCTGTTGAATTGTTTCCTATAAATTCTGTGTATTAGTCTACTGTTAGATGCATAGTTCACAAATATTTTCTTCCACTGTGCAAGCTGTCTGTTCACAAACATTTTCATTATAAAGGTCTTATATATGTTGTTATATTTATTTTTAGGTATTTAATGTTTATAATGCTACTCTAAATGCATTTTAATTGTATTTTTAAAGTGTAGCTAGTACATAGAAATAACATTTATTTCTATATATTGAATGTATATGCTGTGATCTTGTTATATTTCTTTATTAGGTATAGTTCTATTTATAATTGATAGACTCTTCAGCGTCAACCTACACATTATGATGCCTACAAATAAGGAATTTTTGATTTTGCTTCTATAATCTTTATATTTATTTTTAAATAAATGTCTTATTGCCCTGGATATTGAATGTGAATATTAAAGATGTAACCTTCCCTTGTCTCCAATCTTAGATGAAAAGTTTCAATGTTTCCACATTGTGGTTGTAGTTAAAATTTTTTGATGGATAAATATACCTCATAAGATTGAAAAAGTGTTTTTATTCCTATTTCCATTGTTTGAGAGGTTATATTATTATCACTAATAGTAGTATAGGTAGTAGTAGCACCAGTACTAGCAGCAGCAGCAGCAGCAGCAGCAACAGTGTGAGTGAGTGTTTAATGTGTCCAGTGCTTTCTCTGTAACTTTTAAAATGATCATATGAATGTATTTCTTCTCTGGTGAGTAAAAACAACAAAGTCAATGATGGCTGTTTTATTGAACACTTTTCAGTGTAAAACACGTAACTGCATTATTACTTTTAATATTAAATTTGCTTCATGATGTTCTGTTGGAACTTTTCATAGACACCTTTGTGGGAAGCAGTTTCAACTGCCAAGATTGTCCTGCCAGTATATGAAACACAAGACTATATTTCCATAAGCGTTTGCTCAGTAAGGAATGAGTTCTGCAGCTATACTTTCCTGAACTAAGTCTTAGAATACAAGGATGTTCATTTATTTTTAGTCTATATGTAGATATCGAGGCAAACACTTTCATATTTGGAACATTCTTAGAAGCCATTTTTTATTTTCTCTCCCTTCTGATAGTCTGTTAAAAGACTTTATCTGTTATAGTTGTGGAATTAATTACACATGGTATGGTTAATCCAGGAGCTGCTATGGTGCATACAAGTTCTTATAATTCTTCACAAACAGTGAATCACAAAATTTTTGAAAGTTAGAACAGAATTTCTACTAATCACAGAAAGAGCTTCACAGATACTCACAGGGCATTTAATTTACGTCAAAATTTAATAGCTTTCTAGGAGTTTTATGGACTCTTCTGAATTTGATTAAATCTAAGGATTTCACACACTGTTGCATAATAGGAGAATGTGGTCAGCACCATTTATTTTAACTCTTCTTTTTGTGTATAGTAATATGACATTATGTATATAGTTTTCTTCCAATATTGCTAATTGTTTCTTTAATATCTCTTCTCAGAGTAATTGTTATCATCTTCTCACACATAAATTTCCATACTTTCTTTTTGTTATCCCCCTCATCAATAGTTTATATGCAAACCAAATTTTTCAAATAGCCATTTTCCAATCATCTTCAGTTTTAATAATACTAATATTTTGGAATATTACCTTACAACTCAGCTTATTAGCATTGCTTCATGACCTTTAAAATAACTCTTTGGAGAAAAAGCATTGTGGGACAAAAATAGCCTTTCTCTTTTTCATTTAGATACAGAATAAATTAGTAATTGAACAAAGGAATCGGAAAAATTGAGAGCAGGAAAGAATATCTTTGTATAAAACCGGTTGGAGAACATGACTGCAATATTAGATGGAGCTCTGGCTCTGTCATCCCACCACTGTCACCATTAGCATGTTAGTATGGATTTTGAGAAGCCCAACTCATGGGAAAAGCTTAGGTCACCAGAGGAGACTCACTCACCTAGAACTGCTGTCATGCACTTACCTGAGGCAAGGGGAAAAAATCTCCTTTACTAGAACATTTTAATAGACTTGTTCCATCCAGTCATTACAGTCATTAAACAAATAGCTGCATCTCTCCCAAAAATCAGGTACTTATTTTCTTTTCTCCCACACCAACTATTTTAGCAACGTTCATTCACTGATTCACAGTAATTATACTGTCAAGCACTTTGCTAAGTCTTGCATTTATGGTGCTGCAAACACTTCTTGAAATTTATCATTTTCTGAAGAAGAGAATATCAAGTAAAAAGCTGTGAACAATATCTAAAATTATGAAGTTATAAGGAAAACTCACAGAGCACTATGACAGAAAAGGGCAGTCTTCTACGAAAAGATAGTTTGGGTGGGCAATTCTGAAGAGTGGACATATTAGTGAGACATGAGTAATGGACACTAGCCATTCAGAATTGGAAGAGTATGAAGTGGGAAGCTGGGCAGAGTCTAAGGGCAGGGACAATGCATATGAAGGTAAAGAAAGAGGATCAGCAAGGTTCTGATGACCACAAAGGAAAGTGATTTAAGATGAGGCTGCAGAAGCAGGCAGGGGCAGATTATAGCAGGTCTTATGGATTAATCACATTCAACCTGCTTAAAATGTGCGTAAGGGCACAAAACATATGCATTAGTAAATTTTAAATTCTGCAGTTTGAATACAGTCTTTGATTCAAGATTAAGGGTGACTAGTCAAGATAATATAGTCTAGAACTCACCACAGAGTTTCAGACTATACTCCTGTATTTAATCTATATCCACTGTAGAGAATACTTATAGTAAGTGAATAATGATGGAATGAGTTGCCTTCTTAGTTAACTAAGGTACTGCATTCTTGTTTTCTTTGTATGTAAAATATTTCAATCTAAACAAATTTCCAAATAATATTTAAAAAGTAATAGAATAGGATATAAGAAAGAGGGGGAAAAAAAGCTCTGTGCTTCCTATTGGTCATCACTTAACTTTGGTTTTCTGTTTTAAACAGGTTAATATATTCTAGTTCTTTTTAAATTTAATCTGATATTTTTATACTAAGTTTCTTATATTAATGAGAAACATAAAAGTTATATGTGACTTTTAAAAAGTAATATATAAAGAATCAAATTAATTAAACATCTCTGCAGAATAAGTTGAGACCATGTATTTATGAATCAAAAAAGATGGTACTGTTCACTCAGGAACCAGGAAGAGTCTGCTAATAAATCTTATGAGATAGGAGATCTTCTGAAAATATTGAAACGTTTTCACCATTTATCTAGTGTAGCCTCTACATTTCATTTAGTGGAAGGCAGAAATTTGCATGTGCCTTTTTGTAAAGCAGATTGGAATGGTGAATAATAAAAATAATAAAGAACCTGTATTTGTAACAATTCATGAAGCAAATTTCAAAATGCATGATAAATTCCATTTCTATTTATATGTGAATTATATCCATATTCATTAGAACAATAATGATGTTTAAGGATGGGTAAGTCATTGTATTAACCATATTTTTATTTTCTGTAAATTGATGCTTAACATAAACCTATGAGACTATTAGCACCCGCTGAGGGAATTGTGACTGACCTAGAGCTATCCAGAGTACTTACATAGTTTTAAATTATATATTATTTTTTGAGGGGCTGGTATGGTTTGGCTCTGTGTTCTCACCCAAATCGCACCTTGAATTATAATAATCCCCACATGTCATGTGAAGAACCCAGTGGAAGGTAATCGAATTATGGGGGCGGATTTTCTCTGTGCTGTTCTCATGATAGTGAATAAATCTTATCAGATCTGATGGTTTTATAAAGGGCGGTTCCCCTCCACCTGCCCTCTTGCCTGCTGCCATGTAAGACGTGGCTTTGCTTCTTCTTCCCTTCTGCCATGATTGTGAGGCCTCGTCAGGTTTGTGGAGCTGAGTCCAGTACACCTCTTTCTCTTTATAAATTATGCAATCTCAGGTATGTCTTTATTAGCAGGGTGAGAACAGGCAAATACAGGGGTTGTGGGAAGGCTCATCTGGATGTGGTGTCTCACCTTGTCACCCAGACCAGAGTGCAGTGCCTTTTAGTCATAGAAAAGATGAACTGAAATTAATACTGCTACAGAGTAGCCAAAACTGTTTAGAGTCATAGAAACACTTTCAAAAAACAGTCACAATAAAAAACAATGAAAGTAGATTTCTACAGAATATATAGAATTAAATTCAATATGGCAACTGTCAACACTTTTATAACTTATAAGAGAGGTAAAATCTAATAACAGAAAAAAATCCCTAAGCTATCACATAACCTGCTGTTAGTTGAAAATAAGAAATGCACTTGAAGTACTTCCATGATAAAGGAAATGTAAAAATTTTGCATTATTCTGACCTTAGAGTTCACAGTGAATTGCCTACATGGGACAGAATCAGAAACATTGGGTAAGATATTTCCAAATTTGCAGTAGGCAATATATTTTATTTTTCTCCAAAGTCCCATTTATAGACTATTATTAGAAGCAAAATAGTCTACTTGATGGCGCAGTGGACTGATTCAATATGTCAGATTCCATGTTCCTATCCAGTGGACTGAAAAAAAAGGCACACGAATTTTATTTAAAATGGGGCAAATCAAGCATTGCTTTATAAAGACCATTTGCATATCATGTAGGAGATCTTAAACAAAAGTACTTTTGTGGTTATCCAACCACATAAATACCTGGGCAACTTCTTTTAAAAGCTGAACATTTTTTTTTTCCATATTAAAATTTACTATGAGGAAAAATCAAATGGATTTTTTTTCCCCACTGGTAAAACAGACCTCACTATTGCACAAAATAAATAAATAAATAAATAAATAAATAATAGCACTTCTCATGACTATAACCTAGCAATATAAAGTGAATATAAATAGCTCTGAGGGTAAAAGGTTTAATGAATGACTGTCTTGTTTGCCAGCCATTACCCAAGGTTTGCCCTACTTACCTGGTATGAAATTCACCAGAAGTATTGTGGGACAATTGTGTAGTCTTTGGACACCTTTAATGGTATCAAAACAATAATAATCCTTATAATAAATTTTAGGGTTGCTTAGATTTATTTGTTTTGTTGACCCATATGTCTGTAATATATATACGTGTTTATATACATACAAAGTCATATATGCAAAGTAGGGGCATTCAGTATCAATTGGTAACTGAAATGCATTTTAGAAAATGAATGAGAAATATATCATTCCTGCAGTTAGATTATATTTTAAGGGAAAACATGTATAATACCTGTAATTTTTTATATATATAGTAGTTATAAAAATCTTTATTTTTAAATTCTGATTAATATATGCATTTGTTTTAATATTATTTATATATAATATGAAGGGAGAGTATGTCTTGTTTCTATATTATCAATAAGTCAAAAAACAAATTTGGAAAAAATATTTTTTAAACATCAACTGAATGAGAAACTTCTTCCTGTTGAGTATATTTTTTCTGTGAATATTCCATTCCACATACGGGAAAGAAATATGAAAAAAATCACATACTTAGAATAATTAAAAACTGTTTCCTCAGTTAAACCTGATTACAATATAAAATATGAATGCCCGCAAATGATTTTCCAACTTAAAGAAAATATGACCTTGTATGTTGCCATTCTGCATTTTTGCAGCGTGCACTCTGCCCCCTTGCTTCCTTTTTCTGTGGTCTGGCTGTATACACATGCCTCCTACATTTACTTTGTTCACACACAAGAATACACTTTAGTTCAGCCTCCTCTTTAAACAAACCATAGCATCTAAAAGGAACAGATGATCAAAGAAAGAAAAAAGAGTAATGCAGAAAGGGGAGCATAATGCCTATTAGGGTTTCCTTGTTTAAATATTACAAAATATATTTTTGAATAGTGACAAAATGACGAGATTAAAAAGGAGGGGAAGTAAACTGGGAACTACTGGGGAGCAAATCACAAAGTAATAGAAAAGGATGATCTTGAAGCTTGTTAGAGAAAAAAAGTAGAAAAAAAAAGAAACGGAGTTTCCATTATATTCACTAATTGTGTATTATTCGTTTCATGATTTTTACATTCTGTTACAATTATATTAAGGGTAGGTGAGACTCAAGACACTCAAATTACCTCCTCTCATAGCACGTTCATAGGAGTTTTTAAGAAAAATCTCTGAAGGCATTAATACAAGGTAGAGAGAAAAGCAATAAGGAAATTATCTGGTTTTGAATGTATATTCCTCAAATAGAAGGAAATTATGCCAAAAAAAATTCTAATAAAAATGGATCATTTCTTGCTACAGAATTTCTCTAATAAAAAGAATTGAGTTATATTTTCCTATATTAAAACATATATTTACATTTTACATAAATCAATTACTTTTCTAATACATTTTGTTTTCTTTCCATTCTCTAATAGCTCTCTCCCTCTTTCTCTGTCACATGTATAAACTTTCTTTCTCTCAACCTTGTTCTCACACACATTAGCACTTAAAATAAATCAGAACAGAACTGAAGTTTTTCAAATTCATTGATATATCAGGAAGGAAAATATAAAGTGACTTTCCCAAATTTTATTTTGTTTTACCATAGTGGCCACAGAAAAGAGAGAAAGATAGAATGAGAGAGACAGAGAGAAAGAGAGAGAGAGAGAGAGGAAGGAAGGAAGGAGGGAGGGAAGGAAGGAAGGAAGGAAGGAAGGAAGGAAGGAAGGAAGGAAGGAAGGAAGGAAAGGCAACAAAACTATATAGAGTGGTTATACTGTCTATTTGCCTCAATTATCTAAAAGCTATTTTTAAACAACTGAAAACCTGACAAAAACATTTTAAAGTGAGTAATATGTCATGCAAAATATGTAGAACAAATTATTTCTTCACAAGAAAATATCTAATAATGTAACTCTTAATGTGTTTTCTTGTTTTCTACTGAGGCCAGATTCTTTTGAACAAAAGGTAGGAATTATTGTCAAAATGAAAATGGAAAAGATAAAGTTCAATAAATAAGTAAATACTAAGGAAATATTTTGCAAGTATTTTCTTCCATTCTGGAGACACTTTTAAATGTTGTTAGCACAAATAAAATCATGCAGGGTAAAAATTTACTGCGTTCCGTTAAAATTTAAAATGTACACAACCCAGGACCCAACAATTCCATCTGTTTGTGATTGGCTTAAAAACTAATGTATTCAGGCAAATTATATTATCTTTGAGCCCCCAAGCCTTTTGAGGATCATTTAAAAATAACCAGGGCGAGAACTTTAGAAGCGTTTTTGCTGTAATGTGTAGGGAGATGCTTGACACTAAGAAGACTAGATTGCTCTCCTTAGTTACTTCCAATCTCAGCATTTGTAGAGATAAAGGAACCCCAAGTTTTTCATTTAGATCCCCACTGGGACCTGTATGAGAGAGCACAAATGTGGAATCATCTTGGATCTTGTCTAAGAGAATTGCCTGAAGAGTGACCTCTACAGACAGATGGAGGTAGACAACTAAATGCCAAGACTGTCGGAGGACTACAAAAAGTGACTCGGAATGAAGATGCCCCACATAAGACAAGAGTGAGGAGTTCAGATAGTAGCCTTTAAAATGCCCAGGAACATGTCCCAGGAAGGCAAGAGTCACATTTAATTATCTGCCATGTTCAGAGAACTCTAACTACACACCAGACAAGAACTACCTAATCTCCTTCTCCCTCTTCCACAATATTTGACAAATGGCTCTGTCTGAATTTGCCACTAGTCAGTGGGGAAGAAGATGAGCTTGGCAATCTTAAGTTTATATTAAGAAAGTAAAGGTATTCTGCTTTCTTTCCAATGTAGCTTCAGCCTGAACCAATCCCACATAGTTAAGACAAGATGATTTAAAGCTAAACATTGCAAAATTTTCACTGTCACATAGGACTAAATATGTAATTTTCAAAACTGAGATTTTATTTTTATAACTCCCAGTGAACAAAGGATAATTTATTACTTAAAAACGACCAGATCCATCTTAGGTTTGTCTAAATTTTTATCAATCTGCAGGAGGTATTTACTCCAAAGAATAAAGTTTAAGAAAATGAGAAGAAAAAAATAAGGCTATGTTTGGATTACAATCCACATATAGTAGACCCTTGTACAATGTGGGAGTTAGGGTTGCTGGCTTCCCACACTGTCGAAAACCCACATATAACTGTTAACTCCTCAAAACTTACTACTAATAGCCTACTGCTGACCAGAAGCCTTAGTGATAATATAAAGAGTTGATAAACACATTTTTTTATGTTGCATGTATTATACACTGTATTCTTATAATAGAGTAAGATCAAGAAAAAAAGTTATTAAAAAATCATAACAAAGGAAAACATGTTTATTATTTATTATGTGGAATTGAACTATTGTAAAGGTTTTCATCCTCATCGTCACATTGAGAAAGGTGAAGAGGAGGAGAAAGGGGAGGGCTTGGTTTGCTGTCAGAAGTGGCAGAGGTGGAAGAGGTGGAAGAGGTAGAGGATGTGGAAGGGGAGGCAGGAGGTGCAGGCATGCCTGGTGTCACCTTATGGAAACACATTGTAATTTCTGTCTGACATTTTTGGTTTTTCATTTCTCTAAAAATGTTTCTATATGGTATTAATTATTTTCTAATGTTTGCTTTAGTTACAACACCCCATTATGAAAGAACTCGAAAGCAGTCTTGAATAATCAGAACCCTTCTGTCAGATTGTCTAACATTAATTTGTTTTCTGGCACTGTTCCTTCTGTCTTCTTCATAGTCTGGCACTGGCTTAGAAGCGCTCATCTCCATCCAGTTTTCATCCATTAATTCCTCTGGTGCAGTGTCTATTAGCACTTGAGTTTCTTCAGCATCCATATTTCAAAACCCTCATCTTTCACTTCTTTTTTTTTTTTTTTTGTCATGTCCACAATCTCTTTCTTTCATGATTTCCTCGACTGGCTCTGTTGTAAATCCTGTGAAGTTATGCACAACATCCAGGCACAGTTTTCTTCAGCAGGAATTTATTGTTTCAGAGTTAATGGCTTTCATGGTGTTTTTTGTTTGTTTGTTTTGTTTTTTTTTCTTCCAACAACACTGGCATCTTCAGTAGTGTAATTCTTCCATACTTTCATGATTTTCATCATGTACTCTCTACCGGGGTTCTTTTCCACAGCATTAAGTCCTTCCATAGATAACATGTGTAATGGCCTTAAGGGTCCTTACATCCCCCTAATTTAGAGATTGAATTAGAGACGTCGTGTTTGAGGGGAACTATTTTGACACCTTCAATGTTGAACTCACAGGGTTCTACATGGGCAGGAGCATCGCCCAACATCGAAAGAAATTTAAAAGGTAATCCTTTACTGGCAATGTATTTGCTGACTTCAGGGGCAAAGAATCAGTGGAACCAATCCAGAAAAAGAGTTCTCATTGCCCAAGAAACTAAAAAACTGGCAGCTAATGTTTATCTTTTCCCTTCAAGACTCAAGGGTTAGCAGCTTTATAGATAAAGGCAGCCATGATCATAAACCCAACTGCATTTTCACAGAACAATAGTTAGCCTACCCCTTCCTCCTTAAATCCTTGTGCTCGCTTCTTTTCCTTACCAATAAATGACCTTGATGGCTGTTTTTCAGAATAGAGTACTTTTGTTTGTATTCAAGACCTGTTCAGGCAGATATCCTTACTCCTCGATTAGTTTTTTAATGTCATGTGGAAACTCATGTGCTATCTCTTGGTCAACAGAAACTGTGTCTCCTGTGTCCTTGACATTTTTTAAGACAAACCTCTTTCTAAAATCATCAAACTATCCTTGGCTGCATTAAATACTCCAACTTTAGATCCTTCATTTCATTTTAACTTTATTTTATAATGACTCTGCTTTTTCTCAAAAACAAGTTATGCTTTTCTTATAGCACTCCTGCACCTACATAAAAGCTGCATTTTCAATACAATATAAAAAGACATTTCACAAAGAGTGCAACGTTTTTATGTTTGCTCATGTAGCCGCAGCAATAGCTTAACAAATTTCCTTCTCTTTCTTTGCAATGGTCCTTACCCTGAATTCACTTATCTTGAAACCTTGGGCAGCCACAGCTGCAGATTTCAATCTACAGTGCATAACAAGAAAGCATCACTAGTGGCACTTTGTATCGGTCCCACAATATTATGGAAAGTTTATGGTATTACATTAAACTGATAAAAAATACGTGAGAACTACAGGAGATCACTTTTTACTGTGATACTCAATGTACTGGCGAGACGAATTGCTCACTCTGAGGTGATGAACATCATAGGAGGCTTTTAGAGCACACTGAAAACACTTGCCCTTACTGCAATAGTAGTGGGAGGTGGCTACAAATTTATCACAGTAGTACAGTATATGCTACAGTTAATTGTATGCAACTGTGATTGAATACTAAATCTTTAAATTCATTTACATTTATCTTGACTGCAAATGATGCCATGTATAGTCTGTAAATGTTTGGGTGCATACGTTTTGATAATTTTTAACTTTTTATGGTAGATAATGTGCATATTTTATGGTAGTCAATGATAAAATGCACTATTATAGTATCTACATATATTTTATGCATTCATGACATACCTAACTTTAAAATTGTTTTTGATATTTCTAGGCTATGTATTTTACGTCCAAGTTTTTCCAAATTGTCCCAAATCTCCAAAAATTTTTCCAGTATGTTTAGTGAAAAAACTCCAGGTAGAATTGGACCCACACAGTTCAAACCCATGTTATTCAAAGGTCAACTCTATGTTTGTCTAATGCACTATTTGCATACACTAACAAGAGTGACAAAATCAAGTTGCCCAATGATAGAAACAAAGGACTTAATTTATACTTAAAAATGTGTGTGTGTGTGTATATATATATAATATCCATAGATATATTACATAGGTATATACATTATGAATTCGTATTAACCTGTCAAGAGAGGCTATACCTGAAAGAGATAAAGAGATTTGGATCAGGTGGACAAAGGAGACTTGTAGCTGTATACAGTATTATTTTAACAAGGAAAATGTAGTGACAAAATTTTGTGTATTTAACAGTTCACTTAAGAATTGTCAAATGCCCTTGGAAAAACTCCTAAAATGATAGTATTTCTAGTCCTAATTATTACTATAACGATACGCATAGGAGGTCTTAAAGAGTGGCTGTTAAAACATCAATAATTACTTTTGTGAATTTTCTAATGCTTTGTACTTGACTACTGACTATTCATTCTGCAGCCTTCTCCGAATCAAAAGCTCTGTTGACATTTTTCCTCTGCGTTTAAAAAATTTCTTATTCTTATCTTTTCAGTAACAATTAGTTGATATGTTACATTCAAATTTAATTTGATATTCAAGAGAAAGACTTGCTCGTCTTTATTTTTATTAATAATCTAATTTTTTTTAAAAAAAATTAAATATCTGAATAACTTAGCAAGAAAAAAGTATCAAGCCAGTATACAGTCATATTACATATAAATGCAAGATGATCTATTAAGTAATTTCTGTACTATCAGTTGATACAGCTTGTAAAACTCTTTTGCTCAGATCTAATTGATAAGTTAACAATTTTTCATGGCAATAAAAGTTCAGAATCTACTAATATTTTCAGTTATCTTGACATTATTTTTATCACTTCATAATATCCAATTACTAGACTATAAATTTACCTGGAAAATCACACCGGTATGAACCATCTCAGGGAGTATGTTTTTATATAACATCAAGAAGACAAAGTGCCATACAATTTAAACCTTCTTCCTGTAAAATAGTTACACACTAAAAAACAATATTAACAATCTTTAATGCAAATGACAAGGACATATGCACACATGCATGTTATGTAGCATACACAAACAATTTTTTAAATAGTTTTCAGTAGACTGTAAAGATGGATAGCCTTGCATGAAGGTTTCTTGGGAAGAGTAACATTCAAAATGTATTTATGTTTAGACTTTGTGTGGTTTCTATAATTTCACACATCAGATTAAATTTCACACAACATTATAAATCAAAGTTTTAACATGCTCTTTTCAAAATGACAACTAATACACAAGATTAATTTTAAAAGTTACTTCATAATATTACTAGGGTTTATGGATCATTCATAAAATGTGGCATTATATTTAGTTGTTATGGGAACAACTAATAAGGTTTTCTGCACAACACATATGATGTGAATAAAATAAAAAATATTTAAGCGCAGATGAATAGACCCTTTAACAAAAACACTTACGTTACAGCTACGTCTAATTGGACTGATTGCTAGTGTTTGTTTTCTTCCCCAAACCTTCTTTAGGTCTGCCAGGCTCCTTGGCTTTCTCTCTGGGATACGCCTTTTGATGTTAGCTTTGCCAAATGCCCATTCTTGAGATTCTACATTTGTAACAATTTTGGAAGATGCTTTCAACAAAATGCTGAAACTACCTATTTGGCCTCTGAAAGAAGATGAAGATAGCTTCAAACTTAAAAACATAATGTTTTAAAAAATAAAGCTTTCTTTTTCTTTTCTTGTAAATCTTTAAGCACTATGGTTCTTCAGTTGCAAAACATATTTTCAGAAATCGAATCCCCTAAAATAGGCAGTAGAGACACATGACACTCTAGAGTGAAGGATGGGTGATGGAGACTACCTGGTTTAAATTAGTGTATTTACAGTACCTAATAATTGGCACATCTTCATTTATGTGATCATAAGTATAGTGAAAATATCAGTATTTTAATAAACTACATTCATCAACAGGGTCAATATCATTGAATATTTCCAGCAAGCATTTCTATGGACATCATTAAACCAAGAAAAATGCTGGTGATTACTAGATTTAATACTAGTTCTCAATATGGAAGGCTAATAAGCTAGCTACACAAAGCAAGAACATTTTTAGCTACTTTATGGAGATTCTTGGGAAGGGAGGAGCAATAGTTAATTGTTAGTTGAATCATAGGATCATTAATGATAAAAACTGATAGAAATTTTAGATATTCCCTAGAACAATCCTAGCCTAATTTTAAAGATAAGGAGATTGAAGCTTGAAGATATCCAGTGGATTAAAATTGAGACATCTTTTATTGATTATGTAATCAATTAAAACATTTCAATAGTTTTCTCTCAAAATTGTATGTGTGCAAGCTACTTTTAATACTTCAAATGAGATCAATAGTTTATATTCCATTTTTACTCATATTAATTTACTCATAGATATATTTTTACTAACAAGAAATTTATATTTATCTGTAAGAATTTGTATAGACAATAAAATACAGCAATTCCAATTTTCAGTAGTATCTTGTTTTCATCCACATTTGAGGTTATAAACTCTATTTTGTCAGGGAAAAAAAGTCAGTGATCCTAGTATGGAAATAACAGTTGATTATCAGCATAACCCTTACTTAGATAATCCAAAAATCTATGATGAATTATTGACAGAACACATACCCTGCCGACGTGTGGATAAAAGTTATTTATAATATTTTTCCATTTTTAGGAAACTGTGTGAGGATCAGTTGCAGGGCCTTTTTAAATAACTATTTCTGGCCCCAGGAAATTCTGTTTCAGCTTAACATGAGAACTATATATGTGGTACTTATACATAGGTGTATTCGTCCATTTTCACATTGCTGATAAAGACATACCCAAGACTGGACAATTTACAATTTACAAAAGAAAGAAGTTTATTGGACTTACAGTTCCACATGGCTGGGGAGGCCTCACAATCATGGCAGAAAGTGAAAGGCAAGGAGGAGCAAGTTACTCCTTACAGAGATGGCGGCAGGCAAAGAGAGAGCTTGTGCAGGGAACTCCCATTTTTAAAAACATCAGATCTCATGAGATTCATTCACTATTCATGAGAACAACACAGGAAAGACCCATCTCCATAATTCAGTCACCTCCCACTAGGTTTCTCCCACAGCACGTGGGCATTGTGGGAGTTATACTGCAAAATGAGATATGGGTGGAGACACAGCCAAACCATATCATTCTGTCCCTGGCCCCTCCCAAATCTGATGTCCTCACATTTCAAAATGAATCATGCCTTCCCAACAATCGCCCCTAAGTCTTAATTTACTTCATCATTAGCTCTAAAGTCCACAGTTCATCATCTCATCTGAAACAAGGCAAGTCCCTTTGGCCTAACAGCCTGTAAAATCAAAAATAAGTCAGTTACTTCCTAGATAGAATTAGGGTACAGGCATCAGGTAAATACAGTCATTCAAAATGGGAGAAATTGGCCAAAACAAAGGGACTAGAGGCCCCATGCAAGTCTGAAATCTAGCAGGGCAGTCAAATCTTAGAAGCCCAAAATGATCTCCTTTGATGCCACATCTCACATTGGTCACACTGATGCAAAAGGTGGGCTCTCATGGTCTTGGGCAGCTCTGCTCCTGTGGCTCTGCAGGGTACAGCCTCCCTCCTGGCTACTTTCACAGACTGGAGTTAAATGTCTGTGGCTTTTCTGGACACAAGGGGAAAGCTGTCAGTAGATCTACCATTCTGGGACCTGGAGAATGGTGGCCCTCTTCTCATAGCTCCACTAGGTGTGCCCTAGTAGGGACTCTGTGTGGAGCCTCTGACCCCATATTTCCCTTCTGCACTCCCTAGCAGAGGTTCTTCATGAAGGCCCTGTCCCTACAGCAAACTTCTGCCTGAGCATCCAGGCATTTCCATACATCTTCTGAAATCTTGGCAGAGGTTCCCAAACCCCAATTCTTGACTTCTGTGCACTTGAAGCCTCAACACCATGTAGAAGCTGCCAAGGCTTATATAGTTCTCATTCTAATTACAAGTCAGAATTTCTCTTTTGTTTCTAAATTAACTCATCACCAAAGCCAAGGCCCTAGCTCTACATTGGCCCCTTTCAGACACAGCTGGAGCAGCTGAGACACAGGGCACCAAATCCCTAGGCTGCACACAGCACAGGGATCCTGGGCCTGACCCAGGAAACCATGTTTTCTTCCTATGCCATGGGGCCTGTGATGGGAGGGGCTGCTGTGAAGACCTCTGACATGTCTTGGAGACATTTTCCCCATTGTTTTGGTGAATAACATTGGACTTCTAGTTACTTATGCAAATTTCTGCAGCTGGCTTGAATTTCTCTTCAGAAAATGGGAATTTATTTTCTTCTGCAGTGTCAGGCTGCAAATTTTCCAAACTTTTGAACTCTGCTTTCCTAATAAAACTGAATGCCTTTAACAGCACCCAAGTCACATCTTGAATGCTTTTCTGCTTAGAAATTTCTTCACCAGATACCCTAAATCATCTCTCTCAAGTTCAAAGTTCCACAAATCTCTAGGGCAGGGGCAAAATGCTGCCAGTCTCTTTGCTAAAATATAGCAAGGGTCACCTTTTGCTCCAGTTCCCAAAAAGTTCTTCATCTCCATCTGAGACCATCTCAGCCTGTACCTTATTGTTCATATCACTATCAGCATTTTTATCAAAGCCATTTAACAAGTCTCTAGGAAGTTCAGACTTTCCCACATTTTCCTATCTTCTCTGGAGCCCTCCAAACTGTTGCAAACTCTGCCTCTTAGCCAGTTCCTAAGTTGCTTCCACATTTTGGGTATCTTTTCAGCAATGCCCCACTCTACTGGTACCAATTTACTGTATTAGTCTGTTTTCATCCTGCTAATAAAGACATACTCAAGACTGAGCAATTTACAAAAGAAAGAGATTTATTAGACTTAAACTTCTTTGTGGTTGGGGAGACCTCACAATCACGGTAGAAGGTAAAAGGCAAGCAGGAGTAAGTCACGTCTTACAAGGATGGCAGCAGATAAAAGAGAGCTTGTGCAGGGAACTCTTGTTTGTAAAACCATCAGATTTCATGAGATTAATTCACTGTCATGAGAACAGCACAGGAAAGACCTGCCCCATAATTCAATCACCTCCCATTGGATTCCTCCCATAACACGTGGGAATTGTGGGAGTTAAAATTCAAGATGAGATATGGGTGGGGACACAGCCAAACCATATCAATATATGTGTATATACATAGGTATATATACATATATGTATCATGTATATGCATAGAAAGAGGAAATATATATGCATATATATGTATACATGTATTATTTTTGTAACATATTTTGAGAAACACCGATATGGATGAGTAGTGAGAGTGATAGGCTTTCGTTTTTTTTTTTTTTTTATTATAGAGAATACTTTGCAGGTTAATTCACGTTGGCTGTGTAGTTATTGAACGTAAAATTTATTCTAAGGTTTCAATCTTTAGTTGTAAGAAACAGTGATGCTGGGACAGAACAATTTTACAAATATTGGCTTTGGCCTGTTTAATCTACACATATATATAAGGTTTTCCAATTTATTGTTTATGTGAACTCCAAGTAACCTAACATCTCTGATTTAGTGCTAAGGTCATTTGTATCTAAGAGCATTAAATCTAAGAAACTTATATAAAATAAATATAAAATTACACCAAGTTTTGACTCTTTATTATGTAAATCATTGCCATCATTATGATGGCTAGATTGTTTATGGTTCAGGCTTTACTAGATTTTCTTTTTTTTTTTAATTGACTTGCACTAAGTGGTCACATTATTGATTTCTTTACATTTTTCTTCAAATACTTGACATTGAAAAACAAGAGAACTATGTAATTGCATAATTAATTCATTATGAAACTCTTTTTGCATTGGAGAAAATTAATATCATTTTTACCCTATTGTAAATATCAATTACAATTTCCTCATTCATTGCTTTTAACTTATTTACTATGCACTTGTTTTGTATTTACTATCAGCATTTTATCTACCATTATTATTTTAAAATCTGAAACTGAAGACAAGGTAATTTCAAAATTTCTAGAAAATAATTACTAATATGAATAATATCTATCACAATGTTTATCTGTTTCAAATACTATATTGTCTATAGTATGCAAATACTTTTTAAATTTATTATGAAGAAATCAGCACTGGTAAATTGTTATTAATGTTTATAATTTCACCTTAATGTTTTTATAAAATATTAATAAAATAGTCCATTATTTCTTTGAATATGATTATTATACCTTGTGTATAAATTACATAGTTCTCATTCTAATTAAAAGTCAGAATTTCTCTCTTTTGTTTCAAAATTAACTCATCACCTCATATTCATATATTCATTGATTTTTAACACTGTGTTGGAGACAGAGGTGATACAATTACTCACCACACTGTCATGCAGGAACCAAAGTTATTGAATTGGGAACTCAGTTGTAGAACTCAGAACTGATAGATGTTTTCAAACATCAGACTGAAAAATTGTATTTATTGAGGAAAAAGACTAAGGCTGTGATTATTGCTTTAATCACTACAAAAAAAAAATATTTGGAAGGATGAGACTAAGAAAGGCCAGTTTTTATGCCATTTGCTCTCTATCTCTTTAATGGTAATTGAATTTTTCTGTCTTTGCTGTTTCATGGTCTTATATTTTAAATTCGTGTGTGTGTGTGTGTGTGTGTGTGTACACACACAACTGACAAATATGGCAAAATAGTAGAGTAAGCCTGCCATTAAATCATACCTTGAATCTAATTTCTGGAGGAAAGGATAATTTTTACTAAGTAAGACAGCATCTCCAATGGAACTGTTTTAATTCTTTTAATGACAAACTTAAATTTTATGTGTATATATATAAATTATTATATATGTTACATTTAATTATTTATATATACAAATTATATATAATTTATTTAAAATATATTAAAATATATAATATATAATTATATGTTACATTATTAATTATATATTATTATATATTATAATAATTATATATAAGATAATTTATATATAAAAAATATATAATATTCTGCTTCATGCTGGGGCAGGAGAAAAGGGTATGCAGACAGGGAACATAAGGCAGATTCATGCTGACTTCTTAGAACTAAATCAAATAAAAACACTTCAGCTATGACAGGAAATATCCTCTCCATTTACACAGGACACACTGAGTGAAGAGGATGACTTTACTTCATCCTCTTCATTTACACAGAGCATACACCAAATAACCAATAGAAATCTCTAGAGGGTATTTAAACCCCACAAATTCTGTAAAACGACCCTTGAGCCCCTGTGCTCCGGCCGCTCCCACACTGTGGAGTGTACTTTCGTTTTCAATAAATCTCTGCTTTTGTTGCTTCATTCTTTTCTTGCTGTTTGCGTAGTTTGTCTAATTCTTTTTGTAAGACATCAAGAACCTGGACACCCTGCACCCATAGTAATACCCTTGCTTTTCCCTGCAATCCCCTCAGTTGCACTGTTATACTCTTTCTAAAAGTATTAGCCATTTTACATGGTTCTGTGATTTCCACTTCCACTCCCCAGTGTGGAGAGCATGTTAAACATACAAAAGTTCAAATAATTATTGGACTGAATTGGAAGACCTGATCTATTTGTATTCTAAGCATATGAAGAAACCATGGAAAGCTAGTAGATCAATATTCATAATGCTTTACCTCAGTGGTCAGTAAAACTACAGCCTATAGGCCAAAGTCTAAAAGCTGCTGTTTTTTTTAATTTTCATTAGCTTGAAAACTAAGAGTGTTTTTACATTTTTGGAGACTTGAAAATGTTGAAAAGATGAATGACCTTTTTTGACATATAAAAATGATATGGAATTCCGATTTCATTGTACATAAAGTTTACTAAACAGACCATGCCCATCCCTTTACAGAGTGTCTCTAGCTGCTTTGGAGCTACAGTGGCAGAGTTGAACATTTGCAAGAGTCTGGAACCAAAAAAGACAAAAATTCTTACTATCTGGTCTTTTCCAGAAAAAGTTTTCCATCACTGCTTTCCATTTTCTTATGAAAATGGAAATTTTTATCTCATTTGAGAGTCACAACATTCCTATAGAGTATGTGGTATTCACCTTTAGCACGTTGCAAATAACAAGATCTACACTCTGTATTGTGTAAATTAAAAAACTAAAGCTTGTCGATTTTAAGTGATGCTGTCAGGATTTTTTATACAACTTCTTGACTTCAGACTCAATAACTTCTCACTACAATTGTGTCTTCTTCCATTAAATAATCCCAGATAATTCCTACTTTATTTTATAAAAGTTCTGTGAACCCTATATCCTCTAGGTAACTTCAGTTTCAGAGAATTATGACCCAATATACAACTTCACTAATACAAGCTAACAACCTCTACATGATTCAAAATTATTCTACATAAGGTATTCTTCAAAAGAGGATAAACAGGAGGCAACCCAAAGACTTCATTGACAATTCTGCTATGGTAAAGGAGACGTGTAGTAGTGACATAACCAAGGTCCAGAAGGGCCCCACTTGTCAGCTAATGGCTTCCAAGTTGAGATATTCTTTCTAACCCCCCTTGCCAACTTGCCACCAGAAAAGGCACTCATGTGGTTGTAGGTCTTGGGACAGTGGAACAGGGCTGAAAGTAATGGGGCCTTTTAAGAAAGACAGCAAACCAAAGAGCCTATCTTAAAGTTTGTTTAAAAATCAAACACTTTGATTTTCTAATAATAATTTACTTGCTTTAACACTTCAGATTCCTCTATTAATTTTCACTTTGTGACCATCTAATTATTTCTTCCCAATCTCTTCACACTTGATGTGTCATCTTTAAAAAATATTTTTAAATGAGTCATTTTAGTAAAAGTGATAGACTTGAGTCAACTGTACATCCGTAATATAGGGAAAAACAATAGATACAGACAGCAAAATAGCAGAGTAAGCCCACTCTCCAATCATATCTTGAATCTAATTTCTGGAGAATAGGATCATGTTTACTAAGTAAGGGAATATCTTCAAGGAAACTTTTTAAATTGTTCTCACAACAAACTTAACAAAAAGTAAAGATAAAAGTTTTCAATTGCATGAACCAAAGCCACTGTTGCTCGAAGGAGGGGTTATTAGTCTGAGAGGTTCCTTGGGTGAGCAAAAGGGAAAAGAAAGATGGAATATAATAGGTATAAATTCTTGGGGTACATAAAAAATAATTGAGAAACAGGATTCTGGTTTACAATGATAAAAGCAAATAAAAAATGATCTTCTCTACCATATAATAGTGCAAGGCTAATTGATAAAAAGAAAGTGCAGCTAAGAAGAGAGAGTAGTGGGAAGAAAGAGTAAAACTATGAAATACAAAAAAGTTTAAGACAATTAAATGAGTCACTCCATTCTCTTTCATTTATAACTATTCAGATGAATAAAGAAGGAACAAAATATTAGTCAATTATTGAGTCAATTTACTTAATAAAATATTATTTACTCAATTATCATAGTAGGAAGAAAGAGTAAAACCACAAAATTCAAAAAAAGTTTAAGACAATTAAATAGGTCACTATATTCTCTTGCATTTATAACTATTCAGGTGAATAAAGAAGGAACAAAATACCATTTAGTTAATTATTGAGAAAAATACCTGATTTTATGTTCTAAGGCATTTTGTAAAATAAAAAAATGATTTTGCTAACTAGATATAAGCTTTGGAAATGAATATAGTTAGACATTTATTGATTAGCATATAGACTAGTTAGACTAGTTATCTAATTAACTTGGAACAAACAATAAGTTAGGGTAGTAAATAGTAAAATTTCACAAGGGTCTCTGTATGACTGAAATTGCTCCTTTAGGATTTACCTTTTTAACAAAATATGAATCAGTTTTTTGTCTTTAAACATCATCACAATGTTCTTCCCAAACCAATGTTTGTTTAAATTGCCAAATTTGTTATTTCAATAGTTAAAATGCCATTAATTCATGTGCCATTTAAGAACCCCATAGAGAACTCTTTCAAAGACTCTATTGTTTTTAAATTAAGATAGTTTTTGTTTTATTTGTGAAATTACACATCATGGCGATTTATTTTCTCAGTTTTTAAACTTCTTGTGTTCATTTCTACTCTTTATGTTTGACATCTTCACCTTGAACAGTATAGTTTGTTGTCAAACCCAGTGTCAGTAGCTATATGTCTAATCAGGTTTTTAGCTGAAAGCAATAGATCCAATTTTGAACAATTCGAAGAGTAAACAAATCCACCAAGAATTATTATGTATGATGACCAAAAACACCCTGGTTTAGAAGAGTCAGGCTTGAGGCCTCTACAGCCAGGGAAAAGGAGCAGTTACTCCAGCTAATACTACACTGCACTGCACCCACTATATTCAGATACAGAGCTCATGTTAGTGAGGCTGGTCAGTGAATGCCAGCTTGCCTACTGCTGCTGCTCCCTCCCAAGATGCAGTCTCATAACAATGTGAGCGACTGGCTGCATCATGTGTTTATAATCTAGATGAAACATAAATTAGGGAGGGAAGATTCTGACTCCTTTAGAAAATTAAACCTCAGAAGAGTATTCAAATGAAGTTGGGCAGCCAAAAATTATGCAAACATTAAAAGGACAGTCAATAACTAGGACAAATTATGTATTTATCTCAGTTGTACAATTCCTTTGACAAAATACATTTCAGTTAATTAATTAATTTATTTGTAAAACAGTAATTACGTGTGTGATGTTTTCAGCTTTATTCTAGGTGGGACAGAGTTCTTGCTCTGAGAATTTAACAATTTGGTAGACACAAAAAATAAATTAGGAAGACATTAAAATATTATACTCAGTAGAGCCATATACTTTGCAATGGTTTGCGGAGGAAGAAAACATTGTTTCTGATGTGTGGAAAGATTTTCAGTAAATTAGGAAACTTTCATAGCAAGTAGTATTGAAAAAAAAAGGAAGTAGAAGTGAGTTCTGTGAGAAAACATTTTAAATGATCCATTTACAAGGCATGATAAATCTAAGTACAGGCAGCCAGCCTGCAAATGTAACAAACCGCGTGGCCCATTCACCTTAGAAAGTCACAATAAGCAAACAGAATGTAGAGGAGGGGTCAACCCATAAAAGAGAAGAAAGTTTTATTATTGGGAAATTGAAACTTAAGCGGGGAAGGGAATGGGGTATAACCTTACAAGGAGGATAATGAAACTTAGGGACGTCCAGGAAGATTGTAACCCCATAGTACTCGACCAGTGAGGAACTAGGGGAAGCACTTGCATGCTGGAGATAAATTACCTGTTGTGACTGTCCCAGTTGTGTCATCCCAGATACCCGATATTACAAGACCATTATTAAAGTGTCTCATTTTCACTGTTCTTCGTGCCTCTAAGTCCATTCTTTGGATTTGAAAGGGTGTATTTCTCACAAACTGAGGGCCGGTCTGAGATCTCTGTGCCTGCATGGAGTGGAACTCCGGCTGAGAAAGGAGACATGCCCCACCCGATTTTCATGCCCCACTCTGTCTGGGTGTCCTGGGTCTCCACAGAAGCCATAGATAAACCCGAGACTGTTATTCAGGAGACAGTGGAGGTGACGCAGGGAGAAAAGCAGGCACTATGGCAACTAGGCAACCTCGTGCACCAGCCAAGGTAGGAAAATTAGACTATAAGTACCGCTTTGGTGGTTGGGTATTTTCGGAGGTCCTCAGGGTGTGCAAGAAACCTCCAGTAAGGGGGTTTGAGTACATAGGAAAAAAAACTCAGACACAGAGACTGGCTGAAAATGGGAGACAGGAATTCTAGGCCTAGGGGACTAAGGAAAAGGGGGAGCCAAAGAGACTCGCTCTGACATTCCCCTGGATAGTCCTTTGGGCAAAGTGTTGCAGGTTTGGAGGAACAACCCTCGAACCAGGGACAAGGAAAAGCAAAATAGGCTAAAGTATTGCAGTTTATCTGACCCAAAGACCCCATTCATAAGCCTTCACTTTTTTGGTCTAAGTTTGGCTCAGATGAGGATTGAGTGTGCCAAGCTTTAATTCTCCATGTGCATAATAAAACCCCATCCTCACAAGAGCAGACAGGTTATGCTCTCTGCTGGATCTAGGAATTAGCCTCCATGTTCTCCTTGAAAGGGAGAGAGAGAAAAAGTAAGAAAGGAAATTGGAAAGAGAAAGGGGAGGAAATGGCAAATATAGAGGGCCAGAGAGAGAAAGACTCAAGCTTGACCCTGAAAGCAAGGAGAGAGCTGGCTGTGCAGCTGGAGGCATGGGGGCAGCAGGAGCCTCAGAGCCAAAGCAGACAGCCAAGATAAAAATGGACAGTGTGAGAGAGCCAAAGCTGTCTGTCTTGCACACTGACAGAGATAGGAGAAGAAAACGAGCGAGAAAGAGACTGGAAAAGACATACATCAAAGAGAGACACAGACGGTGAGACTGGGGAGAAAAAGAAAGAAATGGTATAAATTATCATGCAGGCAAGAAGAATCAGGATCTCTTCATAAAATAGCAAACACTGGGATACTAAAGTAGATGTAATATATAATAAATAAGCATTAAATAACATGGTTTACTTATATTACATAATAATTATATTTCATGGTCATTTTCCTGTATGAACTTGTTTTATTAATCATGCATGGGTGCATCATTCTTTTACATAAAAGTTTACATTGTGCATTATTTAATTTGTTAGCTGCTTCATAATTTGTTATTAATATATTTTTTTAACTTTTAACTTCTATTTAATTACACCTAACTTATTAAATGCCTAAGTCAAAATTTCTGAATCTTATTCCCAATTACATAAAGGTTATGTTCTCAAAACTTATTCATTTATTTATGAGACAGGGTCTCCCTGTATTGCCCAGGCTGGAGTGCAGTGGCACCATCTCAGCTCACTGCAACCTCCGCCTCCTGGGCTCAAGCGAACTTCTCGCCTCAGCCCAAGTAGCTGGGACTACAGGCTCATGCCACCATGCCTAGCCAATTTTTGTATTTTTTGTAGAGAGAGGGTTTCGCCATGTTGCCCAGGCTGGTCTCGAACTCCTGACCTCAAATGATCCTCCCGCCTCAGCCTCCCAGAGTACTGAGATTACAGGAGAGAGCCACCATGTCTGGTTCTCAAAATTTTAAATGAATAATACTCAGTTTTCTGTCCTGGAAAGATAACGATATAAGTTGATTTGCTATGGATTTTCATTATCAGCAAACTTTTAAAACTCTGTTTTAGGAAGTGAATTATAAAGAACATTATATATAACTGTGGAAGGTGAGAGAGTACTAAAATCTGACCTTCATTTCACTCTTTGTCATCAGACTGTCTCCTCTATGGGATCTCGTAGAACAAATGTTGGCCTTTTAAACCGTTACATTTTGAACATTGAGTCAGAAGCTTTGCATTTTGTCTCTGATATATTGATGATGCTATAGCACAATAGTTGAGAGATAATTGGATATTTCTCAATTTTCTCAATTGAGGAAAGGGGTTTTGGTGATACACTTTTCAAGACATCTGAAGAAATCCGAAAAGTAACCTCCAGCAATTGCGCATGGAACAGAATACCCACACAGGTAACATGTCAGGCTGGGATACTGCTTTGCGCCATACCTTAGCAAATTTATAGTACGCATAAAGACCCTAATGATTTTTTTCTTAGACTCTGTATATTCAGAAGTTAGAGCCATCTGCTAGATCCAACTGGAAATGGTTTTATTTTTTCTTTTTTTTTTCCTGGGAGGAGTCTTGCACTGTCTCAGGTGCTGGAGTGCAATGGCGCGATCTCAGCTCACTGCAACCTCCGCCTCCTGGATTCAAGTGATTCTCCTGCCTCAGCCTCCCAAGTAGCGGGATGACAGGTGCCCGCCACCACGCCCTGCTAATTTTTTGTATTTTTAGTAGAGATAGGTTTCACCGTATTGGCCAGGCTAGTCTCGAACTACTAACCTCGTGATCTGCCCGCCTCATACTCCCAAAGTGCTGGGATTACAGGTGTGAGCCACGGCACCCACCCAAATGAAAAAGTTTTGTAAACAAAAAGAAAACAGATTTGCCCTACTTTCAGATAAATAAAAATCTTTTACTGATTTTGGCACTTTATAAAAATAATGAATGTTTATTTAGAAAAAAATAAGAGAATAAGAAAAGGCAGAAAAACCATGGAAGATTACTTAGATTCTCACAATTTAGGGATAAGTATTGTGAAATCTTGCTGTACACTCTGTTTCCACTAATATGTAGTTATACACATAGTTAATATGGAGTTATAAGGTTTATACTTTTAAAATCACTTTTTCATTTTTTTTCATATATATTGAGAGACATACCCAAGTGCTTACATACATCTTCACTGGCTCCAGGATGTTGCCTTTAAACTTTTGAAAAAGCTAAAACAAAATTTAGACACATAAAATAACATTAAAAACATTCATAAACGTCTTCTGCACTTCCTTGAGTTTTCTTAACAACACATTAATATATAATACAGTGTCAGCTTGACTGGACTTGGCTTGTTAAGTATTCTCAAAAAAACATTTCAAAGGCTTATCTACAGTGAACTTGCTCTTGACTTTACTTTGATATTAACTGTAATTTGTTGTCTCCTAGGTAGTTGAATCAATCATTTGCACTTAAAACTTTTACTACTTTCATGTTTGAAAGCACTATTTACTACTTTCATAATTTTATACTTTCAAACTCAGTAATTTAAATTCTAAACGCATTTGGAAACTGTGGAATTATTTTCATTTAAAATTTATCAACAATGCTTTATAATATAAATAAAATATTTAGCAAGCAATTCATACATTTAAGGAACAAGTAGTCTATTTGGAAGAGATAAACTAAATTGCTATGTTCACGGTACATTTTGGATCTAGAAATTTTAAGGAATATCAAGATCTCCAAAAATAACAAAAAGTGATTATACACAAAATGTATGACTGCAAATGTAAGTTGCATATATTGTTTAAGTAACTTTCAAAAAATTTTCCTCTGACTGAAAACAAGGAATCAGAAAGCACTTGTTCAAAAATAGTAAATTGTGCATGATACCAGTGAGTTTTTTAAATATATTTTTAAAATTTTAGTTAACATATAATAATTGTATATATTTATGGGATACAGACTGATATTTTGATACCCATATATAATGTGTAATTATCAATTGGGACAATTAGCATATCCATCACATTAAAGAAATTGATCTTTTCTTTGTAATGTGAACATTCAAAATTATCTCTTCCAGCTTTTTGAGAATAGACAATAAATTGTACATGACCATATTTACCCTACAGTGCTGCAAAAAATCAGAACTCATTCCCCCTATCTACCTGTAATGTATCTGCTACCCAACCTCTCCCAGCCTCTGTTTTCTACCTCTCTTTCCCAGAGTTTTATACCACAATTCTACTCTTTACTTTTCTGACCTCAAATTTTATCAAGTCAGTTTTTCATGACAAATCATCACCTCTCCCATGTCTCTTAAGTAGACATACTGCTCTTGAAGTGATATGAATTGAGTGTATCATCAAAAACCAAAAGCATGTGAATAAAATCACTTAAAACCACCTTCAATGTATTAAATAAATAGTAATTAAAGCCCACTTTTTCAAATCCTTATGAGTTAGAAAAGAAATTGGCTACCCCAAATGAAAATCTGTGTATTTCACCTTTTATTATGAAATACAACACATTCACAAAACAGTAAAATAATGTGTATGTACGGCTTAAATAACAACAAGCAAACATGCAGATCAAAAAATTCGAAAATTGTCAATACTCACACCCACTATTGCTCCTTCTTGGTCACAAACCCCCTATAACCCCTGCCAGAAGTAACAGTGTCCTGAGTTTTACATCAATCACTTGACTGGCTTAAAATACTGTCACTTAAATAAGCAACTATGAACCTTATATTTATATGTAAAGTTATACATATTCAAGGTTATATACATACATGAGGTTTTATAAGTGTGTGTGTGTGTGTGTGTGTGTACTTAAGAGATATGGAAAAGGTGGTAATGTGTCATTAAAAACTGACTTGATAAAATTTGAGCTCAGAAAAGTAATGATAAGAATTGTGGGTATAAGAGGCTAGGAAGGGGAGGTAGAAAACAGAATGAGGAGAGGTTGGTTAAGAGATACAACATTGCAGTTAAATAGGAGAAATGAGTTGTGATTTTCTGTAGCACAGTAGAGTGAATATGGTCACCAATAATTTATTGTATATTCTTAAAATATTGTATATTCTCAAAATATACAATAAATTACATGTAAGGTAAAATATACATATATGTATGGTTATATATATATACATGCACATATACACACAAAAGATAAATATATATCTCCTCTCATTCCATGAAGATTATTTTTTGCATTTTTATTATTTTGCCTACTATAATTCAATTATAACTGAGTTTTATATGAGAAAAAGATTCAATTAAAATATTTTTTATATAGATAATCAATTTCCTAGTACCATTGAAAAGATTGTCTTCCACTTTTATTTAGCCATGTCAATTTTGTTATAAATCATGTGTCCATATGAGCATAAATCTGTCTCTGGGCTCTTTAGTCTGAAAATGTGTATATTTGTTTAGCCTTGTGCCAGTAATATACTATTCTAATACTAATGTTTTATGAGTATTGTCAGTATGTAGAACAGGTAGTTTTCAAACATGCATGTAGAATGTTAGTTGGAATACATTTGATCCTTAGTATAGCTTGAAAATAATTGATAAGTTAACAATATTGAGTCTAACAATTCATCAAAATGTATGTTTTCTCATTTATTTAGCTCTTCCTTATACTCCTCAATAAAGTTTTATTGCTCTCTATTTATTTTTTAGTACTATATATAAATGCTACTTTTGTTCTCTTTTTTAAAAATACTTTCCTGATTGTTGTTTGTATATGACATACAAGTGATTTTATATATCTTTTTTTGGATCCAGGCTTGTAAATTTCTAGATTAATCTCTAAGTCATTTTGGATTTTCTATACATACAATCTTATTGCCCAAAAATAATGCTATTTTTCTTTTATTTTCCCAAGAAATAGAATAACTATGGTTTTCTTCCTTTTCAAATCTTACAGGTACTTCCTTTTCCTGCATTGTCTAGCAATTCATTACAAGGTTGCAAAAAAGTGGGGATCGTGATAATTTATTTCTATATTTTTCTCATTAAAAAGGAAAGCTGCCCATATTTCACATTTAAATACAATTGTTAATGTAAGTTTTAATTATGGGTAATTTTAATTAGATGACATTTTGCTATAATATTTCGTTATGAAAAGTTACTGATTATTATCAAATGTTTTTCCTATAAATATGATCAACATCATCATTGCAATTGTTCCCCTATAATCTGTTATTATGTGGAATTACACTGATTAATAATTAGGGTTAAATCAATTTCATATTTCTGAATAAATCTTTGTAAGTCATGGTATAATGTCTTTATATCTTTAGAAAGATATATGATTGATAGATAGATAGATATTAAGTGATATTTATATCTATAACTGTTTATCTGTCTATTTAATTTTCTATTTGTGTTTAAGACTTTTTGCATATCTATTTACTGAGGGGTTTTACTGGTTCTTTCCTTTTCTCATACTGATCTTGTTTGGAGTTGGTATAAAGGTTATCTTAGTATCTTAATTAGAGTTGGGGAATTCAGTAAGATTGGAGTTGTTGTTTGTTGTTTTTCTCTATATATCATAAAATATTTTATTTCTTCTCAGAATTTTTTTTGCTATCTTTATCTCTATTTGCTTTTTCTGGGGTGATGGTTACAGATATATTAGGCAGTTTGATATTATTCTATGATCCATGGATATTCAGCTTTGCTTTCCCTCTTGATATTTCCTCTCTTTTCTTCTTGATATTTCAGGTTGGGTATTTCCTTGAGCCTAATAAAGGAATTGGGAACATGTGGTACCATAAGTTTTATTTACAGCATTTCAAATTGATATTTTAAGACTTTCTCTGATGAACATGAAAAGTACACGATGCACCTGGAACATCTTGATGCATTAGAAAATACAGATGCACCCAAAGAATGATGTATATGTGTTAAAAGGAAATAGATGCCCCTATTAAATTTGGGTCACTTTAACTTCAAAATTAAACAATATGCTATGGTTTGAATATCTGTCTCCTCTAACTCACATTGACACAATCCCCAGTGTGGCAGTATTGAGATGTGGGACGCTCAAGAGGTGATAGAATTAGGAGGGTTCTGCCCTCATGAACAGATTAATTCAATTATGGATTAGTGGATTAGTAAATTATCATGAGAGAGGAACTGGGGCTTTGTAAGAATTGAGAGAACTGAGATATCACCTAAGTATGCCCAGCCCCCTCACTCTATGATATCCTCCCTCACCTCAGGATGCCACAGAGAGTCCCCGCTCCCCCCCCGCCCCCACAGCAAGAAGACTCTCACCAGATGTGCCACCTCAACCTTAGGCTTCCCAGCCTACATAACTCTAAGAGATAAACGTATTTCTTCTTAAGTTACCCAGTTCTAAGCATTTTGCTATAAGTAGTAGAAACAGACTAAAACAAAATGATTACAATTGCTTACAGGTTATTGAATAAAATAGAAACCCATGAGTCCATACTTGTATCAATACATAGAAAAATAAAGATTTAATGAAAATTGGAAAGTATTAGCCTGGTGCAAAATTAAGCGGTTTTAGTACAAAAATTCTACATAATGGTCACTAAAACTTGATGAAATTCTACATCATGGTTAGGATGCAATGAGAAGAACATAGCAGCATTTTTGTTATATTATTGCCAAACCATTATAGTCAAAGTCTAACCATTAGAAAATATAAAAAAAAAGAAAAAAGAAAAAACAAAGTGCATACTCAAACTGTTTCCCAAACCTAGAAACATTCTACAAAAACACTTGTTCCATAGTTTTGGAAATTATACAGAATAGGAAAGTCAAGGTAATTTCAAAGAAAATGAGACACATGACAACTAAAAGCAAATTGAGATGTATTTTGAACTGGATAATTTTCCTATAAAGTAAATTATTAAGACAATTGTTGAAAGTTGAATGAAGCCTGAGGATTAGATGGCAGTAATGTGTCAATCTTAATATTCTTATTCTGGTGATTATGTTCGAAAATATCCTTGTTTCTAAAAAATAACCACAAATTATTCATAGATAATGGAGCACTGTGTAAATGTGTCATTCTGTGATTATGTTCAACTACTTCAAAGGGAAAAATTGCACTTTATTAGCAAATTCGATACAAGTTTGAGATTATTTCAAACATTTAAATATGTGTTGAAATGTGCATTTGGATGCTGAACAGCCAAAGAGGTGGACTGACTACTTTTTAATATATTACTTTCACCTTTAAACCTTTCCTCCCATATTCTGTTTTGTGATTCATAGGATATGTCTTTATGAATCATATTTGTCCCTTGAAAGTGGCTCCTTGTTAGAACTTACCAAGAAAGGGTACTAGCAGTAGCTTGCAAGCCTAGAGGAAGACACTAATTTTTCGTGTATACTTCCTTTAGTCTTCCTGTTTGTATCCTTTCTGTTTGCAGTTCCTTTGAGTGTCACTGGAGTACCATCTCTTTACCTTGGCAAGAGCAGATCATTCATATTTGTAGTTGAATCACACACTCGCACATGTCTGAGCTTGAATTCTACAGGGACACTCATCTCAGCTTTTGAGTTTTAGTAAGTATAACTTCTTACCTATTTCTCCCAACCCTTGGGATGGAAGTTACCTTTTACAGTTGCACCAAAAGAAATATTTTTAAAAATCTCTCTCCCTCTCTCTCTTACATTTGCCTACTAACAACTTTATACCTAGTTAAGATTAGTAAGTATAAAGTATGGAGAAATGTGACCCATCTTAAATATCAAATATACATTTTCTTTTATTCTTGCAATCATATCAATGAAGTGCTTGATGCTAGAACACCAACAGTTCATTCTTCACATTTTTGAGACATAGGTAACTTTTGGTTTCAATTTTCAACTTATGACAGTTAATGTCACAGAGGATAAGTATTAAAAAAAGAGACGAAATAACCTTCTAACAAAGTTAAATTAGGTAAAATATTGTGTATGTTTACGTTTTGAAGATACAATAAATGCACAATACACAATACACAACAGAGGAGTCATTATTAGATGCGGAGTGCCCTTCACTTGTCCTCCCCAAGGCATAGTGGAACACAGGCAGTCATATTACTTTTATCTTGATCAAGAATAAATCCTTGAATATTAATCTTAGTGAAAGGAAAAGAGAGAGGCAATTTGAAAATATGAATGGTAAAACAATAATTACAAGCACTTGATGCATACATAAAAAGCTGTGCCTGATAAGAATGATTAGGACTAATGTTAAAATATAATTGATTTTTGGAACCCATTACTTCTGTAAAAGAAGAGTAGAAATAAAGTATCAAACTTTTTATTAAATACACATCCGACTTAAACAATGTGGCAATGTAAAACCACTCAGAAAAACCGGGCAAGTTTGAGATGCTAAGTAACAGCAATCATATAAAATAATCTGGACCACTAGAGAAATACACATAGGAATATATTTTAGTTATCTGAAATATTAGGATCTAAGATAGATTTTTCTGACAATCAAATCTAATTATTAAGATAATATTTTTTGCTGAATAGAGTGTAGTGTTCATATTTAATCTTTCATTATATTCAGTACTAATAATCTTTGATTTAAATGAGGAATGTGTATGTAATTGTTTAATAAATAATTATTATTGGTAAACTAAAGTGATAGTGTTTGGATAAAAGGGTTTTATCTTACAGTATTTTCTCCTTTTTATAATTTTCTATGAATACAAAGCAATAATAAATAATGCATTTAAAAGCACTTTCATATTTTTTTAAATAGTGAGTAGGTTTTCTGTAGAGAACATTCACATATTCCTTAAAATATTAATTCTAAACATTATTAATCCATCTTACTGTGTTAGATTAGTATTTTTTCTAAGTTTTGAGATATACAATTTAAGAAAGAAATATTCTTAATTAGGTGTCAAGGGTTAGTTACATATTAAGTAGTAACTTGAGTAGACTTTTTCTTGAGTCATTAAATATAACCTGATTTAGTATCTATTAAAATTCAGTTAAGTTTATATTTGATTAATATAAAGGATGCCAAATGTATATTTGTGGATGTGATTACACATTTTTATTCTCACATTAAATGTGTAGCCTAGATATAAGCTACAATTATTTCTTAATTTTCCTCATTTTTTTTCTTTCTTAAATTTTCACTGGGTCTTATTATATGGTCAGAGTGTGGTAGAACTGCAATGGTTTACGAAAAGCAACTACCTGATTTGTTCAATGCATGATTCACAACTACTTAAATCCTTGCAATTCAGCTAAAGTTAAGTAAACAGATAAGGAGATACACTTATGATAAAAAAAAAAAAAGTCCACTAAATCACTTGAAACAAGAGGTTGTTATTCTGTAGGGGCAGAATTTTTTGGTGAATGCTCATTTCTACTAGGATAAATAAGTAGTGATTCTGTATTTTTTTTTGTTTTGTTCCTTATCATGAACTTCATGGATAATATATTGCCTATCACAGTTGTCTGTCTGCAAGTTTCAAGCCTGAATATTGACTGAGTTTTGTGTTTTTTGTTGTTGTTGTTATTTTGTATCTAGATTGTTTTATAACTCTATGCATGCCAAGAAAAGTACTGGTGATTTAATTATCTTCACTGAATCCTGAAATACAGAGTACCCTTTAGCTTTGTTAGAATATCATAAGTAATTTTGTTTTACTGACATAATTTACCATTTTGATAGAAGAGTACAAAGTCCCTAAAACCGTGGTTTGGAAAAACTTAAAAAAATTTATTGAGTACCTAGTGTATCTACTGCCATTAATGTTTGTTCATTAAGGAAGAATTCAACAAGAGTAGCATATGTAAATTTCATCCTTACAAGTAAATATCATTATCCAATTGGATTGGCAGGACATATGTGCCTATATTAACTAAAGGTATGTTTAGAGAAAGATATCAAATGCAATAATATACGTGGACAGGTAAAGACTTACACCATTAACATTATAGATCACATAGTTGTGGGGGTATTAAATTATGGATGTTTTCATGGAACAGTTGAACTCAAAATCCTGTTTGGGAATCTTAAGGGAAAGAATATCTTTAGAGCAAGAGTTAACAAATATTTTATTTAAAAGAACAAACAAACAAACAAACAGTAAATATTTTGGGAATTGTAGCCAAATACTTTCTGTTACAATCGGTTAACCTTGATGTGGTGGCATGCAAAGAGCCATAGAGAATCTATAAATGAATGAGTATGCTTTATTTCAACAAAGCTTCATTTATTAAAAAAAATAATAATAATAAAATAAAACTAAACTAAAGGCTTGATTTGGTCCATGAGCCAAAGCTTGACAACCACCAGTTGAGGACATAAATCTTTTGTCTACAATAATATCACAAAATAAACCTAAATTTAAGAACTACCAAGTCATATCAAACAAAGTTTGCCTGTTAAAATTTTAATTCATGAAGAGAAATATAAGGATATATACTCTTAAATAAATGAATTTGTTTGTGTACATTTTTGCTGACTTTAATATTATGGTTTGGAAAAGAAATACAAAAACTGGAGAATGTGAATGCTTTATTGAATGAACCATATATATACCACTTGTATTCAATAAACTATTGATCTCTTAGAGATTATACATTAATTCTTTTAATAATGAAGGTAACTAAGAGAAAATAAGGTTTTCACCTATGTAAAAATATCTTTTATTAAAATTATACTAATTTTTTTTTTCTGATACTTAAATGAAAAGAGAAAGATGGCTCTCTTATTGCAAATTTTCTTAGGGAGTCTAGCTTAGTCTCATAACTGGTAAACTAAAAACTGTTCTGTTCTACAATAAAGAGATAAATCTCTTCCTAGCAGGTTTATTATGAGGATTAAAGAGATAAGATATTTAACTCTAACGCAATGTCTGTATAGAGTTGGAAATCCCTCAAGATATTTAAGTTCTCTTTCTCCTTCCCCTTCTCATCAGGGAGAAATAGCCTGCAGACCAGAGAATAAGGAAAAGTTGTTTCCTGCCAAAGAATAAGCAGTAGTGTGAAATATAAAATTTTATTGTTGTGGTGAAAGAAAATTTCAGTATTACATTTTTGAAAACGATAAATGGACCCATATTTCCATTATATACCAACCTCACTTTATTTTTTATTTGATTTTGGCCTTATTTTTAGAAGAGTCCAAATCAAATAGTTTCAAATGCTTTATGCAAAATTCATCCATTGACAATGTTCATAGCATTTTCAGTTGGTTTCATAACCATAATTAAGTCCTAAATGTTTTGTAATTAGGATGATTCTAAAGCTAAAAACTCATTAACAAGGTTGACAATATTTGAATATGTGAACAATTTTCACAACAGAGCCAAACAATCTGTTAAGGGATTCCTTGTTTTCAGATATTAAGATTCTACTACCTCTAAGCCACTATTCTCTAAAACTTTCCCAGTGTTCAAGTTGTTCTATAAAAGTTGGATTCACAAATTAAATAAATATTTCCAATAGAATTCCTTGCTACCATATCCACCCAGGGCTTTGAAAAGCTTTATTTGTTTTTTCTTGTTAAAGGACGGCTTATATACCCTTAATCAGAGCACCATTTTATCCCATTTATTTACTTATTATATATTTTTATTACTTTACTGCATTAGAAAAGTTCAAATTAATACTACAATATAATATAGGTACACATCTATTAGAATGGCTGTAATACAAAATTGACAATATCAAGTTTTTGGTGAGAAAGTAGAGAAATTGGAACCCTCAAACATTGGTGGAGGGAATGTAAAATCTCATAGCCACTTTGGAACATAATTCAGTAGGCTTAAAACTTAGATGACAGGTTGATAGGTGCAGCAAACCCCCATGGCACGTGTATTCCTATGTAGTAAACCTGCACCTTCTGCACATATATCCCAGAACATATAGTAAAATAAAAAATATATATACACTTGACAGATGAGTTAGTAATTTCACTCCAAGATATTTGCTCAGAGAATTGAAAACTTATGTGCATGCACACACACACACCCCCCTCCTTAAAATGTTTTAGTAGCATTGTTCTTCATTAACAAAAGTGGAAAACAACCACAAGATTCTTCTATAGGTAAATAGATAAACTATGTTAAATATATAAAACTGAATACTATTCAGCAATAAAAAGGAACAGACTACTATTGTTATGGTGTATATGCTATTTGGTACATATATTGTGGTACACATTAACCTCAAAAATGTCAGGCTAAGTAGAAGAAGCCAGATACAAATTGTCTTGTATGGGCTAAAATTTCAAGTTCTACCTTTATGTCCTTGGGCCTGCTAAGTCCTCAGAGGTCTAATGGTAACTCTCCTGCTCTTGCTAGGTATGTCCCCATTCAAAGGCAAAGGGATCCTATACAGCTAGTCCCTGTATCAGTCAGACCAACTGCACTCCACCTGCTCCTCAACCTAACAGTTTCACTTCCCTTACAGCCTACGAAAGTATTCAAACAAATTAGTCACACCTTCCATGGGAATCAGGGAACATCTTACCCACTCCACTTGTCACTAGAAAGCCTGCCTCCCAGAGCCCCTACTGATTTACTGTGCTCCAGAGTGTATCTCTGTGTGGCCCAGTGCCCCCTGCTTCAGGCTGTGAGTGTATGTAACTAATTACCTGCAATCGAGCTCATCTGTGTGGTATCAGGTGTTGTGTGTTCAGCTATTTTATACTATTTGGAGTGAGGGAGCCCTCCTTTACCAACCAAATTAGTAGTGGAGGTGATCAGAACACAAATGATCCCATTTATTGCCAGGGACTGGGAAATTGAAGGAAGCATTGATTGGCAACATGAACAAAGAAACTCTTTTGGTGACAGAAATGTTTTATAACAGGATTGTGTGATATCTTACAACTCTATAAATTTACCAAATATTTAATTACAAACATTCACAATGGTGTATCTTATGGAATGAAAATTTACTTCAATCAACTGTTATACAAAAAATAAATAAAAGATAGAAAATGTACAAGAATAACTGGCAGAAAGTAAGCAGAAAAACTGAAGTATTTTTAGTTTCATGTAGTTAAAAATAAAATATATTTTACATATACATCTAAAATAAAACTTACTTTTCAATTTATTTTATAACAATATATTTAACAATATTTATATTATAAAATAAGATGTATATGTAAATATATATCTTATAAAATATGTACATAAATAATCTACTTTTAATTTATTGTATAAAACATTATATATACATATATAATATATATATTATATCTATATATAGATTTTGGTGAGAAAGTAGATAAATTGAAACCTTCAAGCATTGGTGGAGGGAATGTAAAATCATGTAGACACTTTGGAGCACAAGTTGGTAGTTTCTTAACAAGTAAGATATAAACTTGACAATGACCCAGTAATTTCACTCCCAGATATTTGCCAAGAGAATTGAAAACTGATGTGCACAAACACATACACAGACACACACACACACACACAGACACGACTCCTTAAAAATGTTTTAGTAGCTTTGTTCTTCATCAACAAAAGCCGAAAAGAACCAGAGTATGCGTGTATGTATATATGTATATATAAGTATATATGTATATATACACACACGTGTATATGTATATATACACACACACATACACATACCCTTTTTGTTTATGTTAGTCTAGATCATCTGAGAAACATCACTGAGAGAAAACTAAGAGGGAACAGTAGGGCTGGGAGACCCGTGAAAACCACGATGGCAATCTGATCCTTCGTGAAAGAAAAAGACAAAAAGCAAGACAGGATGAAGGATAGTTAGGTGGAAGTGTTTTAAGCTGCAGTGCATTTCTAAGAAAAGTTCAGCAAGTTCAATTAATTCTAACAGAGGAATCCCACATCACCCAGGAAGGGGCATACCTTACTATCCTAACCACACTCAGTCATCAAATAGTAGCAGCGTGTGGGAAGAGAAATACAACAATGGATTTTAGAGCGCAGCAGTCCAGACTCTCAGTCAATTATTCTCCCTTACATCAAAGAGGCACAGCCTCACTGCTATCACAACGTTCTATTTTCATTGTAACTAAAGGAGAGCTTTCATTAACCTGGGAAGTCAGATTGGCTTTTCTACGCTGTTTTGAAATATGTCTGTCGACCCAGGGAAATGATAACTTGAATGGAAAAGTTGACTAGTAACTCCGTGTACATGACCAGGATTTGTTTCACTGGAAGGTTTTTAATTAGCATGAACACATGAGATGTCACCTGAATAGGTAGAGCTATACGTGTTTGTTTTCTGTCCACTATCTTTGTTGCCAAATTCCCTAGAAAAGTTTATAGAAGGAATGGATATTTTTTAAACCTGTATGAAAGAAGAGAGGAAATTATATGAAAGCTTTGTTCTCTAACTTTTTATGAATCAGACTTTCTTTCCCAAATATATTCTAAGGGGGTGATATTTAATTTCAAACATATTTTATATAATTTCTCCAAATATCTTATCCAATTGATAGTTCAACTATTATAATGCAAACAATTTGGAAGAATACTTTGTGTATAAAAGTCAGAAAATATTTTGTCATTCATTTAAATGTTAATTACCTTCTTTTTAAAGATAATATCGTTCAGATTTGTTATTGACACATGTTCAAGCAAATATTCTGCAGAAATATAATTGAGATATTTTCCTAAGAAAAACTACTGTGATTAAACACTTCTGTAATTTTATTTCCAATATATACTTATATTTTTAGTACAGACATATTTTTATAAGCATTTCATTTAAAAATCTATATACTGCTGTTAGGGAATTAACAGTAATTGGAGTACGTATACATTTTTCAGAGAATCGAAAAGAATTAAAAATACCATATTTTTAAATTGAAATATTTGATCATTATTTCTGTTTCAAAACACTGCATGCCTATGTGCTAGAGTACTTATTAACATGGATAAAGAGAAAATCAGGCAGTTAATGACTAGAAGTTGTTATTCAAATTTTAAAAAAAGAATTTTATATGCTATGCAGGATTCAATTTGGCGAAATGCGAACTTTAACCTAAAAACATATCACTGCATCTTCTCTCTCTCTCCTTTTCCATCTAAAGAGGAAGGAAAAGTTTACTTTATGAAAGAAAATCTCTAGTATCTTTTTATGGGAAAGTAAAAGTTTGTTTTGTTGTTAAGAATCTCAACTCTGGATTTATACTGCTGCTTGGGTTGAAGCTTATCTCTTTCATGTGAACTCTTGAACTCTTGGGGAGTTTACCTAACCTATGTGAACCTCGCTTTCCAAAACTGTAAGTGAAGATTATAATGAAATCCACAATATAGATTTGTTGAGGGGATTAAATAGAATATTTGTTAGGCATGAAGGATAGTTCTGAGAACACTGCTAGAATTTAGTAAGTATTGCTTTCATTAGTAACTCTTTTTGGTATAGTTTTTTAAAAACCGGAGTGCCTTCATATTGTATTATATGTTAATGTAAAACTTATATATAAGTTATATGTGAATATAATAGTCAGACAAGCTAAATTAATAGATTTAAAAATGAATAAAGTCACTAGCAGAGCTGAATGATTTGAACAGTACACATATGCACTCCCTGATTCGTTCCATTTATTGTAGTGTTAGACCACTCTTTAGAATAGATAAAATACTAGTAGACAAATAACATGAAGGCAGCTGGGTGGAACATTCATTAAGTTTATAACGATTTAACTCTTTTTGTGTAGAAGCAGAATTCATAGGTGTTTTAATCTAATAAACTTTCACACTGGCTTCCATTATACTGTTACAGATGTTAAATGTATTCCCACAGGAAAAAGTGTGTTGACTCCAAGAAATCATAAAACTCATATTTCATATGGCTGCAAATCTTCCGAAATCATGTGTAACGTAGATAGACTTCTAGGTACCGTCTTTGCAGCAATTTCATGAAAACTGACAGTGAGGAAAAACTGCAGCTATTGGATAATTTTTCTTTGAACTTTGCTCTAAGAACACATTGCCTGAAGAGTCTTTTGTTTTCCCAGCAGGGCTTCAAGAGCGAAGTCAATTAAATATATATTTGTATATATTTAATCTATATATATTTAAAATTTAAAAATACATTAAATATATATTTAAATATATATTAAATATTTATTTATATTTTAAAATTTATATTTTAAAACAAAAATTTATATTTCTAAATATATATTTATATTTTAAAATATATTATACATTAAATATGTATTTATATTTAAAATATGTTGTAGATTTAAGATATATTTATATTTTAAATATAAATATTTATTAATATATATTAATATGTTTATATATACATTTAAAATATATATTTATATCTTTAGTAGATATATGTAAATATATTATTTAAAAATATATTTATATTTATAATATTATTTAAATATATAAATTTATATATTTAACTATATTAATATATTTATATATTTAAATATCTTTATTAAATATAAACAAATAATATAAATATATAAAAATAATTATATAATATATGTATTTTAAAAATCCATGGAGATAGAGTTGGCCTGAAAAGGAATATCAACAAAGTTTATCTAATTAACTTTTACATAATATTTTATTAAAAAACAGAATGATACACATTTTCTTCAAGATTACATGAAACATTCACTAAAATATACCAAATCCTGGGTTACAAAACACATCTTAATAAATTAATAAGAATATAAATCTTACAAAGTATATTTTTAAACACAATGAAATTTAACTAGAGATAAAAGAAAGAAAGAAAATTCTCAAATATTTGAAGATTATACAGCATAATTGTAAATAATATATGGGTGGGAAAAATGGCTCCAGGAAAATTTTAAAAATATTTGAAAATATTTTGAAGTAAATAAAAATGAAAATGCAACTTAGCAATATTGTGGGACACAGTAAAAGCAATACTTTCAGGGATATGCGTAGACAAAGGAGAAAGATAAAGTATTAATAATATAATCTTCCACCAAAGGAATCTAGAGAAAGGAAAATAATTTAAACCTAGGAGAATGGATACACAAACTGTGGTACATTCCTATAGTAAACTATTATTTAATGATGAAAATAAATGAGCTCCTAGGCCATAAAAAATATGGAGAAACCCTAACTGTGTATTACTAAGTGAAATAAATCAATTTGAAAAGGCTACAAATTGTATGATTTCAACTGTGTGATAGTTTGGAAAAGTCAAAACTGTAGAGACAGTAGTGAATTAGTCATTTCCAGGGATTCAGGGAGAAACAGGGATGCATAAGTGGAACTCAGGGTAGTTTTAGGGCAACAAAAGTATTTTGTATGGTATTGTAATAGTGGATACATGTTATTATACATTTGTTAAAATCTATAGAATGTACAATACAAGAAGTGAACTCTAATGTAAACTATGAACTTTAGTTAATAAAATGCACCAGCATTGGCTCATCAATCGGAACAAATGTATTGAACTAATGCAAGATACTAATAGAGGAAACTATGGGATGGCAGACGGGAATTCTATGTGTTTTCTACTCAATTTTTCTACAAACCTACAACTATTCTGAAAATGAAGTCTTTTTTTTTTTTTTTTTTTAAGTAAAGGAATAGAGAATTTCTGAATCAAGCAGTGTAAAAGGACATGGAACAACTTTGGCCTTATGCTTAAGAGCACATATCATATATATAAACACCTCAGATGGCTAAAACAGTGAGGTAGTTCCTACAAAAAAAGACCAAAATTTAATTCCTTAGATTGTTAAGAATAAAGAATAACTTGGCATAGATCCAAGATTTTTGATCAGCTCAAAAAAATTATTCAATTATCAAGATTATAGGATATTAAAATTAAGTAGAACAAAATTTCAGGTTGATGTTGAATAACAGAGTGATCTTCCTTAGTATCTATTTTGTCATGTAATTTGTTGCTCAAAATATCAAAAAGATAATTTTATGAGTTAATTATGAAGAACTTGTATTGGATCTGATAAATATTTGTAACATGAATTTATATGTATCATTAATATCATCATGCTATAAATATCACTTTTAGAAATGTTATCCCATTATGGAAAATTGTCCTTAGAAAAACAGAAGTATAATGTGCTGAGCTAGGTATTCTAGAAAAACATATGCAAAACTTTAAAGTGTCCTGAACTTAAGTTAACGTGGTTATTGATTTTAATGGCTGGGCTTTGTTAGAAGCCAGAAAGCCCAACATTGATAGTACACAAGGCAATACAACACTCATTATTGCCTTTGTTTAACTAATGTATAGCATTTCAGAGTAAACTATCAAAGGTTGTTGGTGACTGGAAATACAGAGATCAAATTGGGTGCAATATATTCAAATGGAGAAAAAAATGTATACCTTAATTTAAAAAGAAAATAATATTCTAATCCTGTGTTTAGGAACACAGGATAGAATAATAAATTTATCTTAATTTGCGATAAAGTATTAATGAGTGTAGTTGATGATTTTTTGAGCCAAAGAATACGTGCTTTTATTAATTTGTATTTCTTAGGTCCTTGATAAAGATTTTAGGTATAAACCCAAGTCTCTGTGTTTTCAAACATAAAACTTGCATTCAAAACGAATTCATAAATAAAGGCGCTAGCTCTCTGAACCAAAATAACTTGTAAGGTAGTTGAACAAGCCTAACAAAAATGGTGTGCCAAAATGCAACTTTACTTTTATTTCCTTCTGTCATTTTAAAATGTGTGGAGTGGTGGAGGCTCCCCTACCTTCATAAAAACTTGAAAATAATACATTAGTTTCCTTAATTCACATTTAGGTATTAGGCAGAACTATTACTATAATTACTCTAATTGAGAATGGCAACTGCAATTCAAAAATCAGTTTCTCAAAATACAACCGTGTATGTATATATATGTGTGTGTGTGTGTGTACATACAGTTGTATTATATACCTACATATAAGTGTGTGTGTATATATATAAGTGTGTGTATATATATATACACTTGTGCTTTTGGTAAAATCTTTGTCCCAAGCTGGAGCATATTGCAGTCTGGCTGCTTGCTATGAAGAGGCATTTTCCTTTACCCTTCTGTTTCCCCACTTAGCATTTCTCCTCTCTTGAGTTGACAATTTAAGTTGCTGAAGCTTTCTGGGATGGCCCGAGATGAGTGACGATAAGAGGAAGAACATAATCTTATTCATGGAATGCATCTTTATGGTGATTTGCAGATGCACTGACTTTCTCATGTAGATGCCTTCTACTAGAACGCTCCAGGTGAAAATCCTATGGTCTTGGTTGTGCTACTCTGATATGGTTTAGATTTGTGTACCCACCCAAATCTCATGTTGAATTGTAATCCACAATGTTGAAGAATGGTCCTATTTGGAGGTAATCGAATGATGGGGTAGGATTTCCTCCTTGCTGTTCTCTTGATAGTGAGTTCTCACAAGATTTGCTTGTTTAAAAATGTGTGGCACCTCCCCATTTCCCTCTCTTCCTCCTTCCCCAGCCATGTAAGTGATGCCTGCTTTCCCTTTACCTTCCGGCATGATTGTAAGTTTCCTGAGGCCTCCTCAGACATGCTTTCTGTACAGCCTGTAGAACTGTGAGTCATTTAAACCTGTTTTCTTTATAAACCTACCCAATCTCAGGTAGTTCTTTACAGCAATGCGAGAACAGACTAATACATACTTTCTTCTCTGTTCCAGGTTCTGACACCTCCGCTTCACACAAAACACTCCACTTTAGAGTTCCTTGGCCCCTTAAAGTAAGTTTCACAAGTCAAAACTTGAACCAGCATGAAAATAGCTTTATCTCATGTGTGGTCCACGCTAGGTCCTTGGTAAATATTCAGTCTCATCTTAGAGTACAGTTCTGAGTATAGCTACTTTCTAGATACAGCAACACCTGATCTTAGCTTTGCCTTCTAGCAACTGGACAGAATATCTCTCTTGCCCTCCACATTCCTTGAGATGGAAGTCAGACCCAGGTCACTGCATTCCCCCAGATACAAAGAACCTACATCAAATTATCTCAGTGTACCAACAAGGCTTGAGAAGAGGGTTAGATACTTGTTAACTTTTCCTCTTAGGGTTAAAGAAGTAGAACTTATATCACAACTTTGCCCTTAAAATACATGGTAAAAATTTCTCTCTTTTCAAAACTTATGACTCTTTGCTGTTCTGGATATAAATGAAAGACTGAAGAGTTGGGAAAACACTTACTATTTACATATACCTTTTTTTCACTTTGGAATTTTAGTTTGTATTATCATGATGCTTCAAGTAAAACTTTCAATTTATTCCTTTGTCTACAATTTTACTTCCTTGTTTCAGGCCTATCTGAAATTCAATATCTCATTTAGGTCTCATAACAATTCAATGGTGAATATTCTCACAAATCCAAGGTGAATATTTTCTAACTATTTCCATTTTATAACTGAAGAAATTGAGGAGTAGACAGATCAATTCACTTGCCTAAAGCCAAAGGTAGTAAGTACTGCAGAGATTAAGGTCAACATTGCTTGCACCTTTCAAGAGTATGTGCTCTAATCCACTATTCCATGCTACACACTGCTGTCATATAAACCAAAGAATGTGTGAACTCCATGGCTTAAATTATGACTAGTCACAACAAGTTTTTGTTTGTTTTATGGAAGAAACACAGGTGCATGTAAGTTTTGAACTAGGACAAGAAAAATCTGTTAACTGACTTCTGTACTCTATTCTGAAAGTCAGACTGCTATCATATAAAATTAGTTAAATGCATTCCATAAATTATTATTCATTCTCCCAGAAATATAAATATTTATATTAATTTGAATACAGATTTTAATTTCTACTTATTTTTATTTGCACTGTACAGTTTCCGAAAAGCCTTGGAATTACTGAGACTTTGACCTTTAGGATTTCACATGTGAATTCTGAGAGTTTCCTATGAAATATCTTAGTGGAAAAAGGGAGGAAGTAGGTAACAACTCTACACAATTCTTTATAAAAATTCAGGTTAAGTTTAAGTCTGAAGTGATAATTCAGTAAATCTGCATTTCCATTGAAAGCAATAACCACATTCCTGAGGTCACTACAGACCAAATTTGTTTACAAGAAACAGTAGGTAAGAGCCACACATAGATGATATGCAAAATTTTATGTCATGGTTACAGTATGTTATTGAAGGGCCAAACACAGAAAATTATGTGTATTTCTATAAAATATATTGTTATGGGATTCTTATCAGTATGTATTCAATAACATGATAGAAATAAATAAGGTAATGCATTATTTATTAATAGAGTTAATCATAACTTTGTTCTTTTTTTTTTTTTTTTCTTTTTGAGACCGAGTCTCGCTCTATCACCCAGGCTGGAGTGCAGTGAGTGGCCGTATCTCAGCTCACTGCAAGCTCTGCCTCCCGAGTTTAGGCCATTCTCCTGCCTCAGCCTCCAGAGTAGCTGGGACTACAGGCGCCTGCCACCTCACCCGGCTAGTTTTTTGTATTTTTTTTAGTAGAGACGGGGTTTCACTGGGTTAACCAGGATGGTCTCGATCTCCTGACCTCGTGATGCGCCCTTCTCGGCCTCCCAAAGTGCTGGGATTACAGGCTTGAGCCACCGCACCCGGCCCATAACTTTGTTCTTAATGACATCTTTATAAGAATGTTAATTGTTTTCTTCTCTTTAGCATCAAGTATAGTCTTTTGCTTTAAAATTTGTATATCTTTTATATATATTTAAGGTACTGAACAGAAATACTTTGGCATGTGATCAAAATTTTAAAATTTTTACTTTATACTTTGCAAGTAGATGAGGTTAATGTTGTGTACTTTGAGGATGTATTTTATAGTTTCCTTCATTTGTGATCCACACTCTATGTTTTACTTTGTATTGCCTCTTGTGCACACATTTCTAATGTGAGTTATCTTGCTATTGTAAGATATTCTACTATGTATATATGTATATATGTGTGTATGTATGTATGTAAGTATCTATCTATCTATCTATCTATCTATCTATCTATGGTTTGGCTCTTTGTGCCCACCCAAATCTCACCTTGAATTGTAATCCTCATAAACCCCACGTGTCAAGGGCAGAGCCAGGTGTAGGCAATTGGATCATGGGGCAGTTTCCCCCATGTTGTTCTATGATAGTGAGTTCCAAGAAGATATGATGATTTTATAAGCATCTGGCATTTCCCCTGCTGGCACTGAATTCGTCCTGCCATCTTTGATGAAGGTGTCTGCTGCTTCTTTGACTTCCACCATGATTGTAAGTTTCCTAAGGCCTCTCCAGCAATATGAAACTGTGTCAATTAAACCTCTTTCTTTTATAAATTACCCCATTCAGTTACTCATGTATTTCTTCATAGCAGTGTGAGAAAGAACTACTAGAGTAAATTGGTACTGAGGTAGTGAAGTGCTGCAATAAAAATAACCAAAATGTGGAAGTGACTTTGCAACTGGGGAATGAGTAGAGACTGAAACAGTTTAGAGGGATCAAAAGAAGATAGAAAGATGTGTGAAAGTTTGGAACTTCCTAGAGACTTGTTGAATGGCTTTAACCAAAAGAGTGATATGGACAATGAGGTGGTCTCAGATGGAAATGAGGAACTTAATGGGAACTTAATGGGAACTGGAGAAAGGTGACTCTTGCTGTGCTTTAGCAAAGAGGTTGGCAGTGTTTTACCCTGCTCTAGATATCCATGGAACTTTGAACTTGAGAGAGATGAGGAAGAAAAGAATTCTAAGTGGTGAAATTTTCAAAAGGATGCAGGGCATAAGAGTTTGGAAAATGTGAAGCCCGATGATGCTACAGAAAATAAAATCCCATTTTCTGGGGAGAAATTCAAATCTGCTGCTGAAATTTGCATAAGTAACAAGGAGCCCAATGTTAATTGCCAAGACATTGGGGAAAATGTCTCCAGGGCATGTCAGAGACTTTTGAGGAAGCCCCTCTCATCGCAGGCTCAGAGGCCTAGGATAAAATAATGGTTTCATGATCAAGGCCCAGGGCCTTGCTGCTTTGTGCAGTCAGGACTTGGTGCCTTGCATTCCAGCTCAGGCCATTGTTTGAGAGGGTGCCTTGGCAGTTTACATGTAGTGTTCAGCCTGTGGGTGCACAGAAGTCAAGAATGGAGGTTTGGGAACTTCTGCCTAGATTTCAGAGGATTCATGGAAACATCTGGATATCTGGACAGAATTTTGCAGTAGGGGTGGAGCCCTCATGAAGAAACTCTGCTAGGGCAGTGTGGAAGGGAAATGTGTGGTTAGAGTCTCCCCATAGAGTCCCTACTGGGTCACCACCTAGTGGAGCTGTGAGAAGATGGCCACCATTCTCCAGACCCCAGAATAGTAGATCTGCCGACAGCTTGCACTGTGAGCCTGGAAAAGCTGCAGACATTCAATGCCAGCCAGTGAAAGCAGTCAGGAGGGGGGCTGTACCATGCCGAGCCACAGGGGCAGGGCTTCCCAGGGCCTTGAGAGGTGACCTCTTGCATCAACTTAACCTAGATGTAAGACATGGAGTCAAAGGATATCATTTTGGAACTTTAAGGTTTAATGACTGCCCTATTGGATTTTGGACATGCATGTTTTGGCAAATGTCTTCCATTTTAAATTGGAGAATTTATCCAATGCCTGTACCCCATTGTATCTAGGAAGTTAACTAACTTGTTTTTAAGTTTACAGGCTCATAGGTAGATAGGACTTGTCTTTTCTCAGATGAGACTTTGGACTGTGGACTTCTGAGTTAATGTTTCAGTGAGTTAAGCTCATTTAAGACTTTGGGAGACTGTTGAGAAAGCATGATTGGTTTGAGATGTAAAAAGCCATTAGATTTTTGAGGGATCAGGGCAGAATAATATAGCTTGGCTCTGTATCCCCACCCAAATCTTACCTCAAATTGAAATCTCTGTAATCTTCATGTGTCAAAGACAGGACCAGGTAGAGGTAAGTGGATCACTTTCCCCCATGCTGTTCTCATGATTAGGAGTGAGTTCTCACAAAATCTCATGGTTTTATAAGCATCTGGCATTTCCCCTGCTTGCACTCACTCCGTCTTGCCACCATGTGAAGGAAGTGCCTGCTTCTCCTTTGCCTTCCACCATGATGTTAAATTTCCTGAGGCCTCCCCAGCAATTCAGAACTGTGAGTACACTTCTTTTCTTTATAAATTACCCCATCTTAGGCACTCAGATATTTCTTCATAGCAGTGTGAGAATGGACTAATATATACATACATACATACATATGTATATGTATATACACACATGTGGAGACAGAGGGAATTCAAGTTTATACTCTCTGACAAGTGTGTATGTGTGTATTCATTGAAATAATTTATTTAATTATGGGTGGTTTGGAAAAACTAATTTACAATTGTAAAATATGGCTTGAGAGCAAATTTTACTAGTCACAGTTACTCCAGATTGTGGTCCAACTCAGACGCAAATAAACCACCTCACAAAAGAATCAGAAGAAGCATCAGTTCTATAGTTGGTTACTTGGGTAGTATACCTTTCACAGCACAATGGAGAAAAGTAAGCAGAAAGTTATTTAGCAGTTATTACAAACATATTACAGTATTTAACAATGTATCGACAAAATATTTTTAATTATTGATCTTTGATTCCTTAGTTATATATCTCACATAGACATAAATTATATATTTAGAAATAAGTATTTAATCATATTTCAAATAAAACGTATCAAGGAACTTGTAATGTAGGATATTCAAGAACTAAAGACAAATTGCATTTTGCAGTTCAGTGTGGACCTTTCCCTAAAGTTATTTAAACTTAAGAAAAGAAATGCATATGACAACACATACCCTCTTACAGAATGTGTCTTGAATCCATATCCTTGTTTTAGCTATATCATTAAAATATGCTTAACAATTACATAAATAAAAGGTTTCTTTTAGAGTCTAAACTGTTCTTATGGAGATTACAAAGTGGTTGTAAAGATGAGCACCATTAGCGTAATCTGTAGAGGAGGATGGATGAATAGATTCATCTACAGTGTTTTCCAAAGGGCATAGTAAAATAATAAATGACAAATAATGATCCTTTCCATTCCCATGATTATGTAAATGCTCCCCGGGAGGACATTTATTATCAATTCTGTCATTGATATCACCCTTCCTTCTGTTGACTAGGGCTGATTGCTTTTGAAGATCCGATTACTAAGCACTTCATAAAATGAAGCATGTGATGCTATCAGTCAGCACCACCTAAGAAATGTCACTGTGAAATTCCTTTGTTTTGAGCAATATTTTAAAGCAAATAGTCAGACACCTCCATTAGGTGTGCTGAGCTTCTCCAGCATCATAAGTAGAAATGGCTCTTGCAACAAACCCAAATCACATATTGTTTTTTGGTTTTTTTGGTTAATGGTTAGTTAAAGTATTACTCAGCATGAAGTTATTTCATTCAATGTTAAAAATGGGTTTATAGAAACGTATGTGTCATATACACATAGAAAATACCAAGAAATATATTTCCTTTTCAACAACACTGTACAATCCTAGGTGGCATGATGCTGGATTGTGTAATCATATTCTTTCTTGGAATTGGTTATCTCTGTTTCCAAATAACCAAAGAATATATATGTATTATATCATGATAATCTATATGTATTAGATCTAATAAATTTATATAATTTTATAAATACCAACTCTATATGAATTTCCTGGTTTTGCATAAAATGTGATTCAATATCAAATAATTGAGTGAATATTATTATAAAACTTTTTCTCAGCTAATCATTTAAAACACATAAGAAAAAACAGAAATGGCTCTAGCATCTGAAACACTTTTACTATATTTAGTCAACTGGTTTAATTATGCATCCACTCTGTGCAAACACCATAGAACAATATAAAGAAAATGAACAAAAAGTTGAGACTATAAGCATTCATTTCAATGGCCTTTTAAATAAATAATTTGTAAATAATTTAGAAAGCAGCTCTGAAAAGAATAGGTAAAAAAGAATGAATGAGAGAGTAGCATGGAATTATATTCAGGAATAGAGAGAACTGGAGAAAGAGAGCTGAAGGTTTCATGAGTCAATGTGTCTTCTGCTTAGCCTGGTTAGTGTATTGTGAATCATTTCAGCAATTACACTGCTCAAAAGCATAATAGTCATTAATGAAAAACTTGCATAATGTTTATTACATGCCTGACACTTTTCTAAGATTTTTGCAAATATCAACTTGTTTAATACATCCCCTGCCAAAGGAAAAAAAAAAAAAACTTATTAGGTAGATATTATTGTTTCCATTTGAAAGATGAGACAGCTGGCTCAAAGTCACACAGCTGCAGAGTAGGAGGATATGGATATAAAACAAGGTAACTGGGTTTCCAGACCCTGTACTTTTAAGCAGTATTGTAATGCCACTTTCTTCATTGAGACTATCTTAAAAAAAAATCACCGAAATAATGTTTGTTCAAGTCATAGCCACACAAATAGTCTGTTTAATTAAAAGTTATCAGCCCAATAATGTGTAAAAGTTGTTTTCAGTAATTCATGTCTAAGCAGCTGATTTTTTCAGGTTGTGCTGAATCCTGATGAGTAATAAGTAATGAATATATTTACATTCATTTCTAATTAGTATTAAACATATTTTGTCGAAACTTATCTCCATTTTCTCTGTCTTGAACTTTTAAACTTTATTTGCTGATTAATAAAGCAAATATATAATGAGGGCCTATATATAAGGCACCAAGAGAGAAAAAGTAAATACGTTTAGTTTCCACAGCCCAGAAGGTCACAATCTAGTGATACTTAGTGTCTTCATTATGTCTTCTTATTCTGCTTTTAAAACAACTTTCCAGAAAGAAGTGGAAATAAATTAAACTGAGTAATTCTGACATTTTAAGTGTTATTACAGCATTATTTGCCTTCTAATAGAGATCACATTTTTAGATTTATGGCAGAATTTTAGAAATCATCCAGAATAGGAAAGCATAATTATAATTATAAAGTTTCCAAAGAACTTTAAAATTTTGCCACAAAGAATGGTTGCTGATCTGTAAGTAAAGAAAGCCTAGATAATTGGGGTGGTTGTTAGGTCCTAGGTGAATAAATTTGTTTTGATCCATATATGGTTCAATTTTTTTTCATTCCTTTTATCCTCAGTCACTTAGACTACATCCTGACATTCCTTAACCCACATTCCTTATTACACAATCAAGCTTCTGTAATAAGCTATCAAAAATATATTTATGCATTACACTTCTGTTTCCAGTTTTTGTCAACATACTTAAAATCCATACATATTGATATACATAGTTTTAATTCACATATCTTACTTCTTTTAGGGAGATGCCATTCATTTCCATATGTTTAAACTATTTAATGTTATAGTTGTTTGCTTATACTATTTGCTATTATAGGTAATATTGCAATTAACATCCCTATATATGTTTCTTTGGAATATGTGTTTGTGTCTATGTGTGTGTATACCAAAAATGAATGCATTAATTGATTAGTTAGGTTACATATCCATGACCAGAATTGCCATGTAATCGAGAATTACAAAATCACTTCATAGGATAGGTGAATCATTTATCATCCTAGCAGGATGGAATAAAGGAGTCTTTTTCCCTATAGCATTGCCAGCACTTGATATCTTGATATTATTCATATTTAAAATAGAGACATTTTGAATTTTGCAGATTTTACAGTAATATATCTGCATTTAAAATGAAACTATTGTCAATTTTGTAGAATATAGAGTAGTCTCTCTCTCTCTCTGTCCCAACCTTTTCTCTCTTTCTCTTTAATTAGCATTCTCATCTTTACTAATGAGTTTGACAAAACTTTTCTATACTTAATCGTCTAACATTATTTTTTATTCATGCTTCTATTGGACTTTCTCATCTATAGTTCCTCACTTTCATTAGTCCCCTGTATCTGGAGTACATGCTATAAATATTTCACTCATATATCAACCACCTGTTAAATTGTAATATAAAGAATGTTATATTCACTGAAGTGTAAGTTCTTGACATGATACTCCATTCCTCCAAAATATCTTAGTGTGCAATTTCTATAAATTAGAAAAAAACAAAATACAAATAATTGTTAAAAAGTCAAAAAATGTTAAAAAGTCAAAAAATGGCCGGGCTATAAGCCTGTACAAAACAGGCGGGCGGATATAGAGGAGAAAAAAAACAAAAAATACAAAAATAATTGTTAAAAAGGCTCAAAAAACCCAGGAGGCGGAGCTTGCAAAATTGACACATTATTGCCACTGATCCTCAGACTCCACACAAATTTCCCCAACTTGTTCGAGTTCCTAATGTTATCAAGACCGATGTCTCATCTTTAGTGTGCATGTCTCTTCAGATTTGAACTGAAATTACCTTACAAAGGGGAACTTATTATAACAAAATTAAATTGTTACATGGAATACCAAGGCTAAAATATACGCCAGGTAAAAGAATGTAAGCTCCATAAGGGCAAAGACTTTCTTGGTTTTGTTCACTGCCAAATTCCTGTCATTTATTACAGTGACTTTTAAATAACAAGCATGAACTAAATATTTTATTCATGAGTGAATGAATAATGAATATATGTGAGAAGTAGTCTTCTGTAATGCTTTTTCTGGTGCCTACTTCAATCATCGCCGTTTCTATTAACCAATTCTTCTGCCAACAGTGGTAACTGTTAACTAGTCCTCAACTTCAGGCCCCTTGAGATCATCTGATTTCACTTTCACACTTATAGTTTCAAAAATTGTAGGAAAGTATAATTGGCTTAGTTGGAATTCGGATTCCTAATTAGGACTCCCATTGTACCCATCAGTTATGAAAAGGGAACAGGGTTCTAGAGTATTATTTTAATGGTACTTTCTAAAGGAGGCCTTGAGGATAGAGCATTTGAAATATAGTGTCCCAAATAAGGGTATTATTTTGAAAACAAGAATAAAATATTTATTTTATTTTCTTTGAGTTTTTTAGATTAAAAAATAACTTAGGCATCTTTTAATAATCTCTGACCATGATGTTGCTATGTTAGTCACTTTTCATTCATCATAAATATTTAACAGTTTGGCCCTATGTAAATTGGTCATTTTATACATCAAAATATCCTTTGATAATTTTCTACTTACTTGCATCTTTGGCTAATCCCTTTCCACTTACTTGAGGGACAATACTGTTCCTTTTTTCTCTTGTTTTAGTGTGTTCTTTCATCACTACAACAAGCGCTGCCAAGAGGGAATTTCTCGTGAGGCTATTCTTTTGGACTCAAAACGGAGGCTAGTCTTTTGGACTCCAAATTCACATGTTTGATTGCCTTCTCCTTTTATATCTACTAGCCATCATAAACAAGACATAACGTAAGTTCTTGACTGGATTTCCCCCTCACCACTCCAAATCTTCTTCCCTCCTATATGTGCTAATTTGGCAGCGAATGGCACCTCCATCTACTATTGGTATCGAGCAACATGCAAATCATATCTGACCTTCTTCTTTTCTTCAACCACCCCAAATAAATTTATTGTTAAATTATTTGATTCTGCTATTAAAATAAATTATGAATCTGACATCTTTCTTAATATTCAAGGCAACAGCTTAGATAAGTGGTCTTCCTCAATGAAGTGGAAAATTGCTATAATTTTCCTAGATAGGACACCTGAACCACACTTCGTCTCTTTTAAACTGATATATTACCATCAGTTCAGGTTTTCTTCATATTTGTACAGCTTTATTGAGTTAGAATCAACAAGATATTAGCTACACATATTTAAAATATGCAATTTGATGAGTTTTGACAGGTATACAACTGTTAATTCATCATCACAATCAAAATAGTAATCTCCACATTAATCCACATTTTAAATAAATACTTTAGTACTTCTTTACACAGCGTGTAATGTTTCATTCCAAAAGTCATAATAATTCTAAGTAGTCAACTTCATAATTAGTCCTAAACAAATCTTCAGTACTTTTTACCAGAGTTAGAAAAATTACAGGCATGATATTTTCATCTTTCAGAACCTCTGCGTATTTACATTCAAAATAATTTATAATCTTTTAAGGGCAGATTTAGAAAATTTTTGTTTGTTTGTTGGTATGTTTATTTGTGGGGTGTGTGTGTGTGTGTGTGTGTGTATGTTAGAACATCTAGGCAAATAATTATTAGTTTTCTGCTTTGAATAAACAGTTAAGTAACCCAATAACTTTATTTAGTTATTCTCGTATTTAAGGATTATAAAAGTATTATATCACACTTTTAATGTATAATATCAACTTCTTTTGTCAAAACATGAGAAAAATTTTACTCCCCAAATTATTACAAAATGTGACAGAAGCAAAACCTTTTTCTTCTACCTAAATCTAAAAAAATTTCCATCTTTCTTGGAATTTTGCCCAACTTTCTTCTGTTACTTTTTATGTTCCCTCTTGCTCTATGTGACTATTAATTTTAAAGCCTTTAAAACATCTATATAATAATTCAATTCACCTAATATTTCAACTGAAATAATATTGAAATATTACATATAAAGTTTTGATCTGTCTTTCTCATTTACTTTCCATAGCCATTTGCTGGAACAGAAACAGACAAATGTCACACATTATTCTTTACATTTCACAAACAGTAAGGTATCTCTCTAATGATATGAAAGATTGTAATGAGATTACAATAAGGGAAATTGATAATGTTATATGATTTTCCTGCACTTTTCAAGATCAGTAGAAAGCAGCTTTCTCTCGTTATATTAAAATATCATATTTTAATATTAATTATAAAATAAAGTCAGTCATTTAATTGATAATTTAATTTTAATACTATGCATATTACATTTGCCTAGCTTGGCTGTTTAAACTTAAAACTAGGGCGATTTACCTAATTAAAGATTGGCACTAATTCCAATGGCAGTTTCCCATGAGAACAGGAGATTCCTGATGATGAGTCCTGAAAGGCTTGTTGTTTCCAGCTAAGACACGACTGTCTTTTTTATGCTCTTACTGTAAATGCACCTTTCAGACTGTTAGTGAGCAAAATAGATTAAGAATCAAACTGCAGCTTTAACTTCTATTAAAATTACCCTTTGTCCCTCTATCCCTTGGTTTATATCTGAATATGTTAAAAAATTATACCATTAGTATGTGCAAGTACCATCCAAGAGCCACAACCTGGAACCACACAAGAGTGGTTTCAAGAACAACTGTTTTCTGAAGGGTCCAGGAAGAGTTAGTATAAGTCCAAATGCAAATTCTGTGCAATAGTAAGTAATGAAATGACAATAGCTGCCTGTAGAATAAGTCCTCAGTAAGATAATGGTGTTCATTAAATTCTACAGAGCATCAGATTACCATATGGAGGCTATTTCCTAAATAATTCTTACAACCCCTAATGACATATATATATATATATATATGTATGTATGTATGTGTATATATATGTATACATATATAAATAATCCTTATAACCCCAATGACATATATATGTATATATGTATATATAAATGCTCTGTCTGTTAGCATGAATTGAGTTCTGTCCAATATTGGCAGCACTGAGTTCCAGTGAAAAGTCCCACCGTCACTGCTTTCTCCCTTCCCCAAGGAAACAGATTCTCTCTCATGCCATGTGGCTGCTCTAGGGGTTTGGGTAAAGAGTGGGGTTAGCAGTTCAAGACTGTCTTTCTAACCCTCTTCTGTACCTTTTTCACTTATATGAACTTAAAACCAAGTACTGTGATCACCCACCTGATATTTGGTTCTTATGAAGGTGATTTTTGGTATGGATAGTTTCACAATTTGGTGTTCCTGTGGGCAGGACAATTGGTAGAGGCTTCTATTTGGCAACCTTGCCCCACCTCCTTCTCCTCCATTCCTTTATTTTTGTTTACATTTTCTCAGGTATTTACTAGATTTTTTAAATAGCATATGTGAGCTATGGTGATTAGAGATTCAAGAATTTTCACACAAGTGCTTTAATAAGCATATTTTAATGGAATATCATTTCTTGCTCTGAAAAAATTGTCACAGACTGTGCCATTTTGCAGTTTGCAACCTTTTTTATTTTCAAAAAAGACATTTGATTAATGATTGCTAAAATGTCAAGTAGATGGTTATACACCTCTAATTCCTGTTATATCATGTTCCTGCTCTGTAGCACAATATATGGACAATAGTCAAATGGTCTCTATGTTTGCTGTGATTTACCTTAATTTGTTTGAACTTCCTGAAGAGATATGACTACCCGTTAGATCCTAGGACCTGTTAAGGTAACAGATTCCTTCCTTTCGCATTTCCAATCACAAAGGACCCTCCATGAATGAATCCAAATGTCCACTTTTCCAAATTTAGACTTTTATGTGTTTGCAGATATTTTGATTTTTTGCATTAAATTTAGTTAAAATGCATATTGAGATTAGAAGTCTCCTCTGTGAAAGCTGATAGAAAAATTAGATCAAGAAAATTACAGAAGGGAAGCAAATGTGCTGCAGAAGAAGTGAGTTTGGAGTATTCAGCAGGCAGTTGGAACAATATTAAAATAAGCAATGACTGTGAAACAGCGCTCAGGTATTTAAAATAGTTTTCTATTTAATGAAAAATATTTAGAAAGCAAAAATATATTTTAAAATTATATAATATGGAAAAAAAATTCACAACGGTCATATGAATCTACAAGTAATTTCAGATAAACATGTTAATTTAAAAAAATAATTGTAATTTTTGAAAAATTTAAGAAAAAAACAATTCTTTTTTTAGTGGTAAGACAAACCCAAGGATGTTTATAAATTGGAATTTAGACAGTAGGTTTTAGGTGAATATAAAGAAGAAAGAAAGAGAAGAGACACAGTAAAAGCCTAGTAGGTGAAGAGAAAGATAAAAGAAGTAGAGAGATGTAAAATGTGTTTAAGGGCTAGTAGTTATTATCTCTAATCCAGACATGGGTAGCAGTGTCAGAAATGTTAAATTATCCCGACGTATAAATTAAATAACTAAAATATAAATTAGTAATATCAGCTATTTTTTCCTTACAGTTATTGAGATTTTAAGCTTTGCTGAAACATTCATTTAGCCAAATAAAATGCATTAAAAATTCACATTACAGACAAAGCAACAAGATATTTTGAATCTATTTGTATTCTTTAACTAATTTTCTCAACAGCTCTCCACAGTTATTACTCTTGTTTTTTCTGTAAGCAATAGTTCTCTTGGCATTTTGGCTATGGCTCTTAATTCACTTATATATTCCAAAGTAGAATGCAAAAGAAAAAAGAGACAATTTGAATGATGCAAATTGCAAAGACAATTTGAGTAACTATATAGATTTTAAAATATAATCAGGAAAGAAGAAAACAGAATTAGAAGTAGTGAATTAATTTTCAATCTTGTCTTCTACAGAAAAGTTAACATCTGTATTTCATCATTAAGACAGACACAGATTATTTGAAGAGGATTCTGGGGGTACTTATGTTTAATTGGAAACAGATTTAATTTTTTCTATGATAACAATTTGGCATATTATATCACTTCATTTTAATACATTATCGTGTTGTTTATAAGAGATTTCAAAGAATGCAAATACATGCCACGGAGGTAGCTTTATTTTCATTTTACAGTGAGGTTAGGCAAAGCCTTGGTTATATTTTCTATTTTTCATAAATGTGAAAATAATTTTATGATTCTCATGCAAATATTTATCATGTAGTTGTATCCAGTAGGAATACCCCAAAGTTGACAAATATAATAAATTGTTTATTGTTTTAAGACTATCGTCCAATTTAGTTAAAAAAAAATCCTCATTATAGAATGCTGAAAAAATACTAAAGGGTGGCTCAGCAAGAGCACCCAAAATCATATATGAGAGGACAGGTACATACGATGATCTAGATTAACCTAAAGACTTATTGAGAACTTAGAAGAATGAATGGGCCACATGATATTTAAGTAATATCCTGAGATATTACCAATCTTTTCTTTCTTTCTGATAGGTACAAATGAAGAGGATATTCAAAGTTTTATTGCCTGGCAACTATTTGGAGAGCAGATAATGTCTGATGCCATTTAAGTGAGATCTGATTAGGACTGACATCCCAAAACAATAATAAAAATAAAGCCCCTGAAAGAAAAATGCTTGGATAGAATATCATACCCACATACAAACTGAGGTGGCCAGAGAGACAGCACCAATTATCAGACATAACTTTTTCTTCAAGGAAAAACGGAAGGAAGGAAGGAAGGAAGGAAGGAAGGAAGGAAGGAAGGAAGGAAGGAAGGAAGGAAGGAAGGAAGGAAGGAAGGAAGGAAGGAAGGAAGGGAGGGAGGGAGGGAGGGAGGGAGAGAAGGAAGGAAGGGATAAAATTGAGGTTGTTCTAGAGATATAGACCTCTCATTAAAAGCCCCAGAGTTCTGCTCTTTAGAAAGCAGACATATAAGTTCTAGCCTGGAAGATTTTTTATAACAGCCTTCATTTTTGTTTTTTAGACAATATTGAGCAGAAGGTGAAATGATTTCTGCCTCCACACATACATAGCCTCCCCTATCATCAACATCCCCACCAGAGGTATACATTTGTTACAATTGATGAACCTACATTAACACATTATTATCACCCAAAGTCCAAAGTTTACATTAGGGCTCATTCTTGGTGTTATATATCCTGTAGATTTTACAAATGAATCTGCCATTATAGTTTCATACATAGTAGTTTCACTGCCTTAAAAATTTCCTGTGTTCCATCTATTCATTTATCCCTCTCTTCTAGCACTGGAAAACACTGATTTTTTTTCCTCTCTCCACAGTTTTGCCTTTTCCAAGGTGCCATATGGTTGGAACAACACAGTGAGTATGCCTTTTCAGACTGGCTTTTCACTTGGTAATACAAATTTAAGTATCCGCCATGTGTTTTCATGGCTTGATAGCTCATTTCGTTTTAGTACTGAACAATATCCTATTGCTCGTACATATACAGTTTATTTATCAATGCCCCTACTTAAGGACATCTTGGGTATTTCTGAGAGTTTTGGTGATTATGAATAAAATCATCTGTGCGCAGTTTGTTGACATTAGTTTTCAACAACCTTGGGTAAATACCAATGAATACCATTGCGAGATTACTTGATAATACTGTTGTTAGTTTGGTGAGAAACTGCCAAACTGTCCTCCCAAGTGGCCATACAATTTTCAACCCTAACCAGTAATGAATGAGAGTTTCTGGATGTCTTTGTCAGCTTTTGGTGGTGTTGGTGTTTTGAATTTTGGCCATTCCCAAAGATGAGTAGTCATGTCTAATGGTTGCTTTAATTTTTATTTCTCTGATGACATATAATGGGCAATTTTGATATTCTTATTTGTTATGTGTATATCTTTTTTGGAGAGGTGCCTGTTAAAGTCTTTGGCCCATGGATGTTTTCTTATTATTGAGCTTTCAGAATTTTTTGCATATTTTATATAAAGGACCTTTATAAGATATGCTTTCAAAAAATATTTCCCCCAAGTCTGTGGCTTATATTTTTATTCTCTTGAAGATATATTTGTACAGCAGTAATTCTTTATTTTAATAAAATCCAACTTAATCAGTTTTTTCTTTCATGGATCATGCCTTTGGTGTTATGTCTAAACTATTATCACCAAACTCTAGGTCACCAGGATTTTCTCCTATTGTCTTCCAAGAGTTTTAGAGTTCTGCATTTTATATTTAGGCCTGTGGTTTATGTTCAATTAATTTTGTGGAGAACTTAGGTTTTTTATTGTGCATAACCAATGTTAATCTCAGGCATAGTAATGCCTCAGGAAAGTGCTGATGTAATGTTTAGCTTCAGAATATGTTATTTCCTATATTTGCTTATAAAACTGAACATATGAATTGACTTAGTTTTCTGTATAAATCTGTTAGCTATATACCAAAACAAAGTTGAAAATTTGTCTACTGAAAAAATATAAGGAGAAGTTTGGAACAGACTAGTTGAAGTTATAACCTCATACAGGATAGCGAGTTGTCTGCTACTTTTGACAGTAAAATCATTATAATATCCTCATATATAAAAACTCATTTTAGTATTTTCTGTATGTAGATGATTGGGGCGACAGTCCGCTCATCCAAAGGAATATGAGTGAGGAAGTGGGGATCTAAGAATAAGTTCCCATGGAGCTCAGTAAAGAACACTAATTAATCAACTTTCTATTTTCTTTAATATTAACTAAGTAATTCATTGTAAAAGCCTGTGAATCACTCAATATTTTATTTTATTTTTAATTATTGTTATCAAAACTTTGATGCAAAACTACAAAGTATATGAAAGTATCGGTGATCACATTGTAAATTTTATTTCTATGTCATTTAGAATTTTGGTTTGCTAATTTAAGCCTTGAAGTTTTTGTTAAAAATAAAAGTAGCACACATTTTACTTAGATAAGCCAAAATGCTTAGCACTTGGAAGACTCTAAAATCTTGTATAGAATGTCATCTGGGATCATCTGGATAAAACCATACTTAGAGAGTTCATGATATTTCAGATATTTGCTTGAAAATCAATGTATATTTGAACATTTTTCTAGACTGGAAATTATTCTAAGTTATTCGATTTGGCATAGCTTTTTAATTAAGTGAAATATGAATAGAGAGTAAAAGCAATCCGGAACATCTGATACAGTTGATCTCTACATACAAATATAAATCGAGTCTAATTGTCAACTACAATATAGGAGAACATGGTCTAACTTCTCAGTGCATGTCTTGGGTAATGTGATATTGCTGCTTTCCTCGATTCCAGATAGAATGACAAATTTCATAGCTCTGTATATCTACATATATACACACACACACACACACCATATATATATATATATATATATATATTTAATTCCTCAATCCATTGCCCCTCTTTGTATATATAATAGATAACATACATACACATATATAGATTTGAATATTATTACATTTGAATCTGCACAGAAGAATACACTCTACAACAAGAAATAAAAAGATGGAACATGGAAATTTTCAAGATATTTATATAAAACTTTAAATTTTATAAAACCCCAAACAAATATAGAACACTCAGTTAAATTTGAAGTTTAGATAAACAAATACTTTTATTAGAACTTTGCTCAAATATTGCATGGGGATATATATGTTAACAAAAAATCTGTTTACGTGCACTAGAAATTTAACTGGACATCAATATTTTTATTTGCTACATTTGTAGTACTCATTAGAAGAATAGCAACTTATAAACTTAAGTGAACAAATAGTTTGTAAGTAACCATTATTTTCATGTTCAACTACAAATCATCTATTAAGAGTTAGTGACATTTTAATTTATAAATAAAACAATTGAGGTGGAATCTAGTACGTGAAAAGGCCTTATTCAGCCTTGTATTTATGAAGACAATGAAGTTGGATTTCTGACTAATGTTAGCCACCTTTGTCAGGAAGTCACTTTAATGTAAAGTTCTGGAGAGATTTATTTTTAATTAATTGAAAGTCACGTCATATCTGTCTGTAAGAATAAAAAACACAGTAGCAAGTTATTTATTTCAGGCACATTTGAAGTCATTGGGATTTTTAATCTCAAAGAAAACTTGAGATTTAAGTCTATGTACTGTTTTGAAATATCCTGAAATTGGAAAAATATAAATAGTAAATGTTTTGTCATTCTCATTTCAACAATTTTCTGTGAGAGATCTTTATACCAGAGAAATAATACCCTGTCTTCCTTTCCTGACCCGGTCAGAACAATGTGGCCAAGTCTAACATCTCAGTGCCCTGCTGTTCTTTGATCTTCTACAAACCAAGGAAATATTGCAGGACTTGAAATAATGACCTGATGCATGTTAATTGTATTCCTGGAAAGGATTAATGTTTGTACCACTAAAAATAATTATTTAATAACCACAGCAAGTACTATGTGTTATTGAGTAGTTTTAAAAATTAATACAATGCAGAAATTAAAAACAAAATTCTTTTTATTATTTTTATTTTTTTAAATTTCTCAATTCATTTGACCTTTTTAGGGGTAAAATTTATTTCCAGTTTGGTATCTAAGCTACATTTTTAAATGTATTGCATCCATATAATTCCACACATAGTCATGTTTTCACAAAAAGGAAATCATTCAACATTTTGTTCTGAGATTTAACATGTGGTAAAATGATAAATTCTGGAGAGGGACTGCCTGGGTTTCAATCTATTTCCTGCTTCTTAGTAATGTGGTATTGGGCAAATGACTTAACCTCTGTAACTCAGTTTCTTCTTTTGGAAAATGGGGGTCTCACTTCATAACACTGTTATGAAACAAATATCTATTGATAGTTGTAGCATACTCAAAAGAGTATCTGATGTTTAGTATCTTAGTCTATTTGTGTTGCTATAGAGAGCAATAAGGTAATACCTGAGACTGGGTAATTTATAAATAAAAGAAGTTTATTTAGCTTATGGTGCTGCAGGTTTTACAAGAAGCTGCATCTGCTTCTGGTGAGGGATTCAGGGAGCTTCCACTCCCACACATGGCAGAGGTGAAGGGCAGCTGGCTTTTGTAGAACACATGGTGAGAGAGAAAAGCAAGAGAAAAAGAGGAGGAGGTACCAGGCTTTTTTAAACAATCAGGTGTCACAGGAAATAATAGAGTGAGAATTCACTTACTCCCTGGAGAATGGCACCAAGGCAGTCATGAGGGATGTGCCTCATCACCCAAACACCTCCTATTAGGCCCCACCTTCCAACACTGCCCACAAGGGGAACTGAATTTCCACATGAGATTTAGTGGGGACAAATATCTAAACTAAAGCGCTTAGCATGCACTACATATGTTTGTTAAAAAAATACAACACAATTTGTATTTCATTAATGATGAACATGTTATTAATTAATCAGTATCAGTACAGAGAGATTTTCTTGACTTTTTAATGGCTTCTTAGTATTCTAGAGCATCTAGTTCACATAATTTATTTAATCATGACACTTCTGATGGACACTCAGGTTATTTGTAGTACTTTTATTATAATTACAAATGCTGCCACTACAAGGGTCACTGTACAAATATCTTAATGTAGAGTGAGAATACTTCTGTAAAATAGGGTACCATAGAATGCTGGTTTAAAATTTTGGTATACACTGCCAAGCTGCTCTTACAATAAGCTGAAGAATTACACCCTCTCAAAGTGTCAATAAGACTTTCCAATTTCTCCACCTGTTTTCCAGTGCTGAAGAAGCTTACACTCTCTTCACTCCATAGACTCCAAATTGTACTGTGGTGGTGCCTTGCTCTCAATGTTAACACATTCAGTGAAAACAAAAACAAAAGCAAAACAAACAGACAAAACACTGAAGCATACATTTAGGATAGGTTGTTACATTAAAACCATAGGAGGATTATGTGTTTTTCTGTCAAATGCATATTTGTTCGGGGTAAAGTTTTGCTTTGAGAACAGAACATAGGAATGATAGGAATGTTCTGAATTCAGACAGAGTATAGAGTGAATGACTGTGAGAGAAACTTTTCATCATGAGTTCTCATTCATCACTCAACAGTTTTCAAAGACTATCACTCATAGAGAAGAGTCCAGTGAGAATTTTTGCAGAGAGCAAACTGAGCTTTTGAAACAATTATTGAAAATTGTGTTGCCTTATTTTACCTAGGCAGCAAGTACCAGCCAAAACTTTGTAACATACTGATCTTTCTCATTTGAAGGCACTTTTATATTTAATTATAACTGACAACACAATGGTAGAAAAATACATTTGCAATACCTTGGAAAATATAGAATATTGTTCATTAATCAACAGATTTGGTGAAACCCAATAGACCAAACTCTTTGCCTATTGATATTGTAAAAATTCATTAAGCGGGGAAACCAGCAACGGCATTATTTTTCTTGGAGTCTGAAAAGAGAGAAGTATGTCCAATCTACACCCCAGAATTTGTAGTAACTTATTATAGAACAACTTAGTTTTCAAATAAAAAATTTTGAATTTTAACCAATTGCCTAAAATATACTGATGATTTGTAAAATCAGTTAACCTTAAGATTTTTTTAAATTAAAAAATGTAATGATTCATAGTCTATTCATTTTTCCATTATGAGAATCTATAATAGAGTAAAGTTTATTGCAATTCCATGATATGAAGGGAGAAAGGAGCACAGAAAAAGGATGCTGACAAGAATTAAGTCACTAGTTTTAGAATTAAGTTCAAAATTGCTTACACTGAGTAAAGGAATGATTCTCTTTCACGCTGAGTGGTTTATAAAACATAAAATTGTCACAAATAAGAATATAATTTCCTGGTGAAAATTTTTATTAGTTGCAATGCAGCTCATATATAAAGATTAAAATTCTTTATAATATGAACTTATCATTGATAGAATTTAATTTCCTTTTTGATTAATTTGAAGAAACCACAGTCCCAAATTTATTTTATTTGACAAATGGAAATGATTAAGAGAATAAATAATTGGAATATTGGCCATAAACCTTGGGTACAGTAAAAGAACAAGATTTTAATGTCAAATATACTTAAATTTGAATCGCCTGGTCTCTCTTAACTATTAGTTTGTGCTTCAAGGAGCATTTAGAATACTATTATTCTTCAAATAGGTTGATGCAAAAGTAATTGCGGTTTTGGCCTGTGAATTTTCAATCATTATAACTAGGATCAAACACATCTTTATTAATCAAAATAGAAGCCATTACAATCAACACGTTTTTGCCAACAAAAAATGTTTCTTTATTCCTATAGTGTAAAAATCCCTGCTTTGGGATTCAATACACTCTTGAAAAGCATTTTTTTTTATTTTATTTTTTTTGCATCCTGCTTTTCGTGGAAGTATTTTTCCTGCAAAAAGTTGTGAAGGTGCTTTAAGAAGTAGTCATTCGTTGGTTGACGAGAGGTCAGGTGAATATGGCAGATGAAGAAAAACTTTGTAGCCCAATTCATTCAACTTTTGAAGTGTTGGTCGTATGACTTGGGGTTTGGGCATTGTCATGAAGAAGAATTGGGACCTTTCTGTTGACTAATGCTGGCTGCAGGCGTTGCAGTTTTTGGTGTGTCTCATCGATTTGCTGGGCATACTTCTCAGATGTAATGGTTTTTCTGGGATTCAGAAAGATCAGACCGGCAAGAGACCACCAATGACCACGACCAGTTTTTGGTGCAAGTCTGGCTTTGGGAAGTGCTTTGGAGCTTCTTTTCAGTGCAACCATTGAGCTGATTGTCACTGGTTGTCATATAAAATCCACTTTTCATCTCACATCACAAATGGTTCATTGCTGTTGTGTAGAACCCTGACAGGATTCTCCAAACAGAACCAATAACATTATATATATATATATAATATACATATATACACACACACATATATGTGTGTATGTGTATGAGATTTACTATGAAAATTGGTTTACATTATTATGTAGCCCAAGAGGTTTTATGACCTATCCCATCCCAAAGGTCCAAGAACACAGGGAGTTGCTGGTATTAGTCCCAGAATTTGAAGACCTGAGAACCAGGAACTCCAGTGTCTGAGGGTAGAAGATGAATGTCCCAGCTCAAGAAGAGCGAGAGATAATTGCCCTTCTCCCTTTTTGTTCATTGTTTGGGCCCTAGGGATTGGATAATGCCAGCCCACATTGGTGAAGTCCTATCTCTGCTCAGCAATATAGCATAATATAATATGTTTGTTGTTTATATTATATTATACTATATATAATATGTAGAATGTTTATGAAAACATGGAAAGCACAAAAGAAACATGTTATCCTTTAGTATGCTTGAAGATATGGTAAAGAGATAATGTGCAAATAATATTATATGTACCAAGGAAATGACTTTCACAATTGGAGTAATTTCCCAGATAAGCAAAAGAAAAAAATAAAATAAAATAAAATATGGTGAGGAGGAAAACTGTGTTTTTAAAAACTCTTCTGTACACTAATCTTGCTGTCAGTTTCATTCATTGATAAAATGTATTACCTTATCCAGAGCCATAGAAATATAGCTGATCACTTTTTAAAATATGCTGCATGAACCTGTGTTTCTTAAGCAGTGCTAAAATCAGAAATGTTTTATTTATCTAAAACAAACCCTGAGCAACAGAGAAAAACCACACACACACTAGAGAAGTCAGGAAATTTCACTTATATTATTCTTAGTAGCTATAAGTGCACAGTCATTTAATTTAGTTTATCTGCCCCTCACTTTGTGCATCTTTATATAGTACTGTAATATTCTGATCTTCTCTAAATATGAATTACATAGTCACCATTTTCTTCTTTTGTATTTAAGTATACATTTAAATATTTCCTCATTTTTTTAAAACTGTTCTTTGTAATTTTCAACATCCCCTAAATGGATAATGCTATACAGTAGTCTGCCCTGGGATATCAATCACTGAGTCTGGCTCTAAAACACTGCATTTGTGAGGTAGGGCTCCTCTCTAACTTGAGGTATACTATCTCTAGATGTACTGTTTCTCTAAAACCTGTCAGCTTGCCTGACTTCAATCTATTACTCCATCTTGATGTGTGGCTTTTAGTTCACTCTGATTTTGAATCAATGTTCTGTGAACCCCTAACTTCTGAGGACTGTCTGGATTTAGAATGACTCTTCAGTTTGCTCTGCTGTTTCATTCATTTCCGGTCTTGGTATATTTTATTATCCTGCTATATACCATGCTATGGAGCAGAAGTAAATCTATTACATTTGTTTTATGTGACTATTAGACCTATACATAGCAAACATAATGTAAATTTCCTATTTAACAATCTTACAGATATCTATAAGAAATACATAGAATAAGCTGTATATTTAGCTAATGCTTAAATAAGGTACATAGAACCCCTGCTGATATGGTTTGGCTGTGTCCCCACCCAAACCTCAACTTGAATTATATCTCCCAGAATTCCCATGTGTTGTCAGGGGGACCCAAGCGAAGGTGATTGAATCATGGGGTCTGGTCTTTCCTGTGCTATTCTTTGAGTAGTGAATAAGTCTCACAAGATCTGATGGGTGTATCACGGGTTTCCACTTTTGCTTCCTCCTCATTTTTTTTTTCTCTTGCTGATGCCATGTAAAAGTGCCTTTCACCTCCCACCATGATTCTGAGGCCTCCCCAACAATGTGGAACTGTAAGTCCAATTAAACCTCTTTTTCTTCCCAGTCTTGGGTAGGTTTATATCAGCATCATGAAAACAGACTAATACAGTAAATTCGTACTAGTAGAGTGGGACATTGCTGAAAAGATACCCAAAAATGTGGAAGTGACTTTGGAACTCGGTAACAGGCAGAGGTTGGAACGGTTTGGAGGGCTCATAAGAAGACAGGGCTCAACTATGGGAAAGTTTAGAACTTACTAGAGACTTGTTGTGTGGCTTAGCTCAAAATACTAATAGCAATATGAACAATAAGGTTCAGGCTGAGGTGGTCTCAGATGGAGATAAGGAGTTTGTTGGGAACTGGAGCAAAGGTGACTCTTGTTACATTTTAGCAAAAAAAGTGGCAGCATTTCGCCTCTGCCCGACTGATTTGTGGAACTTTGAACTTGAGAAAGATGATTTAGGGTTTCTGGTGAAAGAAATTTCTAAGCAGCAAAGCATTCAAGAGGTAATTTGGGTACTGTTTTTTTTTTTTTTTTTTTTTTTTTTTTTTTTTTTTAATTTATTTATTATTATTATACTTTAAGTTGTAGGGTACATGTGCATAACGTGCAGGTTTGTTACATATGTATACTTGTGCCTTGTTGCTGTGCTGCACCCATCAACTCGTCATTTACAGCAGGTATAACTCCCAATGCAATCCCTCCCCCCTCCCCCCTCCCCCTTCCCCCCTCCCCCCTCCCCATGATAGGCCCCGGTGTGTGATGTTCCCCTTCCTGAGTCCGAGTGATCTCATTGTTCAGTTCCTGGGTACTGTTAAAGGCATTCAGTGTTATAAGGGACACCGAGAATAAAAGTTTGGAAAATTTGCAGGCTGACTATTCGACAGAAGAGAAAAACCCATTTTCTGGGGAGAAATTCAAGCCAGCTCCAGAAATTTGCATAAGTAGCAAGGAGCTGAATGTTAATCCCAAAGACAATGGGGAAAATGTCTGCAGGCCATGTCAGAGACATTCACATCAGCCCTTCCCATCACAGACCTGGAGGCTCTGGAGTAAAAAGTGGTTTTGTGGGCTGATCCCAGGGTCCCTGTGCTGTGTGCAGCCTAGGGACTTGGTGCCCTGTGTCCCAGCTGCTCCTGCCGAGACTAAAAGGGACCAGTGACCAGCCATGATTCTAAGGCCTCCCAAGCCGTGTGGTACTATAAGTCCAGTTAAACCTCTTTTTATTCCCAGTTTCGGGTATTTATTTATCAGCAGGGTGAAAATGATCTAATACACTTCTTACACAGTTTAGAAAGAAAAAAACAGTTCTATTTGGTTATCATTGCTTTTTGAAGGAAAATCTTTCTAGAATAACAAAATTAATTTTTTTTTTCTCATTGTCATCAAATTGATCCCACCATCAAGCTTCATTTTATATTTGAACTAAACTACTAGAGTCTAGTGGTTCTCAACTGGGGTGATTTTGTACTTTAGGTATATTTTTGGTTGTCATATCAGAGGAGATGCTGCTGGCATCTGGTGAGTAGACGCTCTTGATAAATGCTGCTAAATATCCTGCAACACAGAACAGTTTCCAAGACAAAGAATCATCCAGTCCAAAATGTCAACAGTGCTGAAGTATAGAAACGTGCTAGACTGATTAAGGGCCAACAATTTAATTCCAAAAATAGAATCCCATTTTTCCTCTAGATAAATGGGCCTTGACACAGAGAACTCAATCTACATATAAAACAAAAGCCATATTTAATATTGAATCCTGTCCTTAGAATACCCATAAAAGAAGTAAAAGAAAGAAAAATAAGGGGAAAATAATGAACATTTTACTATTCCTGTTAGAATTTATAAAAAGCTAGCAACAGAGAAAAAGAATAGAATTTTCTAGAAGCCCCCTGGGTCTCCACAGAAACAAGAAACAAAGTTCTTCATTCTCTTCTCTGGGAGGAACTCCATTTTAGCAGTAACAAAAATAGCCACTGGAAACCAGTTTATTTTCTACTGCCACAGGTTGCCTTAGGAAGACAGTCAATAGGTCATTTTTATTTATGGGCCAACTGGGAGCTTTCAGTACCTTTTGCTTCTCAAAAGATTTATGAAAGTAAATGGGGATGTCAGGGCAAGATGGCTGACTATATGCAGCCAGGTGGAACAGCTGCCATCACATGTTCTTATTTATAAGTGGGAGCTAAATGATGAGAACACATGGACACAGCGAGGGGAACAACAGACACTGGGGTCTACAGAACAGCACAGGGTGGAAGGAGGGAGATCAGGAAAAATAACTAATGAGTACTAGGCTTACTATCTGGGTGACAAAAGAGTCTTTACAGCAAACCCCATGACATGAGTTTACCTGTACAACAATCCTGGCCATGTACCCCTGAAGTTAAATTAATTAAAAAAAATGTATTGAAACATATAAAGTGCACAGAATACTGCCTTACACATAGTGAGCATGTAATAAAGTTTGCCAATTATTATTCCTTCTTGCCGCCTTCTTCTTCTTCTTCTTCTTCTTCTTCTTATTATTATTATTATTATTATTACTGTTATTATTATTCTTTCTTCTTCTTCTGTAGAAGGGAATTCAGAAAGAGGCTAGGTTGTCTGTTCACAATACAGAGCTATGACATTCTTAAGTTTTTATTATGATATTAGCACTTAAATTTACACTATTTTAGTCAAACTATGTTAGTCAACTTCCTGTTTAAGGCATATAGATTTCAATTAATTAAGGGAGAATCAGGTGACTATTCAAAGACATCTTACTATATGTGTTGTTTGTTAGGAATTTCAAAACCAAGTTGCCCATTTTCAAATATATTACAATATGTCTAATATGATCATATCATATCTATTAAGATTTCTCACTTAGGATTAAATGTGTTATTCTTTATATGTTTTTATTTACATCAAAAATAATCCTAAAGGATGAATAATTATCTTATTTTCTGGAGTCTGGGAAACTGACTGAGGTTGTAATACAGATTCCAAATCAAACAACTAAACTATATATATTCTCTTGATTTCAAATCAAGAGTTCTTCCCACTATACAATAAAAACATTTTGTCAATTATCTACCAGCAACCTCAAAAAGGAAATTTTGCTGACCACTGTCTGAGACAGTGCATGAATACATTCATGTAATTTTGACCCCAAATCAACAAAAATTACCTAAATTACACTAAAATATTAACTATTTTCAAATGTTAAAAATTATTTTAAGTATACATAAAATAATATGTCTATAAAAAAGACTTTCGTTGCCTAGCCATTATTCATTGTTCTCTTTATCCTTAATAACAAAATTTTTGATTTTTAACTCTGGTGGCAACCTACCCCAATAACGTATTTTTTTTTTTCAAAAAAGTTCCCTAGCTTCTTTAGCCACTATAGTTGCCTAATATGCCATAAGTCTAAATTGTTGGGTGAAGATTGAGAAGATTTTCTTAAAGAGGGCTGGCTAAATTGAGAAGAAAACATTTTCATAATTATTCTGTTTCCATCATCCCTCCCCTTCTTGCCTAGAGTGTGGACATGCTAGCTGAAGCACCTGCAGCCTCTTTAGATTATGAGAGTCTTGAGTATGCAAGTAAAGCATTAAGGAATATAATTTAAAATGACTCTAGTGAACCTAAGTCCCTGATTAGCATGGAGCTGTCATATGACTTCTTCCTTTCTTGTCTCTAGACAAACTTTTACACAAGAGGCTTACATCTCTATCTTATTTAGCCTCCCTTCATTACCCTTAAATATAAACAGGCTCAGTGTCCTAATTAAAAAACAGACTGACAAATAGGGAAAAGAATCAAGACCCGTCAGTGCGCTGTATTCAGGAGACCCATCTCATGTGCAAAGACACACATAGGTTCAAAATAAAGGGATGAATGAATATTTTCCAAGCAAACAGAAAGCAAAGAAAAGCTGGGGTTGCAATCCTAGTCTCTGATAAAACAAACTTTAAACCAACCAAGATCAAAAAATACAAAGAAGGGCATTACATAATGATAAAGGGATCAATGCAATAAGAAAAGCAAATTATCTTAAATATATACATACCAATACAGGGGCAACCAGATTTTTTTTTTATAGAAAGACACTTAGACTCCCACACAATAATAGTGGGAGACTTTAACACCCCACTGTCTATATTAGACTGATCAATGAGATAGCAAATTAACAACGATATTCAGGACTTGAACTCAGCTCTGGACCAAGCAGACCTAGTAGACATCTACAGAACTCTCCACCCCAAACGAACAGAATATACATTCTTCTCAGCACCACATAGCACATACTCTAAAATTGACCACATAATTGGAAGTAAAACACTCCTCAGCAAATGCAAAGGAATGGAAATAATAACAAACAGCCTTTCAGACCACAGTGCATTCAAATTAGAACTCAAGATTAAGAAACACACTCAAGACTGCACAACTACATGGAAACTGAACAGCCTGCTCTTGAATGACTACTGGGTAAATAATGAAATTAAGGCATAAATAAATAAGTTTTTTGAAACCAATGAGAACAAAGACACAACATAACAGAATCTCTAGGACACAGCTAAAGCAGTGTTTAGAGGGAAATTTATAGCACTAAATGCCCACAGGAGAAAGTGAGAAAGATCTAAAATCGACACCCTAATATCATGATTAAAGAACTAGAGAAGTAAGAGCAAACAAATTTAAAAGCTAGCAGAAGACAAGAAATAACTAGGATCAGAGTATAATTAAAAGAGATAGAGACATAAAAAAAAAAACCTTCAAAAATCAATGAAACCAGGAGCTTTTTTTTTTTTTTTAAAAAAAAAAGATTAGCAGAATAGATAGACCACTAGCCAGAGTAATAAAGAAGAAAAGTGAGAAGAATCAGGTAGACACAATAAAAAATGATAAAGGGGATATCACCACTGATCCACAGAAGTACAAACTACCATCAGTGAATACTATAAACACCTCTACACAAATAAACTAGGAAATGTAGAAGAAATGGATAAATTCCTGGACACATATATCCTCCCAAGACTAAATCAGGAAGAAGCTGAATCCCTGAATAGACCAATAACAAGTTCTGAAATTGAGGAATTAATTAACAGCCTACCGAACAAAAAGCCCAGGACCAGATGGATTCACAGCTTAATTCTACCAGATGTACAAGGAGAAGCTGGTACCATTCCTTCTGAAACTATTCCAAACAATAGAAAAAGAGGGACTCCTCCCTAACTCATTTTATGATGCCAACATCATCCTGACACCAAAACCTGGAAGAGACACACACATGAAAAGAAAATTTCAGGCCAGTATCCCTGGTGAACATTGATGTGAAATTCCTGAATAAAATACTAGCAAACCAAATCCAGCAGCATATCAAAAAGCTTATCCATCAGGATCAAGTCAGCTTCATCCCTGGGATGCAAGGCTGCTTCAACATATGCAAATCAATAAACATAATCTATCACATAAACAGAACCAATGACAAAAACCATACAATTATCTCAATAGATGCAGTGAAGGCCTTCAATAAAATTCAACACCCCTTTATGCTAAAAATCTCAATAAACTTGGTATTGATGGAATGTATCACAAAATAATAAGAGATATTTATGACAAACCCACAGCCAATATCATTCTGAATGGGCAAAAACTAGAAGCATTCCCTTTGAAAACTGGCACAAGACACAGATGTCCTCTCTCACCACTCCTATTCAACACACAGTATTGGAACTTCTGGCCAGGGCAATCAGTCAAGAGAAAGAATTAAAATGTATTCAAATAGGAAGAGAGTAAGTCAAATTGTCTCTGTTTTCAGACGACATGATTTTATATTTAGAAAACCCCATCATTTCAGCTCAAAAACTTCTCAAACTGATAAGCAAGTTCAGCAGTCTTAGGATACAAAATCAATGTGCAAAAATCACAAGCATTCCTATACACAAACAATAGACAAACAGAGAGGCAAATCATGAGTGAACTCCCATTCACTATTGCTGCAAAGAGAATAAAATACTTTGGAATACAATTTACAAGGACTGTGAAAGACTTCTTCAAGGAGAACTACAAACCACTGCTCAGAGAACTAAAGGAGGACACAAACAAATAGAAAAACCTTCCATGCTCATGGATAGGAAGAATCAATATCATAAAAATGGCCATACTGCCCAAAGTAATTATAGATTCAATGCTATTCCCATCAAGCTACCATTCACTTTCTTCACAGAATTAGAAAAAAACTACTTTAAATTTCATATGGAACCAAAAAAGAGACCATACAGCCAAGACAATCCAGAGCAAAAAGAACAAAGCTGGAGGCATCATGATACCTGACTTCAAACTATACTACAAAGTTACAATAACCAAAACAGCATGGTACTCACACCAAAACAGATATATAGACCAATGGAACAGAACAGAGGCCTCAGAAATAACACCATATATCTACAACCATCTGATCTTTGACAAACCTAATGAAAACAAGCATGGGGAAAGGATTCCCTATTAATAAATGATGTTGGGAAAAACTGGCTATCCATATGCAAAAAACTGAAACTGGACACCTTCCTTATACCTTATACAAAAATTAACCAAGACCAATTAAAGACTTAAATGTAAGACCCAAAGCCATAAAAAACCTAGAAGAAAACCTAGGGAATACCATTCAGGACATAGTCATGGGCAAGTACTTCATGACAAAAACAACGAAAGCAATTGCAAAAAAAGCCCAAATTGACAAATGGGATCTAATTAAACTAAAGAGCTTCTGCACAGCAAAAGAAACTATCATCAGAGTGAACAGGCAACCTACAGAATAAGAGAAAATTGTTGCAATCTACCCACCTGACGAAGGGCTAATATCCAGATTCCACAAGGAACTTAAACAAACTTACAAGAAAAAATCAAACAACCCCATCAAAAAGTGGGCAAAGGCTATGAAGACACACTCCTCAAAAGAAGACATTTATGCAGCCAACAAACATATGAAAAGCTCATCATCACTAGTCATAAGATACATTCAAATCAAAACCACAATGAGATACCATCTCATGCCAGTTAGAACAGAGATCATTAAAAAGTCAGGAAACAACAGATGCTGGAGAAGATGTTGATGCTTTTACACTACTGGTGGGCGTGTAAATTAGTTCAACCATTATGGAAGACAGTGTGGCAATTTCTCAAGGATCTAGAATCAGAAATACCATTTGACTCCGCAATCCCATTACTGGGTACATACCCAAGGGATTGTAAATCATTCCACTGTAAAGATATATGCACACATATGTTTATTGCAGCACTATTCACAATACAAATTCACAATATCAAAGATTTGGAACCAACCCAAATGCCTATCGATGATAGACTGGATAAAGAAAATGTTGCATATATACGCCATGGAATACTATGCAGTCATAAAAAAGGATGAGTTCATGTCCTTTGCTTGGACATGGATGAAGCAGGAAACCATCATTCTCAGCAAACTAACACAGGAACAGAAAACCAAACACTGCATGTTCTCACTCATAAGTGAGAGCTGAATAATGAAAACATGTTGACACAGGTAGGGGAATGTCACACACCAGGGCCTGCTGGGGGGTGGAGTGTAAGGGAAGGGATAGCATTAGGAGAAATACCTAATGTAGATGATGGCTTGATGGTGCAGCAAACCAACATGGCACATGTATACCTATGTAACAAACCTACATGTTCTTCACTTGTATCCCAGAACTTAAAGTATAATTTAAAAAAATGACTGAAATAAATAATTTTTAGACTACAAAAGACTTTTAATTTGAAAAAAAAAAGGAAGAAAGTGGGAATTTATATATTATTTGTAAAATGAAGAATAAAGCTAGAAAGCTGCCAACATGTCTATAAAAATGATACATATGCATTTTCAATAGTACCCTATAATTCAATTTGTATTATTATCTCCATTTTACAAATAGGAAAATTATATCTTAGTGGAGTGTTAAGGCAGTCAATAAAGGGCAGAGCTAAGTTTTAACCATAGACAGTGGGACTCCAAAAAGATTTCCCTTAAGATGAAGTGACTTTAATTCAGGGCCTTACAAACAAAGATATGTGATATGAGTAAATATTAAGACTAGCCAAAAGGGCAAGCAACTTTTAAAATGTTGCATACAATAAAATACACCTGCCATGATTGTTGGTTTCACAGATTTTATGTCCATGTGCATTCCGTTTTAAAATTAAATAGGTAACTTTTATGAATTCACCCTTTAGTCTTTTGAGGATGAGTAGTGTAATGTGTACAGATTTTGTAGAATAAAACTAGCATTAGCTGAACTTTCACTTGGTTCTTAGGCAGAATGAATTTGCATAAATAATGATAAAGGTTACTGTGAATATATATCCAACACATTGAAATTTGGTGGTTTATTCAATCAGATTAATACAAATGGGCATAGGTGATGATATATTTGTAATGGTGTCTCTCTCTCTGAAAGAGAACAACAATTACGAATAAGGCTTTGCAAAAACAAGACATTTTCTGTCCTGAAGAAAAATATGTTCTCTTATACAAATATACCTTATTTCATGAGCTTTTATAAGGATAAGGATGGGAAGAAATAACTTCCAGCCTACACAAGGCATGATTTATCTGGAAAACAACCCTATTTATGTGAAGACAGGGCTTTCAGTGAATATCCACTTCAGGCATACAGGGATCTTAAGAGGCTAAATTTGGCCCTGTCTCTAAATCCCAGGAAGGGGCAGATGGCCGATCCATGTTTATGCCACCACATAATCTACTCTCCCTAAGTGACTGTGAATGAAATGGGAGTTGAAAACTCACTATATTAAATAGATCATTATAATGTATTTATTTGACCTAAGGACTACTGGAGTTATAGAAGGTACTGTTTTTTCTTAGAAAACTATGCCTTTGTACTTCTCAGGAATAAGTGGCTTTCACAAGCTTAGTAATCCCTACATACACAAGAGGACATTTATCCCTTCCACATAGTGTGAATGACAATTAAATATATGGTCCTTTTTTAGATAAGAAATTATTATTACTCCAATTAGAACTTCAAATAAGACTTAATAGTTTGCTATTTATATTTATATGTTTATATGTACACTAGCCTCCATACAAGCTTAATATTTTGCATACACACACTTATTAAGCACACAGCTATCACTCAGGCACTTGACTTTACACATTCTTCCACACAAATGGACATAGTCTATGATATTTTGGCCCTATGCTTACTATAATAGATGAGCTCAATTCATTTGTTGAATCCCTAACCCAAAATGTGATGATGATACATAAAGATGGAACCTTTTAATTAGTGTTAAGTGAGGTAATAAGGAGGGCCTAATTCAATATGATTGGTGTTCTTAGAAAGAGAAAAACATCAAAGATACTGTGCACAAAGGCCATGTAAAAACACAGTCAGAGGGGAGCTCTCTGTGAGTCAAAGAGCAAAGCCACAGGAAAGAAACCCACCCTGCTGTCATCTTGGTCTTGGACTTCAAGCCTTCAGAACTGTGGGAAAATAAACGTCTATTGTTTGAGCCACCCAGTTGGTGGTATGTTGTTATGGTTGACTTAGTAGAATAATACAGTCATCTTTGGCTTTTGACTTGGGGATATGGTGAACACCACCAGACACTGAAAATGTAAAATGTATCATGAACAAGTTTTAGGAAACATAACTCAAAACAGGGAACTTCCTGCCTAGTATTCTCCAAAAAGCTGTGATGCATCAAATGTGTTTATTATTTACAAAGATTCTTTGGTGGATAGTGGTATAGTCAATGACCCTGGCAAGGAAAAAGCAATCATCCCCTGTTAATGGTCACTTTCACTGAAGGAAGCAATGGAAACTCTTACTATCAATTGGCAGAATGATTTGCTAAATAGAGACTATGTTTGTGGGTAAAAACCAGTATGTAATATGATTGAAAAATGCAATATTAGAAAATAAATCCCTAAGTGTTTAGGTATAATATATACTTTACATATTTTATTATACCTTCATTTACTAAATTTGTTATTTAAACATGGTAATAATATAAGTAATGCTTATTATTTATAATTCTTTTTATATCTATAGGGAAAAGAGTCACTGAATGTATTCTCCCATTAGGTATATTTAATTTAAAAAATATTTGAGTGCCCACTTTAATTATCTATGGCATACTTGGATTTTGTCTTTGGAGGCTTAAAACTTAGTGGAGGTAACAACTTATGGGAAGGGGAAATTTTAATAACATTACAAGATTTAATAAAATCATAACAAAAATAATCACAAGACAGTGTATATCTATGGCATGAATATAAAATTATCGTATATTACAAATTATGTCAACATTATGAAAACTTACAGAGTTTATTGTGGACTACACTGATAGGATCAGGTAGTGTTCTATGCAGGACCTAAAAAGGACATTTCCAACTTGTTAACCAAGTAAGAAACATATTAAATGTAACCGTAAATGAAAAAATAAAGAACAGAAGATACATTTCAGCAGTGTATGGTTAAAACTGGAGGAATGGGTTCTTATCATCAAAATGATAATAGAACAAGGCATTTAGTAAACAAGGAGAAAAATAATAAATACTTGTCAAGCTAAAAAAAAAAGCTTACATCTACATATCAGACTCTTTAAGGACTCTGAATTTCATAAGGCCAAAATGGAGTAATAATAGAAAAAAAACAGAAAATATTTTCCCACTAGCAATCACTTTCCAGAGAAAATCACAAAAATTTAGCAATATAGATCCTTTATCCAGAGAAGGAGTAGGGTTGAAAACAATAGAAATGGAAACCACTTCTTTAGCTAAACAGCAGTCTATAAGTCTCTAATATTTTTCTATTTAGAGAGTAAGGGTATAATTGCTGAAAATTTAGGAAATAAAATATTCAGAGAAATTTCAGTAGTACAGCCCATTTAAAATAATAGAAAAATATTTGTAGAATACTTTTTAATGTTTGGCTACATTGGGGGAGAAGAAAAGTAAAGATATTCCTTGGAGATGAAAAACTTCAAATTAATGATGTATATAATTATAGGCACATATGCATATATAAACATACATGTATTTTCTAAGGAGAAAACACAAGATCTCTGGAATAGACCTTTATGTAGTCGCAGGGCATCTTAGAAGTGCAAGTTCCTCACAAGCAAATTCCTCACGAGGTGACACAGTGAAGACCAAATACACTTTCATGTCCAGCCGGATTTGTCCCACAGGAGAGGAACTCAAAAATTATGAGACTGAGATTGAGACCCTATATTCGGTGACTGAAATATCTGTTCCACTTTCCATCTAAAGAGAGAGAGAGACCTTTATCTCCTAATGTAAATAAATACCCTTTACTATAGATCACTAACTGCTTCTTTCATCATCATCTTCTCTTTTGCAAATAAGAGCATTTATTGTGGTTAATAGCTTTCTGTTCATGATGATATTTTTGATATATAGAAGACATATAACTTGTTTTTATTTCATAGTTCTCTATAACAAAAGAAGTCTTAGCTGGACTCAGTGTCAGTCACAATATACTGAACCTTGAGTATTTTGTGACCATAAATGGATGAGAATTTTAGGAGCCTTTTTGTGTTACTAAGTATATTTTGCATGCATGAAGGATATAAATATTAATGTATCCATGAACTATCATCAATAGTTCAGAATGAAGTCTGATAAATTTTATTGTTGTTTAGCAATTACTCTGTTTTTATGTCTCACATCTATTAAAACAGCATACTTCCTCTCCCTTTGATAGTAGGGTTGGCGTACGACATGTTTTGGACATAGAATATTAGTAATTGAATTGTGAAATGAGACGTGAATGTGTTTGCACAATTGGCTTTGGCTCCTTGGACTTCTGCTAGTCCCATGAAGTAACATGTCCTAGTATCCCACTGGCTTGGAAGAATTAGACACACAGAGCAGTCTGGAACTAATTCCATACTTGGTAGTCAAGCCAAGCTACATGCTGCCTAGAAACTCCAGATATTAGATGACTCACAGAGGCATAAGCAAAAAATACATGATTGTCAGTTTATTTTATTGGGTTTTGTTATTCAGCCTTATTTGGGTAAACCTGATTGATGGAACTACCGTCTATCATTATATAATATGCAGCAAGTTGACTATGATGGCATTCTCCAGAATATTACACTGTTCCACGATATTAATGACTTCATGATAATGAGTCCTGGTGAACTGTTTATCAGAGGACAGAAGATAAATGTACATATATTCAGGAGCCAATTTCATTGATGAAGTCATTAAAGGGCCAGTTACCTGGAATAGGCCATGATATTCTTTCTAAAGTAAAGCAGAAGGAACTGTACTTTGGGATGTCTACCACTAAAATATAGCAGTTTTTTTTTTTGTGTGTGTGTGTGTGTGTGTATGCCTTTTTGAATCTGGAAAAGATAATATACAGCAGTTGATAATATTACTATAACCAACTTCTCAGTTTACTTTAATGGATTCTAGCTTTAAAGGTGGTCCATAGCAAGCTAGATGTCTGTAACTAGACATGATAGAACAAAGAGAGCTAGAGGACCATTTGAAAAAATATGTTTTTTTTTTTAAAGTAACTTTGATATGTTTTTAATCACCACGTAGATTTAAATATAATCCAATTAGTCACCAATATTTAAAATAAACAAGCAATTTTACATGAAAATGTAAATTATAGTTTGTCTTCCCAAATTTGGCATTCTGAGAATTGTTGCTATCTGATCCCATGTTTCATATGTCTAAAATAGGGTGGATCTATAGAGTGACCAACCTTCTATGACAAGACATTTACTATTTAGTTTCCTACAGTACATGTACAATATGCTTAATCATCTAATACTGTCTTCATTAATTAAATCCTGAGACTAGTATTGATGCAAGTAGTATGCCAGGAAATGGTGGAATTGAAACCCAGAAGAAAAGAGAAAAGATAAATAATAAACTCCAACTTGAAAACAGTTCACCATAGTGGATGACTAGAGAGCAATACTGTTGACGAGCTCTGGGAAGTCATGCATAAACACACTTCAGAAATACCCAATCTGTGGGATGAAAGATTTGGAGTAATTATACACCAAATGTGGTGGTTCATTGGCTGGGAAATTGTCTTAGCCCATTTTCTGTTGCTATAACAAAACGCCTAAGACTAGTTAATTTCTAATGAAGAGAAATTTGTTTAGCTCATGGTACTAGGGACTAGGAAGTCCAAAAGCATTTCACTAGCATCTGGTAAGGGTCATTATGTGGTGGAAAGAGCATGAGAACAAGAGAGAGGAAATCTAGCCCAATTCATTCTTTTTATCAGGAACCCAATCCTTTGCTAACAAATCTACTTCTACAATAATAGCATTAATCCATTCACGAAGAAAGAGCTCTCATAACACATCCACCTCTTAATACTGTTACAATGGAGACCAAGTTTTCAACACACGAAATTTGAGAACACACATTCCAACCACTGCAGAAATGTTCCTGGGGATGGTTCATTGCCTGGCATGCAGGACTTGTCACATGTACACTTAGTAGGGCAGCATGGCTTTCCCTTAGTAAAGGAGGAAAAAAAACTCTCATGCACAGAGATGTGGGTGTTGGCAGTTCAAAGTCAACTGGGTCATCAGGAAAGATCTGAAAAATTAGGGTGTCAGACTGATAGCTTTGTTTTTTCCCTACTAAGTACCAATTGAAGCCTATTCCAGATCCACCTTGGAAATTTCTTTACTTAGATGTATAAGCTTTACTCAAAGAAATATTCTGAAAAGAAGCATGAAACAGTATTTTTTCCCTCTGATGCTGTGGAAAACATAGTGATTTTTGCTTTGTTTTGTCTTGATTTTAGTAGTTAGAAAATGGTCTACAGAGATATGGTCCTCTCAGTTGAATATAGGAAAGGAAAAAGCATGAAAAATATCTTGAAGTGATGTACCAAAGATCTTTTTATATAAATCATATGATTAATTATTTGGCTTATATTAATTAGACATATTTTTGATCTAAATATAACTCAGGCTATCTCACATGGCAATTTTATGAAAATGAAGAAAAATGGAAGAATGAGTCTGACATATATAATATAATCTTGAAAAACTTGTTAGTAAAAACTCAGAGTCACCCTTTGAGACATGTATACTTTGATGTATCATAAAGTCTTTCTCTAGATCAAACATATAGGCAGCAGAAAATACAGGATGTAAGTCTATTTTGCACAACACCTGTATTGGACCCTAAAGCATAATTCCACATAATGGCTGCCTGAGTTATATCTCTGGACATTTGGAACAAGACATTACCCTTCTCACATCCCATATCTTTCACAGGGTATGTTATGGAAAGATATTTGAGTCAAATGATCCTTAGAATTTATAGTCCATTTACTTTCACTGGCCAGTGTTGATTTTATTCTGATTACAATAAAAGAGTAGCAGGAATAATACTCTAATATTCAACCACATTATAATATTTTATTGCAGTCTGTTAATTCACAATAGCAAATTACTGCCTTTTTTCAAATATAAAATTATATGAAATTCTCTGTAATGGAGAAGACACAAACAAAACCATGGGACAAGAAAAACTATAATAGGCACTTTATAGACCTTCCAAAAATAATAAATAAGAGTGCAGATTTCTATTGAACCACATTAAATAGAAATATTATTAAAGATTTTCCACTAGTTATTACCAGCACAGGATTCCTAGCCAGTAGCTGTGACATTCGCAATGTCACCAGGGTTATATTGTGCCAAAAAGAGATAATTCTTACTTAGAAAATTGTGTGGCTTTATTGGTTTTGGCACACATACCAATTTCAAGGGAGTAAGAAGTATGCCTCAAATCTAATTCTGAGGACTAATTTTCTATGAAATGTACTACCTGTAACTTTTACTACAGATCCCAACAATATTCTCTATTCTCTCCCAGTTTTGTTAATGTTGAATATCATAACAACACACATCCTATTGCACAAAAGTCATGAATGGTATCTAGAGAAGAATTAAGAGTGAATGATATTTATCATCAATGATCTCATCTGAAGATATTTTCCTCTTTTGGATGTTTGGTTGGCATAAGTAATAATTGTCAAATAGAAATTAAAAATCCTCCAGATGGATTAGGAAAATTATGGCATATTAGTATTAGAAATCCAGATAGCATTTAATTTTTTAGCACTGTTATGTTCAGCAATACTTATTAATGTCAAGATGCCTGAAATGATTAAATAGATGCAGGATATAACAATGAATTTTAAAGATGTCTGATTATTATAGTCGATTAACAATCATATCCTTAAAAGTTTAAACCATTTTGGAAAGATTTGACTCACTTATTAAGCTATTGTTCAAAATGAGATATTCAGAACCTTCCAGTTTAACATTTTAAAAATACCTTCAAAATGACCATTAGTTATCTTTATTAAAAACATCTGACAGCATTTAAGAAATATAAGCCAATCATTCATTCTAAAACATGAAAGCTACCCAATTGGAAAGAATTTTTGACACCCTTCTCTCCCTCCTCCTCTTATGACCCATAGTTATCTCTAATCACAACTCTTTCTCTTTGTTATAATAGGTAATAAAATAAATTTGGAAACAGCGAGATCATGGTCAAATTAGAAGTATTGTTTGGGAAAAAGATTAAATAGCCTAACTCTGCGGACTTTAGGAACATACCTTAAAAAGTTTCAAAACTTTCAAGATTATCAGCTAATCTACATAGAGGGAGGGGTTGGGACACATGACACATTATTCCTGGACTAGTCTGTGATTGAATTGAGGATATCATAAAGACATAACATCAATATTAACTTTTGAAAGGAGAGCTATCTTGACATTTATTCACAATCATTGGTTGAATAAGGAAGATAAATTGCAGACATGCTTATTTCTTTCGCACTATGCCTGTGATTATCTTTGGACATCATAAGACATCCTTGATCTCACATTGATACAGAAAACGATATGAATTGGAAAATGTAACCTGAAGTATATATTCATGTATTATACATTTATCATGTTCTTGACTGGACAGGGTTTAACATCCTGTTTAGAATACCAAGATATATAGAAAGGAGAACCCAAACTTTATAGAAACCAAAATGCAGCAGATATTCTGCCATGATCATATGAACTAATGGTACATTCAAATTGAAATGACTCTGCTTAACTGTTGGAATCAGCAGGAAGTATCAAATAGGTGTAAAACTAAGTTCTAGGATGTATAAAAAGCCTGTAGCAATTGTGAGACCCTGTGGCACAGTGACAAACATCTGCTGGTGACTGCACCAGAAACAGTGTCCTAAGCTTGCCATTCTCAATGAGGGAATTGAACAAATCTTGTGTCATTTTCTCTTACTCTCAATAATTTCCCCTGCTTTCCTTTTTGATTCAATACGTGAATTTGGTTTGAGTTTAAGTGATAGTATTTATGGTTCACAACAAAGAAACCTAGAAATTTTTGTATCAGAAGAGTTGAATACTAGCAACATTTCAGAGAAACAAATGAAATCTGAAATTGGCTACATGGCTTACTTGGAAGTAAAATAAATAAATAACACTAAAGAAAGAAAAGCAAGGAAATCATGGAAATAAAACAGAAATTATAAAGTAAACTACTGTCTCTGAAATTATAAAATAAAAAGCCTCTAAAAGTTAATAACTTAGGGGACAATAGTTTATGTTCTGCGCTAGTATGAACAACGTGTGTAATTCCAAAACTGTGGGAAGGCTTATATAGCTTCTAATGTCACTGGAAAGACCAAATGAAGATAATGAAAAGATCAAATGCTTATGCTTTTGACTTGAGGCATAGACTGGAAACCTTCTAGCATATAATCAAACGTTTCTATCTTTATGGCCTAATCATTTGAAATCAAATTTCAGATAGGTAGTTTGAGCCTGCAGTTTGCCAAATTACAAGCCTTCATCAGAAAGTTCTTATGTGAAAGTTTGGTCCCTGTCCTGGAATGAGTAGCAACTGGAGAATTTAAATGGTATTATATGAAGGCAGTCATATATGAGCACATCAAATCCATAGCTTTCGTAAAGTTTTCTTGCCTGAAGAGCTCCCCTCTAAAATTGCTTGTTGAAATGGTTTCTTTATTTTGCCTGAAGACCCTATTACAGCCTCATTTGAGCATTACTTTGAAAGGCGAAATAAATTCCTTTCTTGCCTTTCCCCATCATGTTGCATTGTCTCCAGCTCCACAGAGTCAGCATCCCCTGTGTTCCAATAAACAACTTCCAAGTAGAATTTGAAAAGGAAAAAAAAATACTGAAAAATTGGAAAGACTCACGTTTTCACATTTAATAAACATAATTGACTATATAATTTATTATATGAATGAATTTTGAACTCACTAGACAAAGGATAAAAAAGGATGCATCTAAATTAATTAATTTAATCTACAATAAAGTGAAATATGGGTGAGCTTTCAGAAATTCTGGATTCCATGTGATAATATTAATTCTGAGGATCTGAGACGCCTCAAATGCTAATATGGTCCATTGGAGCTTATGGCAGCATTAGGTGATAAATGACTCTAGTCTGTTTTATGATAGATTCAGTAAAAAACAGAATTTACCTTGTAGTTATTTACTGGTTATATAGTTGAGAAAATTATTCTTATCAACTGGAAAAATCTCTATTCAAGTTTGTGATAATATTAGCTGTTAAAATATTGACTAGAGTTAGTGAATGAGGCAGACGAAGCAACACAGAAGACTAGACTGATGTCAGTATTTTCAACAAAATTCCCCTATAGAAAGTGTAGGCTTCCAAGGGGATATTTGACCCTGACTACTCTAGGCCACTTTAGAGCAGCAACACCTTCACCTCTCTTCCACATTCTCATACAAAAATACCCAACCCTTTCTTGGTCTGCCTAAAGGCTGCCAAAAGCCACCTGCATTCACTGTGGCTCTGCTTCTAGGCAACATTCATAAATAACATGTTTTCAAAAAGTAAAGATTTTTCTTCACAAACTTTTATACTAATATTTTAATAGCTAATGTTATCATACAATTGTATACTGGCTAACAGACCTGGAAAATGATTACATGAATGAATTTGTTAAGATGGGGCCAAGAAAGAGGGTATATTTTTGGCCTTGTGATTTGCTATCAAAAGGCATCCCCTCTGAAGAGGTGGGTCTTTGCAAATAATTAGGTGTGCAGATTTGGACTTATTTTTTAGATACAATTCACCTTTCTTATCCAGCTACCCCACTGGATTTATGAGAAATGTGGTCATGGTCACAGGAATGAAAATTATAACCTGTCTCAGTAATAGGAGCATCCCATTTGCAAGTCTGGCCTGGCTACAACCCTGCTATGTGCTCAGCAGGTATTAGGAGCAATCAAAGAGCAAAACGACCTGAAATGATAGAGAAGGAAGGGAAAAATAAAGTTTAGAATGGAAATTAGTGAAATAGAAAACAGAAAAACTACAGAGAAAATCAATGCAATGAAAAGTTGGTTCTTTAAAAATAGCCACGGAGTATATAGATTTAAGATCAGCCACATTAACAAATAAAAATAGAAAACACATAATCATGAAGCATATGCATGAAAGAAGAAACATTATCACTGATCCTCAGAAATCAAAAGAATTATAAAGGAATACTATGAATAACTTTATGATATAAATGATTTAGCTTATATGAACTAGACAATTTCTTAGAAGGCCACCATTTAATAAAACTGAGTCAATAATAAGATGAAAATCTGAATAGATTTAAGAGTTTAAGAAATTGGATTAGTAATTTAAGATCTTTCAAGGAAAAAAACAAGGCCTAAATTTCTTCACTCTTGAATTTTATCTAACTTTAAAGAAGAAATAATACAAATTCTTCACACTCTGCCAGAAAGTAAAGGACAATGAAACATCTGTAAATTTACTCTATAAGGCCAGTATCACCCTATACCAAAGCTAGATAAATATATCCTAAGAAAGAAAAACTACAGAACAACAGACCCTATTAATATGAATGCAAAAATCCTTGGCAAATATTAGCAAATAAAATCCAGTCACATATAAATGAGATTATACACCATCATTGCTAAATGAAATTTATCTATTGAATACAAAGCTGGTTTGTCATCTGAAAGTAAGTTAATGTAATGTTTGATATTAATAGAAAAAACAACTAAAAAGTCATTTTAATAGACATAATAAAAGCACTTGACTATAATCATTCATGATAAAAACTCAACAAACTTGAAAAAGAACTTTTTTAACCCGATGAAAGGCAACTATGAAAACTTATAGCTAATATACTTAATGGTGAAAGACTTAGGTAAAGATTTCTTAAATACAACATCAAAAGCATAGTACATAAAAGAAAATAATAATAAATTGGACATCATCAAAATTTGTACCTTTTGCATGTCAAAAGACAATTGAGGAAAAAGAGCAACAGAGATAGTATTTGCAAAGCACCCAACAAAGGACTTTTGTCCAGATGGTATAAATAACTCTAAGAATTCAAGAATAAGAAACAAATAACCTAATTAAAAATGGACAGAAGATTTTGCCAAAGATGTACAAATGGCTAATAAATACAGGAGAAGACGTTCGAAATTGTTAGTTATTAAGGAAATACAGACTAACACACAGTAAGATATGCATACCCATTAGAACGGCTTTAATAATCAGACAAACAGTAACAAATGTTGTCAAGGATGGGGAGAAAAGAACCTCTCGTTTATTGTCGGTGCAGCCATTTTGAAGGAACTTTGGCAGTTTCAATGAATGCGAAGGAATATTATTCAGCAATAAAATTTAGCGAACTACTGACACATGCTTATGTCTTGGATGAACCTCCAAAGCCTTGTTATTAGTTTTCTATTGCTGCGTTAACATACTACCACAAACTTAGTGACTTAAAACACCACTTATTTATTATATTAAATTATGTAGATATAATTCTGATGAAAGGTAACTATGAAAAAAAAACCTATAGCTTTAGAGTTTTGATTCAGATCTCATTGAGTTAAAATCAAGGTGTAGGTAGGACTGATCAGTCCTGAAGGCTGTAATGGAAAATCTGCTTCCTTGCCTTTTCAACCTTCTAAAAGCAGCCAACATCTTGGTCCATGGCCTCCTTCTCCCTCTTCAAAGCCAGCCACACTGCATCTCTCTTACCGTCCTTCAGAAGTCATATTCTCCCTCTTTTACAAAAGCATATAAACATTTTCCATTTTTAAGAGCCTAGATGTTTTGAATTTGTTCCCCTGAACAATGCAGGGTATTTCCCATATTTAAAATGTCCATACTCTTAACCTTACCTGCAAATTTCCTTTTGCTATGTAAAGTAACATGTTCACAGATTCCCGGGATGAAGGTGTGAGCATCTGTGAAACCATTATTCTGCCTACCAAAAACATTATGCTAACTAAGAAAAACCAGACCCAAGAGACCACACTATTTTATTTATAAAGAATGTCTGAAAAAGACAAATATAGAGAGACTAAAAGTAGGTTAGTGGTTGCCTGAGACTGGGGATAAGAATGGAGTTTTACTGTAGATAATTATGAGGGATCTTATTGGTGGAATGAAAATGCTCTAAAATTGATTTATGATGATGATTGCATCATTAGTAAAGTCACTAAAAATAACTCAATTGTACATCTGAAATGGTAAAATATATTTCAATAATATAAAAAGTGAAGAATTTCAGAAGGCTACATAGCCACTTAAGTGTGTTGACTGCTCCTTTCATTAAAGAGATGTAAGCGTGTCCTCACCTTTAATGTTAAAATGTGCCAATCTAGTTTCATAGTCAAGAGGTTTCTAGTTTGTTTGTTTATCTGTTTGCTTCTTTGTTTTTCTGGTAGATTAAGTGCCATAAGTCCAGGATACTGATACTTGAGTTGACTATTTTATGGAAAAGTGGGACATAGCGCAACAAATTTAAAGCCAAAATGTTTCCATGATCTTAAATTCAGATAGAAATTTCAACAACAGCGTGTCTAGTGTTTACTTGTATAATTTTTAAGTGGGTGATTTCATTAAATTTTGTGCTGAAAGACTGATACAGTATTTAACTTCTTGAAATATTTTAAACGTATTTATATAATACATTTATAATATATATTTAATAATATGTAATACATTAAAATATATATTTAAATATGATGCATATATTTAAATAATACATTTGTATTTGTTACTCAAAACAATCTGATAAGGTGAGATTATTTAGAAATTGCTTTGTCTATATAAAGAAAACTCTCCAGGAAAAAGTAAAAATGTACTGTTTTAGGAGTAGAATTAATTCTCATGAACATTAGGCATAATTTAAACCACAATCTGCCATCATAAAAGAATAAATATTGTTCTCAAGAACAAACAGATGTATGTGTACATATAATTTCAGGTTATTGTGATCCTTGGCAAAATAGTTTATTTTAAAATTCTGATATTTTAAAATATTAAAAATTTATAGGATAATATTTATACTGTCCAGTAATAGAAAATTTGTTTTTCCCTTTAGATAGTATCATGGATGAGATAGTGTGTTTTTTTCATTTTCTCTAATGTAATTATTTTCATGTACATAGATTATTTCAAAAATAAAAATAATATTCAAAAGTAAGATATGCAGAATTTAAATTGTAGAAACTCAAGAAAATGTATGAGTATATAAATATATATGTTAATAAGGGTTAGAAAAGACAAAAAGCAGTTATCTGAGAGATATAAAAAGAGGGGAGAAATGTATATAATAGTAAGGAAGAGATAAAGAGACTGAAAGAGTTGAAAGTAACGAAGAAAATCATGTAACTCGCCACCCTCATTTAGAAAAAATTAAGACTTAGAGAAATGTAGGCAGCAAATGATATGAAGAACATATAGGTTTATGAGTTAGAAAAACTGTAGTTCAACTCATGCCTCTACCACTTACTTATGGTGTGACCTTGGAGAGTTAATGGATCTCAGTTTCTCACCTGTAACATTAGTATCACTTCTGTTTCATAAAGCTACTATAAAATTCATAGCAGTTATAAAGCATCTTGCACATCATAAATGCATCATGAATAGTAGTTTCTTTAGCTGGCTCTCTTAGGTCACATAGCTGGTTGGTAGTAAACAAGGAAATCGGAGATTCTGGTGTCCAGTCTAGCAGTTGTTTCCTTTTATTTAAGCATCTAATGTTTTGAGTTCCTACAAACATTTAAGAAAATACTTACATCCCAAACTCATCCTTCCCTTTTATAGGTCTTTCAAAATAAATTTTATTTATTATAGAAAAAATCACACTATGACAGTTTACTAGTCTTAGCAGTTATTTGCTTATTGGATCTATTGAAAAATAAATATGTAGAGGATATTATAACTAAAATCTCTTTTTATTATTCTTATTCTCTTATAAATGTTGCATCATCATATTTCCATTATAAACACATTACTGTAGGATCTTACACTTTTACCTTCAATATGCAATAAGACTAAGCTTTCTATAATTTCTAATTGAGAGATCAGATATTCATGTGCCTATTCTTGCTCTAAGACTGTTCCAAAAGTATGAAAATTCTGCTTAGTCTAGTCTATTTCTATTTCCTATTTAAATAGCACATTTGTGTCTTGCTCAAGGAAACAAACTTATTTGTAAATCATTTTTATAAAACCTAGCCAGAGCAATCTAAAAGCACACATAGAACTTCTATGTCTACCCAGACACCTGACAATAATTGGGATTGACATTGTTTTTATTCTTTCTATTTTTCTCTTTTTGGATTCTCATTTAAAAGGAAAAGCACAGAGTTCTTGGTATATTTTCTTTCATATTGATGGAATAGGAGATTGACTGAATTTTTTATCTCTTGTTTCTTTCCTAGCGATTTTCTCATTATCCTAGTTTCTTCTTAAAAATGAAATTTGTGCTCTGTGGCTTCTAGGGAGTTTACACTGTCTTTCTGTGTAGAAACAGAATGTAATTTTGATATATTCAGGTTACAGTTGGCTTATATATCATGGGAACAGTTCACTGTAGGGCTTTTTGAAGTTAGTATTTGCATTTAAGGCTTCTACATACTTGTTATTTTTAACCTTCACTGACCTATAAAAAGAGACTGCAACTATACAATAGCAGGATTTGCAAGAAAATATAGATATTATTTTAGTTATTTTTTTGTTTGTTTTTCTCTAGAATAACCATGGGCAGTAGTCAAACAGCAGTAAGATAATGGCATCATGCTGTGCTTTCATTAAATAGCAAGATAAGAAAATTTTAATCTAGTTTTAAAGAACACCAGATTTACACACTGTCAGTCACCACTGACCAGACTAATGAAGTTAAGGAGTGAGAATCTTAGCCCAGAGAAGCCAATGTTTTTGTTATTGTTTCTGTTGAAGATTTTTGTTTGGCCATGTGTTTCGTCTAGAGATAAAGTCAAATCTAGTAGGAGAAGAAACATCCCAGAAAATCCTGTTCTTTGAATTATTCAGGAAATAGTGTTGACATTTTAGGGATCCAAAAGGAATTATTTTTCTCAGAACAACTTTGGACAGCTGCACAGTTTGTGTACTTCACAATATCTGGGGGCAGCATACACACAGACCTGAAGTCAACACAATTTTTCTAAGGACCAGTATATGTGTGTGTATGTATATGTATATACATACATATGTATATGTGTGTGTGTATATATATGATTTTGCAGACTACATATAGTCTCTATCACATATTCTCTGTTTTTTATTACAGCATTTAAAAATGAAAAAAATTATTAGCTCTTAGGACACAGGCAAATAGTCCACAGGCCAGATTTGGTATGTCAGCTCCTGTTCAGTGACTATTGTTATAGACTACACATTGCAGAACTGAGCATGGTAGACCTTATATTTTTAGGTTGAATTGTTGTGCAGTGGAGAGTAGACAAAGAAAATTATTTATTTAACAATTATATATTGATTAGCATGTGTCAATGCCTATGTATCTATGCTAGATATATTGTCCTAGGATCAAACAATAAACAAAATATTCATAGCTCTTTTCTTTATGAAACTTATGGTCCTGGACTATAAAAAGCATATAAAAGGTGCTATGGCTTTAAGATGCTAGGATGCTAGGTGCTGCAAAATATTCCTCTTTAAGAAAATCAGACTGGTCATGTTGGCTCATACCTGTAATCCAAGTACTTTGGGAGGCCAAGGCAACAGATCACTTTAAGCTCGTGAGTTCGAGACCAGCCTGGGCAACACTCTCTATAAAGAATACAAAAGTTTAGTTGGGAGCAGTGATATGTACCTGTAGTCTCAGATACTAAGGAGGTTGAGGTAGGAGGATGGCCTCAACCCAGGTGTTGGAGGCTGCAGTGAGCCATGATCATGCCACTGAACTCTAGCCTGGGCAACAGAGCAAGACCTTGTCTCCAAAAAGAAAAAAAAAAAAAGAAAAGAAAAGAAAGAAAAAAATGTTTACATTGAAATTTGATGAACAAGACAGAGTTTGTTGGATGAAAGGGGAATTGGAAGAAAAGGCAATACATATCTGATATCAAAGTGAAAATATCCAGAAGATGGTAACTGTGAGTTTAGAGATCAAGAGAGTATTCTGAATTGGAAATATAGAAATAAAGATTTAGTTTTGTTGTTATTAAAATATATTTTTGTTTTTTGAAATCATGGGATTTAGTAAGAGCACTGAGAGAGAGAGGGACAGAAAGAATTAGAGAGAGCATGTAGAAAGAAAAGAGGCCTTGGGGAATAGCATTGGGGTTATTTATTTAATGAGTTGAGGATAGTTAACTGCCCAGCAACTGAGAAAGAGTATCTAAAGAAGACAGAGGAAGAACAGTTAACTTGGGATGACAGAAGGTAAAGAAAATAATTGTTTAGCGAAGAAAGAATGATGAGAACAGTTTAGTGTGGCAAAATGAGAGATGCAACTGTAGTAGACACAAAACCAGGATAATATGGAGTTATATAAACATGGTATGGATGAGGGATTATCTTCAAGACTTTGACAGGAATAAGAGTAGGACACTGAAGCAAGACACTTTCAAAAATTTTCCTTAGGGCTGTTCGTAATGGCTGCAATGATGTCTACATTGAGGAGAGGAAGTGAGAAATTATAGCTGTTTCAAGGATGAGATCTGTGCTCTGATTTGGCATTGAATTTTGTTTATTTCTTTCTGTTTATCTTCCCTTAGTTACCCTTCCTCTAACATTTGATTTTACAAATGCATAGTCATAGGTTAGGTTAAACCATTGGCATTAATCCTTTCTCACATTGCTATAAAGAAATACCTGGCTGGGTTTAATTTATAAGAAAAAGAGGTTTAATTGGTTGATGGTTCTGCAGATTTTACAGGAAGGTTAGCTGCTTCTGCTTCCAAGGAAGCTCAGGAAGCTTCCAATCATAGTAGAAGACAAAGCGAGAGCAGGCATCTTACATGGCAGGAGAAGGAGCAAGAGAGAGGGTGGGAGATGCCACACACTTTTAAAGGACTAGATCTCACAAGAACTCACTATTCTGAGGACAGAACCAAGGGAATGGTACTAAGCTAGTCATGAGAAATCATCCCCATAATCCAATCACCTCCCACCAGGGCCATCTCCAACATTAGGGCCTATAATTCAGCATGAGATTTGGGCGGAGAACACAGATTCAAACTATGTCACCATGTATGAGACTTTTTTTCTGAAGAAGAATTATTTATATTAAGTCCCAAGTAATGCTTCTCCACAGTCCATCAAAATCAAGCTGCTCAATTTCACTTTTAATGTTTCTTTCAACGTTCGATTTCCAACCTAACTTGGCCTTCTTGTATTCCATCTAATTTAACCTCAATATAAATACATGAATTCATTTTGGCTGCATAATAGACCTTTCCAATCTGTGGCTCTCAGTATTCCCCATTCCTCATTTTGAAATGATTCAAGATCATTCTCACAGATAGGTCATCATTATAAAATCTCAGCCCAACCATGCAGATGTGATGCCTGTTTTATATTTCCACATTTAATCAAATCAGGATTCAATCAGTTATAAGTTACACAACTATCTTGGCTTAGATGAATTTTTAAAATGCTCTATTTGGGTAGTCTACTAGGAGATCGACATATAAATATGAGACATCCTCAGAGTCAACATAACAAAGCATAAAGAAAGGCTCAGAAAACATTCTTAAATGTCTTGAACTTGGAATTGTTTGTTGGACATAAAGTTAAAACAGATCTTTCCAAGATTAACATTAAAAGCATGGTCCAAACATTCTTAAGCAGAAATTTTAATTTAAAATTCACTCCCAGGTGGCTGGGCGTAGTTGCTCACACCTGTAATGCCAGCACTTTGGGAGGCCGAGGTGGGTGGATCATGAGGTCAAGAGATCAAGACCATTGTGGACAACTTGGTGAAATCCCGTCTCTACTAACAATACAAAAATTAGCTGGGCAGAGTGGCGTGCTCCTGTAGTCCCAGCTACTCGGGAGGCTGAGGCAGGAGAATCACTTGAACCTGGGAGGCAGAGGTTGCAGTGAGTCGCGATCACACCACTGCACTCCAGCCTGGTGACAGAGTGAGACTTCATCTTAACAAACAAACAAACAACAACAAAAAATTACTCCCAGGTCACTCACAAAAACAAACAAACAAAAATCTTCCTGAAAGAAACTCTATTTCAGTTCAGGCCAACAGCAATTTTAGGCCTTCACGAATTTTATTGTGCATCCCAGTTTCTGAGATATTATCATGTAAAAAGCATACCTAGAAACTCAATGAAATATGATATATAACCTGGGAATAACACAGTTATATGACCTTGTTGTAAGAAACTGTTCCAAGAATCAGAGGATACAGATAAAGTGACTACCTCAGAGCACTTTTTGAAACCATATAAGATAATTATATTGCCATTTCTTTATGCCATGGCTAGGAAAATGATGATGAAACCCAAATATTTAAATACTCTTTGTTCCTGTGAAAACTGGAAAAATCTCATCACCTTCTACTCAAATACCCTGGGAAGGGCTCATAGAGAAGGATATAGGAACTACATTCATCATATAATTCCTACTGAATGATGCCATATTTAAATTGCTAAAGATGTATTTTCCTTAAGCTCAATGCATTAAAATATGATATGCATATCATCTCCATGATCATCGTTATAAATCTTCAAACCACTCTTTGGCTAGTTCATTTTGATTATGCAAAATAAGACAAAATGGCATCTACTTGGAAGGAGTTGTTCAATATAGTTCAAGGAGGTCTAATAGTGTAATAATTCAAATCAACAATGGCCCTGATAATAACATACATTATAGAATTAATCTATGATATTTGGAAATGGAATTTCAATTAGATAAGAAATTTAGGCTTCTTATTAGTGCTGCAAATGAAGTAGAGCTATGTAATGTGTAGGATTAAACCTCTCCCAGACACTTCTGCCTACAAACCCTCTCAAAAGATAAAAACAAAAACAAGAGCCACCTACAGTTTCAATGCTACTCTATTTGTCTAATGACAATCATCACCTGATACTGCTCTTCAATGCAGATCTGGGCTTTCCAATTTCTACATGGAAAGAAAGCAATCTTCTCTCAAATCACTCAGTGACTGAATTGGTTGCTCCTAGTTCCTGATAGAATAGGTAAAGAATGATGCCAGATAACAGGAGAAAGCTATAGCATTCACCATACTTGATGTAACTGATACTATTACAACAATATGTCTAAAACAAAAAAAAGTGACAAAGTCCAGAAGATAATTATCTTGATTTTTATCTCTTTCCTATGAAGCAGATCTGAGGAATATTTTTTAAATGCATATAAAATAAGATTTATAACTTTTCTCTAGGTTTCTGTTCTTACAGACATTTAAGTGAAAAATAACTAAACAAACCATATACATTTTCTTTCATGGGCACCTCAATCAAGAATAAGTGAAGGCCACAGACCCAAGCTCAAGCTCCAGTTACTATCGCTGTTTAAATTTTTTTCTTTATTTTATATTACAATATGTTTAATCTTTCTTGCTATTCTATTTAGATACCATGCCAACTTCTAAATAATATAACTCACATACTTTCTTTTTTTCTACTGGAATAAAATATAATTAAATATCAAGACCTTATATTAAGCATACAGTTGTTTGCAGTTTCTTTCACAGCACATACAAAATATTTAAATATTTTCTGCATATATTTGTCTAAAGTTAGTCTCACATAGTAAGTATTACATTGGTGAGGGTACATAGATGTCAATATTTTTACTTTGTCATTATATCTCTGCCGAGCATACCTCCTGAATATTGGTAGATAGAATAAATGATGGCTTATACCCCTTTATACCATTTAATTCTTAGTTTTTCTTTAATTCTGCCATTATTATTATTAATGTTTTATTATACTTTTGTGATCTTAACACAATTTCTGTTACTTTCGGTATTTTCTGCTTTTATTTTCTTGTCTTTTTTACAGAGAAATATATTTGCATTGGTTTTGGTCATATAATAATTTCTGTTTTCTAAAAAAAATTAACTAGTTTATGTTTTTATAATAGATGTTTTTGATTGTTCTTTAGTTTTATTTCTGTTTTTGTGGGTGGCTATGCTGGTAATAGTTGTAATTAATATTTTATTGATATTTCCTTTCATCAAGAAAGACAGCATAGCATAGTGTTTAATAAGTCAAATTGCATCACATTGTTGATTTCACCATATAATACAGGTACTACCATAGTCAAATTAATTTATCAGTTTTGCATTTGTTGCTTGACTTACAAAGAAGCAATGATAAAATAATGTATGTTGAAGATCAGTTTAGTTTTTTTGATACATAATAGTTTTACATATTTATGGGATATGTGTAATATGTTGATACAGGCTACAATGTATAATGACCAAGCCAGGGTAATTGGGATATTTGTTACCTCAAACACTTATCATTTATTTGTGTTGGGAGTATCTCAAGTCTTTCCTTCCAGTCATTTTGAAATATACAATAATAATTTTTCTTTATTTATTTTAAAAAATAAAATTAAAATGGGATACATATGCAGAATGTGCAGGTTTGTGACATAGGTATACATGTGCCATGGTTGTTTTCTGCACCTATTGACCCGTCCTCTAAGTTCCCTTCCCTCACCTGCCACCCCCCAACAGGCCCTGGTGTGTGTTGTTCCCCTCTCTGTGTCCACGTGTTCTCAATGTTCAGATCCCATTTATGAGTGAGAGCATGTGGTGTCTCATTTTCTGTTCCTGTGTTAGATTGCTGAGAATGATTGCTTCCAGCTTCTTGCATGTCCCTTCAAAGGACACGATCTCATTCCTTTTTATGGCTGCATAGTATTTCATGGTGGATATATGTAACATATTATCTATCCAGTCAATCACTGATGGGCATTTCGGTTGGTTCCATGTCATTGCTATTGTAAATAGTGCTGCAATAAACATACATGTGCATGCTTCTTTATAATAGAATGATTTATATTTCTTTGGGTATATACCTAGTAATAGGATTGCTGAGTCAAATGGTATTTCTGGCTCTATATCCTCAAGGAATCACCATACTGTCTTCCACAATGGTTGAACTAATTTACGTTCCCACCAACATTGTAAAAGCATTTATATTTCTCCATAGCCTCACCAGCATCTATTGTTTCTTGACATTTTAATAATTGCCATTCTGACTGGTGTGAGATGGTATCTCATTGTGGTTTTGATTTGCATTTCTCTGATGATCGATTATGTTGAGCATGTTTGTTGGTCACGTAAATGTATTTTTTTCAGAAGTGTCTGTTCATATCCTTTGACCACTTTTTGATGGGGTTGATTTTTTCTTATAAATTTGTTTGAGTTCTTTGTAGATTCTGGATATTAGCCCTTTGTCAGATGGGTAAATTGTAAACATTTTCTCCCATTCTGTAGGTTGTCTGTTCACTCTGATGATAGTTTCTTTTGCTGTGCAGAAGCTCTTTATTTTAACTAGATTGTTTTTGTCAATTTTGGCTTTTGTTGCAATTGCTTTTGCTGTTTTATTCGGAAGTTTTTGCACATGCCTATGTCCTGAATGGTATTACCTAGGTTTTCTTCCACGGTTTTTATGATTTGGGGTTTTGCATTTAAGTCGTTAATCCATCTTGAGTTAATTTTTGAATAAGATATAAGGAAGGGGTCAAGTTTCAGTTTTCTGCATATGGCTAGCCAGTGGGCAAAGTATATGAACAGACACTTCTGAAAAAAAGACATTTACATGGCCAACAAACATGCTCAACGTAATTGATCATCAGAGAAATGCACCATTTATTGAATAGGAGATCCATTCCCCATTGCTTGTTTTCTTCAGGTTTGTCAAAGATTAGATCGTTAGAAACGTGTGGTGTTATTTCTAAGGTCTCTGTTCTGCTACATTGGTCTATATGTCTGTTTTGGTACCAGTACCATGCTGTTTTGGTTACTGTAGGTTTGTAGTATAGTTTGAAGTAAGGTAGTGTGATGCCTCCAGCTTTGTGCTTATGGCTTAGTATTGCCTTGGCTATACTGGTTCTTATTTGATTCCATGTAAAATTTAAAATAATTTTTTTTCTAATTCTGTGGAGAATTTCAATGGTAGTTTCATAGGAATAGCACTGAATCTATAAATTACTTTGGGAAGTATGGCCATTTTCACGATATTGATTCTTCCTATCCATGAGCATGAAATATCTTTACATTTGTTTGTTTCCTCTCTTATTTCCTTGAGTAGTGGTTTATAGTTCTCCTAGAAGAGGTCCTTCATGCCCCTTGTTAGCTGTATGGTATTTTATTCTCTTTGTAGCAATTGTGAATGGGAGTTCATTCATGACTTGGCTTTCTGCTTGTGTATTATTGGTGCAAATGAATACTTGTGATTTTTGCACATTGATTTTTTTATCCTGAGACTTTGCTGAAGTTGCTTATTAGTTTGACAAGATTTTGGGCTGAGATGATGGGGTTTTCTAAATATAAAATTATGTCATCTGCAAATAGAGACAATTTGACTACCTCTCTTCCTATTTGAATACCCTTGATTTCTTTCTCTTGCCTGATTGCACTGGCCAGAACTTACAGTACTATGCTGAATAGGAGTGGTGAGAAAGGGCATCCTTGTCTTGTGCCAGTTTTCAAAGGGGATGCTTCCAGCTTTTGCTTATTCAATATGATATTGGCTGTGAGTTTTTCACAAATAGCTCTTATTATTTTGGGATATGTTCTATCAATACCTAGTTTGTTGAGGGTTTTTAACATGAAAATATGTTGAAATTTATCAAAGGCATTTTCTGCATCTATTGACAAAATTGTCAATACATGTTTTTTGTCTTTGTTTCTGTTTATGTGATGGATTACATTTATTGATTTGCATATGTTGAACCAGCCTCGCATCCCAGGAGTGAAGTCAACTTGATTGCAGGGATAAGTTTTCTGATGTGCTGCTAGATGTGGTTTGCCAGTATTTTACTGAGGATTTTCGCATTGATATTCATCAGGGATATTGGCCTTAAGTTTTCTTTTTTTGTTGTGTCTCTTCCCGGTTTTGGTATCAGGATGATGCTGGCTTCATAAAATGAGTTGGGGGGATTCTCTCCTTTTCAATTGTTTGGAATAGTCTCAGAAGGAATGGTACCAGCTACTGTTTGTATTTCTGGTAGTATTCAGTGGTGAATTCATCTGGTCCAGGGCTTCTTTTGGTTGGTATGTTTTTAATTACTGCCTCAATTTCAGAGTGTTATTTGTCTATTCAGATATTTGACTACTTCCTGATTTAGTCTTAGTAGGGTGTATGCATCCAGGAATTTATCCTTTTTTTTTCCCCTAGATTTTCTAGTTTATTTGCATAGAGGTGCTGATAGTATTCTCTGATGGTAGTCTGTATTTCTGTGGGGTCAGGGGTGATATCCCTTTTATCATTTTTTTTTTGTGTCTATTTGATTCTTCTCTCTTCTTCTTCTTTATTAGTCTAGCTAGCCGTATATCTATTTTGCTAATTTTTTCCAAAAACCAGCCCCTGGATTCATTGATTTTTTTGGAGGGTTTTTCTTGTCTTTATTTCCTTCAGTTCTTCTCTGATCTCAGTTCTTTCTTATCTTCTGTTAGCTTTCAGGTTAATTTGCTCTTGAATCTCTAGCTCTTTTAATTAATTGTGATGTTAAGGTGTCAATTTGAGATCTTTCTAACTTTCTGATGTGGACATTTAGTACTATAAATTTCACTCTTAACATGGCTTTATCTGTTTCCCAGAGATTCTGGTACGTTGTCTGTTTTCATTGGTTTCAAAGAACTTCTTGAATTCTGCCTTAATTTCATTATTTACCCAGGAGTCATTCAGGAGCAGGTTGTTGAACTTCCACTAAATTGTGTGGTTTCAAGTGAGTTTCTTAATCCTGAGTTTTAAATTCATTGCACTGTAGTCTGAGAGACTGTTGTGATTTCAGTTATTTTTCATTTGCTAAGGAGTGTTTTACTTCCAATTATGTAGTTGATTTTAGAGTAACTGCCATGTGGCACTGAGAAGATTGTATATTCTGTTGATTTGGGTAGACAGTTCTGTAGACATCTACAAGGTCCACTCTTGATCCAGAGCTGAGTTCAAGTCTTGAATATCCTTGCTAATTTTCTGTCTCGTTGATCTCTGTAATACTGACAGTGGGGTGTTAAAGTCTCCACTTTTAACATGTGGGAGTCTAAGTCTGTTTGTAGGTGTCTAAAAACTTGTTTTATTACTCTGGGTGCTCCTGTATTGGATACATATATATTTAGTATAATTAGCTAGCTCTTCTTGTTGAATTGTTCCCTTTATCATCATGTAATGCCTTTCTTTGACTTTTTTGATATTTGTTGGTTTAAAGTCTGCTTTGCCAGAGACTAATATTGCAACCTCTGCATTTTTGCTTTGCATTGGCTTGCTAAATTTTCCTCCATCCCTTTATTTTGAGCCTGTGTGTGTCATTGCATGTAAGATGGATCTCCTGAATACAGCACACCAGTGTGTCTTGACTCCTTATCCAATCTGCCAGTCTGTGTCTTTTTATTAAGGGTATTTAGCCCATTTACATTTAAGGTTAGTATTGTTATGTATGAAATTGCTCCATAATCATGATGCCATTTGTTCATTTTGCACATTAGTTGATGCCGTTTCTTCATAATGTCATCAGTCTTTACATTTTGGTGTGTTTTTGCTGTGGCTGGTACCAGTTTTTCCTTTTCATATTTAGTGCTTCTTTCAGGTGCTCTCACAGGGCAGCCTTCGTGGTAATGAAATCACTCAGTATTTGCTTGTCTGGAAAGGATTTTATTTCTCCTTCACTTATGAAGCATAGTTTGGCTGGATATCAAATTCTGGGTTGAAAATTCTTTTCTTTAAGAACATTGAATATTGGCTCCAAATCTCCTCTGGCTTGTTGAGTTTCTGCTGAGAAGTCCACTGTTAGTCTGATGGGCTTTCCTTTGTGGGTGACCTGGCCTTATTTATTTATTTATTTATTTATTTATTTATTTATTGGCTTCCCTTAACCATTTTGCCTTCATTTTGACCTTGGAGAATCTGACTATTACGTGTCCTGGGGTTGATCTTCTCTTGGAGTATCTTAATGGTGTTCTCTGTGTTTCCTGGATTTGCATGTTGGCTTATCTTGCTAGTTGGAGAAAGTCTCCTGGATAATATCCTGAAGTGTGTTTTCCAGCTTGTTTCCATTCTCCTCATCTGCTTCAGATACTCCAATCAATCATAGGTTTGGTCTTTTTATGCAGTCCTATATTTCTTGGATCATTTGTTCATTACTTTTTATTATTTTTTCTCTATTCTTATCTGCCTGTCTTATTTCTGTGAGATGGTCTACAAACTCTGATGTCCTTTCTTCCACTTGGTGGATTAAGCTATTGATACTTGTGTATGATTCATAAAGTTTCTGTGCTGCATTTTTCACCTCCATCAGTTCATTTATGTTCCTTTCTAAAGTTGTTATTCTAGTAAGCAATTCCTCTAACCTTTTATCAAGGGTCTTAGCTGTTTTTCATTGTCTTAGAACATGCTCCTTGAGCTCCGTGTAGTTTTTTATTACCCATCTTCTGAAGCCTACTTCTGTCAGTTCATCCTTCTGATCCTCCATCCAGTTCTACACTCTTGATGGAGAGACGTTGCAATGATTGGGATAAGAAGAGGCATTCTGGCCTTTTGGGTTTTCAGCATTTTTTCATTGATTCTTTCTCATCTTCATGACTTTGTCTAGTTTTGGTCTTTGTGGCTGCTGATCCTTGGATGGGGTTTTTGTGGAGGCCCTTTTGTTGTTGTTGTTGATGCTGTTGTTGTTGCTTTTGGTTCTTCTTTTTTTTTTTCAATAGTCATGTCCCTCTTCTGCAGGGCTGCTGCAGCTTGCTGGGGGTTCACTTCAGGCTCTATTTATCTGAGGTCATCTAAGGAGGCTGGAGAACAGCAAAGATGGGTGCCATCTCCTTCTTCTGGGACCTCTCACCTCAAGAGGCACCAAACTGATGCCAGTAGGATCGCTTTCCTATAGGATGTCTGACAATCCATGTTGGAGGGTCTCTCCCAATTGGGTGGCATGGGGAGCAGGACTCGTTTAATGAAGCACTTTGTCCCACCAAAGGACAAAGAGTCTTTTGCTGGGAAGAAACCCACTCATCTGGGCTGCCCAATTCCGCAGAACTACCAGGAGGAGAGGTTAAGTCTGCTTGTCTGCAGAGATAGCAGCCACCCCTCCCGCTAGGGGCTCAGGCCCAGGGAGATCCAAATTCTTTCCCTGAGCCTCTGGCTGGAGTTATTGGAGATCCTGCATGGCAGCCCCACCCAGTGAGGAAGGATGGGTCTGGTTTGGCCTGAAGAGGCACTCTGACTGCCACAGCTGGGTGTTGGGCTGTGGGGACAAGTCTTGGGACCAGGCCGTCAAGCCTCCCTGGCTCCAACAGGGGAAAAATACAGCCTGGAGCTATAGAAATGGGTGCCGCCCTTCCCTCACCCAGGGATCTTAGTGGGTTAGGAAGTTTTAAGTCCCAGTGCTGTCTGCTGCCCCTCCCCCAAGGAGCTCAAATGACAGCAGGCAGTCACAGCAGGTGCTGGTCACCCCTTTCCCCCGGGGGGTTCAGTAGGCTTAAGCAGATTCCAGCTGAAGGGCTTTAAGAGTCTGTGCATTTTGGTGTTGGGACACCAGGCCCCAGTGGCATGGGTTCATGAGTGGGACTTTTCGATCCGTGAGCTGCACAGTTCCATGGAAAAAGCACAGTTTCCCCTGTTGGATAGTACTCTCACTCATACCTCCATTGGCTGGGGGAGGGATTTCCCCTTCCCCATGTGGCTCTCAGGTGGGCCATTGCACCACATTGTTCTTCCTTCTTTCCGTGAGTCACTCCAGCCTTCTAGTCAATTTTGATATGACAAACCAAATACCCTGGTTACTGGTGAAAGATTCACCTGGTTATTATGATTTTTTTGGGTGGGAAACTCTGAAAGCCACTGCTTCTTGTAGGCCATCTTGGTCCCACCCCATACAATACATTTTTGTTAGCTATAGTTGCCCTACTATGTTATTGAACACTAGAACTTCCTTCTCTTATCTAACTGAATTTTTGTACACATTAATCAATTTTTTTTCATACCTGCTTCCTTCTTACCCTTCCCAGCCTCGGGTAACAACTATTCTACTCACCATGTCTATAAAAATCAGTTGTTATGGTTCCCACATATGAGTGAGAACATACAATATTTTTCTTTCTGTGCCTGGTTTATTTCACTTATAACGTTCACCAGTTCCATCCATGTTACTGCAAAATAGGATTTTATTTTTTATGACTTAATAGTATTTCACTCTGTATATGTAACATATTTTCTTTAGCCATTCATCTGTTGATGCACACAGGTGGATTGATTATCTTGGCTGTTGTAAATATGCTGCAATAAACAAGAGAGTGTAGATCTCTTTGATGTACTGATTTCCTTTCTTTCGGATATATATATGCAGTTGCTGGATCACGTGGTAGTTCTATTTTTAGTTTTTTGAGAAAGCTTCACATTCTTTGTCTTAATGGTTGTACTAATTTACATTCCCACCAAAAACATTTAAGAGTTTATTTTTCTTTGCATCCTCACCAGCATGTTATTTTATTTATTTTTTTTATAATAGCCATTATAATTAGGGTGAGGTGACATCTCATTTAGGTTTTGATTTGCATTTACTTCATGACTGGTGATGTTCAGTAATTTTAAATATCTTTTGAGCATTAGTGTGACTTCTTTTAAGAAAAGTATATTAGACTTTTTGACTCATTTTAAATTGATTTATTTGAATTTTATTTTGCTATTGAGTTATTTGAATTTCATATGTATTTTGTTTGTTTTTCCTATTTAGTTGTTTCAGTTCCTTATGTATTCTGTTATTAATCCCTAGTCAGATAGATAGATTGTAAATATTTCTCCATTGTGTAAGTTGTCTCTGCACTTTGTTGGTGGTTTCTTTTGCTGTGCAGCTTTTTAGCTTGATGTAACCCATTTATCAATTTTTGTTTTTGTTTGTTTCATACATTACATTTAAGTCTTTAATGCATGTTGAGTTTATTTTTGTATATAGTGAATGATATGGGTTGGCTCTGTATCCCCACCCAAATCTCATCTCAAATTGTATTCCCCACATGCCAGGGGAGGGGCCTAGTGGGAGGTGATTGAATCATGGGAGAATTCCCACTTCCTGTTCTTGTGATAGTGAGTGAACTCTTGTAAGATCTGGTTGTTTGAAAGTGTGTGGCACTTTCCCCCTCTACTCTCTCTCTCTCCTGCTGCCATGTGAAGAAGATATTTTCTTCCCCTTTACCTTCCATCATGATTGTAAGTTTCCTGACACCTCCCAGTCATGTCTTCTCTTAAACCTGTGGAACTGTGAATAAATTAAACTTCTATTATTCATAAATTACCTAGTATCAGTTCTTTATACCTGTGTAAAAACAGACTAATACAGAAAATTAGTACCAGGAGAGTGGAACACTGCTTTAAAGATACCTGAAAATGAGAACTCAACTTTGGAACTGGGTAAGAGATACAGAGTGGAACAGTTTCAAGGGCTCAGAAGAAAATAGGAAGATGCAGGAAAATTTGGAACCTTCTAGAGACGTGTTGAATGGTTTTAACCAAACTGCTAATAGTCATGTGGACAACAAAGCCTGGACTGAGGAGGTATCACATGGAGATGAGGAACTTAATAGAAACTGGAATAAATGTGACTCCTGCTGTGATTTAGCAAAGATACTGGCATTACTTTGTCCCTGCCTTAGAGATATGTGTAACTATGAACTTGAGGGAAATGATTTAGTCTATCTGGCAGAAGAAATGTCTAAGCAGCAAAGCATTCAAGTTTTGGCCTGCTTGCTCCTAACAGCATATAGTCATATGTGTTCACAAAGATATGATCTGAAATTGGGACTTACGTTTAAAGGGAAGCAAAGTATAAAATTTTGGAAAATTTGCAGCCTGACCATGTGGTAGAAATGAAAACCCATTTTCTGGAGAGAAATTCAAGCCTGTTGCAGAAATTTGCACAAGTACAGAGTAGCCTAATGTTAATAGCAAAGACAATAGAGTAAATGTCTCCAGGGCATTTCAGAGATCTTCACAGCACCACTTCTTATCATAGGATTTAAGGCTTAAAAGGGAAAACGGTTTTGTGTGGCCAGGCCCAGAGTCTTGTTGCTCTGTGCAGCCTTGGGACATGATACTCTGCATCACAACCACTTCAGCTCCAACTGTGGCTAAAAGTGGCAAAGGTACAGCTTAGGCCATGGCTTCAGAGGGTGCAAGTCAAAAGCCTTGGTGGCTTCCACATGTTGTTGAACCTGTGAGTGCACACAAGGCAAGAATTAAGGTTTGGGAACCTCCATCTAGATTTCAGAGGATGTATGGAAATACCTCATGTCCAGGCAGAAGTCTGCTATAGAGTCAGAGCCCTTATGGAGAACCTCTACTTTGGCAGTGCAGAGAGAAAATGTGGGTTTGGAGCTCCCACACAGACAGAGTCCTCACTGGGGCGCTGCCTAGTAGAACTGTGAGGAGAGCGCCACTGTCCTCTAGACTCTAGAATGGAGCTGCACCATGTGTCTGGAAAAGCTGTAGGCATTCAAAGCCAGCCCATGAAAGCAGCCACAGGGGCTGTACCCTGCAGAGCTACAGGAGCAGAGCTGCCCGAAAGCTTGGTAGCCCACCCCTTGCATCAGCATGCCCGAGATGTAAGACATGGAGTCAAAGAAGATTACTTTGGAATTTTAAGATTTAATAATTGCCCTTCGGGGTTTCAGACTTGCATGGGGTCTGTAGCCCCTTTGTTTTGGCCAATTTCTTCCTTTTGGAATGGGAACACTTACCCAATATTTGTACTTTCATTGGATCTTGGAAGTAACTAACTTGCTTTTTATTTTACAGGCTCATAGGCGGAGGGGAATTATGTATCTCAGATGAGATTTTGGACTGTGGAATTTTCAGTTAATGCTGAAATGAGTTAAGACTTTGAGGCACTGTTGGGAAGGCATGACTGTATTTTAAAATGTAAGAAAGATATAAGATTTGAGAGGGACCAGAGGTGGATTGATATAGTTTGGCTCTGTGTCCCCACCTAAATTTTATCCAAATTGTAACCCTCACATGTTGGGAAGAGGCCTATTGAGAGGTGATTGAATCATGGAAGCAGAATTCCCCCTTGCTGTTCTCATGAAAGTGAGTGAGCTTTCATGAGATCTGGTTGTTTGAAAGTGTGTGGCATTTCCTTTTCCGCTCTCTCTCTCTCTGTCCTGCCACCATGTGAAGAAAATATTCCTTCACCTTTGCCTTCTGCCATGATTGTAAGTTTCCTGTGGAATCCCAGTCATATATCCTGTTAAGCCTGCAGGACTATTAGTCAATTAAACATTTTTTCTTCATAAATTACCCAGCTTCTTATCATTCCTTTTGGCAGTATGAAAACAGACTAATACAGTGAGAGATAGTAGTCCAGTTTCATTCTTCTGTACATGAATATTCAGTTTTCCCAGCACCATTTATTGGATAGATTTTCCTTTCCCCATAGTATGTTCTTGGTGCCTTTTGTAAGAATGAGTTGGCTGTAAACAAATGGATTCATTTCTGAGTTATCTATTCTGATTCATTGGTCTTTGTACCTGTTTTTATACAAGTGCCTGTTTTGACTAGTATAACTTTGTAGTATATTTTGAAGTCTCTTAGTATAATACCTCCAGCTTTGTTATTTTTGCTCAGGATTGCTTTGACTTTTCAAGTATTTCATGGTTTTATACAAAATTTATGATTTTTTTCACTTCTAAGAAGAATGTTATTGCTATTCTGATAGGTATTACATTGAAAATGTAGATCATTTTGCATATTATGGACTTTTTAACAGTGTTAATTTTCCAGTCCATGAACATGGAACAGCTTTCTACTTTTTTCTGTCCTCTTCTATTTCTTCTATTGATGTTTTATAGTTTTTATTCAAAGATCTTTTAATTATTTGGCTGCATTTATTCCTATGTATTTTTTGCAGTTATTGTAAATATAATTGCTTTCTTAACTTTTTTTCCAGATTGTTTGCTGTTGACTTACAAAATGCTACTGATTTGTACATGCTAATTTTGTGTCTCGTAACTTTGTTGAATTCATGTATCAATTCTAAGATTATTTAGGTGGAGTCTTTCACTTTCTCTAAACATAGTATCATAGTGTCTGCACACAGGGAACAATTGAATTCTATCTTTCTACTTTTGATGCCCTTTATTTCTTTCCCTTATCTAATCACTCTGCCTAGGACTTTCAGTACTGTACTGAATAAAAATGATAAAAAGAAGCTTCCTTGCCTTGTTCTCAATCTTAAAGAAAAAACCCATTTTTTTCTCACTCAATGTAATGTTAGCTACAGGCTTGTCATATATGACCTTTATTATTTTGAGATATGTTCCTTCTATACCCAGTTTTCTAAGCATTTGTTTTAATTATAAAAGGATGTTTAATTTTCTCTAATCTGTTTTTAGCATCTATAGAGATTATTATTTGAATTTTGTTTTTGACTGTTAATTCAGTGTATCACATTTTCTTTCACGTGTGTTGATCACTCATCTGTGGGATGTTTGACATTTTATCATGGTGAATGATCTTTTAAATGTGTTGTTGAATTTAGTGTGCAAGTATTTTGTGGAAGATTTTTTCATCTATGTTCATCAGTGATATTGATGTTTAGTTTTCTATTTTTGTTGTGATTTGGTTTTGGTATCAGAATAATGTTGGCTTCATAAAATGAGTTGAAAAGATTCCTTCTTTTTCAATTTTCTTGAAAAGTTAGAATTGAATTTATATTAGTTCTTCTTTGAATGATTGTTAGAATTCAGCAGTGTAGTCATCAGTCCTTGCGCTTTTCTTTAATATGAAAATTTTAATACAATTTTATTCTGTTTGGAAAAGTTTTTTAAAAATGTATTGTTCATATTTAAAGGCTAGCTCTGCTAGGTACATTATTTTTGGTTTTTAGTTTATTTTTCTTCAGCAGTTTAAATATTTCATTCTCCTTTCTGACCCTTAGCATTTCCACTAAGAAGTCTGCCGCCAGTTGTTTCTGAATTTCTTTGTATGTTATTTGCTTTTTTTCTCTTGCTTCTTTTAGTATCCTTTCTTTTTCATTGACCTTTGAGAGTTAGACACCTTAGAATTGTCTTATTTGCATTGAGTCTGTGTGGTGATCGTTGGTCTTCTTGCACCTGGATATTAATATGTTTCTCTAGGTTTCTAAAGTTCTCTGTTAATTTCTGAATAAACTTTCTACCCCTATCTTTTCTCTACTCTCTTTTTAAGGTACTCACTCTTATATTTGCACATTCGAGGCTATTTTCTAGACCTCATATGCATTCTCTATCTCTTTATCATTCTTTTTCTATTTCCTTTGACTTTGTATTTTAAATAGCCTATCTTTGAGCTTACCACTTTTTTTTCTGTTTGATCAATTCTGCTTTTGTGACATGTTGATTCAATTTTCAACTTGTCAATTGTATTTTTTAGCTAAAGGATTTCCATTTGACATTTTAAAATTATTTCAATCTTCTTGTTAAATTTTTATAATAAATTAACAAATTGTTTACGTGTGTGTATTTGTATGTTTTCCTGAAGTTCATTGAACTTTCTCAAAACAATGAATTTTAATTCCCTGTCAGAGAGGTTACATATCTTTATCCATACAGGGCTGATTATGGTGTTTTATTCAGTTCATTTAGTGTGGTTATATTTTCCAGGATGTTATTAATGTTTGTGAATGTTTGTTACTGTCTGGATATTGAAGAATTAGATATTAATCTAGTCTTCACATCTTACCTCGTTTGTATTTGTCCTTTTTCAAAGGGTCTTCCAAGAGTTCAAAGGGGACTAATTGTTGAGTTTCCTAAGCCTGTTGTTGCTGCAACTATTTCCACACAAGAGGGCATGCCAACTGCAGATTCCTACATACTCAGCCCTGATAGACTTAGTGAAGATTAGGGAGAATTTCTTGGGATCCCAGGTAAAGTCCCTTGCTCACTTGCCTCTCTGTTCTCTAAGCAAATGGAGTCTCATGCTGTTCTGAGATGCCTGGAGTTGAGGGAGGAATGATATGGGCACTCCTGTGACCACCGCTGGCACCAAGCCACAAACCCATGGCCTCCTAGACCAATAAAGTCCCAGGGATAGTCCAAAGACTGTGACCACTATTTATTCAATTCCTGAGGCCACGGTAGTCAGCTAGTGGTGAATCCACTCAGTAGTGCATTCCCTTCTGGCCCGGGATAGGTTCAAAAGCCGTCTTCTGGGGCAACAGCCTGAAATGAAGGGTTTTGGGGCTCTTTCCAGGGCTGCCTTCCTATTGCGGTACTGGTACTAGGTTCTAAGGTAAAGTCCTCTGTGGATGTCTCTCTTCTTCCCCCAAATGAAGTCTCTCTCTATGCTGCACTGCATGGAGATGGAGGAGGGGTGTTGCAGGTACTCCTGTGGCCAGTGAACCTGGTATTACACTGAGTTACACCCTGAGCTCACAACCTCCCAGACCAGAGCAATCCTGAGATTTGATCAAGGACCGTGGTCAGTCACTACAGGATGTCTGCTGTTAAAATTTATTTGCACAAAGATCTCAGAAATTATCACCAAAGAACTTAACCATTTAACCAAATACTATCTGTTCCCCAAAAACCTATAGAAATAAAAAAAAAATAACAATTAAAAAATTATTTGGGTGCAGAAGCCACTTTATTCAGTTGGTAGTGAAGTACACAGGTACACAATTTCCTCCAGCAGAAGAGGGAAATTCTCCTCTAGCTTTGAGCAGATTTCAGTGTTTCCTTCATGGGCACCAGCCTGAAATCAAGGACCGCAGAATTTTGCCCAGTGCTGTGTTCCATTACAATGGAGCCAGCATTGAGTTCCAGTGTAAAGTCCTACATTCACTTCCTTCTCCCTCCCACAAGCACACAGGTTTTCTCTCCCCATTCCCCTGCCAGGGGTTGGAGCAATGCGGGTGTAGGCAGTGTGAAACTGCCCTTCCTACTCTCTTCAGTGTCTTTTCTTGTTATACTAAAACTGCCTACTACAATCTCTCATCTGATTTTTTAATTCTTGTGAAAGTGATTTCTCACATCAATAGTTGTTCAATTTGATGTTCCTGCAGGGGAATTAACTTGAGGATGCTGAACAGTTTTGTAAAAGTTTATTCTAAATTCCATGAACATTTTTTGCTGATATGTTCTTTGTGATTCTTTAACATGATAATCTTAAAATCTGTATTATAATATTAGCCTCGGGTGTCATTTTTCATCTTTACTTTAGTCTTAAAAAGATTGATGTCTATCTTAAATTAGGATTTTCAACAGATGGACTGAGTGAGTAGTCTTTGACTCACTCACTGTTTACCAATGACAGTGGGCTTCATCTTCTGTAGGTTTCCAACTGTAGACTAAAGTGATTGACATTATTTCCATCATGATCTCATTTCTACTGATATTTTTCTAGATTATCTTTGTTGTCTCAAGGTGGAAAATATTTCTACTTTAAAACAGAGCCAGCAACAAAAACAAATACGTATAGGGTTAGTGTTATTATAGATGAGATATTCTACTTTACACTCTAAAGTTGTCTGTTGGTGTACAGTTGTGCTTCCTATTTCTGAATACTCTGAAATGACAGATAGAAAGTAGCAGAAACATATGAAAACCCAATACACATTGCTAACTGTCTTTATCTCTCTCTTCTTTTTCCTGTAGTCTCTTCTAACTTTCACATATATACAATTACATGGTTTGATTTTAGGGAACACTGCTCTTGTTACCCTATGCAACTGCCTATGTACAGCAGAATTACAATTTCTGATTAATAAGAAACTTATTTATTTAGGAAAGTGGAAAAACTTTAGACAATGTAACATGTTTCTTTTTAAATTTTTGGAGGCATAATGGACAGTCATAAACTAAATCCTAGTAATGATTTAACTAACATATTATCTTAACCCAACTCCATAGTTCATAAACTAAAATATTTTTACCACATTATGTTTATTGGATATCTCTATTCTCTGTTCTATGTTATCTTGAAAATGTACCTTTTTTCACAATTGCAGATATTTGTGTGAGTGTGAAATTAGAAAAGACTAAATTTGAGCACAAAATTGAATTATTTTAAAAATAAGAGTCTCTACTCTTTTGTATCATATTTGTTGTTGTTTGTTTTCAAAGTGAACACAAACTAGCATCATACTTCTAAGCATTTTGCTCAAAAGCAACTTTTATTTGGTGATATGCAATCAAAATATTAAAACAGAGCCAGCAATAAAAACAATACTTATGAGGTTTAGTGTTATTAAAGATGAGATATTCTACTCTAAACCCTAAAGCTGTCTGCCTGTGCACAGTTGTCCTACAACCAGATCTACAGGAAAAGGCATAGTCAGCTTGATCTAGAGAACAATCTGGTTATCAGTTCAATGATGAGACAATTCACAAGAATTTCTAGAAATTAACATAACTCATATCAGTTTAAAATTTTAAAATGAGAATTTTAGTAAAATGGAAAAAATTGAGAATAAAAATAGATTATTTATTTTATTTATTTATTTTTTTTTTTTTTGAGACGGAGTCTCGTTCTGCCGCCCAGGCTGGAGTGCGGTGGCCGGATCTCAGCTCACTGCAAGCTCCGCCTCCCGGGTTTACGCCATTCTCCTGCCTCAGCCTCCCGAGTAACAGGGACTACAGGCGCCCACCACCTCGCCCAGCTAGTTTTTTGTATTTTTTAGTAGAGACGGGGTTTCACCCTGTTAGCCAGGATGGTCTCGATCTCCTGACCTCGTGATCCGCCTGTCTCGGCCTCCCAAAGTGCTGGGATTACAGGCTTGAGCCACCGCGCCTGGCCTGTTAATTTTATATAGTTGATTGCACATAAATATGGTGTTAAAAGTCTCAGATCTCATACCGATATTAAAAGGCAATAATTAGAACAAGAGATACATACTAGACAATGTAGTTCTCTTTCCAGAGGACAAAAACAACCACCACCACCACATGTACTTCTTAAATTATAAACAAGATTTTTAACAATTATTTTCATCATTCTGTATGTTTTTCAGTTTTTAGATTTTTACCAACAATGGAACACACCATCCAAGAACAACACACACTACCAAGCCTAGAATTTCCTTGATACAGCATACTTAATGATTTCCTTTTTATAATCCTCAATTCTATTGTCTACATGATCTCTCCTTCTTATCATTTGTATAACCACTTTTTTTCACAAGTTTTAGAAAACAGCAATAAGCGTAATTGAATATTCAAATAAATATTCATAAATTTAACGGTTAATTTTATGGAATTACATCCTTTGGACTTAAACACTTAGATATCATTTTGTTAACAAATATAGCAAATCTAGATTATAATACAAAAGGTATTTTGGAGTTGCCAATAAATAGTGAGCCACTGTGAAGTTTGTGTATGTGTTCTCTGTAAACTTTGTCAACAACAATCACCAAAAATTAGGATAACTGAAGTTGACTATGCATTTAAATTAGATATAAAACAGACAATTTAAAAACACACATTTATACAATTGTATCTCTCAGTTGGTTATATAAAAACTACTTTTTTTTTTTTTTTAATTGAGATGGCTAGTGATTTCTCACAGGTTTTGGCAAGAGTTCAGTCACCAGAGTTACCTAAACCCTTGTGTCATTTTCAGTCTCTTTGTTATCCTTTTCCTGTATGTCCCAGTACATCACCCCTGATTGCGCTTGCTGAATTGGTGGCTCTCTTACCTTGTTCTTTTGTGCTTTGCTGTGGCTATGGACTCCCATTGCAAGTATCTCAGTGTCATGCTGTTAGCATCAGGACTTGGCCAGCTTTAGGGTTTCTTTTTTTTTTTTTTTTTTTTTTTTTTTTTTTTGAGACGGAGTCTCACGCTGTTGCCCAGGCTGGAGTGCAGTGGCGCGATCTCGGCTCACTGCAAGCTCCGCCTCCCGGGTTCCCGCCATTCTCCTGCCTCAGCCTCCTGAGTAGCTGGGACTACAGGCGCCCGCCACCGCGCCCGGCTAATTTTTTGTATTTTTAGTAGAGACGGGGTTTCACTGTGGTCTCGATCTCCTGACCTTGTGATCCGCCCGCCTCGGCCTCCCAAAGTGCTGGGATTACAGGCTTGAGCCACCGCGCCCGGCCAGCTTTAGGGTTTCTTTACTGTGTACTGACACTGATCATTTTCTTTTTTCTTAGCCTCTGTCCTGCCTTGTGTATTGAGTCTTTTCTCCTTATTTCCTTTATCGTTCTACCCCTTTTTTCCCTCCCTTTTTTTCTCATTTTGATTTTCTTTCGTTCTTCCCTGTCCATCCCATTTTAATATATATGATGCATGACCCTGCGGTTTTTTTTTTTTTTTTTTTTTTTGGTGGAGGGGGAAGGGCGGCTTTTTTTGGATGTATTTTAAATTATGCTTTTGCTCTGGTCATTTTGGGAAAACATTTGTTTATAACAAGGAAACCTTGTCACTTTGATGAGACGTGAAGATGTTTCCTGATATAACCATTAAAATAATATCACCCTCTGGAAATAAACTCTCCTTCTCTAGTACTTCCAGTTCTCTAGTATAGCAAACATTATAATATAGTAAAAAGACAGCAACATTAAAATAACAGTATTTAAGCTCCAAATGATTAGTAATAACTTAGAGGGAAACACATATGTTGCTGAGTGATTTCTAATCTTTTATTCTCCACCATATGTAAGTTACATTAAGAGAGCTGTAATTTTTTTTTTTTACAGAAGCATTTAAGTGAAAATATTTTAGTATTGATTTTACATTGAGATGTAAATCTTACATTTGAACTTGTACCAGGATTAATTTTATCAAAAGTATTCATTAATATTTTTCTGAACATACCCTAGAATTTTGCTGATTATGGTATCACATTATGTGTCATAGGATTATAAGTGTAATATCTCTTTTGCCCAACTTTAGCCACTCATCTTTACTATATAATATAGTTTGTTTTATTTAATCTTTTTCCTAAAATAGGTTATTGTAATTCAGTTTGACTGAGGAATTAGTATAAAATATTAACCTTTAGCAAGATGTCAACTTCTATTCTTTCAACCACCACTTAAAACAGCATAGTGATTACATGTCATTTTGTTTTACAGTCTTTGCATGCTACTCCCTCAAACCTTTTTCTGGTATCAGCAACACATTTTGGCTGGTAGAAACTGCCTAATAACATTTGCATGAAAATGTGTTCAGTCAAGGTACCCTTTTCTCTTCTGGCCAAATATCAGCATTCAATCTAATACAAAACACTTGAATTCTCTCTGGCAGAAAATGGAATCCTAAGGGATACGACAAAAAAATAAAAGCTGTTTTCTCCCTGATTAATCTGTTCATTAGCTTCTAATTTCTAGATCCCTGTAGCTACAAAATGCCTGCCCTTCAGAGACTTAGGCCAGCTTTGCCTATAAGCCTATGAGTTAGCATATGTCTTCACAATATCTTGGAGTGGCTAGAGGAAGAGTGATACATTAGCCAGACCTGGAGTCTGTTATTTGCAACCAAGATACCTAAATAATATAATTAAAAAGTATAATATTGACCAAAATATAGATTTCTAGGGCAAATTTGTACATTCAGTGAGAGGAAAAACACAGTTAAAATCTGTATAGTTTCAATGAAAGACTCATCCTCTTTGGTTTGATTTGGGGTGCCTTTATACTTAAGATTTCTTTATCTTCCATTTCTACTACCAAGTGCAATAAAATAGGTTAAGAATCTTTATTGGACTGGGAAGGAAGTGCTCACTCCTTGATCATCCCTTTATGTAAACTAAGACAAAACTGGGCCTTAACACAAAGAAAAGAAGGAATGAAGAAAGCTGTTTTATATTTATTTCTTAGTTAAATCATGAAACTCAAAACTAAAAAAAAAAACAAAAAAACAAAAACAAACAAAAAAAAAACCTGAAATCTCTTGGACACACATTTGCTTAATACAAAATCAGAAAATGTACAGAACTCCAAACAAATGCTAGCAATCACTGAAATCATCTTTTGAATTAAAACTATGTTTAGTCTTCATAAGCCTAACAGAGTTCATATTAAATTTCAAAGGTGATTCATAATTACAGATACGTAATCTTGCAAATCAATAGAGAAAGCCAGGCAATCCCATAGATATATGAGAAAATAAATTGGATAGGTCTTTTATAAAATATAATATCCAAATGACCAATGAACACATCAAATGTGATTATTTTATTAGTCATAAAAATAAAAATTAAAACTACAATACTCTTGGAAATCTAATGTACAACCAGGTTACTAGAGTGAATAATACTGTAATGTATACTTGAAATTTGCAGGAATAGGTATTAAATGTTTTCATCTTCCCCCCAAAATTGATATCAATATAAGATGACGGATATTTTAATTAGCCTGATTGTGGTAATCATTTAGCAATGCATACAAATACCAAAACATCATGTTGGACACCTTAAATAGATATAATTTTTTTTATTTTTTTTGAGACAGAGTCTTGCTGTGTTGCCAGGCTGGAGTGCAGTGGTGCGATCTTGGCTCATTGCAACCTCCTCCTCCTAGGTTCAAGTCATTCTTCTGCCTCAGCCTCCTGAGTAGCTGGGACTACAGGCATGCACTACCATGCCCAGTTAATTTTTTGTATTTTTAGTAGAGACGGTGTTTTACCATGTTGACCAGTATAAGATAAAATTTTTATTTGGAATTACACCTCAATAAAGTTGAGAGAGAGAAACCTATAATATTCTACTATTACACAGCTGTTAAATTGCTAAAATGAAAATGAGGAAAATAAGTATTGGCAAGGATATGGAGCAACTTAAATTCTCATATGTGGCTGATAGAAATGTAAAACTGATAGGCAGAATATGTTAAAATGAGTGTATAAATATATGATAAATCAATAATTTTACTCCCAGTTATGTTCTCATATAAATATGTACATATATTCACAAAATTTTATATACAGGGATATTCAAAGTGATACTACCTATACTTGTCCAAAAGGAAACCAACACAAATGTAATCAAAAATACATTGATATATAAATTGTATTATATTTATACAACAAAGTAATACTTTGCAACAATGAAAATGGATAAACTACAATTATATGCAACCATATGGATGACTCTCACCTGCATAATGTTAAATGAGACAAGTCAATTAAAAAAGTACGTATATATTGGATAATATCATTTGCATAATGATCAAAAACTAATTATGAGGCTGCAAATCAGAATACTGGAAAGGCTTGGGGAGAGCAGTATCAAAAAGAGGGAAGGAGAGAGTGTGCATGCAGTTTCTGGAGAAGTCCTGTTTCTTGTTCCTCTTGCCAGTTACACCACTAAATTCATTTAGTGAAAAACTTATGAAACAACCTACTTTTTATTGGTGTACTTTTCTAGGCACAAATTGTACTTGGATAAAATATTTACTATAAAAATAAGTGGCTGGAATAAAAATCAGTGTTAGAGATCTTGAATATTTCCTGTGAAGAGACAAAGCTTACATGACACTAAAGAGCAAAAATTTGTTTACTTGTAATATTGTACCAATTATTAAAAACACTTCACATATCTACTGTCTGTCTTTCCTTGATAACCTTTAATGCAGTGAAATAAAATCTTAGTAATCAATTATTGTTGGCTGATGCAAAATGGACAGAATTAGTTCTACTAAGAGTAATGAAGTGAAACAGTATATGAAAAAACGATAGAACATTAGGTACTAACAAACTACTTTAGAATATTTTTTAGTTTAAAAATGTTCGGAAATATGCATGGGAATAGAACTTTAAACATACTCATGACCACATCTTCCCACAATAGGGTCTAGCTTGTATAGTCAATATATTTGCTATGAAACTTTGGAAAAACAGTATTTTAAACAATGTTCGAAGAATAAATGACAAAAAGAAATGAAATTTTACACACAAAATGTAATTTTTTTAATTAGAAAAAAAAAACACCCTGATGATTTAGTGAGAAATAATTGTCTATTTTTCTTTTCAGTTATGTTAAACTTTTAGCATAAGAATAGCTAAGGACAATAGGCTTTTAAAATTTAGTAAGCTATTTTTGTTTGTTTTTCAAAGTGAAAAGAAACCAGAATATAACAATATTAGCTTACAGAATCCTAGTGGTACAAAACTTAAAACAGTAGCAGTGTTTGAAGGATGAGAATGCAACAGAAACATGTTTACAAAGAAATCAACCTCTCAACTCTGTTTTATTTAAAAGTATCATTACATTTATTTACTTCAACATTTAAAAACACTCAGCTCCTTCCCCTCGTCTAAGCTTTCAAATCTATCATTAAATATTACTAGCATATTATCATTGATATGAGCATCTTGAAAGTGAGGACCAGGGTTTTTAGACTTTGTATACTCAGACTGACACATAGTTGTTGCTCATTTCATTAATTTACAGTGGAACTCTTGAATGCTCAAAAATTCAGTAGATGAAATAATATATTCCATAATTTGTATAAGCTGTTTAATGATTGTTTTAAAGAATTAACTGTGATTTTTTAAAGGTGCAAACAGTTTGTGCTTACAAAATCTAAGAATGTTGAAGAGAAAGCTAATGATTTTAGAATCTGACATCAAAGTGTTTTCAATCATGTCAGATATTTGTGTGTGTGCGTGTGCATGTGTGTGTTTATGTCTTAAACATAATCATCCAGAATCCTGTCTCAATACACTTTTCTTTGAGTTAACGCCTTATACTTGGCATTATGGATAAAAGTAGAAGCCTTTATCAAATAACCTTTTATACAGGAAGAAGTCAGCAGGTGAACAGTATATTTTTTCTTTTTCATAATGCTTTCTGCAAGTCTTGTTTACATACTCATGTACAGATGAGAATATCATATATTTGAGCATCCTTCCTCTATCATAAGAAACACCCTTCACTCTCTTTACATTAGTCATAGTGTATATTGTGTTTATAAATAAACTAGCTACAGAGAATCACCCACGTGTTCAAGGAACATTAATATAAAATTATATGAAAGACTGTATAACCATATCTAATACTTAAAAAAATTTTGATAACAAAAATTATTTTATTAACACTTATTTTTTATTTTTATTTTTATGTTAGGTTCAGGGGGTACCTATACAGAATTGTTACATGGGTAAATTGTGTGTCACTGAGGTTTGGTGCACAAATGATCTCATCACCCAGGTAGTGAGCATAGTATCCTATAGGTAGTTTTTCAACACACACCCTCCTCCTGCTCTCCCACCTCAGGAAGTCCTCATTGTCAATAAATATTGTTTCCATCTTTGTGTCCCTGTGTGTTTAAGGTTTAGTTCCTGCTTATAACCAAGAACATAATGGTATTTGTTTTGCTGTCCCTTCATTAATTTGCTTAGGAAGATGGTCTCCAGCTGCATTCATGTTGCTGCAAAGAACATGATTTTGTTCTTTTTATGGCTGCATAGTATTATTTGGAGTAATGCTTATTTTTAATTTTTTCTTCTAGCAATTGGCAACATTAATACATGATCTGGTCAAGCACAGTCAGACTTGGTGTTTGCATGATTCAAGGTGGAATATGATATTAGAATTATTTTTTAAAAATAAAAACTGAGAAGCCCAATTCCAACTAACCAGAAAATGTATTGAGCCTCTCAGTTAAGGAATAAAACTGCTATTAGGTACAATTGTACTTTCTGTCTCATATTGCAGTGCTAGAAACTGACCATGTTTTGGTGCTACACATTTTTCCTTGGTTTTATTCTGACACATTTTTTTTTGCACATGGAAAATAGAATCTTCTCCCTCGATGTCCCTGTGTGAATATCAGATACATTTTCTTATTATACGTGGGATACATATTTTTCTCTATGTCATGCACGTGTTGCATGGGGTGGATGGGATGCAGGGTAATAAGATACACAGCTTCCAACTAAAGTGAGGAAGAGGAGAAGAGGTTTCACAAAATGTCTTGCCAGAAAATTGCAAGGAAAAGTCTGGGTTGTGCTATATTTACAGCTATGATAACTCACTGTACAGTGAATTACAACTAGTGATAAATAACAAAAACAATAAACTATTTACTTAATAGTAAATAGTTAAGAGTTTAAAACAGCATAAGAGTTTTTGCTACTGAAAGAATAATTCTCAGAACACTTTCATGTCAATATTAGCAGTGCAATTTTGAGAAGTAGACAAAGATATTATAATTCTTTAAATGTAATGGATAAGGAAAATTATAATCATAGAGTTTATGTAACATTGCTGCAGATACGTAGTAAGCCAAGATGCTATATCTTTTGTTTGCCATAAAAATCATGAAAAAATACCGCTGGTACAAAGATTATTCATTTATTATAATGAAAACAATTTACTAACAAAAATTCCTCTTTTCCTATGAAATTGAAGTCTCATAGTATATTACATATTAAGTATGTAAAGTATAAGTAATTCATATGACCATTAAATGTAGTTTTTCTTTTTTTTTTGTATTTTTTTTCTTTTTTATTATACTTTAAGTTCTAGGGTACATGTGCACAATGTGCAGGGTTGTTACATATGTATACATTTCAATGCACATGTTGAATGTTTATTGTCTTACCTTAGTTTTCCATGAAAAAATAGGTGGATATGAACTTCTTTAATAAGATTTTATTGACAAGCGCCGTCATAAAACTACAAGGGTGAAGAAGGAAAGGGCCTCTAACCCTTATATCGGACTATCCCTCCCTCAGTGTCATCTTTCTGGTTGATAATTCTGATTTTCCCCAAAAACATTATTGTTTTACCTCTAAGACTTCAGGCATATCCTAATAAAATAAAATCTTCCAAGCCTAGTTTTCCAGCAATAAAAAGACAATACAGTAATTTTAGGAACAGAACGAAAATAAAGAAGAAATTGGTGGCATCCATCTCTCTCTGGATCTCTTCCCTTAAAGAGTAGGATCATTAAACATGCTTTTCAGTAAGTGATACATTTAGATAAACCTATTTCCTGTCTGGCTTTTAGAAGAACCTATTGCCTGTCTGTGGCTTTAATCTATTTGTTAAAATCTGCAGAGATATATGTGAGGAACTATTTAATTTATCTGGGCCTCACATTCTGAATCTCTAAAGTGGAGAAAATAATAGTACTCATAGGATTGCTGTGATGATGATTATTATTGATTATTATTATTTTTGAGACAATATGGATGAGCTCACTGTAACCTCAAACCCCCGGACTCAAGAGATCCTCCTGCCTCAGCCTCCCAAAGCTGGGATACAGGTCTGTGCCACTATGCCCGACTACTTCACTTTTTATCTTTTATAGAGGCATAGACTCGTTTTGTTGCCTGGGGTTCGTTTCAAACTCTGGAATCCAACGATCCTCCCACCTCAGCCTCTCAAAGTGCTGGGATTGCAAGCATGAGCCACTGTGTCTGGCCTTGCTGTAAGAATTATAATTAACATATGAAAAGCATTTAGAACAATTTCTGGTCTATAAAGTAAAAGCAATAGTGACATGTACCTACACTCACCTCCTCTTGTGTACTCATTACCTTGTGCAATTATTATCAAAATTTGGGCATTTTCTTTCAACTCTACACTTGCACGCTTTATTCCCTTCACTACAGTGTTCTAAAGAAAACCCCAAATGTCAGCTTTTTATCCATAAATGATTTGCATAAACATTGTAAATGTTTATCTCTAGTGGATCATATCTGTCTCTCTAACATTATCAAAACTAACAATATTAATAACAAGACCTTAATCACATGTAGTATCACATCCACATTCCAACTTTCAGTAATTTTTCAAGACATGCTTTTTTCTTCTATAACAAGATCCAAACAAGTTGCAAATGTTTGCTTGACATAACTTTTTAAGTCTCCTTTAAAATAACAGTAGATTTAAAATTTGGCATCCTACCATTAAAAATTGGCTGAAAAGTGCTCAATATTTCAGAAAAATTCTTTAAAAATCCACAAAAACAAGTTTTCTGAATGTGCCTTGTGCATCAGTATAATTTTCCTTAGCAACAATGCTGAAATTGCAGAATGCACTGCAACTGTAAAGTAGCAATAGTCTGGAACTATCCCATGCTTAGCTGTGACCACATATGCTGCTGTTAGGCTGGTTTACATTCAGTGAAAGTGCTATAAGCACTTATGAAATCTAACTACAGACTCACTTTATTAAAAATACTATTTTTAGAACTAGAATAAATAAGAATAGAAATATAATGTTTGATTAAACTAAATTAAATAGTTTAAGCATGAAGATAGAAGATCCATGTTTAATGCACTTATTACTTTTTTGAAACCTACTTTGTTTTTAAATATGGCTTTTTCCTTGCATTCACTGTAGTGAGCTACAGCCTAGATTTTTAATTTTATCACACGAGTTCCTTGAACTGATAAGTTACTCTATAAATAGTTTATGAAAGAATTTCTTTCATAAATATATGTTTAAGTTTATGAAAGAAATTCTTTCATAAACTATTTCACGTTAATGCAAGCTATTTCCTCCTAGACAGTTTTGCAACTGGTTTCTTAAGCTAAATATATTGTTTGATTATTTTCAATATTACAGAAATAAAGTTATAACACCTACTTCCAGGTTCTTTGATGATTTCTCCATTACGTAAAATAAAACAGAATGTCTAAATACCCAAAGAACAAATAAATTCCCTAGATATTTTACAAATTAATACTTGAATTTCAAAAAAAGGATAAAAAGTCTCCAAAATATGTAATTAAAATCAGCATGAGATTACCAATTTATACTCCATAGTAATGTGTTTATCATCTAAAAACAATGACAGTGAAATGGAAAATTGGTACAGCTATCCTGATATTCATTCTATTTAAGCAAAAATATGTGGTGGCATGAATTATCAAATAATCGCTTCAAATTTTCACGTTAATTTGCATGTGTGTAAGCAGAACCAAAGATGAATCTTATCAGCAAAGATGAAATAACCTTATTTTTATGGCATTGGATTCTTTCCAGATGGAGGAATATGTAAGTAGAGTACTTAAAATTCATGTTTTTATTCTTTCATTTGCTGAGATCTGAATCTGAAGCCTAAGTTGTTCCAAGTGCAGATGTTCTTATTGCTGAATTCATCTGTGCCAATAAGGTAAAAGACATGTATACAAATACAGATTTTAATCTTTGATTCATCCTGTTCACTAGTACTATCCATATACTCAAAGGTTTGCTTTATGTTGGTAATTCAAACACCCAATTTGTGTATTATAATGTTTTACCCTAATTACTTGATTTTAACTATGTCATATCTTTTATGAAGATAGTATAATATGGTAATGGTCATATTTTTCTTATAAAGCTTGAAAAATCCTACCACTACACTATGTCAAACAATACAAACCCATAAGACCAGTAGAAATATATTTTTGCTTTCATTCACGTAATCCCCTTACAGGTGTTTTTTATGTTGCCTGAACTCACACATGGTGAGCAATGACAGTAGGTACTGCCTGCCCTGTCTTGCCCTCTGCAGTCTACTCAGCACCACCCACTCTTTGTGCTGAATCCCTGACTGGTACAGTTTCTTCTTCCATAACAGGAGTACCTATTTCTTTTCTGCTCTCTCTCTCTGGTCTTGAAAGTCCCTTTGTAATCTCACAGATCAAATACCTTTCACTGTTATAGTCCAGCCACATCAGGCTCTATAGTTCACCACTGGCTTGACGCAAGTTCACAATGCTACCTGATTCAAGCAGTCTTTATACATGTAGGATTTGGTAAGTTCAGTGATTGTATTACTAGATATTTGAATAAGAATTTGTTGCCACATTTAATGCTTTAATACTAAAAGTCATCTCTCTAAAACGAGTTATTTGACAAGTAAACTAATTTGTAGCTTAAGTACGACAAACATAATAATATATGGATGATTTTACAAGTTCAATTGATTTTATTATTTTATAGGCAAATCATATGTGTATCTTAAAATATTTTAATATATTTTTAAATACTTCCATAAAATAAGTTGAACGGTAAGTCTTTTTCTTTATGTAAATAAAATTTGTGGAATGCAGATTTAATAAAAAGAAACCTTTACCATTACACTCAGTAATAGAAATGATTGATTTATTATGCATCACTTAAATTATAGTAGTCTTTCAGTGAGCTTAATTTTGTATCACATTGCCTAAACAATTCTGAAGTTCTCTAAAGATGCCAACCTGATGTAGGATTAAATAAGATAACACTAAGGAACATGATTTTTATAAATATCACAGTGATTCACTAATTTATAAGAAAAATTTATATTCATTTTATAAATAAATTTCTTAATTCTAGAAAAAAAATCCTACATTAAAAAATTGAGAAAATTTGAATTTATCATAATAGATGATTAGGAATAATGTAGGAAGAAAATTTCCTAGAAATGTGATCTAAATATTACTTTTAAAAAACTATATGACTAAACAAACTAAATGCTCATGTATCAAGCACTCAGAATTGAAGAACATAATAATGACAATGATTATATCCTTAAACGTTTATTCAAGACACCAAGGCAGATGAAAATTGAAGTCCCCAGTGTTTTCTTCTCTTTCTTCCACCCCAGAGACAACTACTGTCATGAAATTAGTGTCTTTGGTTTTATACCTTAATACTAACTTATGTTCCATTCAAAGATTAGTTTTGAAATTGTAAGTTCCATGACTGTTTTCTGTATGTGAGACTATCAAGCAAGCTGTATTTATTCAACAGTATGATTTCAGGTTTAAAAATGACATTTCAGTTACCTGTCTTGTGCTGTAATGATAAACCTGTGATGAATAACTATGCATGTGTCTTTATGTACTCATATGTGCTCATATGCAAAAATTTTTTAATGAATTTCATTTTTAATTAACTTATGTACTCAGGACATCCTCAAATTCAGAGGTGTAATTTTATCTGTCCTTCCAGGTTTTTGATGAAACATGATAGCGACAACATTTGGAAAGATGTTTAATGATAAAAATGGTGTCTGGGAGATAAAGAACTACCAAAAAAGCCGTGAAACCAGTGATGCAGATCAAAATGAACAATTAAAAAGATATTTTATTCTCTGAAAAGAATCCACTAAATAGCTATGATATTTATTTTAGGCAAAGTAATTAATAGTGCTCAAATGTGAGGTGCAGTTTATATCCCTGGGAAACCAGTATATGATCTAAAGATTATCATAATTTCCTAAATTATAATCTTAGTGCTACCTATCCAAAATACAATAATCATGGTGAAAATAAAATGTTTCAATATCCTCTCTTGGTATGTTATAAGGAATATGGCTTCACAAACCTGGAAGATAATGTTTGCCTGGTTCTATGGAGCAAAACAACAAGAAAAAAAAAGACCTACCATGAACATGCATATTTGGCAACTTGTGCCTAATCCAGTCATCACACTGGACAATCACTTAACCTCTAGAGCCTCAATTTCTCACTTTTAAAATTGTTATAACAGTGTCTACCTTGCCATTTTCACTGGATTGTATTGCAGTAATTATCAAGCAAACTAATAGATATGAATAGGCTTTTAAAACTGACAATTTTATGTAAATGTATGCAGTATTTATGCAATATTTCCTCATGCATTCATAGAATAATGACACCAATGAACATATGGCTTTGGTGACAGGTAATACTGTCTTTGAGAATCTTAACACTAAAAGTAACACTGCTTACTGCTATGAAAACCATGTGTAAACATACACACAAACAAAGGCACACACACACACTCATGTATTGTAATTAATTACCTTCAAGTAGTATATAGTTTTCTAAATGATACTTTGAAACGAATACTAGCAGAAGAGCATCTTTGATAATGTTAAGTCTAGATGGCAATTCAGTTGATTGTAACACTGTCCTGGCATTGAATCTGTGTTAATCAACAACCTGAGTAAATGAACCAAAAAAGTGTCTTATGATTGCTGTTAACCTCAGCAAAGACAGAGGCAACAACAGCAGTAGTAACAGCTTCATGGATGCCAAGGGAATTGGTGCACTGCCATTTCTTGCATAAGCTGACAGCTGCTAAGTCATTTCTGATGTAATTGCTATTTGTTTTACTCCTTAATTTTGTACATTTGATTTTGACTGTGAAATATCAAAGTTAGCATAGAGATTATGCAAGACTGCATTAAGTTATAAAAAACAATTGCTCAAATCAATCATTGTTCATTTTCAACAGCATTTTATAAGAAATGGTTACATATATGTACACAAACATATATATTACATATATATGTACATATATGGTTATATATATGCACACAAACTGTGTGTGTATATATACACAACCTATACACACACACTCTCTCACACGCACACACTCACACACTCATTCCCAGATTTAACCACACTTTAATTCAGAGGTGGCTCAAACTGGGGATCTGTCCGATCTGAAGAAGAAGGTAATGCACAGTAATTTCTACATTGCTTAATTGTCTTAAGGACTTCTAGCAACTGACTAAACACTAAGTTTACAACTTTAGAATTTCCTTTAACTATTTGATTTCCCTATTATAAATATATATTCTTATGCAAACTAATCCAAAATGCCATACTATTAAACCTTATAAATTTAAAATTCTTATAATATTTTAAATTATAGAATTTACATAATAGACTATATAGAGATAATATGTAAATATTCTATATATCCTATATATAGCCTATATATATTTTATGTATATTATATATTATATTCTATATCTATATATTCTATACTAGAATAGAATATATGGAACATATATAATTTGTATATTTATAATATAATATAATATATAATATATGTAATAGAATTATATATAAAATTCATATGTAGACATGCACATAAATAATACTGAATAAATATGAGAAAAAAATATAAATATTGTGAAAGTTGAAATGCTATTAGGTTTCTAAGGTCTTTGACAGATATGAAATATATCTCTGATACAGGTCACAGCATAGGTCAGAAAAAATTATTGGAGGTTATAACCAACCAATCTTAAAGACACATGTATTTTTTAAACACAATAACTATATGGCATAATAAAAACTAATAATCATTTTTATGTGAAAAACAACAGAACAGAATAATCCCCTTCTGATGGATAGATAGATATCTGTTTTTAGAAATACGTATATGTATTTATACATATATAGATATATACACATATGTTCATATATATAGGCTATATTCAAAATTCTAAATATTTCTCAAAATATTTCAAAACTTCTCTTTGCATGTCTCAATGTGTTTGTGTTTATATACACACACACGTATGTAAGGATCTAAGATCACAAGTGCTGAATCATATAGTAACCTATGTTTAGCTTTGTAGAAATTGCCAAATCATCTTCCAAAGTGGCTTCACTATTTTGCATTCTCACTAGCCATGCTTAAAATTGCCTGTTGCTTTACATTCCTACCAGTAACTGAGCAATACCTGCAACTAAAATCTTAAATCTTAAATTCCCCCTTACCTTGAATTCCAAGTTCTACTCTGGAATGAAACATTGTTATTTTTATGGCCTTGGGGTCTGAGGTACAAGGAAGATATGAAAATTCTTTGCAGTTATTACTTAGTCATTGGTGAGGATTTGGAGAAACAGAAACTTTTATTCATGGTTGGTAAAAAATGCAAGATGGTAAAACCACTTTGCAAGACAATTTGGCAGTTTCTACAAAGGTAACCATAGTCAACATAAAACATAGCATTCATAACCTTAGATTCTACCAAATTAATTTGAAAAACATGTCAATACACAAAACCTGCACATGGATATGTATAGAAGATTAAGTCATAATCAAAAACTTGGAGAGAAACAACATATCTTTCAATAGATTAAAGGATAAATGAACTATGGTGCATTCATACACTGGACAACTACTTAGCAATAAAAAGAGGTTATGTTATCAAATTAGGTAACCATCTGGAAGAATCATGTATACATATTGCTAAATGAAAGAGGCCAAGGTATGGGCAGTGACTCACGCCTATAATCCCAGCACTTTGGGAGGTAGAGGCAGATGGACCCAGGAGTTCAAGACAACTCTGCGCAACATAGCAAGACCTCATCTCTCCAAAAATATTACAAAAGTTAGCCAGGGGTGGTGGTGCAGGCCTTTACAGTCCCAGAGGAGAGGATAGCTTGAGCCGAGAAGGTAAAGGCTGCAGTGAATGGTGACTGCACAGCTACACTCCACTACAGCCTGGGTGACAGAGTGAAACGCTGTCTCAAAAACATAATAATAATTTTAAAAAAGGAAATAAAGAAGCCAAATTGGAAAACCTAATACCATATGATTTCATATAGAGAATATTCTGGGAAAGCCAGAAGTTTAGAATTCATAAAAGGATCAATGATTGCCAGAGGTATGTGGGGGGTGGTAATATATGGATGAGGTGAAGTCCCTAGGATTTTGGGGGTGGGGCAGGGGTGTTGAATTTATTCTGTATGCTACTGTAATGGTGGATACGTAACACTATGAACTTGTTAAAACCCATCGAATTTTATAGCACAGAGTGAACATTAGAGTCTGCAGTCTCAAAAAATAGATATTTAGAGGTGGAGGAATTCCATGACAGGATGCGGACTATGAAAAAATAATTGCCTTAAAATGTGTATCAAATAACATCATGAAATGTTCTTAGGGTGAGGTGTAGGGGTTGAAAATTCTGACCCGAGTAACTCTGGAAGAGATTGAAGTCTGTAAGACCTAAGACAAAAGAAATTGTATGTAAGCCCTATATTTGGTGGAATTTCCTCCCCTCCACCATGGGAATACAGACTAATAATTCAGAAAACATTTTATATATATATGCACTAAAATGAAACACATAAATGGGTGGCAGAGGTTGAAGTAGGATTTCTCACTCTCAGACTGGGATAAATCATGGAAAGAAAGCTACATAGTTTTATGTAGTAATGGATTACAGCTAAAGGCACCAGTATAACCTCATATTTAATAATACGTGGACAAATGTACACATATAAAAATGTTTACAGATATGTATATATGTATGCAGGTTACTATATGCACATATATTTTCCTCTTCTTTCAGCAGAGAAGGTTTAGCAAAAATGACACCACACAAGCAATGAGAATAGCTAACACCCACATCTTGGTTTCTAATACCGTTCTTCTAAAAAGGGAATGAGAATGCTGAGAAATAGTTGTTACTACAACTGGGCAGAGAATATACAAGATAATGTTGGAGCATTCTATGATGTCAGAATGTAAGGGAGTAATGAAAAAAAAAAAAAAGAAGAAGAAGAAGATGGGGTTTGATGAAGAAACACATGAACCAAATGAAAGAGCCTCCAATGGTCAAACGTAGATTGTTGTGCAATTCCAGATTTGCACAACCAAATAATAGAACCAAACTGCAACCCAAAATATAAAATAACTACCCATGTATCCATACTAATATATAAATAAGTGATCGAATGAACAAATAGGGCAATTGTACAACTTTTTTTTTGTTCAGGAGAATTCTAAATAACTTATATAGATATTATTCCATTTAAAAAGTGCCAAATAACTCTCCACTTCTTAAGTATGCACTGCAAAAAGTGACTTTTTTTCACAGAACATAGTTAGTAGAGGGGAAAAAAATCGAACTGTATTTCTTTACATGCTGTATAGAACTATAAATTGATTTTATATTACCTACTATGATTAATAACAACAATTCAAATTGTTTTCTTTATTTGGCTTCTTTGATTATATTTTATTATCAACAGATTTAATAGTTATGTTCTAACAGAAAATAAAAACCATAATCAAGATAGGATGTATTTTCAAAAGCAGAGAGGTTTAAAGTTAATTTTATTATGAAGCCATCAGCAAAATTTTGTTCCCTTGACATATCATCTCAACTCTTCAAAATTCTCAATACAGTAAAAATTTCAGGAGCTTTTGCCTCAAATTTAGACTTTTTTTCATTCAGAGTCTGAGCCCATATATCCATCATATTTTCACACCACAGACACAAAAGAAAGGAATACAGCATGCATTTGAAAGTACCTTTTAAATAATATAATACTGGAGGGAACGATGGCCCGACTGATTCAATAATATTTGCAGATTCCTACAGACTGATCCCCTTTGAGACATTATGTATGACTGTAATCAAGGGAACACTGTTTATAAACAAAGATAGAAACACTATTGAAAGCTTCTGAAGGATTATTGATCATTGAAAACTAAATTTACATATTCACATACCGTGTGTGGCTATCCTAGGGGAGAGCATTGTTCCAGTGCTAGAAGCACTTAGTAGAATCCACTCATTCTACTCATCTACTCATCTACTTATTCTAGCATGAGTAATATCTCATTCTGTGTGAAGTGGCATAATAGTAACTGGAATAAGGTAAACATGTGTGATGTAACTGTTACACTAAACAGTAAAAAGTTACAAAGAATTGCAGCTTAAAAGCAAATAGGAAGGATAAAATTGAATAAGATACAATGGAGGAGATATTTAAAAAGAAATTACAGAAAGCAATTAGGAACAGGAAGCATTTTTACAAAATCATATTTACATAAATATAAATGGACTCTATTCTCTAATAAAATTTAAAAATTGTCAAAATAAATTTGTAAAGATCAAATAACATTTTACTTATAAAAGATGAACTTTAAATATAAAAAAATAGAGCAAATGGTTGGCGTTCCAGGATGGTCAAATAGGAACAGCTCCGATCTGTAGCTACCAGCATGATCGATACAGAAGACGCGTGATTTCTGCATTTCCAACTGAGGTACCTGGTTCATCTCACTGGGAATGGTTGAACAGTGGGTGCAGACCACGGAAGGTGAGCTGAAGCAGGTCAGGGCATTGCCTCACCCGGGAAGCACAAGGGGTCAGGGGATTTCCCTTTCCCAGCCAAGGGAAGCCACGACAGACTACCTGGAAAAACAGGACACTCCCACCCAAATACTGTGCTTTTACCAAGATCTTAGTAACTGGCAACTTAGCAACTGCTGAGCCAGGCACAGGGTCAGCAGGCCTCCCCTCCATAGATCCTTGCTCACTGCTACTGCAGCAGTCTGAGATCAATCTGTGAGGCAGCAGCCTGGCTGGGGGAGGGGGGTCCACCATTGCTGAGGCTTGACTAGGTAAACAAAGTGTCTGGGAAGCGAGAACTGGACGGAGCCCACTGCAGCTCAACAAGGCCTACTACCTCTAGACTCTACCTCTGTGGGTAGGGCATAGCTGAGCAAAAGGCAGCAGACAACTTCTGCAGACTTAAATGTCCCTGTCTGACAGCTCTGAAGAGAGCAATGGTTCTCCAAGCACAATGTTTGAGCTCTGAGAATGGTCAGACTGCCTCATCAAGTGGGTCCCTGACCCCTGTATAGCCTAACTGGGAGACACCTCCCAGTAGAGGCCAACAGACACCTCATATAGGTGGCTGCCCCTCTGGGACAAAGCTTCCAGAGAAAGGAACAGGCAGCAGTATTTGCTATTCTGCAATATTTGCTGTTCTGCAGCCTCCTCTGGTGATACCCAGGCAAAGAGGGTCTGGAGTGGAACTCCAGTAAACTCCAACAGACCTGCAGCTGAGGGATCTCACTGTTAGAAGGAAAACAAACAGAAAGAAATAGCAACAACATCAATAAAAAGGCCATCTACACTAAAACCCCATCTGTAGGTCACCAACATCAAAGATCATAGGTAGATAAAACCACAAACATGGGGAGAAACCAGAGCAGAAAAGCTGAAAATTCTAAAAATCAGAGCACCTCTTCTCCTCCAAAGGATCACAGCTCGTCATGAGAAACGGAACAATGCTGGATGGAGAATGACTCGGAGAGTTGACAGAAGTAGGCTTCAGAAGGTTGGTAATAACAAACTTCTCCGAGCTAAAAGAGGATGTTCGAACCCATCATGAGCAAGCTAAAAACCTTGAAAAAAAGATTAGACAAATGGCTAACTAGAATAAACAGTGTAGAGAAGACCTTAAATGATCTGATGGAGCTGAAAACCATGACACAAGAACTTTGTAACACGTGCACAAGCTTCAATAGCCAATTCAAACAAGTGGAAGAAAGGGTATCAGTGATTGAAGATCAAATTAATGAAATAAAGTGAGAAGACAAGATTATAGAAAAAAGAGTGAAAAGAAACAAACAAAGCCTCCAAGAAATATGAAACTATGTGAAAAGACCATGTTTTATTGGTGTACCTAAAAGAGATGGGGTGAATGGAACGAAGTTGGAAAACACTCTTCAGGATATTATCCAAGAGAACTTCCCCAACCTAGCAAGGCAGGCCAACATTAAAATTCAGGAAATACACAGACTACTACAAAGATACTCCTTGAGAAGAGAAACTGCAAGACACATAATAGTCAGATTCACCATGGTTGAAATCTTGGGAAAAAGTGTTAAGGGCAGACAGAGAGAAAGGTCGAGTTACCCACAAAGGGAAGCCCATCAGACGAATAGCAGATCTCTAGGCAAAAACTCTACAAGCCAGAAGAGAGTAAGGGCCAATATTCAACATTCTTAAAGAAAAGAATTTTCAACCCAGAATTTCATATCCAGCCAAACTAAGCTTCATAAGTGAAGGAGAAATAAATCCTTTACAGACAAGCAAATGCTGAGAGATTTTGTCACCGTAAGGCCTGCCTTACAAGACCTCCTGTAGGAAGCACTAAACATGGAAAGAAACAACCGGTACCAGCCACTGCAAAAATATGCCATATCGTAAACACCATCGATGCGATGAAGAAACTGCACCAACTAATTGGCAAAATAACAAGCTAATATCATAACGAAAGGATCAAATTCACATATAACAATATCAACCTTAAATGTAAATGGGCTAAATGCCCCAATTAAAAGACACAGACTGGCAAATTGGATAAAGAGTCAAGACTCATCAGTGTGCTGTATTCCGAAGACCCATCTCATGTGTAAAGATGCATATAGGCTAAAAATAAAGAGATGAAGGAAAAACTACCAAGCAAATGGAAAGCAAAAAAAAAAAAAAAAAAAAAAAAAAAAAAAAAAAAAAAAAAAAAAGCAGGGGTTGCAATCCTAGTCTCTGATAAAACAGACTTTAAACCAACAAAGATCAAAAGAGACAAAGAAGGCCATTACATGATGGCAAAGGGATCAATTCAACAAGAAGAGCTAACTATCCTAAATATATATGCACCCAATACAGGAGCACCCAGATTCATAAAGCAAGTCCTTAGAGTCCTACAAAGAGACTTAGACTCCCCCACAATAATAATGGGAGATTTTAACACCCCACTATCAATATTAGACAGATCAATGAGACAGAAGGTTAACAAGGATATCCAGGACCTGAACTCAGCTCTGCAACAAACAGACTTAATAGACATCTACAGAACTCTCCACCCCAAATCAACAGAATATACATTCTTCTCAGCACCACATCACACTTATTTTAAAACTGACCACATAATTGGAAGTAAAGCACTCCTTAGCAAGTGTAAAAGAACAGAAATCACAACAAACTGTCTCTTGGACCACAGTGCAATCAAATTAGAACTCAGGAATAAGAAACTCACTCAAAACCTCACAACTACATGGAAACGGAACAACTTGCTCCTGAACAACTAATGGGTAAATAACAAAATGAAGGCAGAAGTAAAGATGTTGTTTGAAACCAATGAGAACAAAGACACAATGCACCATAATCTCTGGGGCACATTTAAAGCAGTGTGTAGAGGGAAGTTTATAGCACTAAATGCCCACAAGACAAAGTAGGAAAGATCTAAAATCAACACCCTAACATCACAATTAACAGAACTAGAGAAGCAAGAGCAAACAAATACAAAAGCTAGCAGAAGGCAAGAAATAACTAAGATCAGAGCAGAACTAAAGGAGATAGAGACACAAAAAACCCTTCAAAAAAATCAAAGAATCCAGGAGCTGGTTTTTTGAAAAGATCAACAAAATTGATAGACTGCTAGCAAGACTAATAAAGAAGAAAAGAGAGAAGAATCAAATAGATGCATTAAAAAATGATAAAGGGGACATTGCCACTCATCCCAAAGAAATACCCACAGAAATACAAACAACCATCAGAGAATACTATAAACACCTCTATGCAAATAAAGTAGAATATCTAGAAGAAATGGATAAATTCCTGGACATATACACCCTCCCAAGACTAAACCAGGAAGAAGTTGAATCTCTAAGTAGACCAATAACAGGCTCTGAAATTGAGGCAGTAATTAATAGCCTACCAATCAAAAACAGTCCAGGAACAAATGGATTCACAGCTGAATTCCACAGAGGTACAAAGAGGAGCTGGTACCATTCCTTCTGAAACTATTCCAATCAATAGAAAAAGAATGAATCCTCCCTAACTCATTTAGAGGCCAGCACCACCCAGATACCAAAGCCTGGCAGAGACACAACAAAAAAAGAGAATTTTAGACCAATATCCCTGATGAACATTGATGCAAATATCCTCAATAAAATACTGGCAAACCAAATCAAGCAGCACATCAAAATGCTTACACCACAATCAAGTCAGCATCATCCCTGGGATGCAAGGCTGGTTCGACATACACAAATCAATAAATGCAATACACATAAACAGAACCAACGACAAAAAACACATGATTATCTCAATAGATGCAGAAAGGGCCTTTGACAAGATTCAACAGTCCTTCATGCTAAAAACTCTCAATAAACTAGGTATTGATGGAATGTATCTCAAAATGATGAGAGCTATTTATGACAAACTCACAGCCAATATCATTCTAAATGGGCAAATATTGGAAGCATTCCCTTTGAAAACTGGCACAAGACCAGGATGCCCTCTCTCACCACTCCTATTCAACATAGTACTGGAAGTTCTGGCCAGGGCAATCACACAAGAGGAAAAATTACAGTATATTCAAATACGAAGAGAGTAAGTCAAATTGTCTCTGTTTTTAGATGACATGATTTTATATTTAGAAAACCCCATCATTTCAGCTCAAAAACTTCTCAAACTGATAAGCAAGTTCAGCAAAGTCTCACGATATAAAATCAATGTGCAAAACTCACAAGTATTCCTATACACCAATAACAGACAAACAGAAAGCCAAATCATGAGTGAAATCCCATTCACATTAGCTACAAAGAGAATAAAATACCTAGGAATCCAACTTACAAGGGATGTGAAGGACTTCTTCAAGGAGAACTACAAACCACTGCTCAACGAAATAAAAGAGGACACAAACAAATTAAGAATATTCCATGCTCATGGATAGGAAGAATCAATATCATGAAAATGGCCATAATGCACAAAGTAATTTATAGATTCAATACCATCCCCATCAAGCTACCAATTACTTTTTTCATAGAATTGGAAAAAACTACTTTAAAGTTCATATGGAACCATAAAAGAGCCCACATTACAAAGATGACCTAAGCAAAAAGATCAAAGCTGGAGGCATCACGCTACCTGACTTCAAACTATACTACAAGGCTACAGTAACCAAAACAGCATGGTACTGGTACTGAAACAGAGATATAGACCAATGGAACAGAACAGAGGCCTCAGAAATAATACCACACATCTACAGCCATCTGATATTTGACAAACCTGAGAAAAACAAGAAATGGGGAAAGGATTCCTTATTTAATAAATGGTACTGGGAAAATTGGCTAACCATAAGTAGAAAGCTGAAACTGGATTCTTTCCTTACTCCTTATATGAAAATTAATTCAAGATGGATTAGAGACTTAAATGTTAGACCTAAAACCATAAAAACCCTAGAAGAAAACCTAGGCAATACCATTCAGGACATAGGCATGGGCAAATACTTCATGACTAAAACACCAAAAGTAATGGCAACAAAAGCCAAAATAGACAAATGGGATCTAATTAAACTAAAGATCTTCTGCACAGCAGAAGAAATTATCATCAGAGTGAACAGGCAACCTACAGAATGGCCGAAAAATTTTGCAATCTACCCATCTAACAAAGCACTAATATCCAGAATCTACAAAGAACTCAAACAAATTTACAAGAAAAAAACAAACAACAAAAAAAGTGGGCAAATGATATGAACAGACACTTCTCAAAAGAAGACATCTATACAGCCAACAGACACATGAAAAAATGCTCATCATCACTGGTCATCACAATGAGATACCATCTCACGCCAGGTAGAATGGCAATTGTTAAAAAGTCAGGAAAAAACAGATGCTGGAGAGGATGTGAAGAAATATGAATGCTTTTACACTGTTGGTGAGAGTGTAAATTAGTTCAACCATTGTGGAAGACAGTGTAGTGATTCCCGAAGTATCTAGAACTAGAATCACCATTTGACCCAGCAATCCCATTACTGGGTATATACCCAAGGGATTATAAAGCATGCTACCAGAAAGACACATGCACACGTATGTTTATTGCAGCACTATTCACAATAGCAAAGACTTGAAACCAACCCAAATGCTCATGAATGATAGATTGGTTTAAGAAAATGTGGCACATATACACCATAGAATACTATGAAGCCATAAAAAAGGATGAGTTTATGTTCTTTGCAGGCACATGGATGAAGCTGGAAACCATCATTCTCAGCAAACTATCACAAGGACAGAAAACCAAACACCGCATTGAACAATGAGGTCACTTGGACACAGGGAGGGGAACATCACACATCAGGGCCTGTTGGGGGTTGGGGGGCTGGGGGAGGGATAACCTTAGGAGAAATACCTAATGTAAATGATGAGTTGATGGGTGCAGAAAAACCAACATGGCACATGTATACCTATGTATCAAACCTGTATGTTGTGCACATGTAACCTAGAACTTAAAGTATAAAAAGAAAAAAAAAAATAGATCAAATGTAAAATGATGGAAAATTAATATTATAGAAACAATAATATGAAAATCAGAGTAACTATGTCGATATCATGGAGAAACAAATAGTATTAACAGAAATAGAGATTTTACAAAGAGAAACAATTCATGAAGAAGACATAAAAATTCTATATGTATACACAGGTATGAAATATATCCAAAAGTGGTTTAAAATTATATGAAACAAAATCTACTAGGACTAAAAAGGAGACATGTTCATCATTGCAGTTACAAATTTGAACCCTCATTTCTTAGACATTTTCAAAACAGACAATATCCAATATGGCTATAGAAAATTTGAATACTATTATCAATCAAACTAACTTTTTTTTATGTGTATAATCCTGAACACAACAACAAATACATGTTCCTTTCAAGTGCACATGGAAAACGTGCCAACATAACATATATGTTAGTCTGTAAGGCAAATTTCAGCTTATTTCGAATAATTGAAATAATGCAAATGTTCCCTCTTACAGCATAGATTAAATTATGAATAAAACCATAAAAATATGTTTTAAAATGTCCAAATATTTGAATTAAATGGTACACACCTATAACCTATGTTTCAACCAAGAATATGAAGCGTTTCAGAATTTACCCTAGTTCCAATCTAACCCATTAATCTGCCTTAAGTTTACGGATGCTGGTATATATTTAAAACTTCTGAGTCAAAGATAAAATAGAGTCCTTATATTTTTTGTACTTTCCTGAGCACTAATTCCTCCAGAGTAATACAGTTATAGACCTATAAGCTCCTGAAACTCTAAAACTCCTACAGTTAAACACAGGATTGGATCTTTGTGGTCTTGGAGAGGACACCAGGTATTTTAAGTGAAGAAAATAACATTTGGTAAGTTTTACTGCTTCAACTGTAAAAACCTCCTTCTCATGAGAAAAATCTTTAAAAACCAACACGAATATTGAACTCTGTATAATAATATACATGCATAAGTATTTAGGGACAATCATACTTACTACTGGAATTTACTTTGAAATGTGTCAAAACTAAGGTAGACTAAGTGGATTGATAGAGGAAGCAGGGTTACATATTAAAGGTCTGATCTAGGTGTGACTATTCAGATGGTATTTATAAAATTATTTAAATTTTGCTGTGTGTTTAAAATTTTATAATAAAATATTGTGGAAAACAATGTTTAAAAATTAAAAGGCAACCTAATAAAATGGAGAAAAATATTGTAGTATATATGTTTAACAAAAGACTCATATCCAGAATATATAAGTGGCTCATATATTTAAACTGTAAAAGCTGATCTACCTGGTTAAAAAATAGGGGGAAAAAACCCCTTAAACTGATACTTCATAAAGGAAAGTATTCAAATGGCCAATAAAAAAGTGAAGACATTTTTCAACATTATCAATCATTAAGTATATGGTATTTACACCATAGTAAGATAGCAATATATACTCATCTAAAATTCTAAACTAAATACCAACAACCCCATGGGAACATTAAATGACTGGTTCTCATATGTAATCAAGAAATAGCCATTTGACTTTTAAGTATTTACCCAAGAGAAACAAAAGCATATGTACACAGAAACATTTAGATGAAAATGTTCATAGAAATGTCATTAATAACAGAAACTGGAAAAAAAAAAAAAAAAAAAATGCCTGTAGTTCTTGTAGGACCTAAGATTGTGTCATGTAAATAAGTTCTATGTACATATGTTTTTGTTTCTCTCGGGTACATAACTATTATGTACATAGTACATAATAGTTCTATGTACTTATGTTTTTGTTTCTCTTGGGTGAATGCTTAAAAGTCAAATAGCTATTTCTTGATTACATTTGAGACCAGTCACGTAATATTTGCTTGTGGTGTGCGTGTGTGTGTGTGTGTGTGTGCGCATGTGTATAAAATATTTTATATATGCACGTGTGTGTGTGTGTGTGTGTATATATATATAAAATTTTAAAATGGCTCACATGATTATGGAGAGAAGTCCAAAATCTATAGAGCTAATGTCTTGGTTTTTCTCAATTTCTTTAATTGTATCAAATGCAGTAACCAAAATATTCATTGCTTTCACAGTTTATAAGAAGTTATGAACTTTATGGGATCAGACTATCCTTGGCATTTTCTGAAAAGATGAACTATATAATTATTTCAAATAACTTTTCTGAGTTTCAAACGGAAGTCATCCCCTGTGTTTATCATTCTTCTTTGGGTTCACTATTTGAGATCTGTGTAGAAAGAATGAAAATAACCTTTATGGCCATTAATTTTATGTGTCAACTTGCTTGGACCATGGAGTTCCCAGATATTTGACCAAACATTATTCTGAATGTTTCTGTGACAGAGTGTTTTCAGATGATATTAATATTTATAACAAACAATAAACTAAATAAAGCTTATTGCCCTCCATGAAGTGGGTAGGCCTCATCTAATTGGCTGAAGTCCTGATTAAACAAAAGACTGACCCTGCCCCAAGTAAGAGAGAATTCTGCCTGAGAGCCTGAAAACTGTAACAGAGCTCTTTCTGGTTCTATAGCAGCTTGCCACCCTTCAGACTCAAACTGAGACATGAGCTATGTAGATTTTGTACTTGTCAGCATCCATAATTGTGTGAGCCAATTTTTTTATTATATATGTATAGAGAAAATATTTTACACACACTCACACACACACCCCAAGGGAATATTAAGTAGTTGGTTCTCATATGTAACCAAGAAATAGACATTTGACTTTCAAGTATTTACCCAAGAGAAACAAAAACATATGTACATAGAACCATTTAGATGAAAATGTTAATACAAATGTCATTCATAACAAAAATATATATAACAAAAATAACTATATGCTTATCCTAATTTATTTGATCCTGAATATTTGCAAGTTTACACAAGTCGGGTAATACATAGCATAATTATTAGTTGTTTCTGGTCATATTTTATTTTATTAAATTATATGCATTCTTAGGTTTTTATATCAATTCACATTTAAAATGATAGAATAATGATTCAACCCTTCAATAAAGTTAGCGAGTATGTGGCAAGCTCTGAATTCAATAGCCCCAAAATTGAAGATGGAATTCACAAATTCATTTTCGAATTGTTTACAGCCTACTTGGGTGATAGTTGCATTTTTAAACTCTGTTATATCTCAGGTATAAAAACGTAAGTTTCTTTGTGGAACGTAATTTTGACAACTTATGTTCTTTGTAGTTACGTTTGGAAAAAATAAAAGTGTACTTGTATTTTTTATACAAGAAAATCTTTCCCCAATAATTATAAAATCTTACCATAATCATTATAATCTTTGTTTTACCTAAAGCTGTAGAATTCTTGGGTCTAGCTATCCTTCATAACTGTATATTCTTTGTATATTCATACAGTATCTACACAGTGACATTTGAGTTATTTTAACCTGAATGTTATTGTATATAATGTATTGCTCCTAAATTTTACCGAAATTATAAAAACCAATTTCTTATACTTGAAAATTCATAAGGAATGATAAGAAAACATTTGATTCTTCAAAAGATAAGTCTCAGTATACTATTATTGGTACCTAAATACATTACAATAAGACTCTAAATGGTTCTAGGTTGCATAATATTGTCTCACAAATAAATATTGTAAAATAAGACATATTCATATGTTCCAATGTGTGCTCTCAATTAATTTGAAGGCCAAAAACTTTTGAATTGATATCATAAACTCTTAACGGATAAAGAATTATATGTCCTAATATCCAAATGATAGGTACCAGGTGTTGTTTTTATTAACGGGCTAACTGCATGGGAAGAATAGCAGGTGGGTACTGAGATGTGCTCTGAATCAGAACATTTTTAGTGTAGTTAAATGGATGGTTAAATGCTTGTGAATTAAATGTTAGATTATTTATTCTCCTCTTATTTCCTATTTATTTCTTTTTTATGAAGTTTGCACTTGTGAAATACATACTACGCAGCAGTGTAATAGTTATTCCCCTAAGAGTTAAGTCTTGCAATTGTTCAACAATTTATATTGACCTTTCTCAAATCTCTCACTGTCTGTCAATATTGATTCGGATGGATAGCTTTAACTCAGACATTTTAGCATTATTACCATATTTAAATAGTCAGAATAAGCTTGTTTCTATCTTAGCAAATGTAAACTTAATGTTGAAATTGACTCAATTCCAATTTTCATCTCCATGGTCATGAGGAAAAAAATATATGAAAACCTATTCTAGGTTTTGGCTGAGTACTTTTTAAAAGTAATCATTTTTAACATCTTATCCATTCAAGTCAAGAAATGCTCATTTGAGTTTCTAAATTTCTAAATTCTTATTTGACTGCACAAAATGTACAAATAATCTGTACCACTTATCTGTTTTATAGGTGATACTTTTCTTGCCACCGTATACCAAAGCACTTCCTAAAATAAGTAAACAGAATTAGGGGCATCCTTTCAATCTATCCACAATCTCTCTTCTATATGCTTCCTTTAAAAACTGAGATTCTTAAAATTAACCTTCTTTGTGAAAAAGCCTTATCTAAAATGAGTAATGCCAAACTATGTTTGCATCTAGTCTGTACTCACACTGCTAGAAATAACTACTAAGATTAAACCTGGAGCCTTGGATCTGACCCACAAAACCACTTCTTCCTCATAGACCTTCAATTCTGTGATGGAAGGTCTCTGAAATGCCCTGGATGCATTTTCCCCATTGTCTAGTGATTAATATTTGGCTCTTCTTTACTTGTGCAAATTTCTGTAGCTTTGAGTTTCTCCCCAGAAAATGAGTTTGTTTGTTTGTTTGTTTTTTCTACCACATCGTCAGGCTGCAAATTTCCCAAATTTTAATGCACTGCTTCCCTTTTAAGTTTAATTACAGTTTCCGTCGTTTATTTGTTTATGCAAATGCATATAGACTTTTAGAAGCAACCGGGCCACATCTTGAACTCTTCGCTGCTTAGACATTTCTTCCACCAGAAAACCTAAGTCATCTCTCTGAAGTTCAAAGTTTCACAGATCTCTAGAGCAGGGACACAAAACCACCAGTCTCTTTGCTAAAGCACAGCAAGAGTGACCTTTACTCTAGTTCCCAGTAAGTTCCCATCTTCATCTGAGATCATCTCAGCCTGGACTTCACTGTTCACAAAACTATCAGCATTTTGATCACAACCCTTCAACAAGTCTCTAGGATGTTCCAAACGTTCCCACATATTCCTGTCTTATGTTAATTCCTTGAAGCTGTGCCAGTCTGCCTATTACCCAGTTCCAAAGTCATTTCCACATTTTCAGACATCTTTATAGCAATACACCACTTCTCTGGTACCAAATTCTGTATCAGTCCATTCTCACACTGCTATAAAGAACTACATGAGACTGAGTAATTTATGAAGAAGTGTTTTAAGTGACTCACAGTTCCACAGGCTGTATAAGAAATACTGTATGGGAGGCCTCAGGAAACTTACAATAATGGCAGAAGGTGAAGGGGAAGCAGGCACAAACTTCACATGGTGGATCAAGAGGGACAGAGAGCAAAAGGAGAAGTGCTAAGCACTTTTAAATAACCAGATCTCATGAGAACTCATTCACTATTATGAGAACAGAAAGGGGAAAACTACCCGCATAATCCAATCACCTCCCACCAAGGCCCTCCCACAACATTGAGGATTACAATTCAACATGATATTTGGGTGGAGACATAGAGCCAAACCATATCAATGTGCTAACACAGCAGGACCTATAAACATCTCAGGAGACAATATTATATTTCATGAAGTAGCAGCTATCAGGATCCGAGGGAATTTTGATACTAGACAGGCAATTTTATAGGACAAGGTGATCTTATTGACTAATGTGGAGAGACTGTCTACATAATCTGATAGTACTCAGTTGTGTTGTGAAAAAAGGAATGGGAGGGAAAATGAGGAGATAAGGCAGTTGGGCAGATTAAAAGAGCTATTAAAAACAAAAGTTTCCTTTCTTTCAATTTTGCTCTACTCATGGATGCATAACTATATCTGCAATGTCTGTAGGATTATATTTAAAGTCTTTTTTAAACTTTCATATTAAAATTAAGCTGGAGCACTACTAGGAAAAGTAAATTTGATACAAATGTGTACTCTTAAGATTTTCCAATTTCAATCATAAATTACCTTTGAAATCGCCGTTATTTTGAATGATTCATAACAAAAGTGAAAACAGACTGCATGAGAAGGCATGTCATAAATTTTGCGTATGTCCTCCTTTTCAAATGACATCAATTTGGATGCTTTTTAGGGCTGAACCAATTACTTTGTAACATCAGCTTAATAAAACTTATGCACTTAATATAAGCTCACTTAGTTTAATGTGTTGCTTATGTTGTCTATAAAGTTCCAAAAAACCCAAAGAATTGAAAAAGACAATAATTATTTTGATAGTTAACATTATATGCCACTTAAATATTGAATTGTCACTTTTTTGTTATTTTCTGATGATTTTTAAAAGCATAGTCCACAAACAAATTGCATATTTTGACTATTAGAGAAGCGATTTTGTGAATCTTTGCATGCTTAGAGAAATTCTGCTCACATTTTGGTAAGTTATGGCTCCTCAAACCATGGCTGTCAGATGGCAACTAACTAATCTAATACAAATGGTAGGAGAAATTAATCACAATAGTTTAACATAGAAAGTAGAATAATATAATATACAAATGGACATAAGTAATTGATTTGGATTTATTTTTATCTACAGCCATCCTATTGTGGTTATTGATCACAGATAATTCATACAATTAATTAGCATAAAAATAATTTACCTGAGTGCTTTCATTTTTTTTTTTTTTCATCTCCTGCCTGTTCCTGTTTCTATTCATTTTTTCTTGGTTGGTTGGCTTCTGTGTATGTTGAATTAGAAATTAAAAAAAAAAATCAAGCTTTCTTTTCTTTATGTCCACCTTTTTAAAAGTTCATATAAAATCCTTAATAACAACACAGCAAAACAATAACAAGAACAACAAGATGTAGGGTCATTGACTAAACAGAAGTTGAACTCTAGATAATGTGGACTATAATCAAAAGTATTTGTCTATAAAATCATCTTCAACATTTTAGTTGAAATTTACAGGTCATTGACTTCTTTATTTTTTGTCATTCCCTAGGAAAAGTAGTTTCAAGTAAAAAGTCACCTACTAGCCAAGCTGCAATATGTGAGAACTGCACTAGTTCACCTATGACTGCAGGGTTTGAATACACATTTAATAAACATTTGCATTCTACTTTGAGGTTTCTCAGCAGAATGACTTCCAATTGGGAAAGAAATGCAAAAGTGGAAAAAATAAAGGAAATGAAAAGTTTAAACATCTTTTAACAGAATGTTTTGCTGATATAAAGTATTCTGGCATTTAAGACCATTAATAATTTTTTAAAATGGTGACCAGTGAAGTCATTTGTGGCACGTACCAAATCCCTCAGCTGGGATTATCAGCCATATTGTGAGGTACAACAATAATAACAAAATTATTATGGACTTTATATCTAATTTAGGGGTCAGAGAACAGGGGCAAGTTTGGGTTGACAACAAACTTCCTATATTTATTAGCTTCTGCATTGCTCTACAAAATAGTAATGAATTATATATATTTATAATATTATATAATACATAGTATGTATGTAATATTAAATTTTATAAAATAAAATTTTCATATATTTTAAATTTTTACATAATAAAATACATGCAAATATGTTTAAAGCATTAAAATGCATATGGTGAATAAAATTGATTAGTATTTTAAGAACAGATAACCAGTTTTGCTAATTTCACAATAATGGTACTTACAAAATCTTTAGCACTAAATTAAAGTGAAATTTTACCAAACCTAGTTATGTATAAAACACTAAGAGTTTTGTATATTGCTTTATTTAATCTTCAAGTGTGTCAAGTAGTATAAATCCAGTCTACCAATGAGGAAGCTAATTTTAATTTTTCTTCTGTCAGCAAACTTGTAAGAGCCCATATAGTTTTCACTTTGCACAGGAAGAAAATATACTTCTCATCTCTTCCATATAGTTTATAAAAATTTTTTATGTTAATAAAAATTTCATACTTTTAAAATATAGCTCACTTAAATAATTCATATATTTTTTTTTGGTATGAGTTTCAGGTTTCTTTTTTCTTCCTACTTACCTTTCTTTCTCTGACCACTTGAGCATTTCAGAATGCATTAACTTCCTAGGGAGTTGCTAGGAGAAACAAATAACCAAATCAAAGAAAGTACCATTTTTCCACTTACTGGAAATAAAAGTGACAAAGAGGCTTGAGTTGCTTATGGATCTATTTATTGAAAAACTTCAGTCTTTAATAAGTATTTTTAGAAGAGCTTTATAGCCATTAGAAGTATGCAAAGGAATAGATCATTAACCACATCAGTCTTTCCTAAAACACATATACATTTCTGTCAGAATTCATCCACTTTTAGGAAAATTTCTCCACCCTTTCACTCCCACATATAAAAATGTTATATTGCTATATAAATTGATTTCACATGCCACATTCATTTTTCTTTCAAAATGTGGTCTTTGGTTCAATTACTTCAACACAGACTTATTAAGCATTTGTTATACTATTAGCTATATATATTGTGAGATAAGCAATAAATACATTTACCAAAAAGAGTTGAAATACAGTAATATAATAACTTTTGTTAAAAATGCTTATGAATAAGGGGCTAAATCCAAGAATATAAAAATTTCTCAAGAGATAATTTATGCAAGAAACAGGAAAAGATTTTAGCTTACACCTGGAGAAAGAGTCAATATTTGCATACATAAAAATTATGAAAAGGGACCATGTACAGTGTACATGCCTGTAATCCCAGCACTTACTTTGGGAGGCCAAGGTGAGTGGATCACCTGAGGTCAGGAGTTCCAGAGCACCCTGGCCAACATGGTGAAACCCTATCTCTACTAAAAATACAAAAATTAGCCTAGCATGGTGGTGCATGACTGTAGTCCCAGATACTTGGGAGGCCAAGGCAGGAGAATCACTTGAACCCGGGAGGTGAAGGTTGCAGTGAGCTGAGTTCACACCACTTGCATTCCAGCCTGGGCAACAGAGTGAGACTCAGTCTGAAAAGAAAAGAAAAGAAAAGAAAAAAGGGGGGAAAAAAAGAAGAAAACTATGAAAGGGCAAGAGAAATAAATGGGAAAAGTCTGTGGCTTGAGCAACTGGGTGGATGACTATGTCAGGGACTGCCATGAACATTTAAGGAAAGAGAATGACCGAAAATGTAAGTATGATGAACTGGACTTCAAAAATAAATATTAAACAACTAAAGAATATGTAGCACTTACAATGTACTAAGCACTATTTTAATCACTTTATATTAGTATAGTTAACGCTTAAGAAGCCCTATTTTTACAGATAATTATTGTTATCTTCATTTTATGGTTGAAAAATTTGAAGCACAGATAAGTTCAGTAACTTTCCAATGATTATATAGCAAATAAATGGCAAGGTCCAATTCAATTCATGGAGGTCCAGCTTCAGCATATAAATTCATAGCCACTGCACCATAATTCCTACAACATGTTGAGTTTGAGGTGCTCATTTATCCATTCTCAAATTCAATATATTTAAGTGCCTTCTACATGCCAGACATTGTGATATGCACTGTAATGGAGCACCTCTGAAAGGAAGTGTCCAAAATTCTGTTTCATGCAGTCAACATAACCAAACAGATGTCCCCGTAAATGCATGATAAGATTCTGGTTCTGCTATGCAATGAATGAGGCCCCTCTCCAAAGTCATATAGGGAAGCCCTGATCCCTCAATGTGTTATTATTTGAAGATGGGGCCTTTGGGTGATAATTAGATTTAGATGTGGTTGTCTTAATAAGAAAAGAGAGAGCTTGTTCTTCTCCTCTTTCTGCCCCCATGAAAGGAAACAACAAGAAGGCAGCTATCGGCAAACCAAGGAAGAGACCCTTGATCAGAAATTGAGCAAGCTGGTATCTAGATACTAGACCTACAGCCTCCAGAAACTTAAGAAAATAATTCCTATTGTTTAAGCCATCTAGTCCATGGTAATTTATTATGGCAGCCCAAGCTGACTAAAGAAGTCCATTAACTGATCTTGCCTTAGATGTTACATAAATGGGAAATGTCTACAAAACTCACTGATTTCTATACCCCTTTCATACAAATTATAAGACACTTTTCTAAAATATTGCTTACAGAAGGCTTTTTTTTTGTGTATACTTTGGGTGAGTATTTTATGAAAAATATGGTAAGAGCACAAAAAGGTAGAGATCTGGTACTTCCTTACACATGCTGAACAAGTTGTAGAAAGAGTTTTAGACCTGCTTACATCATGGAATTTGCTTTGTCAATTTGCAGCATGGTTGCAAATCAGTTGGTTAAGTAATTACTTTAGTACTTTGAATTTCGATCATATATAAACTATTTCTGAGACTTTGGAGCACAGTTTGAAGCTAAATCAGAATGGAAATGTTCTGGTTACTCTCCTAATAGTATTATTCAACATATTTCAGTGAAGAACATTTTAGTAAAAGGAAGTCTATTCTTTCTGATTCCAGCGAGACAAGACTGCTGAGGATTGGCAATCATAAATTGCCAAATTACAAAAACTAAATTCATTGCTCCAGGCTAAAGTTAGTGAACTGTCTAAAAAGAGAAGTATATAGAAAAAGTCAGATAAATTAGAAAAGATGAATGTCCCATGATCCAGCCAAACCACCCAACTGTGTGTCCCTCGCTTATCAGAATTAACAAACCCTACCATTGCAAACTATGATCCACTGGGATATAGTATGAGAGCAGAGGGAAGAGTCACTCCATCTCACCAGGCCTCCCAATGTACCCCTGCTCAAAGACAGAAGCTGGTGGATAGAGCTACAAAACAGAAAATCTTTAAAAGAAAAGATCAAGATCTGCCTAAATGACAAGTGGTCAAAAGAGTCAAATTTGGTTACTGTTGTTTTTAATTGTATACCTGCTATCTTGATTGCATAAAATAATAAAATTTTCTTTCACACAATCTATTTAAAATTGGGTTTCTTTCACTTGCAAAATTGTTTCTAGGTAATGTACATTCTTAATGATTCTTCAACATTACTTCTTAATATACATCCTAGATAATTGCCAATAAAGGTTAAATGATTAAAAACCCATAATGCAACTACTTTTCTCTTAAAGATTTAAAGATTATTATAACCCCAATTATGCAAATGTGGACAACTAACTTAAGCTCTCTTCCTTATTGGATATAACGTCATCTGTCATATAAATTTTTTGAGAATAAGTTGAATATATTTGTGTTTAGTCTAGAACGATGTCCTTGTAATACAGTAGATGCTCAATACATATTATTATTATAAATATTTCAAAGGAATCTATACCAAAGTCACTTATATGCAATAATTAGATGTGAATAACAGCATTCTGAACACTGTACATCTGTTATTTCAAACATTTTTTATTGCAATGCATAATAGACAACACATTTTATATGCTGAAATAGTAAGAATACACAAAAACCCACTTAATAAGTTTCATTTAGAAAAATCTGATTGTGTGATATATTTAATGTTTGTATTGTGTTTTAGTTTTTAAATTCATTTTATTCAGAGCCCTCAATTTTATAAACAGGTTCAAGGTTTTGTTAACTATACAATTATTTGTATACATTGCCATAGCTCTCTGGCAATTAAGTAATCACTTTTCATAAAATCAGATTTCTTATCCAGTGCTCGTAACAGTCTCATACACCTATTGAATTCAAAACACAGAGGCAGAAAAGTGCCTAGCCTTTAAAAATAAACCCACAATTTCTGACTTCCTACTGGGTTATATTTATACTACTTCTTCAAATGGGTGTAGGTTTCTCATAACATTTTTAGTTCATTGTTTTGAATATGTTAGTATCACCTTTGACTATGGAGCACAAATGATGAAAAGAGAATATTTCAGGTAAATATGTTCTTGCCATTGTTACAATAAGCCTGTTCCATAATGTATTTTAATGTGCAGTGCCAGTACCTTTACAATCTTTGTCTTTATAATGTAATTCAATTGTAGCAGGAAAAAATATTGATGTCAAACATGAAATATTTTCAAAGGTCAGCTTGTTTAAACCTCAACTTTCTTGTTGTAAATGGGATATAACTGATAAAAGACTGAGGGAATTAAATTGCAACTGCATCTAGCTGACAGGTTCATGAGGCTCTTCATCAATTTCACATTAGGTTGTGACACTGTAGATGACAGCATGTGACATAAACATTCTGCCACAGATTTCATCACATTAATAATAGTATCCCCAGTGTGTTCAAGTAGTCAATAAAACCACCCAAAGGGGCTTTTTGACTTTACACATGAACAAAGATTTATCAAAAATTTATATAAAGAAATGGCAACAAAAATAAGAAAATTCAGTGATGCATAAATGCTGATACATTCATCTTGGATGCATGTTCCATATTGACATATTTATCATTAATTTGATTCTGAACACATTGAAAAAGTGGGCTGAACTCTCTTTTTACTCCTCTATGAGGACAATTGTAAAAATAAAACTTTATGTTTCTTAAATTATTCATGAGTCTTAGTGAAAGCGTGATATTCTTAGATTAAAAATAAAAGGGTCAGAGTAAAATAATCTCTTTTAGCTTATTCGTCAGGTTTACACTTCTCAACTATGCCTCAAAGCTGGGCTGTTCTTTTCTCACCTATATGCCCCGCTTTATATTGACATAATAATTTCTTATAGGTTTGCTTTAAGCTTTCCTCTGTCCTTTATTATGCCCTATTATGCTGTTGGAAGATCATTGAGATTCTAGTAAAATACAGAAAAATAGCAGCACCATCTGATGTGCCCATTATCAATTGAGTTATGCCACAATATTAAAAGCCCAGCTGTACAGAGGGGAAAATAATAAGACAATTCAGTTACATTATTTTTTTGGACAGTCTGGCCAATTCAGTTACATTATTTTTTTCCTTCTTCCTCACTATAACTACACATTTGAGCACATATGGACAAAAATACTAATATGAAAGTGATCACATACTGACTGGACAGGTAAGAGAAAATATCCTTACAAAAATGTTAGAATAAATTTTCCTAACATTAGTGATTGAAAACTAATAGATTATTGGAGGGTATATTAATTTTCTATTGCTGCTGTAACCACTTACAAGCTTAGTAAGATGAAGCAACACATATTTATTAACTTATAGTTCTGGAGTTCAGATATCTGACACAAGTTTTCGTGAGCTAAAATCAAGGTGTTGATAGGATTTGCAGTTCTTCCTTAGGTTCTTAGGGCAATCTATTTTCTTACTTTTCTAGAATCTATCCTCATTGCTTGGCTTGTGGTCTACTTCTTTCATCTAAAAGGTCAGTAATGGCACATTAAGTTATTTGCACACCAAGCACCCTGTCCTACTCTTCTGCCTCCTTCTTCCACTTTTAAGGACCCTCAAATCTATCTTGCTCCTGCCCATATGATTCAGAATAATTTTCCATCTCTGTGACCTGATTAGTAAAACTTTATTACATCTACAACCTTATTTATCTTTGACCATGTAAAACAAATTTATGGGTTCCAAGAATTAGGGTGAAGACATATTTGAGGGGCCATTATTCCGCTTACCACAGAAGGAAAGAGCAGCATACATATAATTAAAAAATCATGTTTACATCATACTTTTTAGAAACACACAAGAGAAAGAATATTGCATAATACGTTTAACATTTTGAAGGAAAATAATATTAAACTAGGATTTTACACCCAGCTGAACTATTATTTAATGTGAACACACAATAAGTATAATCATAGGCATAGAGGTTTTCAGAATGTAAAAAAAAAATTAGACAATTTTTAGAAAATAAATAATTGCAAAAAGACTTTGTAGACTATGGAAAATAATAATTAGTATTCATTTTTAGAAACAGTATATATTTGCCTGGGGTTACATTTTTGATAATATCTATGTAGCAAGAGGTGGAAGAAAAAGAGTAAAAGCTATCAATAAATAAATAAATAAAGGATCAGAACATGCTAAGGTGTGTATATTTGGGACACGGTAGAACATGATATTTAAGTTTTAATTGTAATTTCTTAGTTAAGCTTAAAATGAAATCTGGGCATTGGCAAACTACAGATTGTGGCGCACTGTCTTAATCCAGTTTGTGCTGCTGCAACAATATATCACAGACTGAGTAATTCATAAAGAACAGAAATTTATTACTCACAGTTCTAGAGGCTAAACAGTACAAGGCCAAAGTGTTATCATTTGGTTAGGGCTGCTCTCTGCTCCCTAAATGGAGCCTTGAATGCTGTCTTCTGGAAAAGAAGTGCTCTCTGTGCTCAAATGGCAAGAGGCAGAAGGGCAAAAAAGGGGAAAATTCCCTCTGTCAAGCCACTTTATAATGATATTAGTCCATTCACGAAGGGGAAGCCCTCATGACCTAAACACTTCCCAGAAAGCCCCACCTCTCAACACTGTTGCATTGGGAGTTAGGTTTCTAGCACATAAATCTGGGAGCATATTCAGACCACAGTATTCACAAAGTGCCAAATTTCACCACACCCACTTTTAATGTATTTTTATATTGCTTTGATTCTACAATGAAAGACTGGAGCAATTGTAATGGAGACTATGTGGCCCATACAGCCAAAAATATTTATTATCTGTCTCTTTACAGAAAATGTTGACTACTGATATAAATTAAAAGGAAAATAGCCAACACTTACAAATAAATAAAATTTACTCAAATCAAAATTGGTGGGACATATTAAAGCAAAACTTAAAATTTCATAGCTCATATGCATTTATTAGAAAACAGGCAAAGTTAGAAAAATCAGGCCAGTGTTCAATACAGGGATAATAGATTAGACAAATTTACTGAATACTTACAAAGGAATTCTATAAGCAGGCAAAAGCATTGAACTAGACATACAGCAACAACCTAAATTGATCTTAAAAAGTGTGGGCATTTTTGCAAAATGCATTAGGAAATCTATAACAAAATAAAACTTATAGAAGTTAAAATACATTCAGGTTTAAAATATCACTACCTAGTTTAAATAAATATATATGCATAATAAATTTAAAACCATTATAAAATTAATAATTTAGTGCATATTGTAGAAGGCATAACAAAAGAGGGAACATTAATATTTTAATGTGTTATGAACCAAGTATTACCATTTGTTTGGCATTTTAAGTTCAGATTTTAAAATAATAATTATGAAAATTATATATAATTATATGTGTACATATATGTGTATATGTGTACATATATAACCATTATTTCTGCTAGATTTTAGACTGAGTTGATTCTGTTCTAATTCCAACATTAAATGTCATATAAAATGTAACTAAATTCAGAAACATGTTATGTTATAATCGACATAGAAATAAAACTTTTAGAACCCCAAATATCAGAGACAGAGAAGAAATTCCAAGCCAGAGCCATAAACTCAAGCTGATGCCTTGGCAGCTTAAGAAAAAAAACAAAAACAAAAACAAAACAAAACAAAACAAAACATACATAGACATTACACCTGGGAATTCTAGGAATTGAGATAGTCAAGACCCATACTGTAACTGTAAATGCACACTCATTTGGGAACTGACACACAGCTAAATAATCCCTTCTCTCTGTTACTACTCCCATTTTGTTAGCCAATCATCAATAAAAATTTGTGTGCTATTCTCTATGAATTGCATAAAGCACTTATTTTCCTAGTTTTCTTCATCTCTATTCCCCACCAAAAAGAACAAAAATAAAATGTTAATTACAGATTCACATAACTCATTGTCATCTAATGCACGCTTTTGTAGGATAAAACTATTTAGAGGTGTCATTTTTATGTTGTTTAGATTGCTTCTTCTTATGGGCATATGAGTAACTTAGAGAACTGTGTGATGTCATTGCTCCACTACACCTATAGATTCCAGAAGTAATGAATTCTTAGAAACATTCATGAACCTCTAGGACGATCATGGCGGATGGGAGACATGACTAGATTGCAGCTCCAGACAGAGCAGCGTGTGGAGACTCACATGGTTAATTTTAACTCCAGAACTGCAAGAGCAAACCAACAATCTCAAGAGGCCCCACAGACCCCCTTAAGGAAGGGGACCGCTCCTGCAGGACCCAGGAGACACCCCAAATACTGTGAGTGCCCCAACAGTGCAAGTGGGAAAGAGAGAGCCTCCTATTCTGAACACACGCCCCCACTGGAGAAATTGAAAGTCTGTTTGAGGGAGAAGTTTTTGACTTTACCTGGAGCTGAGTCAATTTAGAGAGCCAAGCAAAATACAGGGGTAGAGAAAGCAGCAGAAAGGCCCTGGGAGCTTGCTGGGTCCCCAAGCAGCCCATTCCTGCCTGGCACCAATCCATCTGGAGGGTTGCTATAATGAGACTCTGGGTTGTTGCCTGAGTACATGGTGGGAATGAGACTGGCCCTTTGGTTTGCGTGGGAGCTGAGTGTGGCCTGTGGCGGCCAGCTTTTCCGTACCTTTCCGACAACACGCATGACTCAGCAGAAGCAGCCATAATCCTCCTAGGTACACAATCCAATGACCTGGGAATCTCTCCCCCATCCCCAACAGCAGCCACAACAACACCCACCCAAGGAGAGTCTGAGCTCAGGCACACCTAGTCCAGCCCCCACCCTTGGTCCTTCCCTACCTACCCTGGTAGCAGAAGACAAAGGACATATTATCTTGGGAGTTCCAGGGCCCCAGTCACTGCTAGTCCTTCTCCACACTCCTTCAGCTGATGCTCTCTGGAAAGTGCCACTTCCTGGCAGGAGACCAACCAGCATAAGAATAGAGCATTAAACCACCAAAGCTAAGAACCCTCATGGAGTCCATTTGCAACCCCTGCCACCTCCACAGGAACAGGCACTGGTATCCACAGATGAGAGACCCATAGATGGTTTATATCGCAGGACTCTGTGCAGACAATCCCCAGTACCAGCCCATAGCTGGGTGGACTTGCAGGGTGGCTAGACCCAGAAGAGACACAGCAATCACTGTAGTTTGGCTCGAAGGAAGCCACATCCATAGGAAAAGGGGGAATACCACATGTAACAAAAGAATCTGAACAACAGCCTTCAAGCCTAGACCTTTCCTCTGAGAGAGCCTAGCGAAATGAGGAGGAATCAGAAAACCAACCCTGGTAATCTGACAAAACAAAGCTCTTTAACACCCCCACAAAAATCACAGTAGTTCACCAGCAATAGATTCAAACCAAGAAGAAATCCCCGATTTACCTGAAAAAGAATTCAGGAGGTTAGTTATTAAGCTGATCAGGGAGGGTGGAGAAAGGCGAAGCCTAATGCAAGGAAATTCAAAAAATGATATAAGAAGTAAAGGGAGAAATATTTAAGGAAATAGGTTAAAGAAAAAAAAAATAAAAATTTCAGGAAACATTGGACAAATTTATAAAAATGCAAAATGCTCTGGAAAGTCCCTGTAAGGGAATTGAATAAATAGAAGAAAGGAATTTAGAGCTTGAAGACAAGGTCTTTGAATTAACCCAAAAACAACAAAGACAAACAGAAAAGAAGAAGAAAATATCAACAAAGCCTCCAAGAAGTCTGGGATTATGTTAAATGACCAAATCTAAGAATAGTCAGTGTTCCCAAGGAAGAAGAGAATTCTAAAAGCGTGGAAAACATATTTGGGGGAATAATTGACTTCCCCAGCCTTGCAGAAGACCTAGACATCCAAATGCAAGAAGCACAAAGAATATCTGGGAAATTCATCATAAAAAGATCATCGCCTAGGCACACTGCCACCAGGTTATCCAAAGATAGGACAAAGGAAAGAATCTTAAGAGCTGTGAGACACAAGCACCACGTAACCTATAAAAGAAAACGTATCAGATTAACAGCAGATTTCTCAGCAGAAACCCTACAAGCTAGAAGGGATTGGGGCTCTATTTTCAGCCTCCTCAGACAAAACAATTATCAGACAAGAATTTGGTATCCAGGGAAACTAAGCATCATATTTGAAGGAAAGATACGATCTTTTTCAGACAAACAAATGCTGAGAGAAATTGTCAATACCAAGCCACCACTACAAGAACTGCTAAAAGAGCTCTAAATATTGAAACAAACGCTGGAAACACATCAAAACAGAACCTGTTTAAAGCATAAATCATACAGGGCCTACAAAACAAAAATACAAGTTAACGAATAGCATGATAAATGCCAAAGTCCTCACATTTAAATACTAACATTGAATGTAAATGGCCTAAATGCTCCACTTAGAGGATACAGAGTCACAGAATGAATAAGAACTCACCAAGCATCTGCTGCCTTCAAGAGGCTCACCTAACACCTAAGGACTCATATAAACTTAAAGCAAAGTGGTAGAAAAAGATATTTCATGCAAATGCATGCCAAAAGCAAGCATGGGTAGCTATTTTAATGTCAGACAAAACAAACTTTAAAGCAACAGCAGTTAAAAGAGATAAAGAGGGACATTATATAATGGTAAAAGGCCTTATCCAACAGGAAAATATCACAAACCTAAACATATATGCACCTAATGCTGGAACTCCAAAATTTATAAAGCAACTGCAAATATACCTACGAAATCAGATAGACAGCAACATAATAATAGTGGGGGACTTGAATACTCCACTGACAGCGCTAGACAGGTCATCAAGACAGAAAGTCAACAAAGAAACAGTGGATTTAAACTATACTTTGGAACAAATGGACTTAACAGATATATGCAGAACATTTCATCCAACAACCACAAAATATTCATTCTATTCAACAGCACATTGAACTTTCTCCAAGATAGATCATATGATAGGCCATAAAAAAGCCTCAATAGATTTAAGAAAATTGAAATTATGTCAACCACTCTCTCAGACCACAGTGGAATAAAACTGAAAATCAACTCCAAAAGGAACCTTCAAAACAATGCAAATATATGGAAATCAAATAACATCCTCCTGAATTAATATTGGGTCAAAAATGAAATCAAGATGAAAATTTAAAAAATATTTGAACTGAACGACAACAATGACAAAACCTACCAAAACCTCTGGATTGCAGCAAAGGTGGTGTGAAGAGGAGAGTCCATAGCCCTAAATGCCTACATCAAAAAGACTGAAAGAGCACAAACTGACATTCTAAGATCACACCTCAAGGAACTAGAGAAACAAGAATAAACCAAACCCAAATCCCACAGAATAAAGGAAATAACCAAGACCAGAGCAAAACTAAATGAAATTGAAACAAACGAAAAGCAAACAAAAATATACAAAAAGTAAATGAAGCAAAAAGCTGGTTCTTTGAAAAGATAAGTAAATTGGTATACCATTAGCAAGATTAACCAAGAAAAGAAGAGAGAAAAATCCAAATAACCTCACTAAGAAATGAAACAGGAGATATTACAACTGACACCTCTGAAATACCAAAGATTATTCACGGCTACTATGAACACCTTTATGCACATAAACTAGAAAACCTAGAAGAGATGGATACATTCCTGGAAAAAACACAACCCTCCTAGCTTAAATTAGGAAGAATTAGATACTCTTAACAGACCAATAACAAACAGCAAGATTTAAATGGTAATTAAAAAGCTACCAACAAAAAAAGTACAGGACCAGATGGATTCACAGTAGAATTCTATCCAATATTCAAAGAAGAATTGATACCAATACTTTGACACTATTCCACACGATAAAGAAGGAACCCTCCCTAATTCATTTTATGAAGACAGCATCACCCTAATACCAAAACCAGGAAAGGACATATCCAAAAAAAGAAAACTACAGACCAATATCCTTGATGAAAATAGATGCTAAAATCCTTAGCAAACTACTAGCTAACTGAATCCAACAACATATCAAAAAGATAATCCACATGTTTAACTTAATTTTATACCAGGAATTCAGGGTTGGTTTAACATATGCAACTTGATAAATGTGACACAACACATAAACAGAATTAAAAATAAAAATCACATGATCATCTCAATAGATGCAGAAAAATCATTTGACAAAATCCAACATTGCTTTATGATTAAAACTCTCAGCAAAATAAGCATACAAGGTCATACCTCAATGTAATAAAAGCCATCTATGACAAACCCACAGCCAACATAATGCTGAATGAGGAAGAGCTGAAAACATTCCCTCTGAGAACTGCAAGATGACAAGAATGCTCACTCTCACCACTCCTCTTCAACATAGTACTGGAAGTAATAGCCAGAGCAATCAAACAAGAGAAAGAAATAAAGAGCATCCAAATCAATAAAGAGGAAGTATCTTATACAAGTTACTCTGTCATTAATAGAAGTATAACTTCATAAAATATTTGTTAGTATTAAAATATATATGTTTGTCTTCCAAAGTCTAATTTTCAAAATACAATCATTTATGGGTTCTTCACAATTGTTTTCATATTAATCATATATGCCTGTATAATTAGCCACTAGCTATTTTTTATTATTAATTTCCTTAAATAATTATTTTAAAATAAAATATTATGTCATTATTAAAATTTACAGTAAATTCAGTCATATTTCATAGTTATTTCATATTTTAATATTCACCAAAACAATATAGTGTAGCATATTCTTTTTAATTTTATTTTTCTTAATTTTAACTGACAAATAGTTATTGTAACATACCATATTCTTTAAATGCATAAACTTCAAAGCTGAATAGTTTAAGTTTGAATATCTTCTCTCCCAATTACTAAATCTTTGACTTTGTATACGTTTTTTCTTTTTGTAGTAGTAGTAGTAGATGTCTAGTCTATAAAATAGAGATATTATAGCATATTTTTTCATCAGCATATGCTAGAATTAATTTAACTGGGTTCCCCAAGAAGCTAATGCCAAAAAGGTATTATATGTGCAAGAAAAAAATGGAGAGAGAGCCAAAAAATCCTAGGAATGTTGTCAGTCTGCAATGCAGGTTTAAGATTTTTGAAGGAGAGAACAAAGGTGGAACATACTGGTAGGAAATATTTTAGACTATTAGTACTAAGAATTTTTTGGCAACGTACATGGGGAGTTCTAAAGCCCAGTTCACTCATTAGAGGTGTCCTGCATCTCTCTAGACCTACTTTTCTACTCTTGCCACAGTCAGTCATTGCCTGGGAGAAGTCTGTAGAGGTGTAGTTTTTCACATTTGTGATAATTAATTACAGAATGCAATAACTGAGATCATTAGTTAATTACACTCCTCACAGTCCAAGATCTGAGGTTACATTTTCTTTGTTGCAAAATATGTAAAACATTTAGAACACTTCTGCCAAATAAAATGAATGCGTTATTTTTTCCTATAATTAATGTTATTAATATTCAAAACTAGTAAAATCAATGCTTGTCCTGTATAATCTAGTTTAAACTTGAGTTTCCACATTTTGGGAGCCTCTACTCCAAATCAGTAATCTTCAAATAAATCACTCAGATTGATTGTTAATAATATGCTAATAATGTCTCTGCTACCAGTCTCAGAGATTCCAATTCTGTAGTTCTTAAGTGAGGCTCAGAAGTCTTCATTTTCACTAAACATCCTGAAAGATATCTCTATCAGTAGCATATATGCATCTAAAAATAACATATTTTATTTTAGAGATTTAAATTTATTTTTGAAGATGGACCAGAGTACCTTTTGAACAATAAAGTTTATATGCAAAATGATACTATCATGTGGAATGGGAAATCTAGGTTCTTCTCTCTTTTGTAACAGAGGGACGTCTCAGCATTTACAGCACATGGAAAACTTATTGAATTACTCATATTTACGTTGTAGAAGAGGCAGGCAAATCAGAGATAGCCCCAAGTCATTTAACCCAAGGCATGTCAACCAAAGAAGTCACACACAAAAATCTCCAAATACGTTGAATTTACTTGGGAATTACAAATGATAATTATAACCTAAAATGTATAGCTATTGCAAGTCATATATCCATTTTCTCTGAATTTAAGAAAAAAATTCTCGTGGGGTTGTTTTAGAAAGTCCTTGAGAGAGTCTTTATCTTAGACCTGCATGTGTGAACCCTCTTGCTTCAAGTCCTCCCGGCTCTAGTTTGTTTGGATCTATCAAAAAGTGATTTCACCCAGCATCTGAAACATTCAGAATTGTGAGTTACTTTGTGTTGACACAAAGAGGAGGCAGAGAGTGCGTCTGGAATGTTGATAATCTCAGTGGGGTTTCATAATTAGGCTCCCTCTGAAAAATCCTCTGAATGTAAGAAAGGATCAGGCCTTTGAAAAGTTAGAGAGAGGTGCTAAAGAAAAAGATGTATGAGAAAGGTGGGGAGGCAATTTCAAATTCTTTATAGCCTCTGTGCAGTATTTACATATTGTCTTTTTCCAGACTTTTATCTCATAAATGTATAGACTTGTATTTTTCTTCTGACTTATGGCATTCTGGCATTGCATAATGTGTTGGAGCTAAAGACTTTAACAAGAAGTACATGATCTTTGTCAAGTGCTTAAGAAACTCTGTTATTAAGATAATTAAAAGTCTACTTAAATTTTTATTAGTTTTATTAAAAAAGATTAAACTTTTCATAGTTTTTAGCTTTAAATGATTAACACTGATTGTCAATTTTCACATGTGATCCCCATTTATACTACTGCTGAGCAAATTCTCAATATTAAATTTTAGACTATTATATTTAAAATTTGTCATGCTATCAAAAAATGAATAATTATATTATTATACGTGGGTTGTACGTGTGTGTGTGTGTGTGTATGTATGTGTATTAGTGGGAATCAGTTTAAAACCTACATTTTCTTCTCTTTCATATATATGTATTGATTTTTCAATACTTTGTTTAAATGAAACTTAAGTAAATTTTAAATGTTATGCTAAATTTTCTTGTTTAATAATAGTACATAAAAATGTTTCAGTAAAGATAAAAATATGTGAATGTTTCAACATACATCAAAGCATATTCTAGCTACAAAATTTGTTTTTGTAACTATTATTCTATTAACCATATTTACTCCCAGTTGCTTACAATAAAAGTAAATGTTTTTTAGGTTGTTAGTGAAATGTTTTAAAGATAAATTATACTAGTCCTTTAAAAATGTATTCTACCTTAAATCAGTGCTCACTATCAAAGAAAATGTGTCTTCCTGTGGTCCTACACCTAGTTTAGTTGTTATATGGATGAGAAAGAATACAGTCAACTCATCATTTGACTGAAAGACTTTTTTCTCATGTCAGTTGCAAATTTTTGTCAAGCATATAAATATTTCTTAACTCACATGGAGACAAGAGCACATGACATATTTCCAACATTTTGTGGCATTTACTTTTTTCACATGTTTTCTTCATAAGTAAAGAGACTGTCTATTAGGTAAAGATAGTCACAAATAAATTCTCTGGAAACTATTAGAACAGATGTATGTTAGTGACATAGCCAATTGGATTTGCAATGTATCTTATCCACAGTGACATGTAGTGATGTGATGCTACTCAGTAGTATTCTCACTACACTAGAATATTGACTGCCATATTATAGCAGTTTATAGGCCAGTATATTGTAAAAGGCAAATGATTTCTTTAGATTACAAATAATCAAGTCATTTCAAATATAGTTATTGCCGTGATTATCATTTCATTGTGTTGGCTTTCAATCCTCAGTTATTAATGCTAGCATCTTCACTTCTAAGTGTTGGCACAAGCTCCAAATAATTTTTTATGGCCTTCTTAAAATTTTTAATCATTTAAAAATTGATATAAATCCCCAAATTTATAGAAATGCCAAATTATTTACATAGATATCAGCCTACTCTCTTTTCTGAGTATTTAGTAAAGAAATGTACATAGAAATGGCACATTGTAAAGACTAAACTCTAAAACTAGTTGGAGTCTAGCCCACAGTTTTAAAAAATATATATAAATAGAATAATAATAATAGAAAATAAAGATTCTATTGACAATTTCATTCTATCCAGAGAAAGAAATATGATTTTTACAGATGGATCTCTATTTATACTGACAAATATGATTTATTATTCCATTGTTGATCTGCACACTCTGTAAATTCTTGAATTTCTATAAAAATATTATATAAACTCTTTACTCCTATATTTAAACAACTTATATATCAGATCTCACAGTGCTATAAAGAAATACCTGAGACTGGTTAATTCACACAGAAAAGAAGTTTAATTGGCTTATGTTTCTGCAGGCTGTACAGGAAGAATACTGGCTTCTGCCCCACTTCTTGGGAGGCCTCAGGAAACTTACAATCATGACAGTAAGCAAAACCGGAACATCGCATGGCTAGAGCAGGAGGAAGAGGATGGGGTAAGGTGCCATAATGTGTTAAACAATGAGACCATCTGAGAACTCTTATCATGAGAACAGCACTAGGGGGATGGTGCTAAACCATCCATTAGAAACTGTCCCTATAATCCAATCACCTCCACCAGGCCTCACCTCCCACACTAGGGATTACATTTCAGCATGAGATTTGTGTGGGAACACAGATCCAAACCATATCAAGTTATAAGGATTTCCATAATGATACTTGAATTATCAATCTATTGTTATTTGAAAGAATCATTAAAGACCACTAAATTAAAAAAAAAAAAAAAAGCTACCTAATACTCTACCACCAGCCATATAGAGTTGTTTATATAACTAGACCCCATTTTTTCTCCTGTTAGATTTTGCAAAAATAAGAAAGTTTAATTTCACATTGTTTTGGCAAAAACATTAGAAAAAAGGAAACCATTCATGTATACTTGGTGATAGTACAGACTGATCTAACTTCTAAGCATACTATAGCTATACTTAAGCAAATTATATAAGCACATATCTTTCAATGAAGCCATCTTATTTCTAAAACTTTATATTCCAGACTCACTTGATGTAAGCATAAAATAAATTACACAAGGTCATTTGTTGAAGCATTTTTTAAGAGAAAAATATTAAACAAAAATATGGCCAAATAAATTGTGGAATAGTCATAAGATAGAATATTATGCAGACATCTAAAATACTAAGGAAATTCTTCATGTATTAATGGAATATAAATATAAAATATTTAAATAAAAACATAAAAATGTAAAAGAGTATTTATATTGTGCTACTAGTGTTAAATGAGTTACAAATTTTGTACACTTATGCATGTATAAGTACTATTTTAAACAATTTTGATTTTTTAATCTACCCTTATGATTATAAAAAGAACTGATGATATTTCTGGGAGAAGAGGGTTGCTTTATATATTCCTGGAAAGGAAACTCTACACTCTTTACCCAGTTTGTCTCTAAATGTTGTTAGTTCAAATAATCTCTTTTGAAAGTTGCCCAATTTTCCTCAGTAATAGCATTTTACAAAATCATAGTGTAATATCAAAATGAGGATATTGACATTGATACACTCCTTATTTACAATTTTTCAGTTTTACTTGTACTTATGCAAGTATGTGTGTGTGTGTGTATGTGCTGTACAATCTTATAACTTGAGTAAGTTCATGTGTGTACCTACCACAGTGAAGACACTGAGAAGTTCTGCACCACAAGGATCCCCTCTTGCTGTCATTTTATAATCATTGTCACTTTGCTCTAGGCCTTCATCTCTGACTCCTGGCAAGTGACTAATCTGTTCTTTTTTCCCTCAAATATTGGTATTTCAAAAGTACTGTAAAAATGGAACTATGCAGTCTATGTTTTTTGAGGTTGACTTCTCTCAGCATGAATGAATGCTAATTAATGTAGGGACTCAGATAAATATGTGGAAATTCATCCAAGTTTTTTTCAGGTATCAATTGTTTATTCCCTTTTTACAAATTGGATAACATCCCGTGGTATATATGTATCAGAGTCCATTAATTTTTCATCTTTAAGAAATATTTTACCTGGCTTCAGTTTGGGGCTATTACGAGTAAGGCTGATTTGAACATTCACATGCAGATTTTGGGGTGAATTTAAAATGTAATATCTTTGTGATAAGTACTCTAAAGTGCAATTGTTGTCATGGGGATATTGCACCTTTACTCTCATAAGAAACTGCCAAACAGTTTTCATAGTGGCTGCATCATTGTATATTTCCACCAGCAATGTCTGAGTGACTCAGCTTCTTCACAAACTTGTAGAGTTTTGTTTTGTCATGATTTATTTTTTAACAATTCTGTTTAATGGTATCAAATTGTGTTTAAATTAAATTTGTTTAATGGTTAATTATACTAAACATGTTTTTGTAAGTTAATTTGCAACCTGTATATATAATCTTTGGTGAAATATCTGTTTGTATCTTTTGTCAATTTTCTAATTAAATTTTACCTTGTTGAGTTTTGAGAGTTCTTGTATATTCTACATACTAGTCTTATGTCAGATATGTGGATGGAAAATGTATTCTCTAAGTCTGTAACTTGTCTTTTCATCCTATTTCCATGATTTTCAAAGAAGAAACATTTTTGACTTTGGAAAGATCTGTTTATGAGTCCATTCTGGCACTGCTATGGAAAATACCTAAGAATTTATAAAGAAAAGAGATTTAATTGGCTCATGGTGCTGCAGGCTATACAGGCAGCATGGCTGCGAGGCCTCAGAAAACATTCAATCACGACAGAAAGTGAAGGGGAAGGAGGCAGGTCTTCCATGGTCGAAGCAGGAGGAAGAGAGAGAAATGTGGAGGTGCTACACATGTTTAAATAACCAGATATCATGAGTCCTCACTCACTATCATGAGAAGAACATGGGAGAAATCTGCCCCCATGATTCAATCACCTCCCACCAGGCCTGTCTTTCAACACTAGGGAATACAACTTGACATGAGATTTGGGCAGGGTCACAAATCCAAACCACATCAATCTGATCTATCAGTTTTTCCTTTAATAGATTGTGCTTTTGAAATTAAGTCTAAAATTATTTGCCTACCCTTATGTTCTGAAGTTTTCCTCATTTTTTCCCTAAAAGTTTAATTGTTTTTGTTTGTTTGTTTGTTTGTTTAATTTAAGGCCATGGTCTATTTTGAGATAATTTTTATATAAGATATGACTTCTGCATCAATTTGGGGTGAATTAGTGTATTTAATGTGTTGATGATTCCAATCTATGAAAATGGTAGATCTCTTCATTGATTTTGTTTTCTGATGTTTTAATTTTTATTTTGTAGTTTTCATGTTTTGTTAGATATATGAATGAGTCATATTTTATTTTATTATTGTAACCAGTATTTGTTTAAAATTTAATTTCCTTATGTTAAATATTAGTTAAATGTGATTGATTGTTGCAGGAAGTCAGGGACCCCAAACAGAGGGACTGACTGGAGCCGAGGCAGAAGGACATAAATGGTGAAGATTTCATGGATATATTTCAGTTCCCAAAATTAATACTTTTATAATTTATTATGCCTGTCTTTACTACGGTCTCTGAACATAAATTGTGAGGATTTCATGGACATTTATCACTTTCCTAATAATACTCTTATAATTTCTTATGCCTGTTTTTACTTTAATCTCTTGATCACGTTATCTTTGTAAGCTGAGAATGTACATCACCTCAGGACCACTATTGTACAAATTGATTGTAAAACGTGTGTGTTTGAACAATATGAAATCAGTGCACCCTGAAAAAGAATAGAGTAACAGGAATTTTCAGGGAACAAGGGAAGATAATCATAAGGTCTGACTGCCTTGGGGTCAGGCAGAACAGAGTCATATTTTTCTTCTTGCAGAAAGCCTATAGATGGATATACAAGTAGGAGAGATATCACTGAATTCTTTTCCCAGCAAGGAATACCCTGGGGAAGAAATGCATTCCTCGGGGAAGGTCTATAAATGGCTGCTCTGGGATTGTGTATCTTATGCAGTTGAGATAAGGACTGAAATGTACCCTGGTCTCCTGCAGTACCCCCCAGGCTTACTAGGATTGGGAAATTCCAGCCTGGTAAATTCTTGTCAGACTGGTTGTCTGCTCTTGAACCCTCTTTCCTGTTAAGATGTTTATCAAGACAATACTTGCACAGCAGGACATAAACCCTCATCAGTAATTCTAATTTTGCCTTGCTTGGTGATCTTTATTGCCTTTGGAAGCATGCAATCCTTATGACCTACTCCCTGTTCGTACATTCTCTCCTCTTTTAAAATGCCTAATAAAAACTTGCTGGTTTTGCAGCTGGGGGTCGTCAACACGGTCCTACCAATATGTGATGTCATATTGGACCCTGGAGGCCAAGCTGTAAAATTTCTCTCTTTGTACTCTTTCTCTTTATTTCTCAGACCGGCCAACACTTAGGGAAAATAGAAAGAACCTATGTTGAAATATTGGGGGCTGGTTCCTCTGATAATTGATTTTTGTGGATTTATCTTGTATCCTAAGACATTGCTGATCTTACTCAAGTCTGGGAGCTATTTTTTAACCAAAATTTTATGTAATTTTCTATATAGACAATCCATAACATCTATAAATAAAGTTAAAGACATGTTGGCCTTTCTAATCAATAGATAATTTTTTTTTCTTCTTGCCTCATTGAAGTGGCTAATATTCTCAATACTGTTGAATAAGAGTAGCTGAATAAGAAACAGGCCAACTTTGCTTGGAGGAAAACACTCAGTTTTTTACTACTAAATATGATGTAGGCTTGAGGATTTTTATAGATGTTCTTTATCAGTTTATGGTAATTCTCCATTTCTAGATTGCTGAGGTTGGGTGTGGGTTACATATTATTTAATAATTTAAAAATATTACAGTATTTATTTTAGCATTCTCTAGAAAATAATATTTATATAATATTACTTGAAGATTATATGATTTTAAAAGATATAAACCAGTTCGTATTGAGTAGCCTTGGAACTTTCCTTTTTTTAACTTAATTTAAATTTATTGTATTTACTATTATTTTTAATTATAAATTGACAAATTATACTTGTAGATATTTATGGAGTACAAAGTGGTGGTATGATGTATGAATACAATATGAGATAATTAAATCAAACTAATTAACATATTAATCATTCCAAATATTTATTGTTCTGTTGTGAGAACATTTAAAATTTAGTCTCTTACAGATTTCAAGATGTACATTATTTAAATCTAAGACCTGAAATGATAAAAATTCTGGAAAATAACATCAGTAAACTAGTAAACTCTTCTAAATGTTGGCTTAGTCAAAGAGTTTATGATCAAGGAAGCAAAAGCAAGTGCAACAAAACAAAAATAAATTGATGAGATCTAATTAAACTGAAAAGCTTCTGTGCAGTAAAACAATCATAAGAGCAGACAGAAAATCCACAGAATGGGAGAGAATATTCATAAAGTATGCCTCTGAGCAAAAACTTATATCCAGAATCTTCTAGGAATTCAAATAAGTCAGAAAAAAAAACCAATAATCCCATCAAAAAGTCAGCTAAGTATAGACAATTCTCAAAAGAAGATGTACAAGTGGCTAACAAACATACAAAAACAGGCTCAACATCATTAATTATCAGGAAAATGCTAACTAAAGCCACAATGAGATACCACCTTACTCTTGCAAGAATGAACATAATTAAAAAATCAAAAAATAATAGATGTTGTCATGGACATGGTGAAAAGAGAACACTTTCACACTGCTGATGGGAATGTGAACTAGTACAATCACTATAGAAATCAGTATGGAGATTCCTTACAGAACTAAAAGTAGAACTTTTTATCCAGCAGTCCCATTACTAAGTATCTACTCAGAAGAAAATAAGTCATTTTATGAAAAAAGATACATGCAGACACATATTTATAGCAGCACAATTCACAATTGCAAAAAATACGGAACCAGCCTCAATGCTCATCAACTAACAAGTGGATAAAGAAAATGTGGTATATATACATGATGAAATACTGCTAAGTCATAAAATGTAACAAAATAATGGCATTCGCAGCAACTTGGATGGAGTTGGAGACCACTATTCTAAGTAAAGTAACTGAGATATAAAAACCCAAATACCATATTTTTTCACTTATAAGTGGGAGCTAAGCTAATAGGACACAAAGGCTCATTGCAGTTTTGATTTACAATTCCCTAATTATTGATAATGTTGAGCATTTCTTTATATATCTGTTGACAATTTGTATGACTTCTTTTAATACATTTCTATTCAGGTTCCTTGCCCATTTTTTAATTGATTAGTTTTTTCTTTCTTAGAGTTGTTTGAGTTTCTTATATAGTTTGGATATTAACAGATGTATGACACGCAGATATTTTATGACAATTCTCTTTGATGTTTAGAAGCTTTTTACATTGATATAATCTCATTGTCAATTTTTTTATTTTGCTTCCTGTATGTCAGGAGTCAAATTTTTTAAAAAATCATTTCCCAGACCGGTGTCTTACAGTTTCTCCTCTTCTATTTTCTTCCAGTGGTTTTACAGATTCAGATCTGTGTTTAAGCATTTAATTAGTTTTTAGTTTATTTTTATAAATATTGTGAGGTAGGGCCCAATTTCATTACTCTGTTGATGGGTAACTAGCTTTCCCAGTACCATTTGTTAAAGAAACTGTTCTTTGCCCAATGTGTGTACTTAACATCTTTGTGGAAAATCAGTTATTCTCTTTATTTTTTTAATCAATCTAACAAAAGGTTTGTCAATTTTATGTTTTCAGCAAACAATTCTTACTTTCTTTAATATTTTGTATTATATATAGTCTCTATTTCATTCATCAGTGCCCTTATTTTTATTATCTTGTTTCTTCTGCTGTTATCAGGCTTAGATGTTTACTGCTCTAAAATTTCCTCTTAGAAATTTTGTGACATCCCACAAGTTTCGGTATGTTGTGTTTCTACTTTTGTTTGTTGAAAGATATATTTTTACTTTCTTTATCTTTTAATTTATTCATTAACCTATGGATGTTGACAGGCATGCTTAATTTCCATATACCCTTGAATTTTTCAAAATTTCTCTTGTCATTGATTTTCAGGTTCATACCATTGTGGTCAGAAAAAAAAAAAAAACTTGATATAATGTCAGTTTTCTTAAATTTTATAAGACTTTTTTTACAGCCTAACATTGTTCTATTCTGGAGAATTTTCTGGATGTGCTTGAGATGAATTTGTGTTTGTTTGCCATTGAATGAAATAGTTTGTGTTTTGATCTAAGGTGTTTTTCAAATCCAATATTTCTTTATTAATTTTCGGTCTAGATAATCTGTCCATTGCTAAAAGTGAGGCACTAAAGTTCCTAACTATCCTTGTATTGCATCATTCTTTTCAGATTAATGTTTATGTATTTAGGTGCTCCAATTGTGGATCCATATGTAATTACAATTATTATATTCACTTCATAAATTTACCCTTTTATGATTATATAATGTCCTTCTTTGTCTCTTTTTACACTTTTACAGTTTTTGACCTAAAATCTATTTAGTCTGATATACATATAGGCACCTCTGCTTTTCTCCATTTCTATTTGCATGAAGCATCTTTTTCTATCTCTGCATTTATATGTGCTTTTAAAGGTGAGATGAGGCTCTTGTAGGCAGCATACAGTTGAGTACACTTTTTGTAATCCATGCATTCACTCTGTCTTTTCTATGGATCATTTCATCCATTTTCATTTACTGTAATTATTGATAGATTAGGACCTACTTTTGTTTTCTGGGTTTTGTTTGTTTGTTTTGCTTTGGCTTTTAGATTATTGTTATTTTTATTTTTTCCTTTCTATCTTGCTGCCTTCCTTCGTGGTGTGATGGTTTTCTGTAGTGGTATGCTTTGAAATCTTTCGATTTTTCTTGACTGTGTCTATTATAGATTTTTCCTTTGTGATTATTATAAGACTTATATATAAGTCTTATACTGATTACAGTCTATTTCAGGTGATAACAACTTAATTTTGTATACAATTCTAGACTTTTATTCTACCTTCCACATCATGTGTTTGATGTCAGAATTTACATTATTTTATAATGTGTGTCTCTTGATAATTTATTTTAGCTATAGTTATCTTCTAATCCTCAGAGTAGGGATATAATTCCTTTACACAAACAGCCCTAACTTATTTATACCTCTGTACTACCTATAAGTTTAAATGTTATGCTTTTGTAATTTTTATGTTGTTAATTAGCTGTCTTTTGTTTTAGCTTAATGAACTCCCTTTAGTAGTCGCTGTAAGGCAGACTTAGTAATGATGAACTCATGTACCTTCTGTTTTTTGGGGAAAGTTTTTCCTTTTTCTCATTTCAGAAGACAACTTCGCAGTTAAAATATTTAGCAGGTTTTTTTTTTTTTAATTTTTTTCTCTTCAGCATTTTAAACATATTATTCTGCTTTCTTCTAAACAGCACTTTTTTATTTCTGCTAAAAAAGTGCTGATAGTCATATTGAAACCTCTTATTTTGTGATATGTTTCTTAACTTTATCTGCTTTATAAATATTTTCTTTGTCTTAGATTTTTTGATAGTTCAATTATTATGTGGCTTGGAGAATTCCTCTCTGGGTTGATTTTGACTGGACACTTTACATTTCCTTTACTTAGATATTGACATATTCTCTCAAATTAGGAAAGGTTTCAGCACTATTTCTTTAAATATGCTGTCTGGCTACTTTCATTTTATTCTTTCTTAAATTCCTATTATACATAGGTTACATTTATCAATAGTGTTCTATAACTTCCTTAGGCTTTTTCATTCTTCTTTCTTTTTGTCCTCAGATTAAATAATTCCAAATATTTTGCCTTTAGGTTTATTGATTCTTTCTTCAGCTTAATTGAACTTGCTATTGAAGCTTTCTAATATATTTTTAAGTTCCATCATTTCATTCTTTATCTCTAGGATTTCTATTTGGTTTTTAAAGTTGTATATATTTCTTTGTCGAACCTCTCATTTTGTTCATGTTATATCTTCCAAACTTGTATCTTTTTTAATATTTTTTTTGTAGTTAACTGAACTCCTTTAAGAGGATTATTCTGAATTCTTTGTGAGTTTGTAGATATGCTATAGTTAGAGCCCATTCTTAAGCTTTGATAGTTTCTTTGTGAAGTCTCATTATTTTCTGAATCATTCATTGATGTTAAATTTTTGTCAACAGTGTTTTCTGCATCATTTGATATGCTCATATAATTTGTCTTATCTAGCCTGTTGATATGGTGGATGGCATTCATTAGTTTTCAAATGGTGAATTAGATTTAAATTCATAACTAAAACACCAAAAGCAAAGGCAACCAAAGCCAAAATTGACAAATGGGACCTAAGTAAACTAAAGAGCTTTTGCACAGCAAAATAAATTATCATCAGAGTGAAAAAGCAACCTACAGAATGGGAGAACATCTTTGCAATCTATCCATCTGACAAAGGGCTAATATCCAGATTCCAGAAGGAACTTAAACAAATGTTCCAGGAAAAAAAAAATTAAAAAGTGGGTAAAGGATATGAACAGACATTTCTCAAAAGAAGACATTTATGTGGCCAAGAAACATGAAAAAAGCTCATCATCACTAGTCATTAGAGAAATGCAAATCAAAACCACAATGAGAGAGCATCTCATGCCAGTTAGAATGGTAATCATTAAAAAGTCAGGAAACAACAGATGCTGGAGAGGATGTGGAGAAATAGGAATGCTTTTACACTGTTGGTGGGAGTGTAAATTAGTTCAACTGTTATAGAAGACAGTGTGGCAATTTCTTAAGGATCTAGAATCAGAAATACCATTTGACCCAGCAATCCCATTACTGGGTATATACCCAAAGGATTATAAGTCATTCTCTTATAAAAACACATGCACACATATGTTTATTGCAGCACTATTCACAAGAGCAGACTTGGAGCCAACCCAAATGCCCATCAGTGATAGACTGTATAAAGAAAATGTGACACATATACAACATGGACTACTATGCAGACGTAAACAGAATGAGTTCATGTTTTTTTATCCTTTGCAAGGACATGGATGAAGCTGTAAACCATCATTCTCAGCAAACTAACACAAGAACAGAAAACCCAACGCTGCATGTTCTCACTCATATGTGGGAGTTCAATAATGAGAACACATGGACACAGGGAGGGGAACACCACACACCAGGACTGTTGGGGGATGGGGGGTTAGGAGAGAGAGAGCATTAGGATAAATACCTAATGTAGATGATGGGTTGATGGATGCAGCAAACCACCATGGCATGGGAATACCTGTGTAACAAACCTGCACGTTCTGCACATGTATCCCAGAACTTAAAGTATAATGAAAAATAAATTCCTGTAAAAATTTTAATTTGGTAACACTGTATAATTCTTTTTATACATAGTATTACTAGGTTTATTAATTTTTAGAAAATGTTGCATCTAAATTTATGAGAGATATTAAATTGTCATTTTCTTTTCTGTTCTGTATTAGTTTTTTGTTTTTTTTGGTATCAGGGTAACATGGATTTTGTAAAATTAAGTGAGAAGTGTTTCCTCTTTTTCTATTTTTCTGGAAGAGATTACATAAAAATGATATTAATTATTTTTTAAATGTTTGGTAGAATTCTCTGTAACTTCTTCTGGGCTTAGAAGTCTTTTTCTCAACTTGTCAATTCTATTTTGTTATTGATAAAAACTATTCAGGTTGCCTATTTTATCTTGATTTTGTTTGGTAGTTTGTAATTATCTAAGAATCTGTTAGATATTTTCCAAAAATAGTAAATTCTGAGTTGCCAAATTAATAAAAAGTTTTTCATAATATTAATTTGTTTCCTTTTTGATGGCTTCAGGATTTGTAGCATTATCATCTATTTCAATCTTGATATTGGTGATCGGTATTTATCAGGGGAATCAGCCCCCAGTATTTCTATGTAGGTTCTTTTTTATTTTCCCTGTGTCAACCAGTCTGAGAATTAAAGGGAGAGCACAAAAGAGAGAAATTTTAAAGCTGGGTGTCCGGGGGAGACATCACATGTAAGCAGGTTCCATCATGCCCCCTGAGTGACAAAACCAGCAAGTTTTTATTATGGATTTCGAAAGGGGAGGGGTATATGAATAGGGTGTGGGTCTCAGAGATCATATGCTTCAAGGGCAATAAAATATCACAAGCAAATGGGCAGGGCAAGGTCACAAGTCCAGGGCAAAATTAGAATTACTGATGAGGTTCCCTGTCCTGATGTGCACACATTGCCATTGATAAACATCTTAACAGGAAACAGGGTTCAAAGGCAGAGAACCGGTCTGACTAGAATTTCACCAGGCTGGAATTTCCCAATCCTAACAAGCCTGTTTCATTTATATTTGTTTAGAAATTTTTGTTGTTGTACTTCCGTTATTGATTTCTAGCTTTATTCCATTATGGTCAGAGAAAACACTGTACTATTTCAATTTTTTAAACTTCTTAAGGTTTTCTTTATGGCCCAAGATATGGTCTTAGTAAATGTTCCATAGGGAAGGCATACATTCTACTGCTGTGGGGTGAAGTATTTTTAAAATATGAATTATATTCAGCTAGTTGATGTTCAGTTTTTCCATAAACATGTTGATATTTCCTTTAGTAGTTCTACCAGTTGATGTAAAACTCCACATCTATGATTGTGGATGTGTCCTGTTCTTCTTTCAGTTGTATCAGTTTGCACTTCATGTAATCTGAGACTGCTATTTGGTACATAGACATTTAGGATTATTATGATTTTGTAGGCTTTCTTTTTGTTAACATTATGTAGTATCTCTTTCAGTCTGTAGCAATTTTCTATGCTCTGAAACCTATTTTATCTAATATTATTATAACCACTTCTGCTTTTTGAAATTAATATTTGCATAATATATCTTTTTTCATCCTATTATTTGTAATCTACTCTTTTCACTAAAAATTTAAATTAGCTTATTTTTAGCACTATGTATTTAGCTGAGCTTTTTATCCACTATTTCACCCTCTACCTTCTGATTTGGGTATTTATGGAATTTATATTTAAAGTAATTATTGATATGATAGTGCTTAACCCTGTTACTTTGCTTTTCAATTGTTTTACTGGTTGTCATTTACTTGTTTCTTTTTTCTTGCAGGTTTCTTGAATATGTTTTAGAATTCCATCTTTATTTTTATATATTGTCTTTATATATATATAAATTTTTATATAATAGATATAAATTATATAATATATATGCATCTACTATATATAAATTTACATTATATTAAGTTAGACCATATACTAGTCAATAAAAATAATAATTATATATAATATATGTATAATTGTATATTATGCATAAATTTATATAAAATAGTATATGTATATTACATATACATATTACATATTATATAGAATTACATTTATATATATTCATATATATATGGTTGGTGCAAAAGTAATTGTGGTTTTTGTCATTACTTTCAAAGGCAAAAACTGTAATTACTTTTTCAGCAATCTTAATTATATATTATGTATATATTATAATATTAATTTATATATAAATATATAAACTTGTATATTTATATATCGTAATACATATATAATATGTATTATATATAAATATATGACTCTTTCTCTATATATATATACACACACACATATAGGGGTCAGATGTCACTTCCCTCTCACCTTCATTGTCATAGATGAGAAATTCACTATAATTTGAAGAGGAGTTTCCTCAAATTTAATGCATGATTTCTCTCTGGCTGGTTTCAAAATATTCTTTACTTTTCTTGTCAATACTATAAAATTTATTAGTGTGGATTTCTTTAGGTTTGAGACTCTCTCTCAGCTTCTTGGATGAATATGCTTGTATATTTTACCAAAGTTGGAGAGTTTTAAGCATTTTTTATCTCCTCTTTTATTCTTACTTTTTTTCTCCTCTCATTCTTTGATTCTGATAATATGAATGTTGGAACTTTTGTTATTGTCCCTCAGATCTGAGGTTTTTTTTTTCCTTTTTAGTCTATTTTTTCTCTTTCTCAGATTGAATGAACTTTATTGTTTACTACTGAAGTTCACCAATTTTGTTTTTTGTTATTTCAATTATACTATCTCCATTTACTGCACTCATTGAGTTTTTTATTTCTATTTTTTTATATTTTTTCAGTTGTATAATTATTTGGTTCTTTATTATAACTTCTGTTTCTCTGCTGAAATATTATATTTTAAAAAATTGTTTCAAGAGTATTTATAATCACTTCCTGACTTAATTTTATAAAAGTTGCATTAACATTCTTCTCAGATAATTTTAATTTCTGACTCATTTCTGTATTGGAATCAGTTCTTGATATGCTGGATGATTTACCATTGTATCCTAGATATTTAATTTATTGTGCTAGCAAATTCTTTTCCTGTTTATACCATTTAACATGGTAGATAATCACCCTGCTTATATTTAGCACTGGATCTTGGCCTATTTTTTTTTTTTTTTTGGTTATTTAAGTTCTGGTCTTTTCAGTGTTGTTTTGTTTTTTGTTTTTAAACTTTAGCTCAATGAAATTTAAAGGAGTTTAATTGAGCAATGATCTATTCACTAATTAGACAGTCTCCAGAATCACGGCAGATTCAAAGAGACTCCAGCGCAGCCACATGGTGGTAGAAGATTTATAGACAAAAAGGGGAAATGATGTACAGAAATCAGAAGTGAGGTACAGAACAGCTGGATTGGTTACAGGTTGGCATTTGCTTTATTTGAATAGAGTTTGAACACTTAGCAGTGTAAGAATGGTTGAAGAATGGCCACTGGGATTGACCAAGACTCAGCTATTGTTACAGGCACATACTCGAAAGTTAGATTTTCAATTTTGTCTACCTATTAAGTTAGGTTGCAGTTTGTCGACAAGGACTCAAATATAGAAGTATGTAGCCATATTTAGTTTGCTTTACCAATTCCCTTTTTTTGGTCATTTTCTCACTTTTTAAGAGAGATTTAACAAAACTTTAGTCATTGATGTCACTAAGTCACTATTACCATAGTAACTGCACTTATTTGGTCGTGAGACCCAGTGGGAAACAGTAGAACAATGAGTTTTGCAAAGGTAGGAACAAGTACTGAGTACAGGGAACTTCCCCTTATGCTAGAATGTCCTATTTACAGGAGAAAAACAAAACCTAGTCTGTTCTGGTCTAAGATCTACGTGTTTCCTTAAAGTCTCAGTTTGACTATGTCACTTTTAGCACAAGTGCCTCCAGTTTTGTTTGATTTGGTCTGTTGAGGTGTAGTGAATGAGCTGAGTACAAAACAATGATCTCCCATAATTTTGTTTTAAAAAGTTCCCCTTTTTGGTCAGGTGCTCACTTAGGTGAGAGTGTGACCAAAACTTAGGGCCTTAGTGCCATTCTCTGTTACCAGAATTTTGTGTCTGCTCTCAGCACATCATTTGTAGGTTACGGTATCCTCATGGTCCCACATTTCTTTTAGCTCTTGTCATTCCAGTTGAAGAGAGACCATTTGATGTTATAGAAATGGCTGCATGAAAACATTTAAAACCTTTGAGAGAATATAGTACACCAGGGAGACTATTATTATGATTATTGTAGGATAATACCAAGAGATTGGAATATGTTCCTTACCCAGGATCCCCATAAACCAAACCATATAAACTCAAATAGATCAAAGAATGAGCTAGATAAGGAGTTTATTCTCTTGACTAAGTGGTCTTTTTGTTAACCCCCTTCAACTGAATCTCTATAATATCCAAAGCTTTTTCCATAAGATATAAGTGCCAGCAGCTGCACAGATAATTCTCTGTCTAGCCACTTTTACTCTTCAGCATAACATTTAAAAGATAATTTAAAGTCTGTTGTGTAACCATACCCTTTACAGTAGAATCTGCTATATAGCCATTATGAGGGATACGTTTTGAAACATTGCCTCTTTTTTTCCAAACCATGGAAAAAGAACCTAACAAAAGATGCCTGTCCAGTAGAGTGAAGGACTCTAGCAATGTTCTCTTTAGCCCATGATGTGGGTTGAGAGGAGTGTATCAATGTTCTGTTTCTGACTGATTAGGAGGCAACGTATGTACCATTAACGTTTCTCACTTACTTTGGGCCTTCATCTTTTGTATATCAAAGTATAAGATTATCCATGTACAAGTATGGCTGCAAAATCCTTCACAAACAAGTATACTCTATAAGTCCATACAACAGACCCCTTTTCCACTTCTATTTTTTATAGAACCATAAGCAATATAAAAATACTCAAAGATAAGAGTCTCATAATAGTAGGGAAACCTTGATCCATGATTTTGGGAAAAGCTGTTCACATCAAGAATGCCATCTTCTTCTGGGGAGAAACTTCCCTAATTATCTTTACCTTAAGTGTTCCAATGGGTGTACAGTTCCAAGATGTAAAGGAACTCTTATCAGTTGTCAGATTATGAACCCAAAATTTAAGGTTCTATAGTTTTGTTGCAGTGTGTATGGCAAGGGCAGTGTCTCTCTGATGTTTTCAGAAGAGGCAGTCTTCACATTTTAGATTGTGAAGGGGATAATTGTCCTCAGTGAGCCATAAAAAAGTTTCTTTACCTGATGAAAACACACTGTGGCACAATAACTTAGTGATAAAACATCAGCCCACTTGCATGGGAAAGCTTTTATACAACCAAAAAACATAGATTGAAAATGAAATTGAATGAAATCCCTTTATAAATGTTTAAATTACCTAACAGGTAGCCAAATATACCTGAAGCTTTGATTTTATTCCCCATAATATGGAACCAAATATTGGTTATAAGATATTTTCACAATTTTTAAGTCACACTACATCAATATATTTAATCAGGATCATTTGATCTTTTATATGATGAGTCATGGAATGCAGATCTTTTAATAATAAAAACTTTAAGGATTCAGGAAGGACAAGGTGGCTGTCCCGGTCGTCCATGAGTCTATGCTTAACACTGGATTTATGTCCTCCTAAATACCAGTTTTTTCTACAAATTAGTTGCATAGCACTATTAACTGATGGGTTATCATAGGTAATTTGACTTAGACTATGGATTTCATTCAAATTGTATATCTGAACAATTTCAGTGTTGGCTGATTTAGCATGAAAATCTGGCAAAGTGTTTCCTTGGTATTCAATTAATTTTGTAGCAGTTTTATAACCCAGTCACTCTTTTCATTAAAGTTCCAGGAATTTTTACCCAAGTCAAGAGACAAAATTTTAAAGTTATTAGAAGCTTGTATTCAAGAGTGCCTTTCAGGGTCCTTTCCATCCTTTCATGAACCTCCTAAATGATACCACCATGCTTTTAAAATTTTCAGAAACTGCAATTAACTGTGGAAATGACTTTAAATAGTTATAGTTAAAAATACAATTAACAAGGAAATTTGCTTAATAATGTGGTCTACAATAACTTAATATGATAGCCATAATTATGATTGATAGCATATACTCAGACCTATTAGAATTTTAGAAATCCCATACTATTTAGGAACATATATTAATATAATTTATTAAAATGTAACTTGAAAATTAAACATTATTTTTATTTTGACAATTCTTCCTATGTAACTTAACATGTCAAATAATCCTGTTTACTCCTCTTTTGGATGCTTCAGGGGCCCTCTGTGGCATCTCAAAGTTAGAGGTCAGAAAGGACAATTTTGAAACTGAAATTTGATTTTGACAATCCTATAAAATATCTTGAAGGTCTAAAACATTTAACATTATAAAATAGAATTCCAGATTGCCATAAGTCATTCATTTAGCCAACATGATGACTCAAAAATATTTTTTAAAAAAAGGCAAAAAACTTTACTCATCGGCAGAGGGAAGACTTAGCCTTCCAAACAGTGTACCTCTTGTTTTTCCCATATTTTTCAGTAGTTCATTCAAAAGGCAAATAAAAACTTTCATTACCTTTTAATATTACATAAAAATGTTTTTCAAGAGAGAAAGCCAAATTCATCCTTGCATTAATCTACTATTTACATCAACCCCAATTTTTAATAAACCTTATAGACAAATCTATTCAATCTTAATCAGTTAGACTTTAAAGTGAAATTCTCATAAACCTGTTATAATTCTTCATAATTTTTGTAAAAGAGCAGATTAGTGCTTTAAGGAAACCCTGTTGTGCTTTTATACCAATGTTCAATTTATGGAAAAAACAAAATAACTCCTCTTTAAATTTAGCCAATGTGTTCACACACTCAATTTCTTTTACAAGATTAAATTTTATAACCATTCTACAACTAGTTTAAACACTTAGCTTTATCTTATCTAATTTAAAACAATTCTTTAACCCTTTAAACTAGACAAAAAATTTACAGTTCTGTGCTCTCTTATAATCTTTTACCAAAAATACAATTTCACTGTCCTCACATATCTTGCATGTGAACCTACTTTTTTCAGCAGTCTCAGTTACATGTTATAGTGGTAATTCTTAGCAACTTTCACTTTTGGTGCATAAATTTCCTTTCATAACTTACATAGATCATCTACAACATGCTTGAACTTTCTGAGTTGTCCTAAACATCCCTCTTTTTAAACAAGTCATTGCACTTTAGGACAAGAATTTACCATATAAGATCATTTCTTATATAAAATCATTTTCTTTATAATGTTCTTTGCATAGCTAGTGGTCATAGCTAATGCTACATGTCTCCAGACCTTAAAAGTCAACTCAGTTTATGACCTTAAAGCATTTAGCAAACCAAATATCTGACCTGCATGATTTAGACCAAATGTCTTCATTTTTGCAATAATCTTTAAAATGTTTTATTTCCCAAAGATTACCAAAATCCCAGCACTTTGGGAGGCTGAGGCGGGCGGATCACGAGGGCAGGAGATCGAGACCATCCTGGCTAACACGGTGAAACCCCGTCTCTACTAAAAATACAAAAAAACTAGCCGGGCGCGGTGGCGGGCGCCTGTAGTCCCAGCTACTCGGGAGGCTGAGGCAGGGGAATGGCATAAACCCGGGAGGCGGAGCTTGCAGTGAGCTGAGATCCGGCCACTGCACTCCAGCCTGGGTGACAGAGCAAGACTCCATCTCAAAAAAAAAAAAAAAAAAAAAAAAAATTACCAAAATCACGTGAACTAAAAGGCATTAGTTATTCTTTTTCTTTTAAAATATTTTATTTAAATGCTTATTTTACTTTAAGCCAATTAATTAGAGCTCTTTTATATAAACATTACACACACAACACATATGTAACTGCACAGACAGAAAGAAGAGTATTACAGTAGTTGTAAGTGTTCATTTACCAGTTTCTAAGTTTCTTAAGTAAATGACTGGCTTTAAGGTGGAGTCCTTGGAAGAACAGGCCAAGAAAGGGTATCTGGTGAAGGAGTCCCAAGCTGTTAGAGCTTGAATATCTGTTTTTAATTAAACTGACTTTTAACCATATCACTCTTTAATAAAAGTTATTTTAGATTGCTAATTACCTAATTTTAGCCAGGCCAAACAGCAGATATTTTTGTGCTTATAAAAGGAAAATTCAAGATGGCTCATGGAGGGGAAGGGAATTTTAAAACGACAAAGGTAACACAAATATCAATTAGAAAGTACTCATTTCCTATGCTGGGAATTGAACCATGAACCCAGCAGCCATTGTGATGGTGGAGACTGAGAAATATTGCCATGTGGTTACAAGGTCAAGCTCCCAAGGACATACAATACAAGATGGAGAACTCAACAATTCTTTTATTGACCAGCTTGCTAGGCCGTCTTGAACAGTGAGTTCATGGGGTTTAGGCATGCATTTTATCCTAAGGTACCCCTCTTTATAACAAAACAGTACAGAAAGATACACAAAGAAAACCAGATTTACTATAGCTTAAGATCAGCCTCAGAATTTTTTTTTTTATATTAATTAGAACTTTACAGAGGAGATAAACAGTGATTTTTACCATTCATTTAACAAGTTTGCACAGAGAAAAAAAGGCCAGAAATCTGACTGGTAAGAAATTCTTATCCTTTTGCCAGCATGTCAGGTTTCTGGGTTCCCTTTCATTGAGCAGCTCTAGTGACCTGGCTGGCTGCACCACATCCCTGGGACCAAGCCACAACACAAAGAAAATTTACCTGTTTCCATTCTGGCCAGAACAAACTAAACATAGACATTAGCCCTCTGCTTAGCTCCCAATATTAAACTGGCAAGGCCCGAATGTGCTCCCAAATAGGTGCCGTAATCTCTAATTTTTAAAAGAAGCTTTTGCATATTAATAGGCATCCCTAGATTAGACTAATTTGGGAACCCTCATTTTTAAATGCATTTTTGCGTGTTGTTGTTCATTTGGAATGTACCATTGTAAGTTATTTTTAGTAAGATTTTGCTATTTCTGTAAGACTTCATTGCCTCCTGGGCCTAATGTACAAGCCAGAAGGAGCTCAGTTTTGCAGAAATTAAGGATCCCATTTTTACCTAAAATATTGGCTTTACTCTCAGGTTCCTTTGATTAACTTAGCCAATGAAATTTTTTCTACGTAAGTGTGCAAGAAAATTAAACAAAGGGGTGGAATACAAAAATCCCTATGAATTTTCAAAAGCCAAATTTTATGACCCCTACAATATTACCATTTGCTACCAGTTTCTTTCTGACCCAGTCAGATGTAAGAGGCCTCTAACTGGATCCAAGTCAGTTAATTCCCAGATCAAATCTATTCCTGGATCCATTCCAGTTTCTGTCACGAATTCCAAACCCAGTTTGGATCAGAAACTTGCTCAAAGAAACTCAGATAACTCAAAACACAAATCTGTGGAGCTCTGAAATCCAAGAGAGAAGTTACCATGATCCCCAGCTGCTCTGAGAGATCAAGGGACACAAGTGGGTCCTGCAGGTACCTTGCTTGTTCACTCAAGCAAGGGATCATTAGAAGCTCTACTTTGAATCCTGCTTCTGACACCATTTGATAAAAGAAAAATTTCAGCTGAATTAAGCTTAAAAGAGTTTAAACACTGTTATATGTGAGTTTTTAAAGATTTTTCATCTTAATTGGATCATATTATAAATGTGTGTGTGTGTCTGTGTGTGTCTATAGTTTGGTAAATTCTTTTGTACATGTCAAAGCATCTTCAGATGCCAGTAGGTACCAATCAACACTATTAGTTTAAGGGCTACATAGCATTCCAATGTATAGAAAAAACAGAGATTTTTTATTGAAATACAAATTGACATTAAATTACTGTTATAAATAATACATCAAGAAACACTCTTATACATGCATTTTTCACCACCTATTTTAATATTTCCTAGTGAAAATATGAATAAATAGAATTATTGGGCCAAGTTAATTATTGTATCTGTTAATACATATTGCCTACTTAACTACAAAAAAAGATAGCAGTTCTTAATACAATCAGAAGTACATGAGAACTCTCACTTCCTTCATTTTCATCCTAATGCTGGGTACTATCAATATTTGAACTGTCCCCATTAGATGAGTAAAATGTTCTTTTAAAATGTTAGTAAATGCTGCATTGAGTTTATTTAAAACATACAGACACACATTCATGCAGACATTTTGTTCAAAAACTTTTAAGTAAACCTATACTTCTGGTTAGTATATTTTGTTTAACTTTTTAATAGTTTCCTTTAATATAAATTTATTTTTCCTTATGTCTTGATGTAAAGCTGAATTTAGTTTGTTCAGGTTGTTAATTATGTGCTCTAGTGCTATTTATTCTAAAACTATTTGTTCTCAACTAATGTGAAATGGCAATATTCTCATATTATAACACTCCCATAAGTGATTAGCCTACACTTCTTAAATCTATACTCAGTTACAGTGACTTCTCTATTTCTGTATAAGTTAAGACATGTAAAAATTTTAATAACCCAGGGAATTAATTGGTTTAACTTTTCTCTCATTTTACTTTATATACAAATGTCCTTTATGCAAATCAAATGCATATTGCATTTATTCATATAAATAAGTGTAGGGCTTTAAAATAATTTAATCTTTCAAAGTGGATATAATTTCTAATTTTATAATATCTGGGAAAATAGCTTTAGCTCAGATAACTTTTTCAATTTAATTTTTAAAACATAAATTCCTAGAGTAGAATGCACTGAAGTATTGGTAGTAGCAATGATAGCAGAAGTGGTAATTGGAAATAGTGTATAAAAGTTAATGAAATTAAATTAGGAAAGATTATTTAAAAACTATTATAATATCTAAAAGTATACAAATTACATAATAATTGTGAGCTAAGATAGTAACATAAAAAGAACAGAATTAATACACTGTAAGAAAAGTCTCACTTGAATTTTGACAATGCCTAGGATATAGAGAAAAATAATATGATGTGGGTTATGAGTCCTTAGAAGCACAGTATTTCTCTCTTGACTAATATTATTATGACTAATAGTATCATTAGTAATTATTATGACTGTAGTCAATGTAGTGATTAAACAAAGTCTGGCATCAAGGCCAGAGAGCCTTCCCTGGGTGTAGAAAACTTTGATGTGATATTGACTAGCATTACAGAGAAGAGCCTCTCACTAGATCCAATCTGTAAAGACCTGGTGGGATCTGCAGGAGGTGGGAAGCTTTTTTCCTCTCAGCTTTTTATGTTCGTGAAATAGAAGAACATAAAATATATACAAGTTGTGAATACACAGAGTCCACTAAGAAACGTATCCTGGATTGTGCGTGAAAAGTATAATACACAGATTAACATGCCTCTGGCATCTTTATAAATGAATGGACAAATATCTCCCTATGACTTAAATTTTCACCAGCCCTTTATGTTGACTTGTCATTACTCAATAAGTAATGCATTTCTTAAAGTTCTAAGAAATGGAATACTATTTCTGCATATTTGTTTCTGAAACATGATTAAATCTAGTGGTATGCTAGACATCTGACATGGACTAATGAGAACAGACTATTAAATATTCAGGAATTCTGCAAATCGGTGGTTAAACCATTGGTTGTTGAAAATCAGCCATTGTGGAAGTATTTATGCCAGAGATATCAGCAGATACTACAAACAAGCACCTCATTTCCACTAGCTAATTTACCAGAACACAACTAACAATTATGTTCTATTGGCCTACGATATGCTTTCTTTTAAAGTCATCTTATTTTTAGGCTTTAATTCAATACATAAGAGAGCAGACTAATTTGCCTGTGTAGAGAATACATTGTGTGGAATTGATGCTATGTTCTAGTTCAGTGTCTTCCAAATGTGTATCTGCTGGTCTGAGTCTGTCTGTGAATAAGACAATGAGATAAAGAAGTTGAACTAAGAAAACTAAACACAGAGGAAGTTGGACATTCTCCATGAAAATTATGGCTAGTAGAGCTGTACATATTTCAAATATAACCTCTTGTCTATTCTGCACAATGGTCAACTATATTAGGAGTACAATTCTGGCCTCGTACTTAATTTTCGTAAAGTCTCTTTAAAGCTGGTTACTAAACATTTATTAAATGTCAAGAAAATAACTAAATATGAATTTGCATCAAAGTTCTAGAAGATATTGGAGAGATTACAGATTCAGAAGTAAAAATACCGTTAAAAGTGGAAGAAGAAGGCTGGGTGTGGTGGCTCAAGCCTGTAATCCCAGCACTTTGGGAGGCCGAAGCGGGTGGATCACGAAATCAGAAGATCGAGACCATCCTGGCCATACAAAAATTACCTGGTCGTGGTGGTGTGTGCCTGTAATCTCAGCTATGCAGGAGGCTGAGGCAGGAGAATCACTTGAACCAGGGAGTCGGAGGGTGTAGTGAGCCGACATCGTGCCACTGCATTCCAGCTTGGTGACAGAGGGAGACTCTGTTTCAAAAATAATAATAATAATAAATAAAATAAAACAAAATAAAGTAAAGTGGAAAAAGAACAAGGACATCCTTAGTGATCTGCTTAATTCTTAAGACAGCTGTTATTTAGCATGCATGAAAATCACCAGGGTGCCTCGTTAAGAAAGAATTTCTGATTCAGTAGGTCAGCAATGGAGCCTGGGTTGTTTGCATTTCTAACAACTTTATACATTATGCTGGTGCTGCTCGTTAAGATATAATACTTTGAGAACCAGTCATAAGGAGAGAAGCTGTTTCTTTCTAATCTTGTATTCTTAACTATCCTAGCTAATTAATAAATATTTGTTGAATTGGGTTTCTCATCCAAGCTAGGGAATAGAGAAGCTAATGTTCTCTACTGAATAAGAAAAAAAAAAAAAAAAAACAGGAAAAAAAGAAGATATGTTTAGTTTTCACTATACAAATGATCAATTACATGTTAACATATCAATTATACCAGAACACATTAATATGGGTATTTTTCATATCCCATAAATGTATGACATAAATATCTTCATATGAAATATAGAATGTGTGGTTTTGCATTTTTGGCTATCAATTGATGAAATATTTAGAATCCAAAGAATGATTCTAATGTATAAGCAGAAAAAGGGACAGATATTTCTACTCAGGAGGCTGAGGCAGGAGAATCACTTGAACTCGGGAGGTGGAGGTTGCAGTCACATGACATCATGCTACTGCACTCCAGTCTGGGTGACAGAGTGATACTCCATCTCAAAAAAAAAAATCATATTTACAAAATGATAAATTAAATATTTAAGAAAATAAATACTTGTAAAGTTGTATAATAAATGAAGGTAATATTAACATGAAAATTCTTTAAAAGGAATGATGTAAGAATGCTCACATAACTTATTACTAAGGCATCAACATCAAAAATAAGAAAAGATGAAAGAGAAAAGAGGCCAAGAAAAGTGAGATTAATATTTTACACTAAGTTATACCTATATCTGGTGCAATTTGTATTTTTTTTTAATTTTTGAAGTAATTTTGGGTTAACAGAAGAGTTGCGAGAATAATCCATTGTTATATGTTTCACTAGCTTCCCCTAATGTTAATATTTTACACAACCATAGTACAATTATCAAAACTAAGCAATTACTATAGATACAACATTATTAACTAAGTGACAGATTTACTCAAATATCATCATTTTTTTGGTTAATGGCCTTTTTTGTTGTTGTTCTAAAATCCAATCCAAGTTTTCAACATTGTCATACCTCATTAACTTTCTTCAATTTGTGACAATTTCTCTGTGTTTTCTGTTTCATTACCTTGATACCTTAGAAGCATACTAGTAAATCATTTTTAGAATGCCCTTCATTATGGACTTGTCTGATATTTTCTTAGATTATATTGAGGTTGTATATCTTAGGGAAGAATAACTCAGAAGGGATGATGTGTTTCTTAGCACATTATTTTGGGGATTCATAATCTCAATATGTGTTATTATTGATGATTGTAACATTGATCAGTTGATTAAAGTGATGACTGCCAAGTTTCTTCACTAGAAAGCTTTTATTCTTCCCTTAGTATTTTTAAATTATTGCAAGAGTTATTTTTAGACCATGTAATATCCAATTTTTCTTACCTTTTGATCATTAATTTTAAAACTATCTGTGGATGTTGCCTTTAGCAAATATTACTATGGTCTTCTAATGATGATTTCCTATTTCTCTCACTTCTGTCATTCTTATGAATTTGAAATCTTTCTGTTGGAAAGACTTACGCCCTCATATTTACTTATTCAGTCATTAACTTATATAAGTATGGACTCAGGAGTATTGTTTTATTTGGGGGGGTTATAATTCAACACTGTAAGTATGTATTTTGTTGTTCAAATTGTTCCAGTTTGGACCCTTAGAAGTTCTGAGTGAGCTCTGACATTCTTTCTTCATGCTCCTATTTTTGTTTGTTTGTTTGTTTATTTGTTTTCAATTTACAACTTCTTCAGTGATGGCATTATAAGAAACTCTAGGCATGTTTTGTTTTGTCCTTGATCCAGCTCTGGATCAACCATTTCTCTAAGGGTTTCTGGATCCTTTTATTAAAAAGTAAGCTCTGTAGAAGCTAACATCTGGCTCCTAGATGTGCTGATTGCTTCTGGCATGACACATCTAACAGAGCTAGGAAATATACACACACACACACACACATATATATATATACACAGACACACTCGTACATGTATAAACAAATAATCTATATTAATTTTTGCATCTCTCTGTATGTATCTATAAATAAGTTCATACTGAAACCTGCAACATCAACCCAAAAGCACAAGGTTCATTTTAGACTTATCCCTTTGCTCACTTGTAATTTCTTTCTCCAGAAACTTAGCTCTCATTACCTATTACATATTTTGTTATTCTTCAATCCTAACATATATACATATATCAACTAGTTATAGAACTGCTAGCCCATATTGCTGTGGAAAAATTTATTCATTGCTAAATAAAAAATGGGATAAAGAAACATAAAGAAAGGTTTTTTAAAATTGAAGTGAATAAAATGTAACATACAACATAAAATTTGTGGGATGTGCTAAAGGGATGTTTAAAGGAAAAAAATTAGCACTGTTTATGCTAGAAAAGAACAAAGGTATAAAATCAATAATTTGACCAGGTGCAGTGGCTCACACCTGTAAACCCAGCACTTTGGGAGGCCAAGGCAGGCGGATCATGAAATCGGGAGTTCGAGACCAGCCTCACTAACATGGAGAAACCCTGTCTCTAATAAAAATACAAAATTAGCTGAGTGTGATGACATATGCCTGTAATCCCACCTACTCGAGAGACTGAGGAAGGAAAATCGCTTGAACCTGGGAGACAGAGGTTGTGGTGAACCGAGATCAGGCCATTGCAGTCCAACCTGGGCAACAAGAGCAAAATTCCATCTCAAAAAAAAAAAGGAAAAATATGTAATTTAAGCTTAAGAAACTAATGAAAGGGAAGAAAATGAAAAGCAAAGCAATCAGTAAAAATAGATACATAAACCAATTCAATTTGAGTGATTTTTTTTCTTTTTCTTTTTTTTTTTTTTTTTTTTTTTTTTTTTTGACACAGAGTCTTGCTATGTCACGCAGGCTGGAGTGCAGTGGCCTGATCTCGGCTTACTACAAGCTCTGCCTCCCGGGTTCATGTCATTCTGCTGCCTCAGCCTCCCCAGCAGCTGGGACTAAAGGCATCGCCCGCCATGCTTGACTAATTTTTTTTTTTTTTTTTTTTTTTGTATTTTTAGTAGAAAGGAGATTTCACCGTGTTAACCAGGATGGTCTCGATCTCCTGACCTCGTGATCCGCCGGCCTCGGCCTCCCAAAGTGTTGGGATTACAGGCGTGAGCCACTGTGCCTGGCCAATTTGAGTGATTTTTATCCAACCATCTTCAAGATCACTGTTATTTTCCTTGTATGCATCTTATCTATTGATGATCTGTCTGTATTACAGTTCTCCAAAACAAAACCAAAAAAACAAAACCTAGAATCAATAGGATAAGCATATTGATTTTATAGAAGGTATTTCTTATAAGGGATTGGCTGAAGTGATTATGGAAGCAGAGAAGTCCCACAATCTTCAGTCTGCAAACTGGAAGTCCAGGAAAGTTGTTGGGTAGTTTTAGTCCAAATCTAAGGACCAGAGGAGCCAATTGTGTAAGTCCCTGTCAAAGTCCAAAAGCCAGAGAATCAAGAGCAGCAAGGTCCACAACCAGAACTAGATGGATGTCTCAGCTCAAGCACACAGCAAATTTCTCCTTCTCTCTCTCTCTCTCTTTTTTTTTTTTTTTTTCAGTTCAGATCCTTGATGGTTTGAATGATGCTTACTCACATTAGTAAGGTTAAGCTTCTTTACTCAGTCTACCAATTCAAATACTAATCTCTTAGATGTACCTTTAGAGACACACCCAGAAATAATGTTTTACCAGCTATCTGGGTATCCTTTAGTTCAATCAAGTTCAATCAATTCAATTCAATCACAAATTATATTAACCATAATGAAGTCCAAGACATTCTTCATTTCTACAACTATGTTTTTCCTTTGTAGCATTTCCACTAGATTATTTTTTATAGATGAAAAGTATAACTTTGCTGAAATTACTCATCTGGTCTTGCATGCTCTCTGCCTTTTCTACTTGAGTGTTTTAAATATTTGGTATGCTTTAAAAACAAAGCAAAAACCTGTCATATATTTCTGTCATGCCTAAGCCTATTTCTCATGGTTGTTTTTTCTTGAGGGGCTGATTTATCTTTCCTTTTCATATACTTAATATTTATGTTTTGTTGAAAACCAGATGTGTGCTCAAGACTGAAGAGACTGAGATAAATAGCTTGCACATGAACACATTTTTTTTTTTTCTAATGTTCTTTAGTGAGAGTTTCTGAGTTATTACAGTTAGGAGCTGGGTTAGTATTGAGGTTTTGTTTATTTGTCTGTATGTTATCGTTACCCTTAGCACATCACGTTTCAAATTCTATTAGCAAAATCTTGTATTTATAGTCGAAGCTGGTTTGCCAGAGTTGTTTTGTTTGTTTTTAAACACTTCAGAGTTTGACACCCTGTCACTTTAGTGCTCTTTTTGCACTATGTCACAGAGATGCTTTGTCTCTTGCAATTAACTGTCTACACCACTCTTATTAACCTTGGTTTTTAATTGGTCGGTAGTTGGTCTGTTGATAGGAATGGGAGTAGGAGGTATTCTCTTTTATTTTATTAAGCCTCACTATCTGGCAGGCACAGCATCTGTGGATCTAAGAAGTGTGGCCTTTTCAGTGTTCTAGTCCCTCCCAAGGTGGTAGTCTGAGTCCAGGATAAATTCTCTCTCTCTTTTTTTTTTTTTTTTTTTTTTACTCTAAGTTATGGGATACACGTGCCGAATATTTAGGTTTGTTACATAGGTATAAATGTGCCATGATGGTTTGCTGCACCCATCAACCCATCATCTGCATTAGATATTTCTCCTAATGCTATCCCTACCCTAGCCCCATAAGCCCCATCAGGCCGTAGTGTGTGATGTATCTCCTTCCTGTGTCAATGTGTTCTCCTTGTTCAACTTCTATTTATCAGTGAGAAAATGCTGTGTTTGATTTTCTGTTCTTGTGTTAGTTTGCTAAGAATGATGGTTTCCTACTTCATCTATGTCCCTGCAAAGGACATGAACTCATCCCTTTTTGTGGCTGCATAGTATTCCATGGTATATATGTGCCACATTTCCTTTATCCAGTGTATGATTGATGGGCATTTGGGTTGGTTCCAAGTTTTTGCTATTGTGAACAGTGCTGCAATAAACATATGTGTGCATGTTTCTTTACAGTAGAATGATTTATAATCCTTTGGATATATACCCAGTGATGGGATTGCTGGGTCAAATGGTATTTCTGGTTCTAGATTCTTGAGGAATCACCACATTGTCTTCCACAATGGTTGAACTGATTTACACTCCCACCAACAGTGTAGAAGTGTTCCTTTTTCTCCACATCCTTTTGAGCATCTGTGGCTTCCTGGCTTTCAAATGATCGCCATTCTATCTGGCGTCAGATGGTCTCTCATTGTGGTTTTGATTTGCATTTCTCTAATGACCAATGATGATGAGCTTTCTTTCGTGTTTGTTGGCTGCATAAATGTCATATTTTGAGAAGTGTAGATTCATATCCTTTGCCCAATTATTGATGGGGTAGTTTGTTTTTTTCTTGTTAATTTCTTTAAGTTCTTTGCAAATTCTGAGTATTAGCTCTTTGTCTGTTGGACAGATTACAAAAGTTTTGTTCCATTCTGTATGTTACCTCTTCACTCTGATGATAGTTTCTTTTGATGTGCAGAAAGAAGCTTGTTAGTTTAATTAGATCCCATTTGTCAATTTTGGCTTTTGTTGCCATTGCTTTTGGTATTTTAGTCATGAAGTCTTTGCCCATACCTATGTCCTGAATGATGTTGCCTAGGTTTGCTTCCAGGGTTTTTATGGTTTTATGTCTTTTGCATTCTTATTTCTCCCTCAAAGTTAGACTTTTCTGTTGTTTATATGATCCCAAAATAGATACTTATTAGTGCACTAAGTATGACAGTGTTTATTGCCTTTCTTTCCACAGATTAGAGCTTTTCTTTATTAAGAAAATAATCCATTTGTCAAAATCTAAATAGGAGCTTATGAGATAGTAATTGGAATTACATTGTCTCTGTAGATCAACTTAGAAAGAACTGACACGTAAAAAATCTTGAATCTTCCAATTATTGAATGCTAAATGTCTATTCATTTATTTACATGTTTGATTTATTTCATCAGAGTTTTGTGGTTTTCTGCATATAGATTCTAAATACATTTTGATAGGCTTAGCCTTAATTTTTTTTGGTACTAATATAAACCCTATTTTTTAAATTTAAAATTTCAATTGTTCATTATTGGTATACAGGAATGCATTTGACATTTGGATATCACATTAACACTTTATCTTGGGATGTTGCTATACTCATTTATTAGTTCCCAACTTCTTTTTTTGTAAATTCTTTAGGGTTTTCTACATAGATAATAACGTCATCTGTAAAGAAGAACATTTGTTTCTTATTCTCTAATTTGTACACTTTTTTATTAGTCTTTCTTGTCTTATTGCACTACATATGACTTCTAGTGTGGTGATCAATAGAAAATAGTGTCAGAAAACATTCTTTCCTTGCTTTCTAAAGGGAGAAAGTACCTATTTTCTCATCATTAAATGTGATGTTAGACGAAGGGTTTTTTCCAGATGTTCTTTTTCTGTTTTAAATGTTTATACCTAAATTCCATGAAAGTTTTGTTATAAATGAGTGTTGGATTTTGTCAAATGCCTTTGACATCATTTGGCATGATCATATTTTTTTTTCCTTAGCCTACTGTGTGATAGATTACATTGCTTTATTTTTAAATGTTGAACTAGGCTTGTTATCTAAAATTAATCCTATTGACCATCATGTTTACTTCATTTTAGACACTGTCAGATTTTATTTACTAACGTTTTGTTGAAGAATTTTTCATCTGTGTTGATGAGCAATATTCATCTCTGGTTTTCCCTTCTTGTAATATCTTTATGAATTTTGGTATTAGGAGAATTCTGGTTTCACAAATGGAATTAGACCTTCTTTACTCTGCTTCTATTTTCTGAAAAATATTGTGGTAAAGATATTTTTCTTCCTTAAATGTTTGGTAAAACTCACGAGTCAGTGCATCCAGGCCAGGTGCTTCTTCTTCTTCTTTTTTTTTTTTTTTGAAAGTTATTGATAATTGATTTAATATCTTTAGTAGATATAAGCCTATTGAAGCTATCTATCTCTCCTCATGTACAGTTTGTCAGTTTGTGTCTTTCAACAAATAGATCCGTTTTGTCTAAGTTTTCAAATGAGTGAGAAGGTATTTCTTGTAGTATACTTTGTGATACTTATATTGTTAATAACAGTAGTAGTTATCATCTCTGTATCATACAAGATTTTGTTGTCTTCTCCTTTATGTTTTTTCGTTGCTCAGCCTGGCTAGATATTAATGAATTGTGATGATCTTTTAAAGAACCAACTTTTAGTTTTGCTGACTTTTAAATGTTTTTTTATTTTTATTTTTCTTGACTTTTGCTAAAATTTTTCATATTCTTCTTTTTACTTTATGCTTATATCACTCTTCTTTTCCTAATTTCCTAACGTGAAATCTTAAGATTGTTGTTTTAGATCTTTCTGGTTATTCATAATTGTTTTTAATGCTCTATATTTTCCTTTGAGCACTATTTTTACTATCTCTCAAATTTTGATATTTTATTTTGATGTTTATTTAGTTCAAAATATTTTAAAAATTATCTTGAGAGTTTATCTTTGTGTGTCAATTGGGGATGTGTTATTTAATCTTCAAATATTTGAGTATTTTCTACTTTTCTGTTATTGATTTAAAGTTTAGTCCCATTGTGTTTTGAAAATATACTTTATGAAGTATTCCTTTGAAAACTGGCACAAGACAGGGATGCCCTCTCTCACCACTCCTATTCAACATATTGCTGGAAGTTCTGGCTAGGGCAATCAGGCAAGAGAAAGAAATACAGGGTATTTAGTTAGGAAAAATAAGAAGTCAAATTATCCCTGTTTGCAGATGACATGACTGTATATTTAGAAAACCCCATCATCTCAGCCCAAAATTTCCTTAAGCTGATAAGCAACTTCAGCAAAGTCTCAGGATACAAAATCAATGTGCAAAAATCACAAGCATTCTTATACACCAGTAACAAACAAATAGAGAGCCAAATCATGATGAACTTCCATTCACAATTGCTTCAAAGAGAATAAAATACCTAGGAATCCAACTTACAAGGGATGTAAAAGACCTCTTCAAAGAGAACTGCAAACCACTGCTCAGTGAAATAAAAGAGGACACAAACAAATGGAAGAACATACCATGCTCATGGATAGGAAGAATCAATATCGTGAAAATGGCCATACTGCCCAAGGTAATTTATAGATTCAATGCCATCCCCATTAAGCTACCAATGACTTTCTTCACAGACTTGTAAAAAACTGCTTTAAAGTTCATATGGAACCAAAAAAGACCCCACATTGCCAAGACAATCCTAAGTCAAAAGAACAAAGCTGGAGGCATCATGCTACCTGATTTCAAACTGTATTACAAGGCTACAGTAACCAAAACAGCATGGTACTGGTATTGAAACAGAGATATAGACCAATGGAACACAACAGAGCCCTCAGAAATAATACCACACATCTACAGCCATGTGATCTTTGACAAACCTGAGAAAAACAAGAAATGGGGAAAGGATTCCTTATTTAATAAATGGTGCTGGGAAAATTGGCTAACCATAAGTAGAAAGCTGAAACTGGATCCTTTCCTTACTCCTTATATGAAAATTAATTCAAGATGGATTAGAGACTTAAATGTTAGACCTAAAACCATAAAAACTCTAGAAGAAAACCTAGGTAATACCATTCAAGACATAGGCAAGGGCAAGGACTTCATGTCTAAAACACCAAAAGCAATGGTAACAAAAGCCATAATTGACAAATGGGATCTAATTAAACTAAAGAGCTTCTGCACAGAAAAAGAAACTACCATCAGAGTGAACAGGCAACCTACAGAATGGGAGAAAATTTTTGCAATCTACTCATCTGACAAAGGGCCAATATCCAGAACCTACAAAGAACTCAAACAAATTCACGAGGGAAAAACAAACAACCACATCAAAAAGTGGGCAAATGATATGAATAGACATTTCTCAAAAGAAGACATGCATACAGCCAACAGGCACATGAAAAAATGCTCGTCATTACTGGCCATCAGAGAAATGCAAATCAAAACTACAATGATACCATCTCACACCAATTAGAATGGCAATCATTAAAAAGTCAGGAAACAACAGGTGCTGGAGAAAATGTGGAGAAATAGGAACACTTTTACACTGTTGGTGGGATTGTAAACTGGTTCAACCATTGTGGAAAACAGTATGGCGATTCCTCAAGGATCTAGAACTAGATGTACCATATGACCCAACCATCCCATTACTGGGGATGTACCCAAAGGATTATAAATCATGCTGCTATAAAGACACATGCACATGTATGTTTATTGTGGCACTATTCACAATAGCAAAGACTTGGAATCAACCCAAATGTCCATCAGTGACAGACTGGATTCAGAAAATGTGGCACATATACACCATGGAATACTATGCAGCCATAAAAAAGGATGAGTTTGTGTCCTTTATAGGGACATGGATGCAGCTGGAAACCATCTTTCTCAGCAAACTATCGCAAGAACAGAAAACCAAACACCACATGTTCTCACTCATAGATGGGAATTGAACAATGAGATCACTTGGACTCTGGAAGGGGAACATCACACATCGGGGCCTATTATGGGGACGGGGGAGAGGGGAGGGATAGCACTGGGAGTTATACCTGATGTAAATGACGAGTTGATGGGTGCTGACGAGTTGATGGGTGCAGCACACCAACATGGCACAAGTATACATATGTAACAAACCTGCAAGTTGTGCACATGTACCCTAGAACTTAAAGTATAATAAAAAAAAAAAAGAAAAAGAAAATATACTTTGTGTAATTTATATTATTTTGAATTTAAGATATATTTTATTGTCTATACTATTACCTCTGTTGGTAAATGTTCTAAGTGAGCTTGAGAAAAATGTGTATTATGCCATTTTTGCATGAAGTATCCAATAAATGTCAATTAAATTATGTTTATTCATAGTGTTGCTCAGATCAACTTTATCCTTACTTATTTTCTGCCTCCTTAATCTATCAGTTGCTTAAAGAAGGATGCTAAAGTCTCCAACTATAATAGTTTATGTCCATTTTTCTTGATGTTCTATTAGGGTTTTTTTTGTTATTGTTTATATATTTTGTCTATTTTGTTATTGTTTTACATGTTTTGATGATCCACTTTTAGCAGTATAACCAGGAAATGATAGTCTGAAGATTGACCACTTAATGACTATATAATGCTTCCCTTTACCCTTTGTAACTTTACTTTTCTGAAGCCTGCTTTATATGAATTTAATATAGCCACTACATGCTTATTTTAATTACTGTAGTATGATATATCATTCTCTCTTCATTTTTAAAACAGCTTTATTGAGATAGATCTCAATATCACTTTACTTCTAACCTATCTTAACTTAAAAAAAAAAAAAACTTTTATTTTAGATTCAGTGGTAAACATGCAGGTTTGTTATATAGGTAAACTCGTGGCACAGGGATTTGTTGTACAGTTTATTTTATCACCCAGGTACTAAGCCTAGTACCCAATAGTTATTTTTTAATTTTTTCTGCTCCATACCATCTTCCTACCCTCTGATTTCAGGTAGGCCCCAGTGTCAGTTGTTCCCCTCATTGTGTCCATGTATTCATAATTTAGGTCCCAATTATAAATGAGAACATGTGGTTTTTGTTTTTTTGTCCTCGTGTCAGTTTGCTAAGGATAATAGTTTCCAGCTCCATCCATGTTTTGCAAAGCACATGATCTCATTCTGTTTTATGGCCGCATAGTATTCCATGGTATATATGTACCACATTTTATGTTTTCAGTCTATATCTCTGTCTTTATATTTAAAATGAGTTTCTTATAGACGATATATTATTTGTCTTTCTAAGAATGTTTTCTGACAATCTATATTCTTAAATTGGTCTATTTCAAAATTCTTGTTTAAAATAAGCATTGATATAGTTGGGTTAGTATTACCATATTTGTAACTATTTTCTTTTTCTTCTTCTTTTTTTTTTTTAGACGGAGTCTTGCTCTGTCACCAGGCTGGAGTGCAGTGGCACCATCTAGACTCACTGCAACCTCTGCCTCACAGCTTCAAGTGATTATCCTGCCTCAGCGTCCTGAGCAGCTGGGACTACAGGCACATGCCACCACGCCCAGCTAATTTTTGTGTTTTTAGTGGAGATGGAGTTTCACCATGCTGGCCAGAATGGTCTCGATCTCTTGACCTCGTGATCCCCATGCCTTGGCTTCCCAAAGTGGTGGGATTACAGGCGTGAGCCACCGCACTCAGCCTTCTTTTTTTTTTCACATCACTTGTTTTTACTTTTTCTACTGTCTTTGAATTGGGCATTTTCTTCTATTCCAGTTTACCTTCTCTTTTATCATATCAATTGCATTTACATTTTTAATTTTGGAGAATTCCCTAGAGATCATAATATGCTTTTTACCTAATACATACAAACCTTCAATTAATACTATGACACTTCATGTGTAGTAAAGGTGGCTGATACTGGTGCATTGTCAATTTTTTTTTCCATTTCTTTTGTCATTGCTTTCATTTATTTTATCTACTCAACTTTACAGTCACCAAATATATTACTAGTATTATTACTTTAAATACAGTTATTTTTAGATCAATTAAAAATTAAAAAAATAATGTTTTAGTTTCTATTTGAGTTATTCTCAATGATCTTCCTTGAAAGGTGGATATGCTGTCAACACACTCCTATTTTTTTTTTTTTTTTGTCTCAGAAATTATTTCCCTGTACTTGATAAAGATAATTTCATTGGATATAAAATTATAGGTTGGGAATTTTTCTTTCAATACTTTAAATATTTCCTTCTATTCTCTCATGATGATATGCTTTTTAATGAAAAGTTCAGTGTAATTCTTAACTTTATTTCATTGTAAGTAAGGTGTTTACTTTCCTCCGAGTTCTTTAAGATCTTCTCTTTATCTTTGGTTTATTGACATTTGAATATGGTATGCCTAGGTTTAGTTTTCTGTTTGTTTGTTTGTTTTTATTTTTTTATTTTCATTTTTTGCATTCATCCTGCTTTGTATTATCTGAGCTTCTTGGACTGTGGTTTGGTATTTTTGATTACATCTGGAAAGTTTTCAACTATTACTGCTCAAATGGTTCTGCTTGATTCCTTCCTTCTGCTCCTTCCAATATTCCAATAAAGCAAATGTTATATTTTTGAAATTATCCCACAGTTCTGGATATTCTGTTTGATTTTGTTGCTGCAGTTTTTGTTTCCATTATTATTCCTTCTTTACTTTGCATTTTAGTTTGAGAAGTTTGCACTGAAATATCTTCAAGCTCAATGATTCTTTTCAAATCCATTTGCTGTCTACCTATTTAAGGCATTCTTCATTTCTGTTACAATGTTTCTGATTTCCTACATTTATTTTGATTGCTTCTTGAAGTTTTTATCTATTTACTTCATTACCCATCTGTTCTTGCATCTATTTTTCTATTAGACTCCTTAATATATCAATCATAGTTATTATAAATCCCTCTCTGATATTTTCAAGACCTGTGCCATAACTCATGTTCTGATAGTTAGCTTGTTGTTTTGACTCCTGATAATATTTGTTTTCTTGTTTTTTTTCTTCTTTTTTTTTATTGAAAACGTTATGTATCTAGTAATAGAAATTGAGCTCAATATGCCTTTGCTGTGAGGTTTTATGTTAATATGTATGGTAAGGAGTCTGACTCAAATTTTGATGTTTGACTACTGGAAGCTTTTCTGCCTCGTTCTTCCCTGTTCCCCGGTGCCATCCCTCTGGTCAAGCTGGTAAGAAATCTTGGGTTCTGCTTCTTTTGTCACTGGTGAGGAGCCCATGATTGTGCCTAGGAAGCCTCACCGTGTCCACCCAGTAGCTGTAATAAAAACCCTGAACCAGTTTCATTTCCTTGCTCTCTTAAGTCATTTCAGACCTCTTTTAGAATGAAGCAAATCAAAATATTTCAACCCCCAAAATGACTCCCTGTGATAGTGGGTATTTTGAATTAAAGGCCCTTAAACATCAGTAGACACTGGAAAAAAAATGTTTCCTTCATTTACACAGAGACTAGATGGACCACCCAAGGAGAACAATTGTTTTTCCTTCTCATCTCTGTTATCTGATTATCTGCTGCAGAGCAGAAGACTGAAGAATGTAGCAACACCTGAACTGACCCTTTCATGAGACAGCGTCTGTCCCTCAGGCTCATTCATTTTCTAAGGAGAACCATTTACAAGTTAATCTCTGTTCCCTACTTTATTAATTTTCCCTAATAATCATGTATTGCCCCTCAACAGAATTACAAATATTCTCCACCTCCCTTTTCCCTCTGAAACAAGAAATATACAAACTTCTATACCCCACTGAGGATTTGGTGATAAAAACTTTGTGGTTCTCCCACAAGCACATGAATAAATTGTATGCCATTTCTTCTATAAATCTTCCTTTTGGCCATCGATTTTTTATCAAAGCTTCAGAAGGTGAAGGGAAAGTTTTCCCTTGACCCTTAAAAGAAGTCTACTCGTTCTCTCCAGAAAACCTCCACCATACAAGTAATAAATATTTCATATCCTCTTGATGTCTTAATGCTGTCACCAGTTGCCATGTCTGAAACCATTACACCTATGCGGAAAATCTGAAATAATCATCCTAGGAATTGGACTGCATTTAATGTTTTCTGTATTTGTAGGTCATGGAGGCTTAAAATTTTCCCGGTGTCTTGTTTTGTCTTCCCTGTTGTTTTTAAGCTTCAATAAGAACTTTTACAAAATGAAAAAAATATATCTTGCAGATCTTATATCTGTAATCCACTATTATTATCCTGGAGTACTATTGATATGGAAAAGTGTGGAGGATGGAATGTAATTGTCCAATGGGTTCTTCTTGTCCTCTGCACAGATACAGCTGATTTACTAACACAGCCATATAGCAATAGAGAAAGAGTATAGTAAACACAGAGCCAGTCAACAGACAGGAGTTCATTACACCTTTCAAATTTGGAGGCTAAGTTTTTTAAGAATAATAGGACAGGCAGGGGGCTAGAGGATAGGGAATATTCACTGGGTTGGTGATGGAATTATAGGGGGTCAAAGTTGTCCCGTTGCACTGAGTTTCTGGATGGGATTACAAGAGAAATTGAACCAGTTTAACAGTCTAGTTGGCACCAGCTGGTACATCAGAATGCAGGTTCTCTCTCTCTTTTTTTTTTTTTTTTTTTTTTTTTTGAGACAGAGTCTGTCTCTCTGTCACCCAGGCTGGAGGAGTGCTGTGACGCGATCTCGGCTCACTGCAAGCTCCGCCTTTCGGTTTCATGCCATTCACCTGACTCAGCCTCCTGAGTAGCTGGGACTACAGGCACCCACCACCACGGCTGGCTAATTTCATTTTTTGTTGTTGTTGTTGTTGTATTTTTAGTAGAGACGGGGTTTTACCACGTTAGCCAGGATGGTCTCCGTCTCCTGACCTCGTGATCCACCTGGCTCTGCCTCCCAAAGTGCTGAGATTACAGGCGTGAGTCACCGTGCCTGGCCTTAATTTGTTAGTTTTACAAAGGTAGTTTTTGTTACCAAGCATGGAGAGAGTACGTTTAGGAAGGGCTGTTATCATACTTGCTTTAAAGTTAAACTATAAACAAAATTGCTCCCAAAGTTAGTTATGCCAAAGAATAAGCAAGGACAGTTTAGAAGATAGAAGCAAGATGGAGTCAGCTATGTCAGATTTCTCATACTGTCATAATTCTGCAAAGGTTGTGTCAGGGAAGCGTTCTATAATCTCATGCTTAAATATTAGCCTTTTAGTACAGCTGTGTCCCTGGGCTGTCACCTTCACAAGTGCTCCCCACCAGCCCCCATCTTTATTTGATACAGGTAGGCTAAAGAAAGTTGAATTCAGACAATACTCTGGTTTAGCTCTCAGCAGCGCACTTCTGAGCTCTGAGGAAGCTTGCCTTCTTTTGAGCTACCCCATCTTTCTTCTGAGCAAGGGACATTTTGGTATGGTTCCACCTCTTCTTTTTAATTTATTTCTTGGGCTTCTTTTCATAGGCTAGATTCTCTCATATAGCAGCATAAGCTTTCTTATACATCTCCTCCATCATGTCTGGAGTTACGCTGTTTATTTAACGTTTTGAGAGAACTGTTTCTTGTAAGCATCTTCCATTAAGTAGTGTATATCCTCTAAAACATTCTGGCCCATGATGTGCTTCTGATGTACTTCTGCATTAAATTCCTTGCTTTCAGAATCATAACCAAGGAATTGTTTGGTACTATGAGGGACAGACAAGCCTCCATCGAAAACTCCTTTCAGGGCACCAAAAACTTTATTACCAGTGGTATTTCTGGCAAGGCCTGCATTCAAATAGCAGATAAAGGCACCTGGCTGACCATCAATGCTTTCCACATTGTATTCATTGCCATTCACCTCCACTTTTCTTTCATAGATTTTGTCCTTGCCAAATCTATTGAGAAGCCAGTGGGCCAGCAGCAGGTCAATCCAACACGCTAAAGCATAATTTGTCAGGCCAACCTTCACACCATATTTTGACAGTTAGTATGCATATGATGCGCACACTATCATATCCCCTTCTATACGAGCATAAGCAATCTAATAAATGATATCTTTGTTACACAAACTATCATTCTGTATTTGGGTGTGTTGTATTTATTTTTATCCTGTATCTCCAAGCATTTCCGAGCACAGAAATCAGTTTTGCCCTCTTGTTGTCTTCTAAATTTCACCCGGTATCTTTCAAAGTGGGCCTGATTCTTAACAACTTTAACAAACCCCATCCTGCTGAACAGAGACCTGCATCCACGGCCTGACAGAGACCAACAGGCCCAGCAGCACTAGGGAGTGCAAATGGCCATGGCCCTTGCTCAGATGCAGTATGTGGAACCCAGGTATTAATGGCTTGCAATTGCATATCAAATGTTCCCTGATCAAACCAATTCCCTGAGCCTCTGAGAGCCAGGGCTTCCCTGCTAGACAATAAATGTTTCTGGAGCTGCTTTAAAAGAAACAAAAATTTTCCAAGGACCCTTTTTCCTCTGTATCTGCTTAAAATAATTTCTTAATAACTCCTATAACATAACCTCATATTGAGCATTTTTGGATTTATAGAGAGAAAGGGCTGAGGAAAGCAAAAATACAGAAGATGAAGCAGACTGGTCACTTCAGAGTTACTTTCCTTGTAAAGGTTAAAGCAAAGATGACTTTGTTATTATGCTGGCTAAAAATGTCCTATATAGGGATTTGGCTGTTCTTTCCTTCTCTTGATTTCTTGGAAGGTCAGATAAACACTTAGTTTTGGTTTCATCATGTGGAATGTCAGCATGAGCAACTCCGTTTGGGTTTAGTTGTTGGGCCTGGAACAGAAAGTTCAAACCAATGGTCTCTTACACATTTTATTTAACAATTTCCCCTTTTTAGTTAGGATCTCAAGTAGAACCAAAACCTATAGCACTAATGCTACTCTCAGTCACCATCATTTTGGGATTTGGGTTTTGACACAACGTTCATAATTTACAGTGTTTTTATTGTCATATGTTACTTGAAGGTTTTATTATTCCATCCATAAAGGCCCCTTAGTATTCAGCAGATGGCTGCATGTGGACATTTAAGACTTTTTGAGAGGGTGTATTACACCATGAAGACTACTATTAGGACCATCAAGAGGATAATGCCAAGAGTTTGGAGTATGTCCCTTAGCTAGGGTCACCATAAACCAAACCAACCAAAATTTAATAGACAAAGAATGAGTCAGACAAGAAATCTCACCTAATTTAACCAAGCAATCTGTTCACTACTTTTTTGCAACTGAATTTGTATAACACCTGATGTATTTATCCATATGCAATAAGTGCCATCAACCTTACAGACTCATTTCTGTTCAGGTAGTAGAAAATCTAGCATCCCATGACAGGTTACTAAAACAGGGAGTAAGAATAAACGGGTATACAAATTTTATTCTATGAAAGGGACCTGTGGCATAATTTGAACAACAGTTGCACAGTGGGTATTGATCAAGTTACTCACTAGTGGATTAAAGAATTCCTTGGGTGAAGTAAATATTTGGATTTGACATGACAGATTCAACATTTCATCAAGTTATTCACAGAAGCTGCTGACTGAATTTGTATGTATAGTATTATTCCACCAAGCAAAAAGGGTAGGCATGAACAAGGAAAAAGTAAGGGTCAGAGTCCTACTATGATGGAAACTCCTGTTCTGATGTCTCAGGGAAAAACCACTCACAGAAGAAAATCATTAATATATCCTCCTTGTTTGCACTTTGAATGTCTCTGATTATGGCATGAAGGATTTTGGTAAATTTTCTGTGTGGCCCACATACTGGGCGTGAGGCAAGGGTGTGAAAATTGCAAGTGTGAATTTTACATCATGTTTTCCAGCTTCAGGTTGTAGGGCTTCAGGAATAGAGCAATTGTTGTTCTCAGTTGGAGAGCTGTAGCCAGATGTTGGAGGAAATTCGAAGAATTCAGGATCCAATCCTGTATAAAGGTAAATCATAAAAACTTGAAAACAATAAAAAGGACTACAATCTAATAACAAGTATACCTATAGTTTTCCTTCAGAAACATAATTTTTTTTCTCTCTACAGTTACCCTCATTTCTAACAAAGATAAATGGAATGAAATCAATTTGTCTGCAAAACCAGTACAGTTTCATTAAACTTGGTCGGATTATTTACATAAGTATAGAAAGAATAGACATTGACCACATAGGCTCTTTGGAAGTTGACTTTACTGGAACTTTTGACAGAGAATCTTAGACTGGACTTTAAAAATCTCTCACGGCTAAAAAGTCAAATCAAACCAGACTTCAGACTTCACCTGCAGTACCTATAGATTCATTCTATGTGAATCCTCAAATATGACATCCCTGTTAAAGCTTTGGTAATATAACCAGTATTTCTAATGGTATCTTGTTATAAAGAGAGTTTATTATAATTTAGCTTATCAAAATAATTATGTTTCCTTAAAATAACAATATTCCTGAATAGTTTCTAAATTCTGGATGGATAAGATAGGGAGAAAAAGTAAATGTTTCCATTTTTGTTCACAAGAATAGACTTTACTAAATTTCTATCAACCATACATAGCTCAAAAGAAAAAAATAATCCTTAAATCTGAAAAGCAAAGCATTTTTTAAAAGCAATAGTTCAAATTAATAAGATGCATAAATTTATAATTTTTGTATCAGTTCATTCTGTCTCATGTAATTAATTCTTGTTTTGCTTGTTCTTGATGAGCAGTTTCACAAATCCAATAGAGTTCTAGAAATTCCTACCTGGTCCAATGTTATAATCTTAATGTTATCAGAAATCTGTATTTGTCAGAGTACTTTCCTTCTTTTCCATGAATCTCCCTGAAGAGATAACACTTTAGGATTATAGTTGCTTATAAAAAGCTTTCAGAAAAACATTAGAATAAAGAAATTAATGGTGTATAAGAAGATTTAAAATGGCTATGCTTAAAGAGCTGATGAGTGTTTACTATAATGATGACATAATTGAGTCCAGGCACGGTAGCTCACACCTGTAATCCCAGTGCTTTGGGAGGCCGAGACGGGCGGATCACGCGGATCACGAGGTCACAAGATCAAGACCATCCTGGCTAACACGGTGAAACCCCGTCTCTACTAAAAAATACAAAAAACTAGCCGGGCGAGGTGGCAGGCGCCTGTACTCCCAGCTACTCGGGAGGCTGAGGCAGGAGAATGGCGTGAACCCGGGAGGCGGAGCTTGCAGTGAGCTGAGATCCGGCCACTGCACTCTAGCCTGGGCGACAGAGCCAGACTCCGTCTCAAAAAAAAAAAAAAAAAGTAAAAGAAAATCCTAGCAAGACAAGGATGCCCACTCTCACCACTCCTATTTAACATAGTATTGAAAAACCTAGCCAGAGCAATCCAGCAAGAGAAAGAAATAAAAGGCATACAAGGGCCAGGTACAGTGGCTCACACCTGCAGTCCCAGCATTTTAGGAGACTGAAGTAGGTGTATCACCGGAGGTCAGGAATTCAAGATCAGCCTGGCCAACAGGGTGAAACTCCATCTCTATTAAAAATATAAAAATTAGCTAGCTGTGGTGGCAGATGCCTGTAATACCAGCTAGTTGGGAGGCTGAGGCAGGAGAATCGTTTGAACCCTGGAGATGGAGGTTGAAGTGAGCCAAGATCATACTATTGCACTCCAGCTTGAGAAATAAGAGCAAAATTCCATCTCAAAAAAAAAAAAAAAAAAAAAAAGAAAGAAAGAAAGAAAAAAGAGCATCCAAATAGGATACGAAGAGGGGAAGTCTAACTATCTCTTTTTGCAGATGACGTGATTCTATATCCAGAAAAAGAAATTATAGGTAAGATGCCTAGTTAAGACAAAATGGTCAAAAGTGGGGCTTGTTTAGACCAATGTTCTGTATTATTGTAAGAATTTCTAGTGGTTTTCCTTTATAGGTGTAAATTTTTTTTTTTTTACAGAGTTTCAAAAGAGACAGATAAATGCCAGGAAAGGATATTTTGAAAATTGATTTCGTTCAATTTTTTCAATTTAGCTTATGTCTTTACTGCATTACCGACCTTAAGATGCAGCTCATTAACTAATGGGGCAAAAGAAGCATTTTTAATACTGAAACTCAGTGTGGATATTTCTAAAAAAGAAGACACAAACTTGATTTACCTGAGGGCCAAACCTTTATAGATAGTTCATGTAGTTTTCCTTTCACCTTTGGAGTGGAATAGTAACTAAGTGAAAAGGTTAGTAGATTACATTTTTCTTCTCAATTAGTTGCTTAAGCTTTTCGTCTGTTTCTTGTAAAGAGTCTTTTTTTAAAGAGAAAAATAACAGTTTCTTAAAAAATTTTTAGAAGTTTCTACACATGGGTAGGCATCCCTGTATGGGCCTGATCTGGGAGCCCTCATTTTTAGATGCATTTTTTAAAGTGTTGAGTTGTTTATCCGGAATTTCCACATAATGGCCAACTTAATTTTAAATTGTCTTTAGTGATATTTCATCATTTTTGTAATTGTTTTCTGCTTCCCAAACCTAATACTTATACATGTAAAAGGCAAGCATAGCTGGAAAATAGATTACTTAATTCTAGAGAAATCAAGGATTTTATTTTTACATTGAATCTTCAGTGTCTTCCAGCCAAGATAAAACCCCAAGAGGGAAACACCACAGGGTTGGGTCATGTAATGCTTTTACAGCAAACCTTATTGCAGGAACATTTTCTTCAGGCTGTTGGGTGCTATCAAGCTCTGTGTCTAGTTTATCCTCCCACAGCAGTCTTATTTTTTGGTGTTATGTGCTCTAATAGCTTTTAAGTGCCCGAATCTTGCCCACCAGTCAAGTTATGGCTTGTGCCTCAGCTCCGCTTGACTAACTTGGCCAATAATTTCCCCCTACCTTAACATGCAAAAAAAAAAAAAAAAAAAAAAAAAAAAAAAAAGGAACAAAAAAGATATAATACAAATTGCTGTGAATTTCAAAAGTCATAGTTCACAGACCCTGCAACTTACCACAGTCACAGCAAATTACCTTTAAAACTAAAGCTCTTGCCAGTGACTCATCACCACTACAAATCCCAAAAGGTCACATGCTTTCTCACAAAACAAACTAACCCTCAGTATACATCCAAAGGTCATGCAATCTCACAACACAAGCTAACCCCCAGGACACACCCCAAGGTCATGTGCTCTCTCACAGCAAAAACTAACACTCAGTATGGTATACACATCAAGATCATGCATTCTTTCACAGCACAAACTAACCCTGGATTCGAAAATCAAAATTACTGGGGGGCTTACTCTTGAAAGAGAAGAGTTTGACTTCTGAGGAACTTAAAATTTTGAAATAAAAATAAAATCCTAAAGCCCACAATCGACTGAATGGACTTTCTTTTGGCCAAGAAGTCCCTAGAGAAACTTTAAAAACTGAATTCCCAGACATGACTCAGTATGCCCCTTCCTTATTAACTTTGAATTAGAATTACTATTTTCTAAGGAGTAAGCAAAAGCTATTTCTAGAAAACAAGAAACTGATGACTCATTCCTTTATATCCTTTAGCAAGTCATCTGAGGCTGTGAGTGGTCGCCCCCTCCCTCTTTGCAGTTATGATGTGACAGTTTACTTGTTTCACAATCCATCTCTTTGTAAAAACTGACCACCATCTCTGGACTGGTTTTGGCTGACTGGTAGAGAATGCACAATGAGGGATTCTTGTCCTCTGCTCACCCACCCTTGGATCATGCTAATGGCATCATTTTTTGAACATGTGGCTCATGATGAAGCATGAAGCTCAATTGCACATACACATTTCTCCTTTCGTAAATATTCATGACTCCTCCTATAGCTTATTGACTATGCATACCTAGCCAAGGCATTTAGCATTCTTGTCTTATCTTTCCCTCTCTCAAAGCGCTTGCACTCAGCTTCTGACAGGAGGCTACTCTTCCCAGCCTTCCAGGGAGTAGGCTACAGGATGTCCAGCCTGCAGGCTGCAACCCTTTATGAGAAATAAGGCTGTTCTTTCCAAATGTAGGCACTTCATGATGTTTCAGCTGACACAGCCCTCAGGACTTCATGAGGAAGACAGGGGATCTCAGAAAGGAGTCAGAGGCACCTCTCCTCCATTCCTCAAGGAGTCTTTGGGGTTGTCAGAAGTGTCCTTTAGGTTTCTCTGTCAGTCTCCAAAACTGCCAAAAGACAAAATTGCAACAAATTTAGTTTACAGAACTTAATGGAGTTCTATTTGCAATTCTAGAATTGGGAAATACCTTATTCTACAAAACAGAATGAGTGCCCTAATGAGCGATGCAAATAAATTTGGCTTTATAGGCAGAAAGGGATAGGGAAAGCAGAAACATATAACAAAAAACAAATGGGTTGCTCTCCTTATAAAAGTTAAGGTACAATGAACTCTCTTATATGCCAATAAAAACCGGTCTTTCTGGGGATTTGGTTATTTTTCTCTCCTGATTTCTTAGAAGGTCAGAGAAACAGTTTGTCTTGGTGGTGTGGAATGTCAGAATGAGCAACTCTATTTTGGTTTGCTGTCTTGGATCTAGCACAAAAAGCTCAGTCCAAATCATTGTTCTCCTATAAATTGTATTTAACAATTTAATTATTTAATTGTCTCTTAAATTAGCATTGGTTCTTTGGGGCATTCCCTTTGGTGTTAGTAATGTTGCTATATTATTGAGTCTTTAGTCCATTATTAGCCACTTTATATTTTAATTGCATTATATGAAATGGTAATAAGAAGTGATTCAGAAGAAATTGTGACCTTTTGAGAAATTCTTGACTGTTTAAAACATTAACTGTGGTTCTCAGAGCAAATGTGTACAAAAGATTATTCATCAGCGATGATACACAAATGAAAGAAGTGATGAATTGTGATTTCAAATGATGTTCTAGGATTACTAAATGTGTATTTACCAAAAGTGGAGATAATCACTTACCTTTAATTCTTCAATATTTAAATTCATATTTCCCATATTCTTCCATATTTTTCTTATTTTGTTGGCTGCCTTTATATAGATGCTGGCAACTGTTTTCTTATTCATCCATTCACTCCTTCCTTCATTTATTTTGGTTCTTAAAGATGTGCCCTAAACACCAGAAAAAAAGAGCAGTTTAATAGAGAAAACCCACCCACTTTATCGCTTCTCGGCCTTTTGGCTAAGATCAAGTGTAAGAAGAGCCACCCATTTTATGGAAAATGGTAGATGACTGCAGGTACTAATAGTATTCATCAGCATTTTAGTTCAGCTAACTGAGTGATGACTGTTTGAAAATGGCCTTTTTTATCCTCTCTACCCACCTCCTTCTAATATTTCTATATCATATAGAAGTAAAGAATGAAAAAGGACATGTTCTATATGAAACACATGAACATGTCCTTCTTCATTCTTTTTCAGTTTTTCTACTAAAAGAATACAGAAACACAACGCCTTTCTTTCTTAATGAAGTATGATTTCCATCATGAAGTTTTAATGGGGGTGGGGGGGAGAATAAGTTTTTCTCACACACACATACACACACAATCTAAAGAGTATTCTCTATGTCCTGGGGACTATCAGCTACGTTCTCTCCTTGACTCTCCTGGACATCAGTTTTAATGAAGTTGCCACTCTTAGAATGCTACAAAGATCATTGTAGGGGTATGACCTTTATCTAAGTAAAGGTTTCAGTTTGCGGCCCCTTTGTGATCTGCAGTCATTCTTGGTCATCCTGACATTTTCCAAAAGGCCAAGAATCTCAGTTGCTGATTTTTACACCTGAGGATCGTTTGTCTTTTGCTGTCATTTTCTAGCTACTGATGTCAATGTTAACACTGCTACAAATAGACATTGCCTCAAGAAAACACACAAATCATTTCTGGTTAAAAGGAGACTATATGTTTGCTAAAACTGCCTCTGAATCACTTGTCTATGAGAATTGCTGACAGGATTATTTTTTCTTTGTACCCTTGGGAAAATAACTCTTCTACATCCTGAATGTCCTTTGAAGTCAGTAGTAAACATAAATAGCATGCTAAAAGAAATAACATTGTAATCTTCTATAATGCACTTAATAGTATATTCTGATACAGCTCTGTAAAAAAATTGTATAGAACAGTGAATGGCACAAGAAGCATGCTGAAACACTGAGTGAGAAGTAGATTAACCATTTCTCAGGCTGCCTCTTTTAAAAACATATAAAGTAACATTTTTGTAGTAGGTTGCACCATAATTAAGAATTTTTTAAAATATGATTTTCATTGGATTTATGTCTCCTTATAAATGAGTCAGAGACTTTTTAATTCAGTTTTTTAACAGAGCATTTCCATCTCTAAACACAACATAACTTCTTTTTTAAACTAAAAAAGCTTTAAAAGTTATACCTCTGCCTTCTTATTCCATTATTTCTTATCTCAAAATATTGGGAAAGGAGCTTATTGTAAAGGAAACATTTCTGGTCCACTCTGTCTATGATTGGTGAGTATATTTGTAGATCTAGGAAAAAATAATAGAAAAAGAGAAATTTAAAATAAAGTTAAAAGAAAGACAAGTGATAAAGGAAGACTCACATCAAACTGGGAGAACACTCAACTGTGGACATGGCCAGAAAGGTCAGTCTTACTAAGTAGAAATGCTTGATATTGGGTGACAATATAAAATAAAAGGATCAAGAGAGAATGGAAGAGACCATAAGCAAGGAAAGAAAAAAAAAAAAACATAGCCAAGAAAGTAAATATGATTTTTCTTTAATTTTTCAATAAATTAGAAATGAAATCTACTGCAGCTGAGGTAGTCTGTGGTGTTAAGGTTGAGAATTTGAGATTATTAATTTTTATGAAATTCTGTAATGAAATTCGTGTGAATAAAATTATAACTGAAAAGGGGGTACCTTACCATTTATTCAATTGTGAAGTTTTACTGGAGACAGAAAAGAGGGCTGTATACTTTGCACAAAATCTCGTGCAACTTTGCAAATAGGAATGAAGAAATAAGACATTGATAGTTAACCAGAGTAAGGACCAATGAGGGGGATGGAAGAGACTTCAATGACTGTGTGAAGCAATTATTAATTTTAATAATTAGCATATTATAAATATTGTATGTTTTTACTAATTTAAATACCCAAGATATTTCCAAGAGAAGTCTGCATAAAATTTAATACAGTTATATGCCTGAATCACATTCAATGATGGTTTGTGAGCATGATTATTGTGTTTATAATCAAGTAATAAAATAAATGATTCTTTTAATGATGTTTTGTATTTTTATCTCAAATTTGTTTACTACCGCTACAAAATTGTATATATGCCAATACTTATCACGTTATTAAATACCATTTTCCTCAAATTACATATACTTCAGTGATGGAAATATTTGTATATTAATTAAAAAGTCTCATTTTATCTGCTTGAAGGGATTATCTTTTTTTAAATAATTACATTCCGGATATAATCAATTTTAATGCATTGCTGTACTCAGAAAAAGTAAAAAATATATATCCACCACATGTACAATGGCCCATCAAAAGAAAAAGAATGAAAAGGAGAAGAGGATGCAGACACTAGAGATATCTTATGAGGCACGGTGACACCAGTGTTGCTATTAATGAGACAATTAAACCCAGGCCATTTGCAAATTGGAGGAAATGAATAAGAGATTCCATTATTAAGCCAAGGATTTTCAAGGTAGCATAGGCAGTCCTAGGTAGTTAGTATATTCTGGGCACCAGAAAACAACCACAACAACAACAACAACAAAAACATATACAGCACCCATTCAGAAAATGAATTGAAACTCAAGAATACATTTCTAAATATCTCAAAAATAACAGGATAAATTGTAATGCAAATTTAAAAGACACAGAAAAGTAAAACGTAATTTAAACACTATTGCATTTTGTAAAATATGGTGAATTAGGGTAGATAAAAGTAAATTTATAACTTCAAATGCATAAATTGGAAAAGAATTACCTAAGACAATAAAAGAGCTTAAAATTAATGAGTGTCTAACTCAGAAGTTGAAAACAAGAAAACAACAGAAGTAAACTTAGAAGATAATTTTAAAATAAATGAACAAACACAATGGCAAATAAACCCAACACAAAATTGAGAATCAACAAGTCCGCACTTGAAATGGATAATAAAATATCAAACTTGCAGTGAGATTAAAGAGAGAGAGAGAACCTGGAGAGGGAGATGGACACAGAAAGACGGAGATGCAGAGAGAGAACACAGATAAACTGAATTGAGAGTAAAAACATAAGGTAGAGCAGGGACTGTAGAGAAATTACCTTGACTGATTTTTATACTAGTGCATGTTAAACTATATATGTGGAAAATTACTAGCAAATATTACTTTCAGAATCTATCCCTAAAAGCAAGAGAAAACTGCACTGTTAAACTATTAAAGAAATTTAAACAATGGTTTAGTGGGAGTACCAACTAATCTCTTTTTAAGAACAGATCATTTCAGACATAAAAAATACATCTTTTGGTGAATAGATAATTGAAAAAAATGCATACTCCCACTTTTTCTATGAGGACACTCTAACTTTTACATCAGAATTCACAAGGACAGTGTAATCAGAGCAATACTACTAGAAAATGTAGATGAAGCTATGACAATTCATATGGGAATAAGATAAACAAAGATAATACTCCTGGGCCAAAGTATATTTATCTTAACAAGTAAGGTGTGTCTATTATTAGAAAATGTGTAACTGCTATTCCCCACAGTAAGAGATTGTGTGTGTGTGTGTGTGTGTGTGTGTGTGTGTATTTCATTTGACGGTAAAAAAAAAATGACAAAGTTCAAAGCATAATTTTGGGGAAAATGTTAACCTAGGAATAGATTGAAAGGAATTTGGTAATAGGTTCTACAATAAATCTACAATGAAATATGGTAATAGGATGGTAAACTAAACTTGGTAATAAGTTCTATGAGAAATCTACAGTGAAATATGTTGTCAATGAAGAAAAATTACTAACATTCCCTTTAAAATTATAAGCATGTTAAATATCACCACTTTCATTTCATTGTCTTGACCCATGTATAATGAAGAAATAAAGAAGGAAAAAGACAAGTAAAGGCAAAAAGATTGAAAGAAAAAATAAATGTCTTTATTTTAAAGTGACTTAAATTCCCATGTAGAAAATTCTTAGAAAGTCCTCATATACATTGTTAGAAATACTCAAAATTTAGGAACTTGTCTGTATACGAGGTCAATGGACAAAAATCTATTTTCTCTCTTTATAACGTCAAAAGCAGAAAATATAAGTTAAAAATAAGTCAATTTTGTATAGCCATAATGACCATTAGGTACGAGAAAGAAATGTGAAAAAATATAGTCAGAATGGTTACAAAAAGTATAAATTTTCTTGAAAAATTAGCAGCAAGATATCTCAGCTATATTTGTACAAAATACAATATTACAAGATATACATTCTGCCAAATAAATTAATGTATAAATCTAATACAATTTAAAATAAAATAAAAGAGCATTTTATCTAGTATTTCATAAGGTGACATTAAAATTTATACTGAAAAGTAGTTAAACCACCAAGAGTAGGAAAATCCATTTGAAAAAGAAGTGTAACTTCTTCTACAATATGATTAATACTTAATCACACGTGTGCCAAGGTTGGTGTGGGGAATGGTTTTCCTTGGTTGAAAGCAATAAAGTATGCATTATCTGTAAAGGATTTAAAGTAACAGTTAAACCAAGCAAATGTACTTTTGTTCTTATATTACCAACATGATTGGCAATTCTAAACTGTATCAGAGATAAAATTCTCCTCCATGTTGAGGTCAATCCCTCCCAAAACCTCTTCCTTGGTATTTTACCGCTTAATCATAAAGTCAGAATATGTAGGTCAGTACAGTATTGGGGTAGACAAAAAAATTAAATTGATTGGTAAAACAGAGCTCTCAGACACAGATAGAGCCATTCTTACACTGATACATGAAAGTGGTGGCATTACAGGGCGGTGCATGGATCCGCTTGTGTCGGAAGAAAATAAATGAACCATCACAATTTTAATTGAGAAGAGTTTAATGAAAGGAATATTTCCAGAGTTGCTGGCAGGGCCAAGGAAACCAAAAATTGATTATAAAGCTTTTAAAGACCAGCACCAGACCTGAAAGACAAGAACAGGAGAATATTACCCGAGCCTCTTGTAGCCACCGTGGAAGATAGGCTTTCAGGAGCTGTAGCCATTAAGAGAGAGAGAGGAGAGGAAGAAAAAACAAAAACAAAAACCCTCAACCAAAATGACAGAGAAAAAGGCAAGAGAGAGAGATCAACACCTCTGCTTCTCTCTCTTCTCACTTTGATGCCCAGCCTGCAGTTACCATTCTTCAAATTAAACCAGAAGCCAGAGGGAAAATTTGCTTAGGCAGTGCACTTCGTAGAGGTGAGCATTCCAGGACATAGCGCAGAGAAGCACTGAGGAATGATTTGATAAAAGGAAAACCAGCACACAAACCTTTTTGTCACTCAAGCTTTGGTGTTATGATTTGCTTAGATTAGTTGTCTGCAGATATTTTCTATAAAACAGTCATATTTTTGATGAGCATTAAAGTCTGTATTATAACTACACAATTCTATTGTTGAACAAAAGCAGCCATTCATTCATATTCACACCTAAAGCCTCAGTTGCAACATTATCTAACACTACTGCTCACTGTAAAAGGTAGAAGGGATAAGGAGTAAACAAACAGAGGGAAAAAATAATTATTTAAAAATAATAGTCATGAAGCCTAATTAGTAATTGTAGTTTTATGCCACTCTATGGCAGCATTTCTTATTATTGTCCTCAGCCTAAGGACAAATAACATGACAAAGATTTTTAATACATTTCAAGTATGCTGTCCTTCTTCTCATTAGTGTATTGCATAATGCTTTAATACAGGGGTGTCCAGGAACACTTCTACATGGTATTATTTAGAAGATACCTGACAGGTATAGAGCACCTACGCCAACATTCATCATTCCTGATTATTAGGATTCCTTCCTCTACAAGATGATCAGTCACTGACATAAAGACACTGCTTCTCAAATTTTAATAGACCACAACAACTATCTTGTATATTCATTACTGGCTAGGAAAGCAGTAAAAGTGTATTTAATATTAATTACCTAAAAACAAGACAAACATGAGCTGGAAGACAGACTAATTCGGTAGCTTAGGGTGAAACCTTAAATTCCATGTTGCTAAAGCTCCCAAATAATGTTCCCAGTTGATTCTCTGACCACACTTGGAGTCAAAAAGCTGTAGACGACTATTAAGTTCAGGCTCGAATTAGCCAGTCTGGCAGACTCTTAACACCACTCCCAGCACATTGCATCCCTAATCTCTACGGGAGTGAACCCGTATCATTAGATTTGTCTGATCCAAACTTACACATATTCACTTATTCAGTGTTTAATTCTTTTCTGTCCTGCCACTTAAGGGCATTTCTATAAGGTTCTACAAAATCTTCTTGATTCTTTCCTTGAGTCTGTATTTAGAAATGCAAAGCTTGTTTACTGTATTTCTCCAGGTATGTACTTAAAGGCAGCCAGAAGCAGACAGTAAGTCTGCCCCAAAGTCTTTGTAGTCATCAATTGTGACCAATTATCCTCAAAGTTACTAAGCGCCATAACCATTTAATCTTTCAAAGGTTTTCTTTCTATCTGTATACCACCCATACGACAAACCATATAATGTGAATTTGATTTCACTGTATACTACATTTCACCAACATCACATACGTTGCCAAAAAGGAGGTTAACCTAGAACTCATCAAATATCCAAACTACCAACTCTCAAAATTTCATGTTCTACTTGGGAAAATTTCCCTTAATACTATGCTTCATGGCTACCTCAGAGTTGGACTGTAACGTAACCTCAGTTCACATGTATTGAGCCAAACCATTCGAATTCACTGTTAACCCAGGTGTTATAAAATTAACCACCATATGGCACCGGTCATCAGCTGAATATAAAAAACCTATATCATTTTAATAATTACTATAATTTGGGTAATCTCTCCTAAATACAGAAAATATATACAAGATAGAAAAATTGCTTGTCATAAAAATGTTAAAGATTTATATCAAGCAAAAATAGATACTAAACATGATGTTTAAAACTATGCAATAAATTATCATTTTAATCCTACCAGATTAACGTTAAAATGCTGGATAAGAAATTTACATATTACTACACGTGAACTACAAGAATGAATAAATCATTTGCATATATTAATATGCAAATAACATACATAAAATTAACTTTGGATTTTGGAAATATGGATGCAATTTTATTTTCTTTCCTATTGTTCATTATTAGTCTGAAGAGAAAATAATCTACTAGTCACTTTGAGTGTCCTGGTTAAATTTAATTGGTTCTCTTTTGATTAACCTTTGCCTAAAATTTCTTCTTTTCTCAGAGTTTCTAAGGTTACGGAATTGCCAATGAGTTCTTTCTAATCTTGCAAAAGTCTTAAATCAGGAAATGCTGTTTCCTAAGTCTATACAAGTTCCAATTCATCTTAATAATCCATGAAGCTGCAAATGCAGCAGATAAATATGTTTCTCTCAAGATAACAAAGCCCATAGGTCATTCTGTTTAGGTAGAAATTGAAACAACTGTACTGCAGTATTGGAAGCCAAAACAATTAGTGGAATAATTCTGCACCATCTGCATTATTTCTTGTCTTCCAACTCATGTTTGTCTTGTTTTTGGATAATTAATATTAAAATAAATACACTTTTACTGCTTTCCTAGCCAGTAATGAATTTTTACTATGATAGGCTAAGCAGGGCATTTTGGAGAAATTCAAGCATTGTTGCATTTACAATTATCTTCCTTGATAGAATCAAATAGTGCAAAGCTTGATGAACAGTTAATACAATTATCTTGTTGCTAAAGTTGACACTTCCAAATAGCAATAAAATCATCTGACATTGGAGGCATACTTTAGCTTTTGTTCCAAGGACAAATATCAGTGCAGGCAATGAGGGTAAAAAGAAGAACTTTATTCCATGAAAATACAAAAACAATGAATGCTGAATCTATCAGAAGTGAGAAATTAGGGAAAATGTAACTGATGTCTTCTGATGAATGGCAATTTACTTTTGCTATGCTTTGTTATTAGCACCATATGGTTGAAAACAAAATAATTTTACTTTTAAAGATGTGTTAATATCTTCCAACAAGAAAAATAGGTTTAGAGTGAAATATTGACTCACGCATATTTCTTAGCATTTAATTAGAATAGATTTTTTCCTAGTGTCTATATTAATGAAGAAAAAATTAATTAATGTGAGCATAAAAACTAAAGTTTTTAAATTCTCAATAAGGTAGATACCCAGGGTTACCTCACAGCAAATAATGAGCTTCAAAACCCTGAGCTTTCTTCCTCTCTCCACCCCCACCCTCAACTTCCCATCCGAAGAGTCTAGTAGCTTGCGCTTCTGAGGGGAGTGAAAAATTATCCCTTTTCTCCCCGATTTTACTAGATTGAAGCCAGTAGTCATCCGTATTTTGACCTTATCAGTAGTAAATAATATCCAAACTCTTACTTAAATTCATTTAATATTGTGAAGACTGACTGCCCTGACTACCAGTTTAGAATGAATTGTACTTTATCTGTGTTTTCATAGACTAAGGTGCTGAAGCAGCAGCGTTAGATTGTAATTAAATGGAATCTTTGCTGTTTACACTCTCAAGAATGTGCCTATTTGGAAATCTGAAACATATAATACCGCAAAGGCTGGAGTTGAATAAATAGACAGCACAAAATCCTCAAATAGATCACTGGGAATGAGAAGTGGAGCGACTGCAGCTTCAGACTTTGAATCCTGGACTAATATATTCCATTCTGTTTGGGACACAGCATCATATGAATGTCTTTGCTTTAGTTTGTGTACTGAAACCTGTAGAACATCAATCTATCTTTGCAGAATATTGTTTCAGTTCTCAGTGCTTCAGTTGTAGCTGGAGAAGGCAATCTCAGTATTCTATCAAGCCAGCTATTTCTGTTTAATGCAAAACGTAATATGAGCAACGTATCCTATGGTTATGTGATACGGCTAATGGATCCTATTATTATGGGCCCTCTCCCTCACTTCCTTCACAGTCCAGTAGATCCTTGTTTGGATTCTATGGTGTGTGAAATTCCATGCATGAAAATCAGGCATTCAGTAAACCTTCAGATAATATTTCTGGATGAGGCTTTGTGGGCAAGAAGGACAAACTCATATCTGGGATAAATGTTCATTTCTGTGCAAAAACTATCTACACTTTCAGGACCTAGTGAGCACAGTCAGTGATACAGTCAGTCATCTTGCCATGAAATGCCCAGTTGCTTTCCATAAGTAATAATGTCATACAGATATCTTAGAATTGGTGTCTGTTGCAGACTAGTTTATACTTAGGTGTGTTACTAGATAGATTGCTCTTAATAACTATTTCATCAAGCTGTTAAGTCTGATTATAACCTCCATCTCTACCATCATGAAAATGTAATGAGTATGTCCAAAATATCATTAGTGTTACCCCTGAACAAAGATCAAGGATTTTTTTTCCTATTATCTAGTGGTTATTTCATGGTGTATATTTTCTGGTGTGTGTTAACATGATGAAAAGAATGTCAAACTTTGTGCCCACTGCCATGTGTTCATTCACATGCTTTCTACCCCAAATTGTCTAATTTAAGCTTGACCAGATGTATAGCTTCTAATTTACCATGGAATGGTGTCAGGCACAAACTGCTTTATGTATTGATGAGTACAACAAGATGCCATTAATAGTGGACAAAGTCATGTTCACTTGATGCTTCATGGTCAGATGTTCAATTGAAACAGAACCCAGTAGCATACCAAGAGCTTTTCTTATGGAGTGTCTAAGGAGTAGATGGTAAGGAATGACTCCTGAAATCCAGGGGCCTATAGTATGACTCTCCTATTAAGACTTGCTGTGAACTCCACTTGCCATCAGTTTCTACCTTGACACCACCATCAAAATAAACCTTCTGGTTCTTATGGCCCATTTAGCAAGACTTGGGATATTGATCCTGGTATCCTTTTCTTCTTCAGACCTCACTCAATAGGGGAAGATTTTGTGTTACCCAATATATTTATAAGAGCAGTATTTATATTAGTATTATGCATTGCCTCTAGTATCTGAAGAGACCCAAAGGCTGTTATGCTTTCTTACTTGTAGAAGAGAATGCAAAAGTATGCAAGTTATCTTTTAGTTTGAAGAAGATGTCCTGGGTTTCCCTACCATTGGACCATTAAAACCTTTACTGAAATGGATAATCCTTGAATCTTTGTAGGGTTTGTTTTCAACTCTCTGGAATATATTCGTCATATCAAGGGTTCCAACATATAAGACATCTCTCATACTTAATGAGCATGCTGTCATTGATGCAATAAATCAATTTGATATTATTTTGTAAGTGCAGATGGTCCAGGAATCTTTGAACTATGTCAACAAAGAGTTTGTTAACTTAACAGCCCTGAGGTCAAACTGCAAATGTGTATTTTTGTCCATTTTATATAAATGTAAACCTTTTCGGTCCATTTTTCTGATTGTAATAGAAAAGTATGTATTAACTAAAACAATGATTATATATACTATGTTCTGGAATATGCATTAATCTTCTCTATCAACAGTCATAACTCACATGAAAGATACTCTCAGGGCAACTGTTTGGTTGCGATTGTGGTAGTCTACAACTGTTCTCTCATTTATCTGTTTTCTACAGGTATATAATGGTATATTCAAAAGAGATATGACAGGGGCCACCACTATTACATCCTTTAGATCTTTAAAGGTGGCACTAACCTCTCCCATTTACCCATAATGTGATATATATTTTTTTATCTTGTCTTTGTGGGGCAGCAGTCATAGAGACTCCCACTTGCTCTTCTCCACTATGACAGCTTTAATCTTACATATAGGTGGTGATCCAACATCAGCTTCTCCAAATGCCTAGTATATCAGTCTGAATTACACATTCAAGGGCTGAGGAAATTACACCAGTGTAATAACAGGTCGCTGGACCAAGTTTGACCTCAGGGCTGTTAAGTTAACAAACTCTTTGTTGTTGGGCCAAGATTCTACTTTTTCCTTGGCCTCCATTCTAACAGGGAAACCATAATGATGGTTTTGTTCTCAATGTATTAATATGAACTCAGACTCTATTTCCAATAGTCCTCAAAATATCTGAGTATTCTTTTTTTTTTACCAATATATAGTCAGCTATAGGAAAAGAAAGGGGGCTT